>NC_064615.1:265240912-265865912 GCF_023898315.1 Schistocerca nitens | reverse complement strand
TTTATGCGTTTTAGTATCCACACCATTTTCAGAGTAAAATAATCAGATGCAGAACTGATATTGTCTGAAGTACTGCCTTAAGTTTCAGTTGCTAATAATGCTTTAATGTTTAGTCTATGTTTTATGGTTTTATTAAAATCTGTATTAAAGTCATCACACATTATAATAGTCATATTATATACTTTTAGACCATTAAGAATATTCTCAAGATTTTTAAGAAAAGTAATTAACTTCTGTCTGGGATTTTATATGTACAATTAACAATTATTTTTATGTTAAGGGGAGTTAGAACGGAATTTTTTTTCACATTTTCGGATTTTTATCTCGTTATAAAATTTGCTATTTTCCAAATAAAATGATATGTATATCACATATAAACTAACATTGGAAGTTTTTTATTTTATTTATTTTTTTTAAATATAATCTACACCAGTTGAAAATGTTAAAATTTTTATGTGCATTACTTCAAGATCTAATAAAATTGGCAATTTATTATATAGAAGGCTGTGGACTGCTGTGTTACAAAGGTCATGTCCAGAAGAGGATGGGCACCAGGTTGAGGAAATTGAAACAAAGTTTGAGAGGCAAGAAACTTTCTGACGGTAAAACCATAAGAGGCAGGCTGACAGACAAAATGATTGATGAACTGCAGCAGTTTTATGGGATGGCAATTAGAAATAATACTGAGGATTTGTTGAAAATGAAGCAGGCAGTATGGGCTACCTTCTTCCACAGGCTGTCAACTTGATGAAAAACCAGTATACCACCTTTGCCCTCCTGGACCTAATTCATGGTGCAATTACGGCAATGCCCAATACTCACAGTTCATACAGCCAAAAACATTCCATCCCAGCAGCAGTCATGGATATCATAAATCCTATTTACAGAGACCCGGAAAATCCTGAATTACTGAAGAAGTGCCTGCATGGCAGACTCAGTCCCCATGAGTCGTTCAATAATGTTATATGGACTCGCTTACCAAAAATGTTTTTGTTGGAATGAAGACACTAAATTAGGGGGGGGGGGGGGGTCATTAATGCTGTTATTGCTTTTACTGATGGAAACATTGGTAGGGTGAAAGTGCTGCAGCATATGGGAATTAATCCTGGAGCAAACTGCATCAGAGAACTTGAATGGATGGACAAGGCTCGCATTGATAAAGCAGAGTATGCAGCGCAGTTGGCCACTAAGAAGTCCAGAAAGAAGGAAAGAAGAAAAAACTTGGAAAAAGATCAAGAGGATGATATACAGTATGATGCACGGTTCTTCTGAGTGACTAAAAATAAAAAATTAAGCATATATTAAGTTAGTTACAGTATTTTGAAACTTTAGAAGCCATTCCTGAAAGTTTACATTTTCTGTTGCATTTTTTCCTAAATCTCAGAAACCACTTCGAGTAGAGTATTCAAATTTTCAGGTAGTAATAACATACATATCCTGAGTTTACCAAACTAAAAGAACATAATGTTGTGTATAATTAAAATTATTTATGATAAAGTAAAAAAAAAATACACACAATTTTAATCATATAATTAAAAAAATTGCATCTCCGAAAGCAGTGGCTGAAATGCAATTATTGAAGTTCAGTAGACTCAGAACACACAGTTTAATGTCCTGTAAAAGTTTCATGTCAATGGCTAAGTGGTTCCTGAAATACAGGGAAGGCAAGTCACTAAATTTAACATTCTGAAGATAGGGCATTACAACTCCCCTTAAGGGGTTCTGTGCTGGTGTAAGCTGTCACCAGCACACCGGTTGGCAAAGATGTAGCAAGAAGATCAATAATAGGCACTGGATCAAATGTGCCTATCAGGAGAGGGGTCAAAGACAGACTCACAAGCAACACACTACCAATGCCCTCTCGATCACAAGTATTTAGATCACCTCCGCTGACCAGAGGGCTCAGTCTCAGTCACTCAGTCTCAATCTCAGTCTCAGTCACTGATGCACTAACTCACATCCTTGTTTGGTGGCTGTCCATCATCGCATAACAGGACTTGTACTTCACCAGCAGTGAGGCTAATGTGGACTACTAATGAAGAACTTGTGCCACAACACATGGACTCTTAGTAAACAAAGAAACCTGTTAATTGTGCAGTTGTGTTGTAGAAAGAAGATACCGGCCACCAAACAACATCCTCTCCCTTGATTCCCACGGGTTAAGACTCAGTAGGTTCTACAGCAGAAATTTTGAAACTGTTGTTTTAACCTAGCTCTTCAATCAACTTTAAGTAACAGTGTTTGATGCCTTCCTTGTGTACATACATGTTCCTCCATGAGTAGCGGTTTTTGTACAAAAAATTGAAAATGGGGTGAAATCTTGTATTCTCATAAGTGCTGACACATCTTTTCTTAACCAGTTACTGATACTTCTTTAATTCATCTGATAGCAGTGTTTACGTCTTCCTAATTTTGTTCGTTAGGGGCTGTACATTTTAGTGAAACACAATGAATTTCACATTGACTTATTTACTTGATTTCATACCTTTACTTTGATGTTTACTTGTTGCTTATTTTTTTAGAGTAATTATGACTTTAAATTGATCTGAGGCTGCAAAAAATCCTCTTACTGCATTGGTGGATCTCTAGACCAAGTTGGCTGTCTTCCTATTTGTGATGCCTCCTCTTGCACTGCTTTCCTTTCTGTGTCCAGATGTGGTGATGGATGTCTGAACTGAAGTGTATATAACTACCAATTATATAGTGAAAATATGAAGTTGAATTTAGCAGAAAGGTGATAATCTGTGTTTCCTTAGACACGACTATACTGGAAAAGTAAAAAATGCAAGTGAATACTGTACTACTGTTGTGTGTGAATGAGATTTTAAAAATGCCCAGAGAAAGCTTATTGCTGTCGTTACCTCCAGTCTGAAGACTTTCTTGATGCAGCTCTCCATGCTAGTCAGATCTATCAGGAATGAGTATACATTGCAAATGGAGGAAAATAATCTTTCATCACAACATTGCATGTACTCACAGATGTTTTAGCTAAGGAAAACTGAGAAATTTTGAATAATAATTTTTAGAATATCTGCTTTATTTACAGACATCCATATTTTTCCATAACTAAGAGAATTTGTGAATAGAAAACATTTTGAGCTGTGATAGCCAGTCTCGAATCACACTTTGGGGATCAAATATAATAAATGGAAAAATGTTTGTCAAATGCATTACCCTTTGTGAAGATTACATCTGAACAACATAACTGCATTTCCTTAGTTAAGAAACACCAAAAACGGTTTTAAATATTACTCAATATGTTTGAGTACTGGTATACAGTAAAGTTTGTGGTGAAGAGAAGCTGCATTCAAATTTTTTTTCATAAACATTGCACAAAGGACTTTTTGACCAAGAACTGTGAAAAAAATGAAATGCCTACAGTGTGCAAGACCACGAGCCTCCAAACTGTTTATGTAATCTTAGGAACACAAGGCTGATTTAGAGTTGTTTACCTTAGCAAGATAAATTTAACCTGCAGTAATTTTTACAACAGTAACACTTCATGGAAATTTTTGTAACCAGTTCTAACTGGTATCTGAATGATTTAAAAGCTCACTCTTAAGAAACAATGTTTTGAAATTAAAGCTTGTTTGTCTAACCTGGGAACTGCATCATGAGATAACCCCATTCATGTTAGAGTAGCAAGATCACAACCTCTGACTGAAAATGTGTTTAGAAAATTTTATTGAGTTAGTCATCTGCTGTTTTCCCAAGTCGCAAGTTTGTTTTACTCTTGGATGATAGTCTATTTCTTACAAATCTTTTTCACATTTATTTCATTTCTTAATTTGGATTTAACACACTCTCAGTAACATGAGAATCAGAGATTAGATAGATGAAGAGAAGAATTACCTGTGAATATTTCTGCAAATCTATATCAGCATTTGCATGGAAACCTCCAAGAAACCATAAATTACCAAGCATTTAGATTAGAGCTTGAATCGAGTGTCTTCCAAAGATGACACTCCTTTGCCGTAAAATCTGGACCCTCCTAAGCAATAAATAGTAAATGTTGCCACATATGTGCCAAGTATCTACAAAGTATTAAGTCACATTTGTAACACATAGTTAAACTTATTTCTTTATTTTCTCTGTTTCACAAATCCATGAAGGCATTCTTATTAGATCAGTGCTTCTGTTCAGTGGCAGAATTCTTAAACCATGTGAAGTACAACAGACATGAAGCAAGAATATGCAAAAACTGCTATGCTGCTAAAGCAAGATCAAATATAATGATTTTAGTGTACTATTAAAATAAATGTTGAAGTTGTTTTTAACCTGTATGCCTGTGTTATGCAAATCTGTAGAAATTTACTGGATGAATAAATAAATAAAAAATTGTTACATATGTGCTGCTCAGTAATGGTTTTTCTCTAATGGCACAGCATATAAACAAATAGAAAGCTGTTATCATACAATAGCCATTTTATGTCTATTTGTACAACAGTGTATATAACACTACTATCAAATTTGCATGAAGAGTTATGCATAAAAGCTGTGATATTTTTAGATATTTAGTAGTAAACAAAATTCTGGAATTCTGCAACTAAATTTTCAGATGATTGTCATTGACTTTCTTTAATACTCTGCTGAAAGAATTCAACTGGTGGTCATGTCAGTTATTGTGATAAATGGTTTTATCATTTGCTGATGCAGTGAGAAAGGCAACCGGAGAATACACACTTGCAATACAAAATTGAACTACAGATTAAAATATTAGTGTACAAGCAGTGACATAATTTCTAATATGCCATTTCACTACCACCTATGTTACCCCATTTTTCACTTCCTCATGCTTTTCTTTGTGTCTTCTGTTATCTTTTTAAGAGTTTTATTTTCCCTCAAACTATTCTGCAATATAAAGGTTGATTCCTTAAAAAAGTATACCAACAAGAAATAGGGAATGTTGTAGTGAATATTTTGAAATAGGGAATGAGGGGCATGTAACCCTCTCATTTATCTACCATATTTATAAATTAGGCTGTTGCAACATGCATGCTCCAAAGGCAGGATTCTCCAGGCTCACAGTAAACAGTCATAAGGCGTAACATAACTGTGCCTTTGAGAGCTGCCAACTGCACATGCTGTGGCTCACATAATGGCCAGCAGAATGTTTGAAGGGTGTGTTGGTGAAACTTTAAGCTTCTGTAAAGTATGTTGCCAGCAGATTCTCACTCACATTAATTAATAACATGTCAACAGCAATCCTAAGCATAGCCAAAGAAGGGAAATATAAGTAATACTATGCTTTGGGAACTGTTAAGATTAAATAAACCTGCAAAACATGTTCCTTATGCCTCAAGTAGATATTGTAAATGGTAGGATTGTTTGAAACCATACTATTTTCTTAAAATCATTAAAATACAATTATGATCATTGGCTATGACACATATTTTAAACCTGACACTCTCTAAAAGTAAAGAACAGAATCAAATTCAAATATGAGTCTTACTATGTAACTGCAAAGCATTATCGTGTCTGCCAGGCTCATTTTTTGAAAGACTCTTATTACTGAAATTAAGTACAATTTTATTAAAGCTAGGAAACATGTTAGGCAGAAATTATATTCAATATTTTACAAATAATCCACTAAAATGTAAAAAGTAGTGTTATATTTACATATCTGACTATTTTCATTGGCAATAAGACTGATGTGTAACGAGGTTCATATACTGGATACTGTAATTTTATTTTACTATTCATACAATGTCATTTACTGTTCTGCTTCATTGTATTTTCAATGTATTTCTTTAATTTTCTGTTTTTAACAATCATGTCATTGTAGCAAAATGTATATAAGGTCCATGCGGAACCACTGTGGGCCCCCAGTTTTGCTCAAAGTTTTGAAGTGGCCTCTGTGCCGATCTGATTTGTAAATATGTAATTGATTCTTAAAGGCACACACTGAGCCGACATTGTACAGTTGTACCATAGCTTGTCTTATTGCTGGAATGACTTCAACAAATAAATAAACTACAATGAAACATGTGGCAATAATTAATATGGGTAATACTACCTACTTGGCCAATCTTTATTATACCAGGACTTCAACTTACTTCTTTTCTACAGCAACAACAGCAAGTCAACTCTACGAAGCAGATATCTGAACTTAAGTATTTGATCCTAGCCAAAAGAGCAAACATTTCAGTGCTATCTTAAAGGAATAAGAAATAAAGATAATACTTAGGAAATAACTCTATCAGGAGCATGTAATAGTGGACTTCTGAAATTTGATGTTTTCTCTTTAAAACCATATCAGTACTATCAGGCGTCAACATGTTTGCTTTGTCAATGCAGATAATGTTCTTCATAGTTGCTTCCTTAAGAACTGAACTGTCTATACCAGAGATGGGCAGAGCAAATGTGGAATGGCGGGCGAGGCTGCACATGAGTACCAATACCACTTACCGGCGGGCATATGCTTCAGCCCACAGTAGGAGGATTACTCTTTTTATTGAAAAAACAAACTGGCGCTAAGCATCTGTTTTGTAATGCTACTTTATTGGTGTGGAAGATGTTACTATTAGTTATAAAGTGTTATATGGCTTTGCCCTTGACTTCACCACTTCCTTGTAATGCTTCTACAGGAAGAGGCACATGTTGTCCACAATGATGGTGCATTGAGAGTCAGCTATCATATAGCTCTTAAAATAGCTGAAACAGGGTGTCCTTCCAGCACTGGGAGAATTTGTTTTTTGTTGCTGTTGCAATAGTATTGTGTCCAGAAACTCTTCCGCTTCTGAAGCAGTTCCTCTTTCACAGAGAACAGTTTGCAGATGCATTGAAGAAATAGCAAACAACATGGAAACATACTGAAAGATAAGACTAAAGATCTTGTCTCTTTCTTTTGATTTTGAATGAAAGGAGGGTGTGATAGATGTTGCTCATATTGCAGAATTTGTGAGAGATATTGATGCCGAGTCCAGCTTTATGGAGGAACTCCTTGGTTTAGTGCCAATTCATGATAGAGCTATTGCTGACGTCATATTTGGGCAAAACTTTCATTGATTGCGGGAGGTGGAGCTCCTGCAATGAATGGTCAAAAGTCTGGTGTTGTTGCTTTGGAAAGAAACAAGGTGAAAATAGGACTTCCAGTAAGATTACATGTAGATGTAGTTTATAGATGTATGATAAAAAACATTTGTTCTTGTCTAATTACTTTGTGTCTGCATTGTACTGTATTTGTGGCCAGTAAATTTGGTATTTTGTTATATTTTTCTTAATCCCTGTATATCCCCCTCCTCTGCACCCTGTTCTGTACTGAACTCATGACAGAATTAGGAACATTTTGTATTCCTTATAATTGCTATCAGGCTGTGTATGTCTCTGTATTGTGCCTATATCAAATGGCGGATGGTCAGTCAATTTGCTGTCGTCTGCAAGTGTCCTCTGAATGTGTGTAACAACATTGACATTCAGCACGGTGACTAATGGGAGTGACCATAAAGGCATTTCTCATTTACGTGAACTCCCATAAGCTATTATGCCAATTGTCAGCCTTGTTTGTGGGAATATCACCTGCCTTTAGTTTTCCAAATGAAGCTGGACTGATACAATCATGCTCAGAAGAAAGTGTAACATGAAGTATATGCTGGTTGCACAGAGGAAAAAAGTCAAAACTAAAATTTCAGTCACAGACAAACAAACGAAAACAATATGGCTCTTTTACAACCTAATAACTGATGTGCAAAGCCCTGTGTGATAAGATGTATTGTGGTTGGCAGGAGAGCCAACACCGTGTTACTAGAGGAGGCCGAAAGGCACGCGTTTTAGCTCACGCAGGCTGACGTGAGGTCTGGAACAGGACAAGGAAATTGGAATTTAGAAAAATGGACATAGCTGGCGGAATACTTAACTTTAATCCATTAATGATGAACGTCACTCTTGACGGTACATGATTCACAATATCAATAGTAACTGAATATGGCGCCTTGCTAGGTCGTAGCAAATGACGTAGCTGAAGGCTATGCTAACTATCGTCTCGGCAAATGAGAGCGTATTTTGTCAGTGAACCATCGCTAGCAAAGTCGGTTGTGCAACTGGGGTGAGTGCTAGGAAGTCTCTCTAGACCTGCCGTGTGGCGGTGCTTGGTCTGCAATCACTGATAGTGGCGACACGCGGGTCCGACGTGTACTACCGGACCGCGGCTGATTTAAAGGCTACCACCTAGCAAGTATGGTGTCTGGCGGTGACACCACAGATGACCCATAAATGCATTCACACTAGCATAAATTCATTTGCTTTTCATCATGACAGAATTGTTAAAAGCAATTATTACTTTTTCATTCGATGGCACTTCCATTGCTTTCATTGATTGCAGCAGATGGAGCTCTTGCCATGATTGGTCAAATACAACACAAATGTTGTATTGTATTGTAATTATGCATTGCATTGCCATACTATAATAATTACAACAATGCGAAGAATACAAAAGCGATTAGAAACTGGAGCATCAGCTACCAATTGTGTATTATTGGCACTTCAGTCCCATTCATAAGATAATGTGAATTGTGTGCACATCATTGCTGCATGGTGTGGTGCCCATGGGCAGCGTTGTGAACAGTTCATGTGCCCAGCCCTGGTCCACACATTTCTTGTTCCACAACAGGGATTCCCAGCATTAGTGTACCAATACAGTATGCATATCATCTGTGCAATATTTTTGTGTAGCTTGAGAAATATTTCTTTTTGTAATGAATGATACAATAGTGGCCTGTTTATAGAGCTGCAAGACCTGTCTTTCAGCAAAGTTGAATTCTTTGTATTTATCACTTGTAACTGGGGTGATAGTACATTACATTAGTACTTGGTCCATAGATCATGAATACACTCCCACTGGAGGTTCGAGTCCTCCCTCGAGCATGG
The DNA here is from genome assembly GCF_023898315.1 of Schistocerca nitens. Classification (NCBI taxonomy): domain Eukaryota; kingdom Metazoa; phylum Arthropoda; class Insecta; order Orthoptera; family Acrididae; genus Schistocerca; species Schistocerca nitens. Next base: position 265,857,047 of record NC_064615.1, on the reverse strand, counting down.
ATGTGTGTGTGTTGTCTTTAGCGTAAGTTAGTTTAAGCAGTGTGTAAGTCTAGGGACTGATGACCTCAGCAGTTTGGTCCCATAGGACTTCACAGACATTTGAACATCATGAATATGACATTTTGTAATGATGTGGAACGTGTCAGTTTAACATCAGTTTTCTTTACACAATATAATAATTATCATTATTATACATTTTTGCCCTTAAGACAGTGATTGAACTTGAATGTTACATGATTATTTAAATTTCCCCTTTTTTCCTATGGTTTCTTCTTCTTTTTCTCTTCCTGAAACCTGTTCATTCTTTGACAGTGTTAATGTTTCCTTTGTTCTGTCCATATTTTCTCGAGTCTCTTCCTTTCTTTTACTTCAAAATTTCGTGTTCATAATTTTGTTCCTAAATTTGTCTCTTTCATTTATCATTTCTGTATTGATTCTTTCTTGTTTCAGGTCTTCTTCTATTTCATGAAACCAGTTTCGATTGAGCTATTAACTACATCAAAAATCCTCTTTGTGAGTCTGGTGTTGTTCATTCTTTGTATGTGCCCAAAGAATATTAATCGATGTTTTCTGATTATGTCTGTGAGTCTGTTTGTATGTTCCTTGGTTCTTTGGTTGGCCTCTTCATCCATATACCCTCTCTGTATTGCTACAAAAATTTTTGGAAGGATTTTATGTTCTATCTTTTCTCTGTGATGCCTGATGCCCCCCGATTGTGGTTGTTTCTGATATGTAGAGGGCTTCCGGTAGTACAAATGTATTGTAGTGCCTGAGATTCACCTGTCTTGAGAAGCGTCTTTTATTGTAGAGCATCCATGCGAGTTTGTATGCTTTCTGCAGTTTTTCTGTTCGTTCTGTACTGGATTCCTTGAATGATCCTCCTGTTTGTATATGAGGGTTGGAACTTATAGTGGCAACTATTTATTTACAGCCGGTACAAAATAGATATGTGTTTCAAAGTTTTACTGACCTTCAAAGTAGTCACCAGCATCGTGTATAACCCATTGCCAGCAATGTGGAATTCGTAGGATACTCTTAGCAGTGCCAGTTGTGTTGACATTTCAAGCAGCACGGTCTATTGCCCGATGAATTTGTAGCAGTTCTGAAGAGAATGTTGTGAAGTGTTTCCTTCAGTTTAGAAATCAAGTTGAACTCACGAGGGCTTAAGTCAGGGGAGTGCAGTGGGTGGTATAGCACATAGCAGTCCCTTTTTTTTTTTTTTTTTTTTTTTTTTGCAAGAAATTTGTATTCCACCTTACTAGCGTTTTGCAGTGCTGTATGGAAGTAAACCGATTGGAAATGCTGTTGTTGTTGTTGTGGTCTTCAGTCCTGAGACTAGTTTGATGCAGCTCTCGATGCTACTCTATCCTGTGCAAGCTACTTCATCTCCCAGTACCTACTGCAACCTATATCCTTCTGAATCTGTTTAGTGTATTCATCTCTTCATCTCCCTCTATGATTTTTACCCTCCACGCTGCCCTACAATACTAAATTGGTGATCCCTTTATGCCTCAGAACATGTCCTACCGACCGATCCCTTCTTCTAGTCAGGTTGTGCCACAAACTTCTCTTCTCCCCAATCCTATTCAATACCTCCTCATTAGTTATATGATCTACCCATCTAATCTACAGCATTCTTCTGTAGCACCACATTTCAAAAGCTTCTATTCTCCTCTTGTCCAAACTATCTATCGTCCATGTTTCACTTCCATACATGGCTACGCTCCATACAATACTTTCAGAAACGACTTCCTGACACTTAAATCTATACTCGATGTTAACAAATTTCTCTTCTTCAGAAACACTTTCCTTGCCATTGCCAGTCTACATTTGATATCCTCTCTACTTCGACCATCATCAGTTATTTTGCTCCCCAAATAGCAAACCTCCTTTACTACTTTAAGTGTCTCATTTCCTAATCTAATTCCCTCAGCATCACCCGACTTAATTCAACTACATTCCATTGTCCTCGTTTTGCTTTTGTTGATGTTCATCTTATACCCTCCTTTCAAGACACTGTCCATTCCGTTCAACTGCTCTTCCAAGTCCTTTGCTGTCTCTGACTGCTCTTGTTCAATATAAAGATTGAATAACATCGGGGATAGGCTACAACCCTGTCTCAGTCCCTTCCCAACCACTGCTTCCCTTTCATGCCCCTCGACTCTTATAACTGCCATCTGGTTTCTGTACAAATTGTAAATAGCCTTTCGCTCCCTGTATTTTACCCCTGCCACCTTCAGAATTTGAAAGAGAGTATTCCAGTCAACATTGTCAAAAGCTTTCTCTAAGTCTACAAATGCTAGAAACGTAGGTTTGCCTTTCCTTAATCTAGCTTCTAAGATAAGTCGTAGGGTCAGTATTGCCTCACGTGTTCCTATATTTCTACGGAAACCAAACTGATCTTCCCCGAGGTCGGCTTCTACCAGTTTTTCCATTCGTCTGTAAAGAATTCGCGTAAGTATTTTGCATCTGTGACTTATTAAACTGATTGTTCGGTAATTTTCACATCTGTCAGCACCTGCTTTCTTTGGGATTGGAATTATTATATTCTTCTTGAAGTCTGAGGGTATTTCGCCTGTGTCATACATTTTGCTCACCAGATGGTGTAGTTTTGTCAGGACTGGCTCTCCCAAGGCTGTCAGTAGTTCTAATGGAATGTTGTCTACTCCTGAGGCCTTGTTTCGACTCAGGTCTTTCAGTGCTCTGTCAAACTCTTCACACAGTATCATATCTCCCATTTCATCTTCATCTACATCCTCTTCCATTTCCAGAATATTGTCCTCAAGTACATCACCCTTGTATAGACCCTCTATATACTCCTTCCACCTTTCTGCTTTCCCTTCTTTGCTTAGAACTGGGTTTCCATCTGAGCTCTTGATATTCATGTAAGTGGTTCTCTTTTCTCCAAAGGTCTCTTTAATTTTCCTGTAGGCAGTATCTATCTTACCCCTAGTGAGATAAGCGTCTACATCCTTACATTTGTCCTCTAGCCATGCCTGCTTAGCCATTTTACACTTCCTGTCGATCCCATTTTTGAGACGTTTGTATTCCTTTTTCGCCTGCTTCATTTACTGCACTTGTACATTTTCTCCTTTCATCAATTAAATTCAATATTTCTTCTGTTACCCAATGATTTCTACTAGCCCTCGTCTTTTTACCTACTAGATCCTCTGCTGCCTTCACTACTTCATCTCTCAAAAGCTACCCATTCTTCTTCTAATGTATTTCTTTCCCCAGTTCCTGTCAATTGTTCCCTTATGCTCTCTCTGAAACTCTGTACAACCTCTGGTTTAGTCAGTTTATCCAGGTCCCATCTCCTTAAATTCCCACCTTTTTGCAGTTTCTTCAGTTTTAATCTACAGTTCATAACCAATAGATTGTGGTCAGAGTCCACATCTGCCCCTGGAAATGTCTTACAATTTAAAACCTGGTTCCTAAATCTCTGTCTTACCATTATATAATCTATCTGAAACCTGTCAGTATCTCCAGGCTTCTTCCATGTATACAACCTTCTTTTATGATTCTTGAACCAAGTGTTAGCTATGATTAAGTTGTGCTCTGTGCAAAATTCTATCAGGCGGCTTCCTCTTTCATTTCTTAGCCCCAATCCATATTCATATATGGAAATGCTGTATAACAATATTGCAGAGTACGAATTAAAAAACTGTCAAAGTCACCACATAGCAAAATGTTATGGTACTTTGAGCTGTGGGGTCTAGTTTTGAAATGAATAATACGCCAAGAACTGCTCCCTTATTTGCATTCCCTATCTGGATAGAACTGATAAAACAATTGCTCCAGGTACAACTCCCTAGGTCCTCTCAACAACATGCCGCAGGGCTGCACATGGTCACGTGATGCCCCACCACGCACGAAATTCCACACAGAAATGCGACGAAAAGCATATGAGCAGAGCAAGCACCAAGCACGGGTTGCCTATGTCATCGTAGCTGTGCATACGCAGTACAGCCTGTTGTCTGGCGCTGTCTGGCAACTGTTCAAACGAACCTTCTTTAAAAACAGTCATATTGTGAAATCAAAGCAATCTGTATATTGTAATATTTCTGAGAGAGAACATCTCTGGCACTGTTGTATTTGAAAAACTGCAATCTTTGTGTCAACTTTACATGTGGTAAATACTTTTTAAGTGCTGCATATATTTTGCAATATTTCAAAAATACAATCCTGCAACTTCGCAACAAAACTGCGAGCAATTTTCAATGTAACTACTACAACCTATTAATCTCAGATATCTGTTTACTCTGTATTTCATCGTTTGTAGGTTAGTTATGTTCACATAGGGCACTTCTAACACTGTTTTCTACTGCAGGGCACCAACACACCAAGAATATTTCACTACAGTGGAAGAATAAAAATCAAAAACTGACAATTATGTAAAGTGCATCTTGTAAATCTTGAGAACAGCCAACTGATGAACATGTCAGTTCAGAACCAGTTATGGCGCTATTTACTTAAATAAATAGCCGTATTAATAGTGGCTGGTCGCTGTCTTCTTCTTTGCAATAATCAACCTACATTAATTCCAAAGTAATTAACAGTTTTGTCAAAAATATTGTTTGTGTGACTATATTTATTAAGTTTGCCATTTAAACAAATAATTCATCCTGACTCTTGCAGCAGAAGAAACTGTTAAAAAGAACCAATGTTTTGATGTATTCAGTTAATTTAATGAGTTAAGTTTTAATTGTAATTTCTGTAAATTTAACTTTAAACAATGTGTAGTTTCAGCACCTATTATTGTGATGATATATAAGGCCTGATTTTTGGTCACGAGTCAGCCAGTCCATGGCCGAGGTTCAGACGAGGAACATGTGTTGGTTAGAATGACAACAATGCTTCAACTCAACTGTGGAATAAGTGTTAAACAATTAGGCCATGTGTTAAAACACTGACAGTGTCTGCTCCATACGTACTTGACTATTCTTCAAGAACTGTGAACTTTGTGGTTATGTTTTTACTGCTTGTAGAGATTCAACAGTAAACTATTGTAGCAGTATGTGGAGGTTCACCTGCAAACTATTAATGAAGCTTATGGAAAGTTTAAGCAATAGTGCACTGGCCATACATATATAACTGTGTATTATTGGGGGTTGTGTAAACAGTGAAAGTAAAAGACTGTGCAATGCAACTGTGCATATGTTAGCTAGATTATTTACAGTAGTCAGAGTCCAAATTACAAACCCCATTTTTCAGCCAGTGTAGCAACACAGTAAGATGACACCGAGGACAACAAACGAAGAAATAAAAGTAGGTGGAACCGCTACATGTGGTGCCCTGGTGGGTGGGGAATATAATATGTGAGCACAATGAACAAGGACTCACGCATGTTGAACAGTGAAATCAAGAGCGGTTTACAGAGCAGTGATGATATAGCCAATCAGCACTGGGGTTTCATAATGAAGAAGGTGCAGCAGCCAATCAGTGAGCTGGTTCCGTGGAAGCAGCCAATAAGTACATGAGCAGCATGCAGGTGGACACAGCTGATCGGGATAAACAAGATGCATTGGCGAGAGAATTACAACATGCAGCAGACAACAAATCGAGATAACTGCAGCATCCATGCAGACGAGTGACAACTAACCGAAATGACAACCACAACAGCAGAGCAGCTGAAGAAGAGTGAATGAAAATATGGTAATTTCATAGCAAAAGCTGTTTTGTATTAAGTGGCCTAAATGAACAAGACAGTGTGACTGAGAACAAAGCTGTAGAGGTTAAGTTTTTAAGTAAACAGAAAGATCTAAGTGTGACTGGTACTGTAGCCGAGCATAAATCAAAAATTAGCGCAATTTTGAATGATGGGGATGAAAGTTCTATTGTAAAGAGCGAAATGGACAAAAACAGTACTGAAGTGCATGAGATTGTTAAGGTTGAGGAGGAGGAACCTTGTAGCGAAAGTCAGTAAGGGAAAAGGTTGTCAGCAGACGAAAATTTTGGGGCAATGTTAAGGCAAATTACGAGTTGTTGGAGTAAAATGAGTACAAAACAAGTCATTAATAGTTTGAAAGAAGACAAAATAGATTTGAAAATAGTTGGAAGTGGGAAAATAGTGTAAAGAAAGATTGTGATAATACTAATGAGAAATAAACATCGAGTAGTAAATGTGTAGAAGAGAGTGAGAAACTCTGTGATGACAATAGTAGGAAGTTGGAGGTTTTCGAGAAACAATGTGCTGAAAGTACAGCTGAACCTGAGAACCAAATCAATCACATTAGAAATGATTCAGAAACAGGTAAAAATCAAGTGTGCAGTAGTGGTAGAGGAAAAACCGGGAAAAGTAAATGAAAATGTAGATTCAAAATTGTCTAAAATAGAGAAAAAAGTGGAAGAGACACCAAATCTAGAGCATAGCATAAGTGAAAGTGTGTCTGAGTCTGACTGTAGTTGTGACAAATCCAGTAGTGATGAGAATGGGGTGTTTGAATCTATAATTAATAATGAAGGCAATGTGTTAAGTAAAGAAAGGATTAATGAGGATTTGTTGTATGAACAAGACCACACAATAAGTAAAAAGGAAGCACGTCAACCTGTAATATCAGCAAGTGTACAATGTATATATGTTAAGTGTTTACTAGACAGTGGTAATGATTTGAATGACATGTCACAGGCATTTTCTGAATCTATTAAGAACACAGAAAGTATAGTGGTGATGCAGGTGTGTGGAATAAAAATTGTTGGTGCTATTGGTAAGCTATTAAAGAGTATGAAACAAGAGATACTATTAAATGTAGAATTGGCAGGACAGCTGTTGAAATACAGTTTGTTGGTGATTCAAAATCTCTGCATTGATGTAATATTTGGAACTAATTTCTTGTGCAATTAGGCAGTCAAATTCTTCCCCTATCCTCTCTGTAGTTTATAAGCAAATCAGAAACATTCTTTCTTTGACTGTGATCTGATTTTATGCAGTAGCATTCTGTAGTATAGAAGGATGTTAGAAAAGTTTTCTTCAGTGTTATATATATTATATATGTAGTATGTTGTGCTAGTTATAAGTAATGCAGTCATAAGAGGATGGAAGAAAGTAAATTGGTACCATGATTAAAGAATTTCTGTCAAGAAGATAAGGTAAACAGAAAATGAAAGATGTCAGCATATGTGGAGGATAATTAACATCTGAAGTAATCAGCTCATTGGTGTAGCTGCAAAGGCAATATACAGTAAAAACCATCTTGAATACTAGATCTTAATATTAATTGTGGTTTAATAGAAGTCTTTGTGTCCATTGCCATCAGTCTATTGAGATAACAGTTTACCCATAGAAGTGTGTCATGGTACAGCCCTTTCCAACATTAAGGAATTCCAAATTTAAACATAGTTGCCTGAAGTAACGGGTGTGGAAAGAATAAGCAAGATTTGTATGTATATCGCCCGTCAGGCTAGAATGTCAAGAAAATAATAGTTCTTCTAAGTGATAATTTTGTCTGATTGGTAAAGAGAGTTAAATTTGCCTTAGCATAAGGATCCGTTACTGTGGAGTGTTTTTCTGTAGAATCAATTTTGCATTAGATAAACAAAGCAGGTGTTTGTTTATTAGATAATGAGACAATAATGAAATAATAAAACAATGAATAATGTTAGAGTCTTAATGGTTAGGGAGCCTGTCGCTGCAGTAGGTATATTTTTTTGAGAATGCACTTCACTAGCTACCGAGGTAAGAAATGTAAGTAAAATAAGAAAAACAAAACTAAAACACTACACCAAAGTGGTACGACCAGAATGTTTATATGGATCTGAATGCCTAACGATGAACTGTAAGATGGACAAACTAGAGGTCCTGGAAAGAAGGATTATTAGAAAAATAATGGGTGCAATGAAAACTGCAGATGGTTGGAAAATAAGAAAGTAATGAGGAGATCTACAAAAATATAGAGAAAATATCTGAAGTAATGGCCACATGAAGATTAATCTTTTTTGGACATCTCTACCGAATGGATGGAAATAGACAAACAAAACAAATACTCCTATATTTCTGGAAGAAGAAATCGACAATAGCATGGATTACAGAAGTAAGAAAAGATCTTGAAAGAAACAATATCAAAGAATCAGAAATAGCAGAAAGAAACCGTTTTAAAAACAAAATACAAAATTTGGCAGGCTTTCAAAGCAGAAGAAATGAAAAATTGGGAATAACATGGACAGAAGGAAGGAAGAGACTTCATGGGGAGAAAATGAGGGACTACTGGAAAAATAGGAAACAACAACAGAGCATCATTTTAGTGAGGTACAAGTAATATAATGGTGCATCATTGGATCTATAGGTTATCTTAAAACTTCTATTTGTGGTCTGAGGAATTATGAGCTTAAAGTGGTAATACTGGAATGAAGAACAATAATTTTGCTGATTAACTAATAACTGTGGTGCTAAACTGATGTAAATATTTCTCACAGCTCAACTATTTGGTAACATTTTGTGAGGATTTAATTGTCTGGTTGAATGAGAGTGTGGCGTCGATAGTTCGTATCGACCACGAAACTTAATATCTGTGAACTCTAAGTGCTCTGTCGAGCCTCCATCTTAACTTAGCTTTAATTAGTTCTTTGTTATACTTCATTCTGTATGGACGCAGTGTCAAGTGTAAATACACTCCTGGAAATTGAAATAAGAACACCGTGAATTCATTGTCCCAGGAAGGGGAAACTTTATTGACACATTCCTGGGGTCAGATACATCACATGATCACACTGACAGAACCACAGGCACATAGACACAGGCAACACAGCATGCACAATGTCGGCACTAGTACAGTGTATATCCACCTTTCGCAGCAATGCAGGCTGCTATTCTCCCATGGAGACGATCGTAGAGATGCTGGATGTAGTCCTGTGGAACGGCTTGCCATGCCATTTCCACCTGGCGCCTCAGTTGGACCAGCGTTCGTGCTGGACGTGCAGACCGCGTGAGACGACGCTTCATCCAGTCCCAAACATGCTCAATGGGGGACAGATCCGGAGATCTTGCTGGCCAGGGTAGTTGCCTTACACCTTCTAGAGCACGTTGGGTGGCACGGGATACATGCGGACGTGCATTGTCCTGTTGGAACAGCAAGTTCCCTTGCCGGTCTAGGAATGGTAGAACGATGGGTTCGATGACGGTTTGGATGTACCATGCACTATTCAGTGTCCCCTCGACGATCACCAGTGGTGTACGGCCAGTGTAGGAGATCGCTCCCCACACCATGATGCCGGGTGTTGGCCCTGTGTGCCTCGGTCGTATGCAGTCCTGATTGTGGCGCTCACCTGCACGGCGCCAAACACGCATACGACCATCATTGGCACCAAGGCAGAAGCGACTCTCATCGCTGAAGACGACACGTCTCCATTCGTCCCTCCATTCACGCCTGTCGCGACACCACTGGAGGCGGGCTGCACGATGTTGGGGCGTGAGCGGAAGACGGCCTAACGGTGTGCGGGACCGTAGCCCAGCTTCATGGAGACGGTTGCGAATGGTCCTCGCCGATACCCCAGGAGAAACAGTGTCCCTAATTTGCTGGGAAGTGGCGGTGCGGTCCCCTACGGCACTGCGTAGGATCCTACGGTCTTGGCGTGCATCCGTGCGTCGCTGCGGTCCGGTCCCAGGTCGACGGGCACGTGCACCTTCCGCCGACCACTGGCGACAACATCGATGTACTGTGGAGACCTCACGCCCCACGTGTTGAGTAATTCGGCGGTACGTCCACCCGGCCTCCCGCATGCCCACTATACACCCTCGCTCAAAGTCCGTCAACTGCACATACGGTTCACGTCCACGCTGTCGCGGCATGCTACCAGTGTTAAAGACTGCGATGGAGCTCCGTATGCCACGGCAAACTGGCTGACACTGACGGTGGTGGTGCACAAATGCTGCGCAGCTAGCGCCATTCGACGGCCAACACCGCAGTTCCTGGTGTGTCCGCTGTGCCGTGCGTGTGATCATTGCTTGTACAGCCCTCTCGCAGTGTCCGGAGCAAGTATGGTGGGTCTGACACACCGGTGTCAGTGTGTTCTTTTTTCCATTTCCAGGAGTGTATATACGAGCTACAACAAATATGGGAATTAAGTTTTCTATATCCCAATTACTGATCCCGTTCCCATAGTGGTGACCCCACAGTTCGTTCGTGTTTCGCATCTTCCGCACCAGTGTTTATGCAACAGGTTATATGCACTACACAATGACCACACCAAACAATGCCTTGTTTGAAGATGTGGAAGCACAGCTCCGCTCACCGAGTTTCATCGTTTCTTCCAACAGTGAAACATGAACTGAACAATATTTCGAATTGTGTCTCTTCAAATTGAGTATTTTAAGTACAAAGTGATCTCCATTCGAACATGTGTTTAGCCACCCAACGGCATGCTACATCAGTTACTGTCGGGCCATGTGCAATGCCGCCATTACTACAAACCGTGCTGAATCCGTTCCGCGCATGTGGTGTTCCAGGTGTGTCCAATTTACATGTACAATTCAGTGTTTCTCATAACATGGATCCCTTACCTCGCCTCAGTGGCCCACCACATGAACTACAGGCATGTTATGCATCAGATAGTTTCCACGCAGATGGCATTCTCAACCCACCCACCCCCGGCCCCCCTCATTTGCGGGGGTCCCCATTTCTGGTCACTCAACCGCCTGCTACTCCCAGAGCACCGCCTGTGTCTGCCGTGCCAGTCTCTCGCCCTGTTCTAGAAGCGGGTCGTTTCCATCCAGCACTCGTCACTCACGGTCCAGTTTCCAGGCCCCCCTCATGTGCCGCTCATAGCCTGTTTCCATGGTACCGTCCGTGCCTGCCGCACCGTGTTTACGTCAACTATGCCAGCTGCCGCTACTACGGATTCGCTCACCTGGTTTAAATTCAGGCCTAACGCACCGGCTTCTGACTTAACCTTAGTTCAGCTGCTACCCCAGGAGACACCGAAGCTGCCGTCATCACCCACTCCTGGCCACCTGCCGAAGCCACCGTCCTTATACAAGGACAACCCGGCATTGTGGTTCATGCTCATCGACCATCTGCTCGAGTTGCATCATGTGTCTAACAACTCAAAGTTTCTCTGCCTTGTCACTTGGATTTGATTTGTGACTTGCTCCTTTAGCCACTGCCTGCACCAAAATACGAGTTTGCAAAGAAGACTATAATGGAATGATTTGCCTGCTCGCCACAAGAGTTAATAATCAAGATTCTCTATGAGGAGCACCTGGGGGAACGCACTCCCTCACAACTGTGGCACCGCCTTTGATTGTTCATGAAAGAGCATACCATGCCTGATGCCTATGGGCTATGTGGTCTGTCAAACTACCTACCGATCTACATATCCATCTGTTACCACACTCATTTGAGTCCATCGGCAACCGCCTACGCATCGCTGACCAGTTGTATTCGCTGCTGCAGCAACATCAGCTGTTTCATTCCACACCGTTTGTCGGCACAGCTACCCCCACATGCCTACAGCCAGCAGAGGCAGGGCTCGCTCCGCCGTCAACTCATCTGCTTCTCCTGGCAGCGCAGGCTCACTCTCTCTGCAGTCCGAGCACTCCAGGATCGTCCACGCACCTAATGTACCGGAACAAATCAACAAGGACAAGCCGCCATCGCTGTCACAGTCTCCACCTCCTCCTCACCCTTTCTGTTGAGACCACAAAGTGTACGGTGATGACGCCAAGAAGTGCAGGTTGCCATGCCAACATCCAAACACTGACCGCAGGAACTAAGAGACGCCGAGTCCTCTTACATTACACTCCATTCACTCATCCGCCCGGCCGAATGGTCGTCTCTGTGTGACTGACATTGCGGCAGGTCTAGCTTTTCTGGTCGACACTGGTGCTGAAGTGTTGATCATACCTACTCTGATGGCTCCACCCGCTTCTTCACAGATGAAATCATTTCTATGAGCTGTCAATGCAACGACGTTACCTACCTTAGCCTCAGCAAAGGTTACGGCGACCCCATCTCCTTCTCTACATTTTCTGTGGACATTCTATATTACTGACGTTGATGAACCAATCCTTGGTATGAATTTTTTGTCTCATTACACACTATCTCCGAATGTCATACAGGGTTCAGTGCTCCACCATCCTACGAACACTCACATACCGTGCACCCGCACCTATGTCCAATGCACTGTTTCCACCGCAACATACGATATCAAACGCGAGTGCTCTGCCCTCACGGGCAACATTGTGACCTGCGTTACCAACCTACTGTCAGAATACAACTTGGCGACACACCTCTGCCAGGACAACGAGAATCTGAAACAATGCATCGATTCCACTTACAGCGAGCTCGTCGCGGCTCGTACCTCGCTTCTGCAACTGCAGTCCATGGCACCACCACCTAAACAAGATTGCTCAGTCGAGCATAGCTCGAATTCTCACCAGGTTAGTCCACAAACTTTACTTGCATGTGATGTTCCAACCCCCCTGTCACGCTCGCCTCATTCAGTGCCGTGTTTCAAACAGTGCTGCTAATGACAGCTGTGTGTGCGTTGCAACCACGCCCGCCACTTGGACAGCTACCGCACATGTTGATAAACATTCCCACTCTCTCACTCACTGTCCACATGACCCAGTGGCGATTGTGGCCCCACATGCGATGCCAGCACTGCTCTCGCCCGTGCCGGTTGTCCGGTGCTACGTTAACAGCGGACAGTCGTTGCCCATTCCCCTTCGCTCGGCACTGTGCGCGGACCCACCCCATCCACACAAGTGCACACCGCACTCCCGCAAGAGACGTGACTTTCGTGCTACCTTTCCCCACTCACACTAATGGCTACACCTCGTCGCGCCCTACTTGTCCGAAGACTCGGCGCCAGGACGTTAACCAATCTTATGCGCAGTTCTCAGATTCTTCCGTCACTGATGGAATGACACACAAGATAGTTACCACTGCCAGTCCACCTATTAGGCATAACACCGTTCAGTTTATTCCAATACCACCTCAAGCCGTTTGTCCTAAAAAACATGGCAATGTTTCATTGACTCTCTCTTGCGACAGTTCGAGTTTTGCCTTGCTTATCTGGACGACTTTCTCGTTTTCAGCAGCTCAGCGGAGGAACATGAAAATCATCTGTCTACAGTCCTCCATATCTTGAACTCCAACAGTGTCGAGGTCAACAAAGACAAGTTTCAGTTGAGCCAGGCGTCAGTCTCCTTCCTAGGTTACACCATCTCCGCTGATGGAATACAGCCTCCCAAATCTCATTAGCAGGCTATCATGTCTCTGCCGCCCCCAGCTACTTACAAAGAGCTATGCCGTTTCCTCGGCACCATCAATTACTATCGTCGCCATCTGCCTTCCGCTGCCACTGTTCAGGCACCCCTGACAGTTCCGCTATCAGCAAACAAACTTCTGGTATCAAACCTGTCTCTTGGACTGCTCCGATGCTAGAGGCATTCAAGGCCCTGAAGACTTCTTTAGCTCAAGCTGTGAAGCTCGCCCATGCCGACCCCTTGGCCGAGTTATTCATCACTATGGACACCAGCAACATCACGGTGGGGGCAGTGTTGCAACAACGCAAAGGTGACACAGTTTCTCCCCTTCATTTCTTCTCCAAGAAACTATCTACGGCTCAGAGAAAATATTCTGCATTCAATAGAGAGCTCCTTGCTGTTTACGAGGCAATCAAACATTTCCGCCCCGACGTCGAGGGACGTTCGTTTTTCGTCCTCACTGATCACAAACCACTGGCAGAAGCATTCTGCAACCCACCTGAGGACCCACCCCCTCGATGTTACCGCCACTTTGACCTGGTTTCTCAATTCACAACGGACGTCCATTACATCAAGGGTGCAGATAACGTTGCTGTGGATTTCTTCTCGTGAATCAGTGCTGTTTCCCTCATCGTTGATCTTTCCGATCTGGCCTCCCTCCAAGCTACTGACGAAGATTCTCAGGCTCTCCTACGAGACCCACAGACATCACTTGTTTTTACAGAGGCAAAATTTCCTGGCGTTTCTGATGAGGTGTGGTGTGATTCTTCGACCGCCACCCTACACCCTTTGCTCCCATCCGGGCTGCACCAATAGGTTTTCGACGCCCTGCATAACCTAGCCCACCTGGGCGTTCGAGCCACCACACATCTTGTGTCAGAACGTTTTCTTTGGAAGAATATCAAACGGGACTGTCAAACTTGGGCATGCAGCTGCATCACTCGCCAGCGCAACAAGATCAGCCGCCACACCTCCCCGCCTCTGGACAAGTTAGACATTCCCGCAGGACAATTCTGGCATGTACATATTGATCTGATCAGGCCTCTTCTTCCTACGGGGGGCCATAGATATATCTTATCACCTATCGACCATTTGTCTCACTGGGTCGAAGCTGTCCCTCTCCCTAACATTACTGCCGAGACGACAGCCAAGGTTTACATTGGCTCGTGGATTGCTCGTTTCGGGTGCCTGACCACTATCATCACCAATCAGGGTCGACAGTCCGAATCCTCCCTTTTCACCATCCTCTGCAATATCTGTGGTATTAAAAGAATACATACTACCGCCTATCACCCACAAAGCAATGGGTTTGTGGAGAGATGGCACCGCACCCTCAAGATGGCCCTTCGATGTCATGATTGTCTCTGGTCGGAAGCTCTCCTGTGGATGCTACTTGGTCTACGCTCGACCTATAAACCTGACCTACAGGGGACTATATCCAAATTTGTTTTCAGTGAGAATCCGGTCCTACTGGGAGAACCTATTCTTCCCCAGGTTAGCAAGGATCTTCCCCCCTCGCCAGATTTCGTTAGCCGGATGCAAACGCATTTTCAACAAACGTGTTTGCACCTGCCCATCAGTCACTCACCACCCGAGACTTATGTTCCCACCACACTCTCCGACTGCTCCCACGTCATGCTGCGTGACGATGCGGTTAGGCAGCCTCTTAAACCTCCTCATCTTGGCCCCTACAAGGTCCCGCAGCGGGGGTACACAACTTTTGATGTCATGATTAAAGACCACACATAGACAGTTTCTCTGCATTGCCTGAAACCGGTTCATCGACCCTGATGGTCTCACACCGCCGCAGTCAGACTCTGCAGACGATCCATCCTTGATCGAGAACGAAGACGTGCTCCCATCAACCTCTCCTTACACCTCTTCCGCTGAAGACTGTTTGCCACCATTCACTGGTTTCCCAACCTCACCCCCTGTTTCACCCTGCACAGGTTTCACGCCCTCACCTCCATCGGAAACTCGCACATCTACTATCAGTTTGTCCCGCAGCATGCCACGGCACCGAGTGAACGACGTTTCTACAGTGATGTTCGATGACTGAGTGCTCATTCTTTTGACAAATACCAAGGTCTCGCCATCGGACAGTTCCTTACACATCAATATTGCACACAACCTCACACTCCCATGCGAATGTGACTGCGCATCTCTACATGCTTTCATTTCTACAGATGGCTCAATCCACTTAAGGGCCACACACGCCTCCACCACGTCGCTGACCGCCCCGCCCGCTTACTCCCTGGCCGGTTACCATCTCAACCAGCCTCGGTGGCTGACTGACTACAATGTGGTCCTGCCTCTCGCTGCTCCACCCGCACAACTTACCTTGTTCGAGATGGAAGTACCTGTGGTGCACCTGCCTACGCGCACGATTTCCACTGATGTTGACACCTGCACACCCTCACCCTTGGACATCTGTAGTACTCTGTACTGGGGGGGGGGGGGGGGGGGGGGGGCTGTGAGGCTTCGATGGTTCATATCTGTGAACTCTTAAGTGCTCTGTCGAGCCCCCATCATAACTTTACTTTACTCAGTTCTTTGTTATACGTCATTCTGTATGGATGCAGTGTCAAATGTAAATATATACGAGCTACGATATATATGGGAATTAAGTTTTCTATATCCCGATTACCGATCCTGTTCCCATAAAAGTAGTGCTCAGAGTTGAATAGAGAAATAGGGCAATGATTTGGTACAACTTCCATCCCCTTAATCTTGATTTGAATAGTAATTAAGTTATGTAATGGTGACTCTATTCTTTTTTCATAATGATTTGTAAATCTATGCTAATGCACATCTTGAGTTTTTGCTATTTTGGAAATGGAAAAGAGACCCAAATCTTTCAAGTTAAACCAGTTTCAGACAGTTATGACTTAAGAGTACAGTATTGGTAGTGTAATGTGCGCTGATTTTAATTTTTTTCTAGTCCACACCTTTCATACTATAGTCAATTTTAGTGCTAATTATTGTAATGTTATGAGAACTATGTAATGTATTTATTTATGATGTAATAACTATCATTTGCGATTAGTGTTAAATATTTTCTTAGACTTAAGTTAGAAGTAAAAGAAAGTGCACTAAAGTAGGGCATTTTCTCTCATTTTTTCATGTACTGTGGCAGAGGAGAACCCCTTCCAAGGGAACGGATCGCAGTGCATTTCCTAACTAACTGCCACTTGGACCTGTTGAAGGCATGGACAGCTTGGTGAGAAAGTGTGTTAAAGATCATTAAAAAATGAGAAAGTGCTTGTGAAACTTTTTAGCAACCCATGAGGATTTACTATGTTTGCGAGACAGGACTTGTATCAAATGATAGGCTATGTATCTTTAAATGTAATCTTTGCTTACCCAAAAAGGACATCACTTATGGTGAAGATGCCTAATTTTTTTATTAAAAGTATAACTTGTAGTTATTTTGTGATATTGTACAACAGTACACTGTTTGTAATTATTTTGTATGGGAATTTTCGTATGGCCAGTACACAAAAGAATAAATTTGAAGAGACATATGTACTATAGTATTGATAATATTTCTTAAGTCATATTTTTTGTGTCTCGATTTTTAACCCACTGTCTGGGGTCACTTGTGGTCATTGAATTGGCAGTTCGCTATAAGCAATATCTATCTGGTCAATCCAATGAGGGGGTGATGTGACAAAGCAAGTTGGGATAATTTTAATTCCTCTCTTGTTTTGTTACCTGCCTCCTTAAAATTCATTTTTGCAATTTTAACTGATTACCATTAACATACAAGAATATAATCTGATTTTCATAAAAGAGAAAGGTTGGCCCTCAGTTTTAAAGAATATAACACCAGATCTAATTTTGTGCTTAGATTTACATATGTAATTGATTTTCTAATTTATTTTGACTATTATTAGTTAGTATCTTTCATTACAGGTGAAAATCAGTAATTGTTTTGTAACTTAAATTCTATCGTTGACATATAAACATATGTAGATTCTGCACTAAGTACAAACATTTGGAGGAACAACTAATAGTAATTTTAAAGGATCTATTCGAAAACATGTTAGTGAAGCCAGCCATTAATTAATTCCAAAGTAATTAACAGTTTTGTCAAAAGTATTGTTTGTGTGACTACATTTATTAATTTCATCATTTTTTAACAAATAATTCGGCCTAACTCTTGCAGTAGAAGAAACTGTTACAAGGAACCAATGTTTCAATGTATTCAGTTAATTTAATGAGTTAAATTTTAATTGTAATTTCTGTAAATTTAACTTTAAACAATGTGTAGTTTCAGCACCTATTATTGTGATGATATATAAGGGACCAATTTTTAGTCACGAGTCAGTCAGTCCACGGCCGAGTTTCAGACAAGGAACGTGTGTTGGTTAGAATGACAACAATGCTTCAACTCAACTGAGGAATAAGTGTTAAACAATTAGGCCATGTGTTAAAACACTGACAGTGTCTGCTCCATACATACCTCATTATTCTTTAAGAACTGTGAACTTTGTGGATATGTTTGTACTGCTCGTAGATGTTCAACAGAAAACTATTGTAGCAGTATGTGGAGGTTCACCTGCAAACTATTAATGAGGCTTATGGAAAGTTTAAACAATAGTGCAGTGGCCATACATATATAACTGTGTATTATTGGGGGTTGTGTAAACAGTGAAAGTAAAAGACTGTGCAATGCAACTGTGCATATGTTGGCTAGATTATTTACAGTAGTCAGAGTACAAATTACAAATCCCATTTTTCAGCCAGTGTAGCAACGCAGTATGATGACACCAAGGACAACAAACGAAGAAATAAAAGCAGGTGGAACTGCTACACAAAGACTGTGGCAGAACACTTACTCCCAAACCTCCCACTGTTCATATACTTTTGATGAAAAGTCAATAAATAAAGAAAAGAAGAATCATTTGAGTACTCTGTCGATTTATCATGAAGATGTGGACATTAACTATAAGTATTCAAGATGCTGAATGAAACAGGACTTTGGACACTGATGCCATATTTAAAGTTAAGTGTTCTTTCTGTGATAACACTCTTTACAAGAAAAGATAATTTTGCATGCAAAAATAGTCTTTAACACTAAAAGTGCCTGCTGACAATTTATGTGTGTTTTATACATAGTCCTTTGAGAGTATTATACATGTGGGCATCAGCTGGGATTTAACACAACAACTGTCGTGTGGCAGTGAGGACCACAGCAGTGGCTCTTCTGCTGACCTCATGGCACTCGACGTGTTAAAGATTACAGAATTAGTTAATATCATTATATTTTTCAACAGTACATCATTATACTATAATTGAAAATAATGAAAAACAGCAATAAATTTCTTTCAAGGGTAGACTGGTTGGTTGATTTGGAGGAGGGGACCAAACAGTGAAGTCATTGTACCAATTGGACTAGGGAAGAATGTTGAAGGAAGTTGGCCGTACTCTTTCAAAGGAACCATCCCAGCATTTGCCTGAAACGATTTAGGGAAATCATGGAAAACCTAAATCAGGATGGCCAGACACTGGTTTTGAACTGTCATCCTTCCGAATGTAAGTCCAGTGTGCTAACCACTGCACCACCTCGCTTGGTTTCAATGGTGGAAGGTAACCTTGAAGTTCATATTAAAAAGATAGCACAACTTAAAAACATGTGTGATAACTAAATCCAATAGTTCAGGGATTACAGTGGACAGTTCTGTAAAAGGAAAAGACCATAATGAAGAAGATAATAACTTGCTTGTATGAAAAGAATGTTTTTTCTGATAGTCATCATAACAAAATTTTGAACAACTGTAGGGCTACATAATGTAGACTACTTATTGTACAAAATAATCAACTATTAAGATAAAAATAAAGTACATATTAACAAAAGTGAAAGGCTGGCAGAGCTACTATTGATAGTATCTTGTTTTTGACTAGATCTAGATCTAGGATGGGTTGCACAAATGACCTCTACATGGTTTACTTTGTAGATGAGCTACACTTTCCTAAAACTCGCCCAGTAAAGCGAAGTCTACCATTCACCTTCTGTACTATCATCCTTATGTGCGTTCCATTTCAAACTGCTCTGCACAGCTACGTCTGGATACTTGGTCCATGTGATTGTCAAGTAGCACACCACTAATATGGTATTCATTGCACCAAACAGAAATTCTGTCTAAGCCACCCTGTATCCCTCTACAATCACTCAATGGCAATTCTTTCATGTACACTGACGAGTCATCAGCAGAATCACAGATTGCTGTTCATCCTGAGGGTCAGATCATTTATGTACATAAAGAACAAAAGAGTCCTATCACACTTCCCTAAGGCATTCCTGGCGATACCCTTGTCTCTAATGAACAGTCGCTGTAGTGGACAATAGAGGTAGGTGATAAGGTGAGTGAAGGTGTGGTTGATTGCAGGTGTGGTTTATATTTTTGTTTGTGACTTTAGTGGACTGTAAACTCTTATGGAATGAACCTGGTAAACTCAGGGGCCCAGCCCATACACCAGTACTTCTGAAATCACCATTCTTCCAAGATGCATATTTTTTCCAACTCGTCTGTCCATCTTCTCAAGTTATCCTTCTACTGTCAATCTGTCTTTTCTTATTAGGTAAAAACTGTTTACAGAATGTGCAGATTTCAAGTGTCATGGCAGAGTGTTAGAAAAAATTGATTTTCATTTTTGACTGTTTAGCGCGAAGATTTTTCTGGGGTACAGAAAGTAAAAGTATATGTTACTATTTGTGACTGAAAAATCTTTGTGTATTGAATAACATTTGTCACACTTTGTATTTTTGCCCTGTCTGGATTTTAAATTTATATGGGTAAAATTTGGTTACATGTGGGGAAACTATTATGCTCTTTTTAAATAAAATTTGTATCTGCTCAGGATTATTAAATGAAAACGTAAGTATTTTGTATTTATGTTATGTTGCGACACATAAAAGTAGGCGGATATGAATTCTGACCATTTTTGGAGATCTATAGTGTATTCTTCATGATAATTTGGATTTTTGCTAGTTAAGAAGCCAGACATGATGCAGTCTTTGCTGTATTATTATTATGATTATAGTCCACTGGGAAATAAGATTCTTAAGGAAACGTCTGAAACATTAGTAAGAAATGTTGTTGAAAATGATCTTTGGGGCTGTATTTCAGCAAAATTGTGTCAACTCCTTTTTTGTCCCTGCATTAGTTTAATTTGAATATTCATTAAATGAAAATCTAAATATGAACCCAAATTAGTGAGGAGATGTAGGATTACTTTTTTAGTAATTTGAAAAAACTTAAAATGTGAAAATTTACTTGTTTTGAATATGTACCAAATGTCCATGATTTTAATTTCCTATGGTCAGAATAGTTTTATACAATGGGCAGTCAAATGAAAACAAGAGATACGGAAAGAAGTAAGCATACTGTTTCTCATTTCAAAAGTAATCACCATAACTAATAACATATTTATCCAGCTGTAAGTCAAGATAGTCAGTGCCTTCAGGGAAAAATGTTTGTGGTTGCCTACAGAATCATGATCACACACAGGCAAGCACCTCTTCGTCTGAAGCAAATCGCCAGCCACAAATGTCTTTCTTCAGGTTCCAGAAATATGGAAATCACAAGGGGGAAGGATTGGGACTGTGTCGAGGATGTTTAATGGCTTTTCAGAAAAACTTCTGCAGTGTAGTCAAAACAACCTCGACAACATGTGGGCGGGTATTACTCTGCAACAGGATGATGCTGTCCATCATCATTCCTGGGCATTTGAACTTGCTGGTGCATTTTGATTTGTGCAACGTGTTCACATACTGTTGTGTGTTAATTGTGGTGCCGTGTTCCAGGAAGTCAATAAGCAGAAGTGCAGGCAAAGGAAAAGCTAATCATGACTTTCCTGGAGCTGGTATGTCTGTTGTTTCAACTATGCTACGTAAGTTTTGGTGGGAAGCCCTTATGTAACCTCCATCAGTCTCAATCTCTCCCCAAGTGATTTCAATTAATTGGAGCCCTGAAGGAAGACTTTTGTGGCTACTGATTTGCTAAAGAAGAAGAGGTGCACGCATGGGTGGTACTGTGGTTTATTCATCTCGTAACGTACATTTGGTCTATATACATGAGACATCAAAAATTTATAATACAGTGACAATGGCTTTTACACTAATAATTAATAACTCTAAAATAAATAATTAAACTAAAATAAATAATTGGCAACGGCCTTGCCACAGTGGATACACCGGTTCCCGTGCGATCACCGCAGTTAAGCGCTGTCGGGCGTGGCCGGCGCTTGGATGGGTCACCGTCCCGCCGCCACGTGCTGTTGCCATTTTTCGGGGTGCACTCAGCCTCGTGATGCCAATTGAGGAGCTCCTCGACCGAATAGTAGCGGCTCCGGTCAAAGAAAACCGTCTTAACGACCGGGAGAGCGGTGTGCTGACCCCATGCCCCTCCTATCCGCATCCTCACCTGAGGATGATACGGCGGTCGGATGGTCCCGATGGGTCGCTTGCGGCCTGTAGACGGAGTTAGAAAAGAAAAAGAAAAAAAAGAAAAAAATAAATAATTACACTAAAATGATTTTTCTTGGGATATGTAACACATTGTATCCAGCTCAAATTTCCAGTGCATGCTGCTTGAATACATCCACTGACTAATAACAGTTCAGAGTCAGTGCCTCGTACAGCTTTCTTTTAAGTGGACCTACATTCATCTGTATTATGAGGGGGAGCTGGAAAATAAGTTTCCCTGCCGACTGTGGTCAGAGTTGTGTGAGAGAGAGAATGAGACATTAAAGATAAGACACATCTTTATGTTTCTACATAATTTCCAAGTACATTGAGACATTTGTCATACCACTTTATAAGCTTCAAAAAGCCTTCCAGCAAAAAATCACGGTGCTGCATACGGAAGAAGTGTTGAACGGCTTGTTTGATGTCAGCGTTGGTGCCAAAGCACCGCATTCGGGAGGGCGATGGTTCAATCCTGTGTCTGGCCATCCTGATTTAGGTTTTCCATGATTTTCCTAAATCGCTCCAGGCAAATGCCGGGATGGTTCCTTTGAAAGGGCACGGCCGGCTTCCTTCCCCGTCCTTCCCTAATCTGATGAGACCGATGACCTCGCAATTTGGTCTCTTCCCCCAAACAATCCAATCCAAACTAACCTAAGGACATCACACACATCCATGTCCAAGGCAGGATTCGAACTTGCGACCATAGCGGTCGCGCGGTTCCAGACTGAAGCGCCTAGAACCACTCGGCCACCACGGCCAGCAATTTTAAGGTGTTCAGTGTTTTCACTAAGGCCAAAGGGATTTACTTTGTTGTGATAGTCTATTACATTTACATCAAACTTTGCTACGTTTATAAAGAATTCATTTAAGTGCTCTGGTATTTGAGTTGGACTTAACAATAGTTTTTCCAGTTAATTTTTGAAATTTCTTGGCTTTAACATCTAACTCATATTTAATGAGTGACCACACAGCCTTTCTGAATTTTTTTTTCTTTTTCTTTTTTTTCTGTATTTCCCAGTTGTTTTGCTGCCTTGACAACTCTTTTAAATATAATTTTACTTTTAATATTCTGTCTGGTTGCATGTTCCTTACACTGGAATTCTTTATTCCCTGGGTGATCCACTTTAATTTATTTGTCACTTTATTGCTGCAGAGTCTAGGTAGAAATGTTTTTAATTAAAATTACTGTACCATGTGCTCCTGGGAATGTCAATTAATAAAAGACAATTGGTTTAAATAAAGACCAATAACTAAAAATAATAATAAAAATGTAAAAAGACATTCTGTAATTACATTGTCGAGAAACTGCGGCAGCGAATCTGTATATAAAAATGTATAGTCTTTGAAGCAAAGGATATTATTTTAACAGTTCACAGCACAATGTTATTCACAGATAATAACTATGACTCTCTCTCTCTTGTACTCTTGTCTTAATAGCACGCATGGTCAGCCATTGTCTACGTAAGTGTAAACTTTGGTAATAACTTTATACTAATTTCATGTTATCTAGTGTAAAATTGTTTTTAGTTTTGTATTTAGTCTACCCATCCTACCAAAGCAAAACATTTTTATAAGTTTTCAGAAAGCTGAGCTGAGTTAAGTGCTGCAAGATCAGCAGCATTGTTGGCAGCCATTAAGCGCCACAGCTAATAAAAAATTCCTTTACAGCGTCCTGCACGAGATAAGGCTGTGAGTACTTCATATATGCACTCTGCAAATAAATTTCAAACAATGGTTTTAAAAATATTGAGAAATTCAACCAAGACTACAGTTCACTGATTTCTTTAAGCCGCTTCTCGATCGATGTTTTATTAATAGCTTTTGAAGAATTAAAGAGAAAGAACACTAAGCAAAGGAATTATTAACAGTTGCATACAATATTCACCACACGACTCCATGATAATTAATTTCTCATGCTTTTCATCTGTGATAAATCCCTGAGATAAAATTTCTATTTGTAATATTCTTGTGTATGTAATTATGTGGCTTACATTTAGATGCTTGATGCTAAATCATAAAATAGAACCAATTAATAAATTACCATGAAAACGATTTAGGAAATTTTCAAAGTTTTCATCACTTAAGTTATAGTGATCAAAAGGCCATTTTTTTCTCTTTTAGCTTATTACTAAATATTAATATGTTTTCTTTGCTTAAGTTCCTTCTCATATGCATTTTCACACCTGAAACATGTCTGTCTGTGGCAGCTCAATGAGCAATGTACAATGATCAGATAGGCCCTCCCCAGAGCCTCACCCCTGAATCCATTTCCCTCCTCATCCCCATGACAACCCGCACACCCACCTTCTACATGCTCCCCAAAATCCACAAATCCAACAATCCTGGATGTCCCAATGTAGCTGGTTATTGTGTCCCCACTGAAAGAATTTTGACCCTCATGGACCATTACCTCCAACCAGCTGCCCATAATCTAGCCTCCCATGTCAAAGATACCAACCATTTCCTTCATCAACTCTCCAGTATCCCCACACCTTTACCTCCTGGATGCCTACTCATTACTACTGATGCCATTTTCCTATACACCAACAGCCCTCATGTCCACAGATTTGTCGCTATTGAAAACTTCCTCATTCCTCATACACCATACTAAATTTATCCTAACTCACTAATACTTTTCCTCTAAAGGGAAGATATAAAAACAAATCAGCAGCACAGCCATGGGCACCAGCATGGCACCTTCCTCTGCCAACCTTTTTATAAGCCAACTAGAAGACATCTTCCTAGCCTCACAAAACACCAAACCCCCTAGGCTGGCTCGGGTTCACTGATTATAACATGATGATTTGGACTCAGGGCCAAGGTACCCTATCCTCATTCCTTCACAACCTCTACATCTACATCTATATCTACATAATTACTCTGCAATTCACAATTAGTGAGTGGCAGAGGGTTCATCGAACCATCTTCAAGCTATTTCTCTATGCAACTTCTGATTTCTCTTATTTTACCATGATAATCATTTCTTGCTATGCAGGTGGGAGCCAACAGCATATTTTTTTCATTTGGGGAAGAAAGTTGCCAATTGAAATTTCATGAGAAGATACTGCCGCAACGAAACGCCTTTGTTTTAATGATTGCCACCCTAATTCACGCATCATGTCCTTGCACTCTCTCCCCTATTTCGTGATAATACAAAACGAGCTGCCCTTCTTTGAACTTTTTCAATGTCCTTCGTCAGTCCCATCTGATGCGGATCCCATACCGCACAGAAATACTCCAGAAGAGAGCGGACAAGAGTGGTGTAAGCAGTCTCTTTAGTAGACCTGTTTGTTGCATTTTCTAAGTGTTCTACCAATAAATCGCTGTCTTTTGTTTGCTTTACCAACAACATTATCTATGTGAACATTCCAGTTTAAGTTATTCATAATTGTAATCCCTAAGCATTTAGATTTGTGTGTTTTATTGTGTAACCGAAATTTAGCGGATTTCTTTAAGTGCTCATGTAGATAATTTCCCATGTTTCACTATTTAGTCAACTGCCACTTTTTTCACCATACAGATATCTTGTCCAAATCATTTTGCAACTGGTTTTGATCAAATGATGACTTTACAAGTTGGTAAATGAAAGCATTATCTGCAAACAATGTAAGAGGGCTACTCAGATTGTCTCCTGTCATTTATGTGGATCAGGAACAGCAGAGGGCCTTCTGTTTTACTTGATGACTCTCTGTCAATTACTACAAATTGTGACCTACCTGACAGGAACTCACGAATCCAGTCACACAACTCAGACGATACGCCAAAGGCACACAATTTGATCAGAAGACGCTGATGAGTGACCGGTTGTATATCGTTGTTGGGTACGGAGCTTCGTATCAGAATACTCAGAAAGGAAACTCACTGGTATGCAATCTGGAACAGAAGCCTTGCCTTTATTAAATGATGTAAGCTACTTCACTGCACCCGGAATATCTACTTCTAAGTTACCCATGTTAGCAGTTGTTATAGATTCAAATTCTGGAGTATTAACTTCGTCTCCTAATTCGTGAATGAGTTTCGGAAAACCGTGTTTAGTAGCGCTGCTGTAGTGCCGTACAACTATAGTTGTATGTGTGGGGTACCTATTTGAAATAACACTCAAGTTTTCTTTGAAATGTTCAGTAACTGCATCATCTGAGTCAGGTGGTCAGTAAAACGAACCAATTATTAATTTATTCTAGTTGTCAAGTGTAACCTCTACCGATACTAACTCACAGTAACTACCTACTTCAATTTTACTACAAGGTAAATTACTTCTGACGGCAATAAACACTCCACTACCTATTGTATTTAATCTGTCCTTTCTGAACACGATTATGTCCTTTGAAAAAATTTCGGCAGAACCTATTTGCAGCTTTAGCCAGCTTTCTGTACCTATAACCATTTGCGCTTCAGTGTTTTCTATTAGCATTTGGAGTTCTAGTGCTTTCCCAACATAGCTACGACGATTTAAAACTATAATATCAATTTTTCCTATCTCTATTATCCTGTGTTTGCCCTGCACCATTTTAGACTAACACCCTTTCTGCAGTTTCCCTCAACACGTTCTCTCCCATCTGCTTCACCTGTTCCTCCTCAACGCAGCATGCCACCTTCCTGGACGACCTCCTCCTCTCTGATAGCTCCATCCCCACCTCTGCCAGTATTAAACGCACCAACAAGCAACAGCACCTGTTTTTGAACAGCTATCATCCCTTTGACACAGCCTACAGGTAGCCACCTGGGCAAGGCATATCTGCAGTGACAAGAACTTCTTCGCCCAGTATGCTGAGGGTCTCACCTTTGCCATCACAGACAGGCACTACCCCCAGACCTAGTCCAGAAACAGATCTCTTGTGCAATTACTCATCACCCCCCCCCCCCCCCCAAACTCCCACCACCCCCAAGAAGCAGCTACAAAGGAGTGTGCCTTTCATCATCTAGTACCACCATGGACTGGAACAACTGAACCACATCCCTTGTCAGGGCTCTGATTACCTTCCACCATGATACAAAGGACATCCTACCCAAGATCCTTTCCACCCCTCCTAAAGTGGAATCAACCCCTGTGGAAGACCCTGGTGCAAGACTTGCACAATCCACCCACCCAGCACTTACTATTCCAGTCTTATCACAGGCTTATCCTACACCATCAGAGGCCAGGCTGCCTATGAAAGCAGCCATGTCACATACCAGCTCTGCTGCAATCATTGCACAGCTTTTTATATTGATAAGACTACCAACCAGCTGTCCACCAGCATAAATGGCCACCACCAAATTGTGGCCAAGAGCAAAATGGATCACCCTGTGGCACAACATGCAGCTGAACATAACATGCTTGATTTCAATGGCTGCTTTACTATCGGAGCCATCTAGATCCTCCCCTCCACCACCAGCTTTCCTGAACTGCACAACACATTCTCCACTCCCGCAATTATTACAGTCTCAACCAATGGTAAACCATTGTTTGCACACCCTCCACCCAAGTTTCCTCCCCCCTCCCCCATCCTGTTGTGGGGTGGTGGGTGGCAAATAAGTTATTATTATTATTATTATTATTATTTGTATGTTGCCATTCTCAACACAGTCTCTCTAACTACAGTGTTGGCAACCAGAAAGTGATTAGCAAAAACGTGATGCCTGCAATTAAAGTTCACTGTGCCCACTCTGATAGAGAATTAGAGTTATCGATTATTGAAGTTCATTACTCTGAGGATTTAGGATGATGTCTGGGATTCATAGAAAATGCAGTTTACTATAACAATTTTCACTACATTCTGAAAACGATAAAGCGTAAAACTCCAGACAAAGGATTACCCATATCAGCTATTGTACTATCAGAGCTGTTCAGAGTCTATTGCGTGGATCCTATTATCCCTAGATAACGAAACTGTTCAATAATCGTTATCAATGTAAATGTTCAAAGTGAATGCTCTCCAAAATTTGATGTAAATACTCGTCAAACATCATGCTAGTAATGGTAGAAGGTCTGTCCTGCGGCGACACATGAAAATATGACATATGCAAACTGAGACTAAATCACTGGAGTCGTTTTGCAATTAACACTTTACCAAAAGCGAACTCATTGTTAAGTGCATATTGAGTTACGTAATACGGCATCCAAGGCTGTTCCTTGCAACTGCCAAAACGCAACGTGGCTTCCGACACAGAGTGCGCACTGATACGAATCTAGAAGAGAACTGGGGCCTTACTCTAGCTCGCATGCTCTTATTTATACAGCCGCGGTGCGGACCGCCGAAGGTGCAGCAGACAACATTTGCCTCCCTGGCTAGCCGCTGGGCTACAAAACACAACTTCAAGTTACTAAATAATTAATTGCTTCATTCGCTGAAGGCCAATGAAGCTCTCGGTTTAATTGTGCAAACAGCAAACAGGTAAGTTTCTATAGTAAAATTCTAATGTGGCTAGGTTAAATACTATTGGCGAGAGAATTATTTTAGTTGTACTGCACGCAATAGATGAGCTCTGAACTTGACCTTTGGAGAGTTGCTACAGCTATAGTTTTATAGCTACCTTTTTGAAACTTCTCACATCTTTGTTATAATACCATATCTCCATTCTACCTAAATCTAAACATCCTAGCTTTATCCACTTACTTAATCCATCTTGCTTCTGAACTTTTAGGACACAAAAACAGAAAATCATTAATTTCAACCAAAATATTACTTTGTGAGATCCAGCATGCTGTTTCCATTAAATTACAATGATAAAGGAATCGGAATATAAATTTTGAAGTTTCTAGCTCCTTCCTGATGAGCCGATGATTTTTACATAAAACGTCCAAATTTCGAAAACTGTTTAAGATACCAAACTGAAACTTAACACATTATTATTTTAGCATTATTCCTGACATGCTATCAACTTTTCAGATTATTTACTTTATTTTTAAGGTATTGCGCAACATTCGTGATGTCATAGCTAGTTACAGCAGACTAGGCTGGCACACAATGGAAACCATATGAATTTTATATGGCGTGAGTAGGCTGCTTCCCTACACTGTCACTTCCTCCATATTCACAACCCCTCACCCTCATTATGTGCCGCCCTCCGCCAATGCACCCACCCTTCTTTCCCCTTTCCTGCTCCTTTTCTTCCCCTCCCAGCCCCACAGCCCTTGATGCTGTGCCTAGTGGCAGTCTTATCATGCCTCCCTCCAGCCCCACTAAGCTCTGCCAGACAGCACTCACTCTCCCTCCACCTGTACCCTGCTATCCCTTCCCCTCCTCTGCCTCCTCCAGATTGCCGATTTCATTCACCTAACTGTTGCGTTCTGGTCTGAGCTGCCGGAAAGGTGGTTGTGTGTGTAAGGTGTGCTTGCTTGTGTGAATGAATTGGTGTAGGTATTTCCTTTTCTGAATAAGGCTTCGACCGAAAGCTAAATGTATAAACAGATTTTTCTTTGTGCCTGTCAGCAACTTAATGTGTCATCTTTGCAGTGACTAGCAATCAATCTTTTTCCTTATACTGTTCATATTCCAATCTTGAGTCTCCGTTGTTAGATGTTGTTTTGAAGTTTGTAGAGTACTGCTGAGGTTTTCTTTGGATAATTTAATGTTATAATTTTCAATTTTCTTTGTGTTTTGTGATGATATATTTAGATTTTATGTGAAGTACAATGATGCATTTAAGTTTTGAGGTAATCATAATACAGATGATGATTCTGAATAAATAATGTTGATGAAGATTACGGCAACATGAGGGACTTGTGTTCATCTCATGTGGTATATATTTTCGATAAAAAAAAGAGTATGATAATTTTGTGGGTTTTTGGTCTGTCGAATCTTTACTGTTTTAATAATGTGCTTGCTGAGGCTCTGATGTGCATGATGTATTTGAATTTCAGTTGATTGCTTTGTGATAACGACGTGTTATTGAGACGAGAAAATTAAAAAGACTGACTATGTGAAATGTGGAACAAAATGTTTTAGCTGATTATAAGCAAATGCCATCTGATTACAATTTTTCAAACAACTGTCTGACACATTTGAGGCAAAATTAATGTGAAATTGGGCATAAAAGTGAATGGGGTAATTGAAACTGGAAGGATGAAGCAAAAGTATTATGATTGCTGTTATTGGGAAATTGTCGAAAGACTTTATTTAAATGAAGAAAACATATTCCGGCAAAGATTTTATACTGTTGGGAAAATATTGTAGGAACGTTGTGGTGGAATGTAAATACTTGAGGAGTTAAGGTGACCACTCACTGAACAGCAGCAGCATTACAGTGATATTATCCCTGTGGGAAGGGGTTGGGAGTGGAAGTGGCGTAAGGATGGACTAGGATGTTGTGTAGGTTGGCTTGGTGACAGAATACCATTTTTGGAGGGGTGGGGAAGAGTCTTGTAACATATACCATATGTAAAAAGGAATTTTGTTTATTTATCAGGTATTCGGATGATGGGATAATCCTGAAATGCTTCATAACAAGAAATAAAAACGAGCAACATTGCATTATTAAAGTCTATTTCATAATCTGGGATAGGATGTTTCACGTTTCAGAGCATGATAGTAATAATCAAAGGCCTGGTGAAAGATGTGATTCAGTTGTTCCAGTCCAGGTTCATACCGGGTAAAGAGGGTGGCAGTGTTTGGGGATAGTCGGCGGATTAAGGGATTCTTAGGACATCACATGGGAAATCTGTTTGTGAACTAGGTATGGGGCTGTAGAGCCTGTCTGTGAAGGCACTGCTCCCTCTGCAAAATACCATTACTGTGCAATCCGGACGACACACACCCCATCTCCAAAACTGAAACACTTGTTCTCCAACACTTGGAAGAGAATTCCAGATACTGCTTCAATAAATTGTCAAACCTGTTGATGTACTACTACTTGGATTTTTCCACATGTGAAAATGTGTTTCTCGCTTAAATTTGCACCTTTATGAAAACCATAGTAAAACCACTGTAGTCATAGTACAGCTATCCAGAATGTTTTGTCTGACATACACATTATAAATAGTAGTAAAGATGAAGTGCTTTGGATGCAGTTTTGGTGAAGTTTGCATACTTTATTGAAAAGTCAATAAGCAATAAAGAGAAGAATCATTTGAGTACTCTGTCTATTAATCTTAAAGATCTGGACATTAACTATAAGTGGTCAAGATGTTGAATGAAACAATGCCTCAGACATTTAAGCCAAATTTAAAGATAATTGCTCTTTGTGATAAAACTCTTTACGAGAAAAGTTAATCTTATTTGCAAAACTAATATTTAACACTAAAAGTGTTATGTTTTTTTTTTTTTTTGCTCGTAATCTTGTGAGAGTGTTATTTCACAAGGTATCCTAACCACACTAATGCACAGAGCATGTGATATCTCAGACCTAAACAGTGTAGATGCTGAACTGCAGAACCTACATGCTGTTCTTTGCAACTTTCAGAAATAATGTCATAAGATTGATCAAGCCTGCTGAGGAAGAAGAGAAAAACTTTTGTGATTCGGATTATCTCTTACATTGGGAATACATAAGTGAAAACCATAATACTCCAGAAACATAATGTCCTAAAGCGGCCGGAACAGCAGTTATGTGAGTGTGAGGTGTACTTGTTCGCAAGAATGTGCATGTATCTTTTCTGAATAAGGCTTTGGCCAAAAGCTTGATGTGTAATGGTCTTTTCATTGCACCTGTCCGTAACTCGATGTGTCATTTTTACCGTGAGTAGCAGTCTATCCTTTTCATAACTGACGATAACGGTCAGGTGTGTGCACTGCCCAACAGCCAAGATAAAAGCTCTGTTGGGGTCAATCAAGAATGACCTAAGATTCCAGAAATCGGGAGTCTACAGCATCCCCTGCTAGTGTGGGGAAAATGTATGAAGGCTAGACTATCTGGCCAGTACAGAGGAAATGCACAAAAACAGGGTGTATACGCGGACAAGGAAAAAAAATTCCTGGATTTCCCGGTTAAAAATACACTTTCTCCCGGGTGAAAACACACTTTTTCCGTGTTAAGTGACAGTGAATTTTCCCTTATGAATCCTTTCAATGGTTATGGTTTTATACACAGGTGTAGAATTTCCCACCACTTCAGAAAACAAAACTCAGGGAAAAAGACACGTTTTGGAAATATATTTAATGTGCAGCAACATGTAGGCTGCATATTACGAAAGTATACATTGGAATTCCACCAAACGCCGCATGTTACTTTCCAAATCATTGAAATCGAGATTGCAAAGCACTTTTGTAAGCCAGTCATAGCTCGTGTCACGTGAACTCGCCAGTCAATGACAGCAGATATTCAGAGGATAGGACACGTGATGTAGTCAGCCAACAGCAACATCACTGGGTCATTCCATGCCAAGTGCTCTAGAGGCTCCCACATGACCCTCATGGATTTTGATGAAATTTTGTATGAACATTCACACATGTTCTCAATGAACACTGGTAAAGTTTCAGTTTCAGAAATTCAATACTTTCGGAGATACAGTCACTTGTTTAAGACCATAGCACAGCTTTCTATAGTGCATCCTTGAATTTTCAGCAACTTTGAGATATCTCGGTATGTATTTGCATGAAAGAAACAAAACTTGGCCATCTTATACAACTTTTAGAGCTCTTTAAAGTAAAATATTAAGAAAAGGATTTCTTAGCAATTTTCATATAGATAATTTGAAGCAAAGTTGGGCGAAAAAATAGCTGTTCAAAAAAAATGCGAACTTTAGTTTTTTATATCTCCAAAAGTAATTGTGGGATGTACATGAAACTTTGCACACCATAACTCACCAACACAAGGTCTTAGAATACAAAATTTCATTCTCCTATTGCTTTCCATTATTTCACAAATCTAGGGTGAAGTTGACGATTTTTCAAAAAGTGCTAAAAATGGGTATTTTTAGTCAATTTTTTCAAAAAAGTGTTTTCTCCAAACTCTTCTAACTATGGTCATTAGAAAGAGCATATTCTAAACTATCTAGAAAAGTGGATTTGATTTTGCAATGCAAGCATATAAAGCCCTAAAAAGTAGCATCATCAAAGAGGCGCACTGGAAGTTTGAACACATTTTTCTGGCACTCAAATTATACCTGAAACCTTTTATTTTGCCTTATACATGTTTATTAATGTCTGGGATAAGTGAAATAATAAGTCCTGATGAATAGGACTTAGCTTAAGTCTGAATAGCAAAAGAATAAAAATAGAAACAATGTTATTTCTTAATTGCCACCTCCCCCCCCCCCCCCCTCTCTCTCTCTCTCTCTCTCTCTCTCTCTCTCTCTCTCTCTCACTCACACACACACACACACACACACACACACACACACACACACACACACTGATTATTAAGAATGAATGTAAATCGTAAAATTTATTTGCATAATCATCTAATTATTAGCTGCCTGTTTAATGAACAACACCAGCTTACTGATGGAAAAGAAGTGTATAAATGAGTTACTATGGTCCATGGTGGCTTAACCACTGCTAGTTTCATTTAACATGAGAAAACCAGCATTCCCATTGCCATAGGGGCCACGCCCGATAGCTTAGCAACAGCAGCCACGGGTGGGTTTCTTTACCCCAGGATCCCAAGCCTGAGAAGGCTTTCTTTACACAGGTTCCCAAGCCTGATAGTAAAATTATTTAAGTGCCCTGTGTAAAATTAGAAGGCACTCTTGGGTTCCTTAGATTGTTTCCCCTAACTTATTTCAATTTTTGATATGCTACATTAATTTTCTGATGAATATCAAGAGGAATGGTGTATTGCCGGCCAGACGAATTTACTGATGGAGCTGGAATAACTGCAATAATGTGGTGTTCCGGAACCCAGCACTTGTCACTTCTTGGTGACCAATAAAATGAATTTGCTGGACCATGTGGGTGCATAAAGTTTATTAATGCATCCCTTTGCTCTGTGGAGCTCTCACAGATATTCCCAATCCACCACATGTTTTCATAGATGCATGCAACATATTGTCCTGGTTGGAGAGCAGACATTAATATGCCTCCTTCATTACTGTGACCCATTTTAGCTAGAAAAGATGAACAATCATTTGAAACTCTGCTGACATGAATTGATGAAACAACAATAGGTAAAAAGTGATGATTTTCTCTAGTGCCTGCTACAGTTTGTCCAAGTTTAAACCTCTCTTCTTGTGACACAATATTTTTTTCAATTTCATCTTTACTGACGAAACCAATTTAATTCCATTAATGTTTTCAGAGCAGAAGTGAAACAGATCTAGGGGAGTAAGAATTTGTCCATTAAGTGGCCATTGCAAGCTTGCTCGTGCTGCTAACTGCTTTGTTGTACCTCCAATCCCATCATAAGGTGATTTCCCCTGACTAGTAGCCAAAAAATTCCATTCAGCTGTCATTCCAAAATCACTCTTATGATAGCACAAATTTTAGAAATTCTTGAAATTTTTATATTGAGCACTGGAGCCATCATTGAAATAATGAATGTGGGATATCTGTGCAGACTGTGCTTTTATATATTTGATGAGCTCCTTGATAAAAACGTGAACTGTAATAGTGTCATGCCGCAAACAATCACTGATAATGCAAAAACTTAGATTCTACTTTCTCATTTTGATGAAAGTAGATAACAAAGGGATGAATTGTTGCTTGACTATTGTCCCAGTGGAAGCCTTGCACAGCATCCTGAATAATAAAAGAATAATTTTCTGCAAAATCCATTCGGACAACAAGCTCTTAGTCTTTCAGATGACATTTAAGGCCTTTAAGATGCAAGCTTTGATGCTCGGCAATGTAATGATGGCATGACAGACTCCATATTTTATTTTTTACATCTTCAATAAATTCATCCACTATCGTTTACTTTGTGTCCAGTGTGGCCTGATCGGTATGTATCCATTGCTTAAACACAATAACTTCCTGTGGTTCATGATCTAGGAAATAGCTGGCAATTTCAGATGCTATAGCTTCGGGCCCAGGACACCTTTCACAGCGATGTAGCATGCACTGTCTAAGAGTTCAAATTGCAAACTGCCTTGCTGAGAATCTCCGTATAATTTTCACGTATACCAGCTCCGCTAAGCATAAGCTTAACATTTTGGTGAATTGCACAGACGCAAACTGGATGCATTCCAGCTGATCCTACCAGCTGATCCTACTGTTACACACCATTTGGGTCTAAGTTCACAAAACTTTGAGAACCCTATTTCTGGACCATTTATATTCTTATGGATAACATACATTTCCCGTAAATTGCAAAGTAACAATCTTTTCTGCATGTATGTCTTTCTATCGAAAAGTCTAACTGAAATACTATCTTTTTTTCCAGGGCACACACTACTATACTCATCATCTTCAAAAAAATTTCGCACTCTACTAGCAACTTCTGCTGGTAATTTCCTGCTTTGTCTATTTTCGGGAAGTGCCAGAATGCCCTTCTTTGCCTTAAGCTTCCGAGCATTCTTCACCATTCTTTCGGACACGCC
The DNA here is from genome assembly GCF_023898315.1 of Schistocerca nitens. NCBI lineage: Eukaryota > Metazoa > Arthropoda > Insecta > Orthoptera > Acrididae > Schistocerca > Schistocerca nitens. The sequence continues at coordinate 265,821,974 of NC_064615.1, read as the reverse complement.
GAACTGAGCTGCTGTTTGTCTAACTGTCCAGCTTACAGGTGCCAAGATTAAAATTTGCATCTGTTCTTTATGAATTGCATTCTGCATCTTGGCTTTCAGTTCAGTCAGCAAATGTGCATAGTTGGCACAGTTTCCACATTCCTTAATTTCACTAGCATCTTCAATTTGTCAGTTTACTCCCATTGCATTTACAATTCTGTTTTTAATCACATTTTGAGCCTTTTGAATTTTCTTCTTCACATATTGGGGCTTATCTCTGTAGCTTACTGTTCTCTTCAGGGGTGAAATACAGATAGACAATAAGCTACTATTTAATTCTTCTTTTGGCTTAAAGTCCTCATCAGAATGTGATGATGAGGCTGATAAAGCTTCATCCAAGTGTTTATTTAAGGTAGTCCTGCAAGTCAGACAAATTTTCTGACCTGGCTTTATGTTATTAACAAGCTGCTTCTTCAACATATCAGAAGCCTTATTAGCTGTTTCAGTATCAAGAGTGCGAATTCCTGCCTTAACATTATGATTCACCTTCCCAAAGAGATTTTTTTTTAAACCTCTCATATTGTGTGAATAATAAGGCTTCATGGTGTAGACAAACTTGAGAGGTATTGTCCAGCTTTGCTTCAGAACGTTGGACCAACAACTCTTTTTCCTCATCACTAAAATCCGCAAACCATTTTAAAGCAGCTTTTTTAGCAAAGAAAGTGACATGACACTTTGTTCCACTATCTCCTTGCCCAATTGAGCAAGAAGGTATGCTGTTCCCTTCTGCATCCATCTCTAATCAGTAACTAAATAATGTATTTGGCCTCTAAGTGCAAATTATAATCTGCTTAAATTTCAGACAAATTGCTACTGAATGAAATTATACACAATGTATAATACCAATGAAAAAATCTAATAAGAGATATATGCTATAAAAGACACAATCAAAACAATTTTTTGTAAATTAGATTACGAACTTTGATAGTCTTACGAATCGCGTAACAAGCCACACTCAGTCAAGAGAACCCACTCACTATCTACATCTACATCGATACTCCGTAAGCCACCTGACGGCGTGTGGCGGAGGGTACCCTGAGTACCTCTATTCCAGTCTCGTATTGTTCGTGGAAAGAAGGATTGTCGGTATGCTTCTGTGTGGGCTCTAATCTCTCTGATTTTATCCTCATGGTCTCTTCGCGAGATATACATAGGAGGGAGCAATATACTGCTTGACTCTTCAGTGAAGGTATGTTCTCGAAACTTCAACAAAAGCCCGTACCGAGCTACTGAGCGTCTCTCCTGCAGAGTCTTCCACTGGAGTTTATCTATCATCTCCATAACGCTTTCGCGATTACTAAATGATCCTGTAACGAAGCGCGCTGGTCTCCGTTGGATCTTCTCTATCTCTTCTATCAACCCCATCTGGCACGGATCCCAGACTGCTGAGCAGTATTCAAGCAGTGGGCGAACAAGCGTACTGCAACCTATCTCCTTTGTTTTCGGATTGCATTTCCTTAGGATTCTTCCAGTGAATCTGTCTGGCATCTGCTTTACTGATGATCAACTTTATATGATCATTCCATTTTAAATCACTCCTAATGCGTACTCCCAGATAATTTATGGAATTAACTGCTTCCAGTTGCTGACCTGCTATTTTGTAGCTAAATGATAAGGGATCTATCTTTCTATGTATTCGCAGCACATTACACTTGTCTGCATTGAGATTCAATTGCCATTCCCTGCACCGTGCGTCAATTCGCTGCAGATCCTCCTGCATTTCAGTACAATTTTCCATTGTTACAATCTCTCGATAATCCACATCATCATCTGCAAAAAGCCTCAGTGAACTTCCGATGTCATCCACAAGGTCATTTATGTATATTGTGAATAACAACGGTCCTATGACACTCCCCTGTGGCACACCTGAAATCACTCTTACTTCGGAAGACTTCTCTCCATTGAGAATGACATGCTGTGTTCTGTTATCTAGGAACTCTTCAATCCAATCACACAATTGGTCTGATAGTCCATATGCTCTTACTTTGTTCATTAAACGACTGTGGGAAACTGTATCGAACGCCTATGCTGCAAATACACCACTGAAATACTGATTGTTCAAACAAGACTCACAATAATGAAACAATCTGATTGTTAAAGTAATTGTTGCCATTATATTTTCTGTAAACAGCGAATCTTGCTAATTTTCTCTGTGAAACTAGTGGTTACGAATTTACCAAGGTGGTAGGCTACATTTAAGTGTGATTAAATACAAAATTGAAACTCTCAGATGTTTAGCCAACCAATTTCACATGTTTCCCTATTAAGTTTAAGACAAAAATTCACAGGTTACAACACCTAGGTATTAAAATCTCTGCAATATTGATTGGAAAATTTACATCACTTGATGCATGATTCAAGCAAACAGATTCTTTTTTGGAAAAATGTTTTATACAATTGAATCCAAAAATTAGGTCTTCATTTTCCACTTGTAAATATTTACAATTTTGAAAGTACAAAAAATATGAAGCTATTATTCTTTTTTTTTTTTTTTTTTTTTTTTTTTTTTTTTTTTTTTTTTTACAAATGAGAAGAGTTTTATGCAGATGAACACTTACGATAAAAGCAGAAGGGCTACTTCTCATAGTTTTCAAGTTTTTCTGACAGTCTCATTACCTATTTACCAGATCTTTTTATTTCAATTATTCAAGGCACTAATAAACATTTATTAGGCATAATAAAAGGTTTCAGGTATAATTTGAGTGCCAGAAAAATGTGTTCAAACTTCCAGTGCGCCTCTTTGATGATGCTACTTTTTAGGGCTTTATATGCTTGCATTGCAAAATCAAATCCACTTTTCTAGATAGTTTAGAATATGCTCCTTCTAATGACCATAGTTAGAAGAGTTTGGAGAAAACACTTTTTTGAAAAAATTGACTAAAAATACCCATTTTTAGCACTTTTTGAAAAATCGTCAACTTCACCCTAGATTTGCGAAATAATGAAAAGCAATAGGAGAATGAAATTTTATATTCTAAGACCTTGTGTTGGTGAGTTATGGTGTGCAAAGTTTCATGTACATCCCACAATTACTTTTGGAGATATAAAAAACTAAAGTTCGCATTTTTTTTGAACAGCTATTTTTTCGCCCAACTTTGCTTCAAATTATCTATATGAAAATTGCTAAGAAATCCTTTTCTTAATATTTTACTTTAAAGAGCTCTAAAAGTTGTATAAGATGGCCAAGTTTTGTTTCTTTCATGCAAATACATACCGAGATATCTCAAAGTTGCTGAAAATTCAAGGATGCACTATAGAAAGCTGTGCTATGGTCTTAAACAAGTGACTGTATCTCCGAAAGTATTGAATTTCTGAAACTGAAACTTTACCAGTGTTCATTGAGAACATGTGTGAATGTTCATACAAAATTTCATCAAAATCCATGATGGTCATGTGGGAACATTTCTCGATATTTGACCACTTGGCATGGAATGGCCCCACTGTCAAGTAGCACGAACACACAAACAGCGAAAGTTAATAGTTTCAATTAATATACATAGTGTTGCTACATGAAAAGCAAAGCGTTCACATATAATATTGGTCTCTAAGGTTAATAAGCTGCAAGAGAAACTAAGCTTTCACTTATAATGTTGGTCTTTTTTGCGCATTACACTTTAAGATATATCACACAAATGTGCCAGTAAAATTTTTAATGATGACATAAATGTCTGATCTTCAGGGTTTGAAATTCTTCTAAATCGCTCATCATCAAAGAGTTTATTTTTAAAATAGGCCTTTCTAATATTGCAACAATTTTGTAACACACACCAAATAAAGAAGACTGTTTTGGCACAAATGGCCATTTTTATAACACGACAGAATATAATTCACAGAGTACCAATATCAAACGCCAATTAGGCCTACTACAAGCAAAAAGCTTTATGTTAGGAAATAGTTTCACATTTCATTCATACGCACCAGTTTCTCAAGCATGAGATCGAAAAGTAGTATTACGAAATTTTTATATAAATTTGGAATCGTCTTATTCTTCCATAATTTGTGTGATGTCCCCGTTTCTTCTCCTTCCTCGTTCTAACAATCTTGTTATCACCAATTCTGTAGCTATTCCTGCCATTGTCAAAATTTGTTCGTCGATTAACTACACTAACCCTGCCAGAATCACAGGTTTAGTTATCCCGCTATTATTTTCCGGTTAGGCGTTATTACGTGTTCGTATAACACGTTTTCTGCGTTACTGTAAGAATAGAACTTAGGCGGCTGCTAGCCGGGGACTGAACAACTGGTCCTTACTAGTGTAGCGATCTGGCCAAAACTTTTCTGTCAAAATTTCATTTTCTTGGATACATCTTTCTCACCTGTTATTCCTGTCAGTCTTTTATTTCCATTCTGGTAGTCTGAATCTATGGATTTCGCTTGTAATTATAACAATGCCGATCATTCGCAAACCCAATCAACCACATAATCAGACAGCGACTGGCGATTCATCGGTTCGGCTTTACTCCGCTCAGCTCATATAGCTCTGTCCCCTTTTGTCTCCAGAAAGTTTATTTCTAGATGCGACGAGGATTCTCCTGACAGAGACATCATGTACACTATGCATGCACTAAAAAATCAACTTATGATTCATTCAGAAATCAACATAAAATGTATTCAAAAATGTTCAAAACCCAACAGGGAAGTGCTTTAAAATCATATGAATAATCGATAGACAAACGTGCGCTGGATGCTAGGCGCTTTGTGAACAAACTCAACTGCGCATGCGCACAAGCCCGATCGTAACTGCTAAAACGAATCAAATGCAAACAGTTGAGACTTCACGCTCATCGGAGGCAATTTGTAGTTATGAAGCATTGCATAGTCTTCTTAAAGCCTTTGACACACGTTGCTGTTGGAAGACGCTCGCACGAGCACTGTTTGTCGTTGTTGTATATGGCACATTTCCTTTGCAATTTAAGTTATTTTCGTTTTTTTCTCTCATTCATGTTTTATTGCTGAAGTATTATTCTGCAGGAGCGGGATACAGTAACATCCTTTGTTAGAGTATCGGTTCTTACCAGTCAAAATTACAAAAATTTAACTGAAAACTAAAACAATGAAAAATACCCGGAATTCTAAAAAATTCTCCGGGTTTTTCCTGGTTTTCTCCCGGATGAAAAAATTCCCGGGTTTTTCCCGGATCTTACGGCTGTCCCGGGTCGTATACACCCTGACAAAGCACAAATACCACACAGACAACGAACAGCCGACAAATTCTGTTGTGGCAGAACACTGGATCTTCCACGTATGTCACAAATTACAATGGCGCCCTTCTGTTTTAACAGGTTGACACCTAAGATTCTACACTAAAAGAAGTTATAGAGCAGTTTTCAATTAAGCATGGTCTGGGTCACTGCATCGGCAGAGGCCTGCGTCTGGCGCTGCTGGCAGTGGGACTGAAGACATGGGACCGGGCCCTGGGGATGTGCTTATCCCATCAACGCACCAGGTCTGCACCCTGCTAGAGGCCACAGGGGGATATAAACCTGGTGTGCAGGGAAAGACAGTCACTCGTGTGGAACACATGATGGCAAGAAGTCGGCTTGCTGAAGTAATGCATCTTCTGGACGACACCACTGCCTTAGTACTCGAGAAATATTCATAAGGCAACTATATTATAGTTTGTAATAATATAAGGGTCAAATGAGTAGGAATGTCATTCTATTCGTTCATGTGATAATTTTGTTTAACTGAATGCTATATATTTAGAAAAGTGTTAAGGTTCGAGGTACTACTTGACTGATACATTGTACACCTACGTGGTGATATAATTAACTCCATGTAAAATTTTCTGGCAAATAATTTGTTTAATTTAGCCTGACTCTTAACTAACAGATTATTTGGGTAAAAAAATGCAGTATATGGGTCACAAGAATTAGGGTAACAAACGTATAGTGTCAAACCTGGAACATAAATAAGCCAAAGGGAAGTATTTTTGATTGCTACTCACCATATTGAGAAACACAGACAGGCATAACATGAGAGTTTTCAGTCAAAAAGCCTTCCACTCAAGTAGATAACATACACACATTCATGCAAGCACAAACTTGTTTGCCTTTCAGTGACTCAACATCTCTAAATGCTGGGTATCTATCTATTCTTTTCATAATGCTGTCGTTATTCCATCTTCCCTTCATTTGAAAATATTTCTGAGTGTGGCAAAACTTTATGAATAAACTCTTTTAAGCTCACAGGATTTTGACACTTACCTGCTCATGAAACAACTTCAATTACTGATTTATCCTAATTGAAATGTTTCACAGAAAACTGAAAATGCCATTGGAAACAGTAAAATAAAATGTGAATAATAAGGTTATGTAAAACCCTCCATAAGTAATAATCTGGCAATTTTTTTGGCACATATGCTACATGCATTACTTGTATAACGGAAAGCAGACAAAAGACAAGAAAAAAAATTATATTTAAAGCACAATAATGTAGCAAACTGAGTAACCCACTTTGCTACATTTTAGTCACTGGACAATTCAAACAGCAGTACATTCCAATAGATTTAAAAAAAATGATGAATTTGCGTCTGCAACTATGAGTTTTGAATGTGTAATATCAGCTGTATGCACATTTAATGTAACTTAATAATTGACACAGTTAATTACTAAATATACATTTTATTAATCAGACTGTAACAGCCACCACAAGGCATACAAACATGAAAGCTTGTGAGACACCGTTTGGCTTTCAGACTGTACTTGAAAATGTACATAACAAACTATGTACAATAAAAACTATTTTACAGTATGAAATCTTCTCTAAAACCTTAATGGCAAGAGAAAAGTTGAGCAATAACAATAATTTATTAAATACTTCAACAATAATTTTTGTACACTCCATCACTTATCACAAAACTGTTCCATTTACAAAATGTAAACATTAAAAATAAATATCTGTGCACAAAATAACTCCCATGAATCTCAGGGGGAAAAAAAAAACTTTCGTCAACTCACAGGCACATATACAAGTACTACTATGTCATCAGTTCTATGAAATACTTCATTTTTTCCACATGCAGTGATACACTGAAGATTTAAGAATTATTTGAGTCTCTCTGAAATCATAACCAAAAGTGCAGTACACAGACACAGCAACAGAACCGGAAAATAAAAACTTTTCAAAAATTAAAATACAGTACAAACAAGGAGCTGCAGCAAATGCCACTGCATGCAGCAAATATGTAAAACAGGTGGCAATATTAGCTGAGATGAGATAGAAGATGGAAAAATTTACATTTACTGAATTACAAGACACACATAAATGTGTATTTCTTACATAATTTTTTTTTTTAATTTTGTGTGTATTATGTCTGGCAATAAGATTTATAGGTTTTTTTTGTGTTTACTGAAACATGTTTATCTATGATTTACAAGATATAAGGAAAAGGAAATGTTTCCAATTATCATAATATTCTATGTTGAATGTAATGGTCTGTGCAATGTACAGATGTGATTCACACCAGTACACTGTGTGTAAATGTGAATTAAACAGATGTTCTTTTACAGAAGCAGGTGTCCATCTATCTCACACACACACACACACACACACACACACACACACACACACACAAAAACGGTATTGCACTAATATGCTTGCATTACAAATTATGTAGTTTAAGACTACGCCTTCTGAATATTTTGTGCTCAAATTTAAACTGATGTTAATTCTCAAGAGTTATTTCTAACAATGGAGAATGCACAACCAGGTGGCAAGAGGAGACGCAGACAAGATACACCACATAGTTGCCACAATGTACGATGTTCGTACCATTTTACATGCAAACTCATTATGAGCATCACTGAAGCCAACAGTACAGATCTTTTTAATGGCCCTTAAAATAGCAAGTTGTTTGTTGTGGTTGTTCAGTCTGATGAGGTAATATTTAGAAGGAACAGATACCTCAGACAATAAAGTCATGCTGCCTGCAGTCCAGCAGTTAGCCATTACCATATTCAACATATCACAGAGTTTTCATACTTATTTTTGTGATTATAACTTTTCAAATTAACCCCCATAAAGTAAGCCATATCTGAAAGCATAAAATTAGCTAGTGAACAGTTCTCAGGACTCTTGCCAAGTAACACCACTTATAAACTGCGATGTTTCAAAGTCATTCTAATCCTATGGCATTCATTCATACAGCATTAGCTGGAACCTTAAGCTTGCAATTCATCCAGGCTTCTACCTCAAGAACTATTCACCACTTTCATACATTCATAAAATCATAATCTGAAAGTTAATTAATTTATACATACTACTGTGAGAATACAGTTTGTGGCAGATTAATATATGTTTAAAAGTGTTCAACAGTCCAAAACTACCATATTTAATAATATGATGAAGGGCGATACTGGGAACACACTCAATAAATTTTGTCTCTCAAAATATGGAAGCAGTTTCACCAAAACCTGTAACAATAAATCTGTTAAATATACTACCCAAGCCTGTCAAGTTAGTGAAAGTGTTGAAATGATACAAGAGTTTGGAAAGTGCATCACTCATTACTTTGCAATTTTATTTAAGACACAATGACAATTTGAATGTACAATATTTCAAGGCAGTACTCTAAAGAAGACAGACAATTTAACAGAAATTACCTTGGTGTATTCCTCAATTACAAGCAAGATTTCTGGTACCAAATTTCTCCACCCAACTGACCAACAATAGTGTGATATTTTAAAACATACACTGTGTTATCATTATTTATAAAGTAAGCAGTGAAAAATTGTCACACATTTTCCCAACAAATGTAATTATTTACTTTTAGTGCTAATAACAGATTCAAACCAAAACACCATGAAAACGGCAGATTATGTTAGTAGCATGATGTCTTTCTTTATCTACACATAACTGGTGCCTCTCATCAAAGTTTTGCATTTCACTTGCTAACGTTTCCTTTGGTACAGCTGTACATCTTCACGAGTGGTAACTTCAAGCTTATCTAGCTTATGAGGTTGACTCCAGATTTCAGGTGGCAAGGCATGAAGAAATCACAGATAATGTTGGATTGATAGTTACTTGTAAGAATCACATTTCTTTCATTGTGACTAGTAATATTTGAACTTACGCCTGTACAACATGGTGAGATCCCTGATGTAATTCTCTTGGATTCTCCACAGGCAATACATGACTGTTTTGTGTGCTCAGCAGAACCATCCACATGTAAATGTGTCTAATCATCCACTTTCAACACAATGTTATTTTGCAAAATAGCCTGTGGTGGATACAACTACTGCACTCGGGTAGCTGTTGATAAATCAAAATTTTGAATGGACTGAAGTTCCACTTAATGGCAGCTAGGAAAATTAAAACTGCACTACTCACAGTTGGTATACACTATGGTCGACCCCTGTCCTCTTCCCAAGTACTACTAGTCTCATCAATGTGTATTTCTTTTTCAGTAATCCCATATAAAAAAGATAGGTCCAATCGTACAAAGAATGTAAATTGTATGCATAAACACAATGTGGATACAACGTACAGAATAAAACATACTTACACTAAAGCTATTGCTGATAATTTGTACCTTCTCTAAGGCTCTTGTCTGGAAAATCTGATGTACTACTTCTTCTCAGCAGCAGGCTTTGGACCTGAGAGATAGTGGTAATTAACAAATCGTGTACCCTGCACCAGTTGTGCAGTTGTGTTGGTAAAGTGACAGGCAAACAGTAACATGTTCCTAGGCTGAACACGCCATGCAAATCGCATGAACATACAGGAATACAACGTAAGTGCTGAAACAGAAAAAAACAAATTCACTATATACACACTTGTTTGTCTCAAAGAAAATGCCATAACTTAAAAACAGAAAAAAATGAATACTTCTGCACATTAAAGACTGTTTCTTTTTCACAATGACATTCGTTTGAAATTAACCATCACGCCAACAATTGCATAAGTGGTGAACAATCATCAAATGAAAAAAAAAGTCATCAGCACATTATTGTGTAAAGCAATTAAGAAAACCAAAGAAAAATTTAAAGTAGGAATTAAAGTTCAGAGAGAAGAAATAAAGACTTTGAGGTTTGTCAGTGACATTGCAATTCTGTCAGAGAAAACAAAAGACTTGGAAGAGCAGCTGAGTGGAACAGACAGAGGCTTGAAATGAAGCTATAAGATGAAAATCAACAACAGCAAAACAGGAGTAATGAAATGTAGTCAAATGAAATTAGGTGAGCTGAGCAAACTAGATTACGAAACAAGACCCTAAAAGTAGTAGACGAGCTTTGCAGTCTGGGATTCAAAATTACTGCTGATGGCCAAAGTTGTGCAAGCTTCTTCATCTCCCAGTACGTACTGCAGCCTACATCCTTCTGAATCTGCTTAGTGTATTCATCTCTTGGTCTCACTCTATGATTTTTACCCTCCACTCTGCCCTCGAATGCTAAATTGGTGATCCCTTGATGCCTCAGAACATGTCCACCAACCGATCCCTTCTTCTAGTCAAGTTGTACCACAAACTCCTCTTCTCCCCAATTCTATTCAGTACCACCTCATTAGTTATGTGATCTATCCATCTAATCTTCTGTAGCACCACATTTCAAAAGCTTCTATTCTCTTCTTGTCCAAACTATTTATCATCCATGTTTCACTTCCATACATGGCTACACTCCATACAAATACTTTCAGAAACGACTTCCTGTCACTTAAATCTATACTCGATGTTAACAAATTTCTCTTCTTCAGAAACGCTTTCCTTGCCATTGCCAGTCTACATTTTATATCCTCTCTACTTAGACCATCATCAATTATTTTGCTCCCCAAATAGCAAAACTCCTTTACTACTTTAAGTGTCTCATTTCCTAATCTAATTCCCGCAGCATCACCCGACGTAATTTTACATTCCATTATCCTCGTTTAGCTTTTGTTGATGTTCATCTTATATCCTCCTTTCAAGACACTGTCCATTCCGTTCAACTGCTCTTCCAGGTCCTTTGCTGTCTCTGACAGAATTACAATGTCATCGGCGAACCTCAAGGTTTTTATTTCTTCCTCATGGATTTTAATACCTACTCCAAATTTTTCTTTTGTTTCCTTTACTGCTTGCTCAATATACAGATTGAATAACATCGGGGAGAGGCTACAACCCTGTCTCACTCCTTTCCCAACCACTGCTTCCCTTTCATGTCGCTCGACTCTTATAACTGCCATCTGGCTTCTGTACAAATTGTAAATAGCCTTTCGCTCCCTGTATTTTACCCCTGCCACCTTCAGAATTTGAAAGAGAGTATTCCAGTTAACGTTGTCAAAAGCTTTCTCTAAGTCTACAAATGCTAGTAGAAATGTAGGTTTGCCTTTTCTTAATCTAGCTTCTAAGATAAGTTGTAGGGTCAGTATTGCCTCACGTGTTCCCATATTTCTACGGAATCCAAACTGATCTTTGGCTTCTACCATTTTTTCCATTTGTCTGTAACGAATTCGCGTTAGTATTTTGCAGCTGTGACTTACTAAACTGATAGTTTGGTAATTTTCACATCTGTCAACGTCTGCTTTCTTTGGGATTGGACTTATTATATTCTTCTTGAAGTCTGAGGGTATTTTGCCTGTCTCATACATTTTGCTCACCAGATGGCAGAGTTTTGTCAGGACTGGCTCTCCTAAGGCTGTCAGTAGTTCTAATGGAATGTTGTCTACTCCCGGGGCCTTGTTTCGACTTAGGTCTTTCAGTGCACTATCGAACTCTTCACACAGTATGATATCTCCCATTTCATCTTCATCTACATCCTCTTCCATTTCTATAACACTGCCCTCAAATATATTGCCCTTGTATAGACCCTTTATATACTCCATCCACCTTTCTGCTTTCACTTCTTTGCTTAGAACTGGGTTTCCATCTGAGCTCTTGATATTCATACAAGTGGTTCTCTTTTCTCCAAAGGTCTCTTTAATTTTCCTGCAGGCAGTATCTATCTTACCCCTCATGAGATAAGCCTCTACATCCTTACATTTGTCCTCTAGCCATGCCTGCTTAGCCATTTTGCACTTCCTGTCGATCTCATTTTTGAGATGTTTGTATTCCTTTTTCCCTGCTTCATTTACTGCATTTTTATATTTTCTCCTTTCGTCAATTAAATTCAATATTTCTTCTGTCACCCAAGGATTTCTACTAGCCCTCGTCTTTTTATCTACTTGATCCTCTGCTGCCTTCACTACTTCATCCCTCAAAGCTACCCATTCTTGTCAATTGTTCCCTTATGCTCTCTCTGAAACTCTGTACAACCTCTGGTTCTTTCAGTTTATCCAGGTCCCATCTCCTTAGATTCCAACCTTTTTGCAGTTTATTCTGTTTTAATCTGCAGTTCATAACCAATAGATTGTGGTCAGAGTCCACATCTGCCCCTGGAAATGTCTTACAATTTAAAACCTGGTTCCTAAATCTCTGTCTTGCCATTAGATAATCTATCTGAAACCTGTCAGTATCTCCAGGCTTCTTCCATGTATACAACCATCTTTTATGATTCTTGAACCAAGTGTTAGCTATGATTAAGTTGTGCTCTGTGCAAAATTCCACCAGGCGGCTTCCTCTTTCATTTCTTAATCCCAATCCATATTCACCTACTACGTTTCCTTCTTTTCCTTTTCCTACTATCGAATTCCAGTCACCCATGACTATTAAATTTTCGTCTCCATTCACTATCTGAATCATTTCTTTTATCTCATCATACATTTCTTCAATTTCTTCGTCATCTGCAGAGCTAGTAGGCATTTAGACTTGTACTACTGTCGTAGGCGTGGGCTTCGTGTCTATCTTGGCCACAACAATGCGTTCGCTGTGCTGTTTGTAGTAGCTTACCTGCATTCCTATTGCTTTATTCATTATTAAACCTACTCCTGCATTACCCCTATTTGATTTTGTATTTATAACCCTGTATTCACCTGACCAAAAGTCTTGTTCCTCCTGCCACCGAACTTCACTAATTCCCACTATATCCAACTTTAACCTATCCATTTCCCTTTTTAAATTTTCTAACCTACCTGCCCGATTATGGGATCTGACATTCCACACTCCGATCCGTAGAACGCCAGTTTTCTTTCTCCTGATAACGACGTCCCCCTGAGTAGTCCCCGCCCTGAGATCCGAATGGGGGACTATTTTACCTCCGGAATATTTTACCCAAGAGGACGCCATCATCATTTGTCCATACAATAAAGCTGCATGCCTTCGGGAAAAAGTTACGGCCGTAGTTTCCCCTTGCTTTCAGCCGTTCGCAGTACCAGCACAGCAAGGCCGTTTTGGTTATTGTGACAAGGCCAGATCAGTCAATCATCGAGACTGTTGCCCCTGCAACTACTGAAAAGGCTGCTGCCCCTCTGCAGGAACCATACGTTTGTCTGGTCTCTCAACAGATACCCCTCCGTTGTGGTTGCACCTACGGTACGGTTATCTGTACCGCTGAGGCATGCAAGCCAAAGTAGAAACTATAAAATGTAGACTGGCAATGGCACGACAAGCATTTGTGAAGAAGAGAAATTTGCTAACATTTGATACAAATTTCATTGTTAGGAAGTGTTTTCTGAAAGTATTTGTACGGAGTGCATCCATATATGGATAAAAAATTTAGACACGATGTTTTGAAATGTGGTGCTCCAGAAGAATGCTGGAAATTGGGTGGATAGATCAAGTAACTGATGAAGATGGTATTGAATACAACTGGGAAGAAAAGCAATTTGTCACACATCCTGACCAGAAGAAGGGATCAGTCGATAGGACACATTCTTACAAGGAACCCCTTGAGTGTGAGGTCACAAACACCCAATGATATTTATGGCATTCTATTCCCCACTTATTGTCAACCACGCAACCACAATATTGGCTGCTAGTGGCAACAGGGGTGTGGGGCTGGAGGTATCCAATGCTGAGCACAGCATGAGGCTACAGAGCTTGGTTGACGAGCAACTCGCAAAAGTGCTACAATGCTAGTGGTGCTGAAACAAAACAGAGCAATGGCAGCAATAAGCAAAGCAAACATTGCATTATATCTTCAACTACAGTTGCCGAAGTCGACATTTCGTCACAAAGCAACCCAAGGAAATTCAGAGAGCGCGAAAAAAGTGGAGGATTAAATATGAGCATTTCTTCAAGATGAGTCTGTGTAATGTGCAGTGTCATATACATCCTAATGTGCAGCCAATATACATCAGGAGTACAATGACAACGATACATGCTTAATAAGAAAGTGATACTGAAACAGGTTTCAAGCCACCTAGTTCATCATCCTTGTCGGGCAGAGAGCTAGAAGTCCTGTCTCCGGTGAAATGTAGTAAAGAACAATCATTGTCCAAGGAGCGGGTATGAAACATAATTATGTACATGGAAGATCATCTCAGAAAAAATTTATGAAGAGATTTCGTGTAAGTCTGCAGCACTATGGCTGTGAAGTGCATAAGAGAAACTATGGATATTCAACAGAGGACAAGGTGCACTTGTTACAGAAACTGGTGTTTTGAAGATAAAAAAAATCTATTGACCAAGCCGTGGCAGGAGCAAAACCAAACACACACACACACACACACACACACACACACACAAAAAAAAAAAAAAAGAAGAGGCTTTTATGTGTGTTCTCCTGCCACTGCTTGGTGAGTAGATTTTTTTTTTATCTATATAACACATTATATCATCAAAAATTGATTATTTTCACTGTTGCAGAAAATGGTGTTGGTATGTTTCAAGGATGCTAGATACAATTTACAGGATGCGCATGGCAGTGACCTACTACATTGTGCACATCAAACCACGGGTGACATAGGTGACAGTGATTTCAAGGGAAGAAATGGATGGCTGCATAGCTTCAAACAGTGCAATATAATTGGAAGACATAACGAAATTCCAAACAAAGTGTCAACTTTATGATGCACTGCAAACTGCAGAATCGGCTCAAAAATTCATAGATGAGATAAGCAAACTCATCCCATTGTTCAGCAAGGAATTTGTTTCAAACTCCAACAAATCAGGACTTGACAAGGAGGTGCATATGAAAGGAAGCCTGGAAATTAGAAGTACCAAGAGAGTTGTATTAAGATCAACTAACAGCAATGCCTTAATGGATTCATATACAATTATGTCAAATATTAATCTGGATGGTAAATTGGCTGGAAAGTTATTTATTGGGCTGTGAGAAGTTGGAGGCGCTCTGCCCCCCTACGATTCTTTCTTGTTGTATAATCTTGCAAAGGAAGTAGGGGACATTTACGTCACAGCAAGGAAGAGTGGGCATAAGAGTACTACAACTATGGTATGAGCACTGCTTTTGGCCAACAGCTTTTGCTTGATTCCTGATCTGCAAATAGAAATCATACCCCTTTAGAGCAAATTATTCATGCTGGAAAGTGTGTGACGTTGCAGTGCATACCACCTGGAACCACTGGACAAATTAATTCTCTGGATGTTTGTTTTTTCTGTGCCTGTAAAACACATCATTATACTATCTGTAGCTACACATTACAGGATACTAGTTTCATGATAAGCTCCACAACAGAGTATTTTGCATTTGATTGCATGTCATCACACACTGTCAGTCCTCATCACCCCGTTACACCAATATGATTCTACATGCAGTCTAAGAGTGGATAGTTAGCTCAACGTCTTGCACGGTTTGTAACTCCCAAGGAGTTTGCCTTCGATTCTGATGTAAATTAATGGTTTGTTTTAAACATTTCTTGAATGTGGACAATGTCCATTTTGTGAAGTGTAATACATACATTGCATAGAAGGTTGATCTCTGCATCTCTTGGATACTTATTTTCTGTCGGCCTTTTAACACAACACTTTCAAATGAGCCTTACTACAGATTGAACTTGTGACCTCACAGTCAAGGGGGTTCCTTGTGAGACACATTATGGGATCATCAGTTTCGTCGTGGAGGGAAGTGCGGGGTTGGGGGGGGGGGGGGGGATGTGGAAGGTGACCAAGAGATGAATACAAATAACCAGATTCAGAAGGATGTAAGTTGCAGCAGTTATTCAGAGATGAAGAGGCCTGCACAGGGTAGAGTTGTATGTAGAGCAGCATCAAATCAGCCTTCAGACTGAAGACCACCACAACAACAACAACAACAACAAAGCAACATATTATGTAGGAAAACCACTGATATTTATCATTAACTTACAGCATAAGCAATAGTTAAACACAAAAGGTTAAAATTGCATGTTTTTCAGGACAAATAGCCAACAACTTTTGAAATGTTAATGAATTACCTACGAGAACAAGCTAATATTATACTCCTTACATATACTAGCTTTAAAAGGCTTCACACCAGACAGAGCTGCCCCTGGCAGGCACACTGCCCAGCTATTGTACATACCGTACGTCTGAATGGTCTGAGATAGAATGATAGATAAGACCATCAAAGAGACCTAAAAAATTTACTACTCAAATAGGCAAGACTTTTTTGCAGATATTGGTTATCTAAACATTATTTACAGATTACATAAAAATAATGTGTGTTCTTTTGGTGTGGGATAAAGAAGATGCCCAACAACAGTCATTTTTATATGAGTCAATAATATGTCTAGCAAAATGCGCTTGGCAGCATGTTCTACCACTGGGTGGTCAATGCTGCTCCCGGTCGCAGTTTAGCAGCAACCATTCACTTGCGTGGGCAGTTGGTTGATGGTCTTGCTTACATAGAATGTGGTGCAGAAACTGTAGCAAAGCTAGTATATGGCATGGCTGCTTTCGGAGGTGGCCCTGCCTTCGATGGGATAGGATTAGCCTGCCGCAAGCCTGGAGTAGGAAGTGTTGGGTGGGTGAATCGGATAGCTCTTGCAACTGGGTATTCTACAGCACTCATATGACAAGAGGTTGGAAGTGGGTGTGACGTAGGGTTGGTCAGTGCCTCTACTATGTGATGAGCAGTAACCTTTATTCCTAAATAATGTACATTCTGCCAGAACTTGCCAGTACCATATTTACACTCAATAAAATAGTATCTCTGCAAGGAAGCCTTTATTAGGGTTACTGCACTCTAGCTGAAGGTGACTGGATATCCTGGCATGGTCTTTGTTGACTGAATGATATAATCGAGGAAAAGGTCTATTAAATATTTTTTTTTAGAATCTTCCATACGAAGGAAGCCTATTGTCAAAAATAGGATGGATTCCCAGTCAGCACAAAGTGAATGTGAATTTTCGCCCTCCACAAAAGACACAGCAGCACTCCCGGGTTCCGTTAAAGATGATTTGGTGCTTTGGAAGCCTGGGGTTTACAAGATCCCCTGTGAATGTGCCCGTTCACACATCGGACAGATGACAAGTACTGTCTGAGAGAGATGCACAGAGCACTGCAGGTACACCTGGCTCTTAAAACCTAATAAATCTATGGTGGCAGAGAACTGTATTGACACTGGGCACTCTATGGTGTACCATAATGTCGAAATTTTACCATCGACTTCATCTTTCTGGTACTCAGTAGTGAAGGAAGCAATTGAAATACTGTTGGTGATGAATTTAATTACTAGACATAGCAACTTTAGCTTTGACAAATCATGGAATCCAGCAATTTCTGCAATAAAATCACAAAGACGTCACAACAGTGCAACTTGCAGTGATACACAGATATCACCATGTGGATTGACTGCGCAGCCATAGGTCTATTTCCATATATATGCCATACCTCTTTGTCGCCGATTGATGTCTCTGGTGCCTTGTATATCTGTGGCTGCATGCACAGTGGTGCGGTCCACGGGTTTAAAAGGACAGAGCAAGTGTTGGAGCGTCAGTCACCTCGGCTCACTCTGAAGATGGCTGGATGGTATTCAGCTGAAGTATTAGAAGAAGAAGTCGAATTTATGTGGCTGCATGCCCAAAATTTTATCGACCAACTGCCTTTGTGTCTCGTGTTCACAGTGATATTGTCTTCTGGTGAAAAGGTATTCGACTAACAGCGAGCATACATTAATGAAGAAATAGAGAAGTCTTGCAAATTCAAAAGAAAACGAAAACTGTTACTTATTTGCCACTTCTTCTACAAACTGTCCAACTTATGAAATTTAAATATCTGCTAGCAGCATGAAAGTATCAATTTTCACTGTAGTCAGGTGCCTATACAACAAGCATAGTACGAATGTTGCTGACACAGGTAGGTGTATGTATGGAAGTGCCCTACATTGGGAATAACGAAGGGACAGCACAAATGTTCACCGCTTTGCCATTTGTCTGTTCGACATGAGGTCAGCGAGTCAAGTGTGCATCCGACTGCACTACGGACGCTGGGAAAGAGGTGTAGTGGGGTTTTTGATTGCGGAAGGAGTATCCGGAAGTGAAATTTATGCCCAAACGACTGCTGAGTATAGCAAACATAGTATGTCACGTGTGTTTGTTTGTATGCAAGAAACAATCAGAGAAGGTTGGTGTAACTGAAACACAGCAGTCAGCCACGACAGGCCATCATGTCACTACCCTTTCTGTCATTGCTGTGGTGGATGCTGCCATCAGAAACGACTGGTGACAAGACGATGGAAGGCATTTCGTTCATGTTGGGCATCAGTCACGATACTGCTCATGTTGTCATGACACAGCATCTAATGTTCTGGGAAGTCTAGGCAAAGTGGGTTCCCTCTAGCCTGTCAGATGACCAGAAGTTGAACAGGAAGTTACACCACCGCAGCATCTGAAACTATCACCATGAATATTGTTTCCTGTCCCATACTCTCGCAGTTTCTGTGGGCAACCACAAACATTTTTTCGCAAAGGCAGTGACTCTTTTATCTCACAGTGGGACAAATGTACTAACAGATATGGCAATTATTTTTGAAATAATAAACGGTGTACTTACTTTTTTCCCTCCTGCCCCATTTTTATTTGAATGCCCCATATAATTAATTAACATTAACTTCTTGTTTATGGATACGTTAATGTCAAGCAAGCAACAGTATATACAGACTCTCTGTTTTGTACCACTAAAAAAGCGGCAACTTCTACTTATTCTCCTACTAATTTGCAACAATCAATACAATATAGCAGTTTGATGATAGTTAATAGGTAATAAAATGAACAGAATTAATTTTCTGACATTTACTACTATCAGTTAACGTAAGCCTTGAGCCATTCTACTTAACTAATTGCTTACGGTAAGGCTCAAAGATGTAAAGGAAATAATAGAAGCCCTAGTTTTGGTTCTTAAATCATACTGAAAACTGCTGTATCAGTTTGAATGATATGATTATGCTGTCCAATAAATTTTCCCGAGTAAAATTAGGAGATAATGTAGAATAATGAGTTCTTGTGACAGAGCAACTGAGTGTAGTGTAGTGAGCAAGTAGAAGTTAACCTACTCCACATATCAGTACTTCGCAATATGAGGAAATGAGTTTGCACTAAGGATGCCAAAAGCAACTGTGGATGAAAGTACATCATCCCCTCTGCCCAAATCTACGGGAAGCTGTGAATCAGCAAACTCTGATTTTACCAAATAGATAGTACAATAAAAGCTGCAGAATGTTGAAAAACTTAATTTTACTGCACTCTGACTCAGAAATAAATACCTAGAACAACCACTAATGTCAAATATGAGCAAACACAGAAGATTCGGTGCAGTCTATGAAGAAATGAGACCAACATAAAGACACGTGTCATACCCTTTCCCTTCCAAGTTTGCCAGTTGACAAGGTCTAACACAGCACACACAACATTGCAAAAAAAGACTCTTGCATGTGGAAGAAAACTTAAATGAATGAAGAGACATATTGAGACTACCACTCACATTAATCGGGCAGCTACTGCGAGTTGTGACATAAATGACACTCTTCTCACAAGATACTACAATTGCTTAACTTACCAATCGTCATCTTTCCACTGATGATTTCTGGGCTCTTCTGTGTATCTGCTATTGCTGCTATAGGTATTCCCCAGTTGGCAACAGGCCCCCAGAAGTGTGTGCTGCAACCAATTTACCAAACTTATTCCTCCTGTCTTGTATTTATTTCTTTGAGAAGAAGTAAATAAGCACCTATTCATATTCCAAGTTGTTATCTGTCTAGCAATATTACATGGGTAAGTGAAATAAAAATCGTAAATATGTTTTAAATGCTATTTATTGTGCATACACAGCACAAAGCAATATCACAATTTGATATGAACAGATCTCATGCTCAATGTCAGCAGGTACAATGTGCGAATTCCAGTAGGTAACATTTTCTGGAGTGCAGCATGTTGTTTACCTCTTCATCAGAAGAGAACTCCTTATCCAGTATGTGTCTGAGTGATCCAAACGCATGGTTATTTCTTGGGGAGAGGTGAACACGAACTTCAGGTCTGCGATTTTTACTACTGCTCTATGAGCCATATGGGGACATTGGTGGGTGGTTAGCTGTCTAAGGGACTAAAGAGTGAGGCCATTAGTTTCCTGTTCACAGGACAGTCCATCTGGAATTAGTGATGTCAGCCAGCAATCTGACTGAAAAATGATAGTGTGGAGGAGATGTAAAATCTCGGCACAGAAAGCAATACTGATGCCAGTGAGCAGATGAGGCTCCCCCACCCAGGCTCATCTGTGCTGAGATCTTCAGGATCACTGTCTGTTACAGATAGGAGTGGAAAAACTTGGACAAACATAAGTTCTGTGTCCAATGGAAAGGGGGTATCTGATGCCTCCAGGATCACCTACAAGTGAGGACTTACCTGCTGTGGAGGTAGGAACCGATGAGGGACAGTTAGCCCTGGGACCTGCAGTCTGTGTATACTTCAGCCACTGGCTGGTGCCAAAATGCTGACCTATAAATTTCCAGGGAGAGGGTTTCCTGAAGGGAGCCCTGCCATGAGTAGAAACCGAAGGAGGACACTGCTTTCCCAGTCATGTGCAAGGAAATGAGATTCTTGAAGATAGTGCCACAGGAACCACGAGAATGGAGACAGGGTGGGCAGCATTTCCTCCATGGGCTAATTTACTTGTGCTACTACCAGTGATTGACAGTATGGGAATTGAGGGAGCAAGTAGCTGAGATACTGCTGATGACCTGACAGACTTTAAATTCCAAGATTTTCTTTTCCTTAATTAAGGTAGCACACACTGAGGATTAGGGAGGGTGATCAGATCCAAAACTGACACAGTGGTGGTTACTCAAATGAAGAATTTTCATGAAGCAACTGGCAGGAGTCTCCACAAACTGGACTGTCGCCACTATGAGAGCACGCATGTCCTTAAGTGTTAGCATTTAAATCATTGCACCAGGGGTGGGAAATACAGTTTCATATCACGATTTTAACTATGTCAGGAAGTAACTCCAGTTTAAAAGTGAGGATCAAGGCTCCAGTGTCAACTTTGTTGCCCAGTAGGGCTCAAAATACCCAACATACAAAGTGAAACCCTTGTTTCTCCAAGTTTTTGCTTAATTTCTCATCCACTTGCAGTATTAAGCTCCAGTGACAAATAAAGGCCTGTACCAGAATGTGACAATGACAGATATGTCACCATGTTTCTTGCGAGAAAATGAAACTTGAGGCTTAATAGGAGTCACTGTTTTAATTGTGACATAACTACTTAAAAGTTTACTGACAGAAGACATTTTTTGAAATACTTTTTCAATATTAGCTATAAAGAACACAGGTTTACCAGGTAGAAAGCACCCTTCATCAATCCAGGTAACAACCAGGAACTGAGGGAAATCTCTAGTTCCCTTGATTTTGCTTTATACAAGAACCTACTGACAGTTCATGTGCAGGCTTTTTTAAACTTTTCTGGCCAAGTACTCGACTCCAGTGCTTCCAATAATGTAGTTGAAAGTCAGCCATATGGAAAAGACTGCGCTATTGAAAAACTGGAGTACTTACGTCATATTCAGAAGAGGATGGGTGGATGACTCAGAAGACTTGTTAAAGACAATAAAGGCAAACTGTTAGAGGATGAGAAGCCACTGGAGGAGGAGGGCAGGTAAAAACTGACTAACAAAGAAGAGAATTGACAGCCTGCAAGTCTATTACAGTGCTGCAATCAGAAATAACCTCACACATTTTGATAGCACGAGGAAGGCTATATGGGGCATCTGGTTTCCATTACTCATCAACAAACTACATCTCAACGTGGTGTATGTTCTAATGAATGGTGCAAATTTGTGAAAAGCAAGGAAAGTGGGGAAGCTTACAGCCATAAAGATAACCTTACTTGTGAGGTTGCAATGGCCACTAAACCAACTTTTTGAGCACTGGCTTCACCAGAACTGCTAGAAAAATGTCCACATGGCAAAATGCAGAACCCGAATGAAAAGTTTCAAGGCTCTTATTTGAAAGAGATGTCCAAAGACTGTTTGTTTCCAATATGCTAGTGAATATTTCTCCTTTGTAAGTTGCAGCAGTGTTTAATGAAGGAAATGTGGCAAGACTTCACATCCTCACCAAGTTAGGCTTTACACCTGAATTCTTCACTGAGTAAATACTGCAGATCATCAATGAGCAACGAATCACAAAGGAGACTTCAGTACAGAACACAGAAAAAATTGCTAGGCAGAGGAGCGGAGTATGATGAAGTGGAATATGGATATAGGCAGTTTTAGCTAAAGTATCATTTAAAATTTTTTTAAAACATTTCATCCCAACTTTAAAATGATTTTTCTGCAACTTACTGTTTTCTCCTTCAGGAACACGTATATCAAACTATTTGAAGATTTCAATGAAATTTGGCACATCTATTCTTGTACATGGAAGTAATGTTTAAGCAGAACAAAATTTCAAACTAGACATTAAAACCAGTTTTATGGTTGATAATATATGGAAAATTTGTCTGTAAAAAAAAGGTTCAAATCCAAAATACCACAGAAAATAATAGAAATAATTTATCAAAAAGTTACTGCACTTAATTGTACATTTATTAAATTAGATTACTGTTAAAAAAATAGCCAAATTTTCCTGTAAATAATGAAAAAGTGTACCTTGAAATAGTAATGTAACAAAAAATTCAAAATTATCTCACAGTATTAAAATTTTATTAAAAATTCTGTAAAACGTATTTAAAGCATACGGATCCCTATACATAAATGTGCAAAATTTCTGTGAGATTGAACAAAAAAATGACAGACATGGATTTACACAGTTATCTGTCCAACACTGCCACCGCCTCCCCTTAAAATTAATCCAAGTGTAAGTGTAAGCCTACTATATTTATTTAGAACCATGTCACCATGATGATATTGATACACACACAGAAAACAAACCATGATTAAAAGAGCACTTATTGTATAGGCAGCTTTCCAATTGTCTGCTGTTACTGGTGCAGTTTGCACAAAGAATTATGGTTCATAAACATAGCTAGTGTTTTGTTGTATTAGGTTAGAACTGAACAATGTGACTGGACTTTTCAGCAAAATCAGAAATAAGATGTACAAGTAGGTTATTGCAATGATGAATGTGCACCTCTGACTACAGGTACTCTACATATCAATCTGTTATGGAAATCATATTTTCATGTTGACACTGCCTGCTATGGTTCAGTCTGTCAGCACATCTAGTTTTCTTCCATTCACATTAGTTGGCTTTGCCATCTCACAATTAAATTTTCACATTTCACCCTAACCTAGGCCTCAGGCTCCACTACAGGTCAGGTATCAGTACACCTATGTTTTCCAGTCGCCATAGAAATACAAAAATCAGTAAGCAACTTTAAAACTCATAACAACCAGATGGCTAAAAGTTATTATGGTGTTCTCTATACTGAAAACAAACGTATTCCTTAATTTGTACACTATGTGACCAAAAGAATCCAGACACCTAGGTGAAAATAGCTTACAAGTTTGTGGTGTCCTCCGTCGGTAATGCTGGGATTCGATATGGTGTTGGCTCACCCTTAGCCTTGATGACAGCTTCCATTCTCGCAGGCATACGTCAGTCAGGTGCTGGAAGGTTTCTTGGGGAATGTCAGCCATTCTTCACGGCATGCTGCACTGAGGAGAGGTAACAATGTCGGTCGGTGAGGACTGGCATGAAGACTGTGTTCCAAAACATCCCAAAAGTGTTCTATAGGATTCAGGTCAGGACTCTGTGCAGGCCAGTCCATTACAGAGATGTTATTGTCATGTAACCACTCCACCACAGGCCATGCATTATGAACAGCTGTTCAACAGTGTTCAAAGATGCAATCGCCATCCCCGAATTGCTCTTCAACAGTGCGAAGCAAGTAGGTGCTTAAAGCAACAGTGTAGGCCTGTGTTATGATAGTGCTACGCAAAACAACAATGTGTGCAAGCCCTCTCCATGATAAACACGACCACACCATAAAACCACCGCCTCCAAATTTTACTGTTGGCACTACACATGCCGGCAAATGACGTTCACCAGACATTCGCCATACCCACACCCTGCCATATTGTGTACTGTGGTTCATCACTCAACACCACATTTTTCCACTCTTCAATTATCCAATGTTTATGCTCCTTACACCAAGCGAGGCTTCGTTTGGCACTTACCGGTGTGATGTGCGGCTTATGAGCAGCCACTTGACCATGAAATCCAAGTTTTCTCGCCTCCTGACTAACTGTCATAGTGTTTGCAGCAGAACCTGATACAGTTTGGAATTCCTGTGTGATGGTCTGGATAGATGTCTGCCTATTACACATTACGACCTTCTTCAACTGTTGGCGGTCTGTGTCAGTCAACAGATGAGGTTGGCCTGTACGTTTTTGTGCTGTACGTGTCCCTTCATGTTTCCACTTCACTATGACATCGGAAACAGTGCACCTAGGGATGTTTAAGAGTGTGGAAATCTCACATACAGAGGCATGACACAAGTGACACCCAATCATCTGACCATGTTCCAAGTCTATGAGTTCCACGGAGCACCCCATTCTGCTCTCTCACGATGTCTAACGACTATTAAGGTCGCTGATATGGAGTACCTGGCAGTAGGTGGCAGCACAATGCACCTAATATGAAAAAACATATATTTTTTGGGGATGCTTTTGATCACATTGCATATCTTCCACCAAAGGAAGTCATTAACATTTAATGATTCTCACTGGCTACCGTGAGTATACTATCACCCATTTGGCTCTTGACCAATATCAACAAACTGCCAGCTTCGGGATGGGATGCGAGGGCTCCAGCCATCGTAAGAGCACTTTATCCCAAAACTTATTTGCATTGATGTTGGTTAGAACATGCTGGAAGTTTAATTTAAATGGCCAATGAAAGATTGAAAATAGTATTACAGGAATTTGGAAGATGTTCACATGGAAAATTTTCAGTACCACCAGACTCTTTTCATAAACACAGCTTCAAATCCACCTTGCAGATTAAATCTAAATTAACAATATACCAAGTATACAAATGGTTCGGAGCAAAAGTTTACATTGCGCATTTCAGAAACAACTCTCATGCATTTTCGGGCAGAAAATAACATGCTAAAAGTTCTTATATCAGATATACATCAGCAGAAAATGAAACTCTGCATACAGAATTCCTAGGCATACAAATGGATAATCAATCAAGGTGTAATGAACATACTGATCATCTGCTCAGGAAATTAACCTCAGCATGCCTTGTACTAATATCTACTGCACCCTATGTTGATAGGAAAAAAATGTTGTCATATTTTACGCATTTCCTCTCGCTGTTATTGTACGGTACAACATTCTGGGAAAATGCTGCAAAAGTGGAAAAAGTTTTTATACTACAAAAAGAGCTGTGGTGTTAGAAACCAGACAATCTGTAGATGCCTCTTCAAGTACCTTGAGATACTGACATTCACAAGTCCGCAGGCTATATTTACTCATTTATGATACTTGTAGAAAGAGGTGAACTGACATTCACAATAATAGCAAAAAAGAAGCGAAGCTTTCACGATGACTCAATAACAATTCTCAATATAGTGCAAAAAATAGTTATGGACATTAGAATAAGGGTTTACAATAAGCTCGCATGACATTAACAACCCTCATATATTCAAGAGGCAGGTGAACAGAAGCGTCCAATTCCATCTGTCTGCTTTGACCCATGACGTAAAGGTGCTGTGGTGTGAGATGTCATTACGGCACAGAGTTTGAGTCGGTTGTGTTTGTTGATGTCATCTTGTGGTGTTTGATGGTCCCCCCCTCCCCACCCCTCTCTCTCTTTCTCTCTCGAGTTGTAATGTTTTGTGTATTTATTGTGTATTGAATGTGTTTTAATTTATGTAGGGATGTTTCATTTTTGAATTTTTGAGGTGTTGCGGTTTTCATTTTGTTTTTGGTAGTTGTAGGTGTTGGTTTTTTCGTATCAGTAGTTATGGTTGACCTAATAGGTGAAGGGAAATGACCGATTCCAATTTTCATAGTTTTATATGTAGGTACTGGTGTTCTGGTATCATCAGCTGTGATGAAGGGAAATGTCTGATTCCAATTTCCATAGTTGCTGTAGGCGTTGGTGTTTTGGTATCGTCAGGTGTGGATGACCTATATAGGTCAAGGGAAGTGTCCGATTCCTGTAGATTTTGTATTTTTTGTTTGTTTGTCATTCTGCTTGTTTTGGGATCGTGGTGTTTTTTTTTTTTTTTTTTTTTTTTTTTACTTGTCCCCTCCCTAAAACACCCAGTTACCCACAGTTGTCCCGTTAGTTTGACTGTATTCTTGGTGGGAGATGTTATTGTCTTATTTATACGTATTTTCGTGTTTGATGCCATGTGTATGTATGGACATCGTAGGCGCCATATTGGAGACACTCAGAATAGGCATTTCTGCCATACTGATGACGTCATGGGTCAAAGCATACGGGTGGAATCTGACACTTCCGTAATCCCAAAGAGGCAAGTTAAACAATTCCTCATAAACCATACTTCACACAATTTAAATGAATTTCTAGAGCTATAAGTTGAAGATATATCATATCATAGGCTAAATGCTACTACAATATTGCTTGCTATGTAATACTGTAAGCCTTGTATGTATACTGTGTGCAGTATTTTTTTTAATCTTCTAAATGTAACAATAACAACAACAACAACAATAATAATAATTTATTATTATTTTATTGTCATCTGGCCATTACAGCAATAGACAATGCCACACATATTATACAATACACTTGATAATTGTCTGCCCTGGTAGCTGAGTGGTCAGCGTGATGGAATGTCATACCTAACGGCCTGGGTTCGATTCCCGGCTGGGTCGGACATTTTCTCTGCTCAGGGACTGGGTGTTGTGTTGTCCTTATCATCATCATTTCATCCCCATCGACACGCAAGTCACTGAAGTGATGTCACATTGAAAGACTTGCACCAGGCGAACGGTCTACCCAACAGGAGGCCCTAGCGACACGGCATTTCCATTTACTTGATAATTGAAAAGAAACAACATGACTGTTAAGTTAGTCTTACAAAATTATATTACAGTTGAAATATTCATTTATGCCATAGAATGGGTGGGTAACTAGCCAGTATTTGTTTGAATTCTTGTACAAATTGTGGAATCTTATTAAATAACTTGTGCCCCACGAGTTCATAACTGTTCAGTGATTTTGACAGTCTGCGGTATGGGGTATAAATGCATCTGTTCCCCCTTGTGCTGTAACAATGCACATTTTCTCTACATTTTTCCTTCTTCTCCACATTCTTTCACGTGTAAATTAAAACATAGTACATGTATAAGTTTATTACAATAATGAAATTTTGTTATGAAAGAATGGTTTACAGTGTGCCTTATAAGAAGAACCAGTAATTGCCCTAACACCTTTTTTTTGCAGTATTAAGATGTTATGCACACAACTAGAGTTCCCTCATCAAATAATACCATATGTTAGTACGCCCTGGAAGAAAGAAAAATAGGGTGTTCTAACATGTTTTTTGGATACACAATCCATAAGTCACCTTAACAGATAAATTACTCTTGACAGCTTACCACTAATAAATATATTGTATACATTGACCCCAAGGTAATTTATCGTCTAAATATACCAACAAAAATTTTACACAACTAGGATCATGTGACAGAAGCTTGTCTTTCAGACTAATAACCATGTGCTGTGTGTTGTTTTCATTCAAAAACAAGCAATTTGCTTTAACCCAGATGGAAGCTTGGGCCATTGTCTTTGCAAGGATGCTGAGATCAATACCACAATGAAAAAAGGTTGTATCACCTGCATATAGAACTTTACCAGACTTCATAAATGATGGCAGGTCAGTGATCATTATGAGGAACAAGAATGGGCCCAACACGGATACTTGGGGAATATCTACCTTAACTTTTTCTATTCTCGATATTTCCTTGCCAACAGGTTACCTTCAATATAATAAAATTCATTTTTTTTCCAGAAGTGGTATGTGCTCTATACAGTCAAAAGCTTTGCCAACAGGTTACCTTCAATGTAATAAAATTCATTTTTTTCCAGAAGTGGTATGTGCTCTATACAGTCAAAAGCTTTGCATAGATCACAAAATGTGGCTTGAGAAAAGCCTTTATCCTCAAACACCTGATGTATGTATTTGGCCACAGATTCCTATAGCATCAACCATTGACAAATTTTTCCTAAAACCATACTGTGATTCACAAATGATTCCTAGATTTTCAAAATAAAAATATAGTAAATTCCACATTCCAATACATTAGAAAAAGCCAAGATTACAGAAATTGGCCTGTAACTTGAAGGTGAATCAGTATCTCCTTTTTTATGTATTGGAACAACCCTAGATACTTTCAGCTAATCAGGAAATTATGCCTCACCAGTGCACCTGTTTACATATGTTAAAAGATACACAATATAATATATTACTTTCTTTAGTATGTTAGAAGATATGTCCTATATATATTTAGCTGTTTTATTCTTAGGACGAGACTAGGAGAGACCTCGGAGAAAGAAGACAGACATGCGAATATTAGCTGGTGGGTTACAAACGAAATGGATCTAAGCACTATGGGACTTAACATCTGAGGTCATCAGTCCCCTAGACTAAGAACTACTTAAACCTAACTAATCTAAGGACGTCACAGACATCCTTGCCTGAGGCAGGATTCAAACCTGCAACCGTAGCATCTCCGTGGTTCCGGACTGAACCATCTAGAACTGCTCAGCCACAGTGGCCGGCTTTTTAAAGAAACTCTGATCAACTAATATCAGGTCTGATAATAGAATTTCCTACTTCCTCAACTGATTTAATAAAATAATCATTGAATTTTTGGGGACATTTGTTAATTTTATTGTTTCTTTCAGTTTTAGCCAATACTATTTACTAGTTTCCAATTTGCTTTGCACTTGGTGGTGGAATTCTCAATACTGCTGAAATTGTGTGCTTTTTTGGCTTTTGCAATGGCTTTTTTATACTCATTCCTATATTTAAGATAGACAGATCTGGCATGGTCAGTCTTCAGACTTTTATAAGCATTGTGCAACAGCATAACTTGGTTTTTCAGATTTGTTAATTCGTCACTATACTATGGATTTTGTTTGTTTGTGGCCTTGCTTTTGAAGCCTTTGTCAATTATTTATCATTTTTTTTATCGGAATGCTGTAATGAAATTGAGTAAAAAATGCTATGGTATTCTGTGCCGTGTCCTTCATTAAAGTACACTACAACCTTCGTACCGAATGTAATTTAACAGGACCAATTAAAAATTAAAAACAAATTGGAAGAAAATAGCACTCTTTGATTAGAAATCCTGAAGAGTAGCCTAACTGGCAATGTAATTGTTTGCTTACGGTGGGAAGGGAAATTAAAGTGGTGATATTACGAGCTCTACAATTATTTCTTTGTTGCGTTATTTTAGCACTTTTTTCACTAACGGGCCTGCAATGGCATAGTTCTACAGCTTCTTTTAGCAGTGGCGTAAACTAACGTTACATGTTTCAAATTTTATGGAAAAAAAAACCTTCATGGTGGAGGGAACATTTTCTGCATCTTTTATCCGTGAACCATCCACTACTGTACGTTCTGTAATTACATTTACGATGACGTATACAAATGGGAGTAAATTTGTACAAAAATGTGATATTGTGGCAAAGTTTTCTGTTCCATAATACGCCGAGGCAAAATTATGCAGATTCCTACAACTTTGCATTAATTCAAGTTGAATTAACTGCATTTACCTCGTTATTAAATACATTAATTTCGTCATTTAGTGGCATGCATAAATAAAACTCCAGAAGGTCATTTCTTCCATTTCACCCAAGGCATTTGCATTTTTTTCCAAAACGTTTTGCTACAAGGTTAGGCAATAAAATAAAGTTACAACAGTGTGTCTAATGCAAGTGTTTCCTGTTTCTATAACTTAGCCTGGAAACCATTATTTTTAATACAAATTTTGCTGGATCTTAACCTTCATCTTTTTAAGATTTAGGTAACTCACCTCATAAGATAATCACGAAACTCTTTACTTTTCAGGTGCTCGACGCCTCGTTGTATTAACCTCGATGCCATTTTTCGTTAATTTCGGTGTCGTTCGTTCGATAATGGTCAACAACTATCAAATAGCACTGCAAAAACCCCTTTCGCACTCTCTGAGTTGTTGCACAACTGCTTGCCTCCACACGACTAGCTCGTGAAATGAGCAGTTTTTCGACCTTGAATCAATACGTCGTGTGACAATTATCCTACTTTTATCTTGCATGTAGGTGGGAAAATCCATTCGCAGTAATAATGAGTACATTTTTCCCGAACACAATACTCTCAGCTCGTCCTCTACAAAACAAAAATTTTGTGCTAGATTAGTCAGTCAAACAAGTACCGTTCCTTTCCCTGCTTTTCAAGTTATACGTGTAAAAATCACACAACATCCATTGTACTTATTTGCTACTTTATCCTTATCAGTTATCGCGACGCATGATCGCAGCTTAGGGAGTAGAAACTGTGACGTAATAGTTTAGACAAACACCCACGATCGTTTTTTATAGATTCCGTAGGTCTTCTCTGATTGGGTTCGAGATAGATAGCGGGGACTAAATAACAAAGGGTATACACCGGCAGTAACAGAAATCGCTGCAATGATGTTCAAGCATCTAAGTTTGAAAACTAAGAGAACATGTTTGGGATAATATTGCATTTCATTTATCAGGATAAATTTTTTTAAAACAAGTTAGCCAAAGCTGACAATTTTCTCGCTTTTCCTACTACTATAGGCCTACATGTACAACATTTTGGTACATTCATCTATTTGTGTAAACTCACCTATGAATATAACTAGGTTTAGCGGTTTATGACAAGTAGTTTTATTCATTCTCACGAAAAGATCTGTTAATAGTTCTTAACCATACCCAGCAAGATAACGCATTTTTACTATAGATTTCATTTTTTAGAATTTTTTAAATGTTCGAATATTCAAAGGCCTCTCACATCACTTGAAGATTTCTACATTTAAGATTTTGCCCTATACAGAGAGGCTGTGGTGATACTTGAAAAATAATGTGGTTTTCATGACATTTTGCCCCCCTAAAAAGTTTTTATTTCACCCTTATGTAAAAGTGATGAAAGTAATGACTGTCCGGTTTAGTAGTTCTGTATTTTTGGATAAAAAAATCATGGAATTTGGCCATGAATGGAGTACAGTGAGGGCAATACAATATATATGTACCAAACTGATCACTATTAATACCCAGCTTCAGTCACAAACCTCAGTTTTAGATTATTTGACTTAGTCCACATCCATCAGGATAAGATTTTTAAAAAATAATTCCACATCCATGAGGACCATTTCACTTGGGATCTATGGATGGTACATTAGGATATCTGGTTTTCTTTGTAAATACTTATAGTGTATTCTGGTTCATGGTTTCTAGCAAGTTCTGCAACCTGGAGGATCTCACTCTTGATCTGCATCTACATCTACAATCTGTTGGAATGTAAAGCACTAATCCTCTTAACAGTGTTCTATGAAGTGAAGAGTGACTTTACAGAGATCACTGATCTTCCATTATTTCAATGCCACATACAACAGCAGAACCACAATAGAGAGACAATTGATCTTCCATCATTTCAATGCCACATACAACAGCAGAACATCAACAACCATAGGTAACAGCAGCAGAGCTGCAATCACCAGTGGCAGCAACTACCCCAGAATCACAATCATTACTATCAGACAACAAGGGAAGAAGCAACACTAACATTGGAAAATGCAGCATCAACACTGGCAGAAATAATAGGAGCCACCCATCCCCTTAACAAGAGAAGAATTCCACCACCTTGTAATCTGAAGGATTTTTTTTTTTTTTTTGTAGAAAATGGTGAGGAGAAAACACTTAGGTAAGAAGTGTATGAGAAGTTGTGCCAGACAGGTAAAAAACAATGAAAAAAGTTACTTATTGCATTGGAATATAAATGGTTTGAAGGCAGGTAATACCAAAATTGAATTGCAAACAATCCTCAACGAAAGCAAAAATATCAGATTTGTCTATTTAAATGAGTGTTAACTAGTGAGTATAAAAATTTTAAATAAACTGGAACATTTCAAAGTAGCAAGCAGCTTTTGCAGAAAAAAGGAGTTCCATGGAGGATCATGCATACTTCTCAATACTGCCTAGCATATGAAATAAAGACAGATTTTGATTATTTAAATGAGGAATGCTCTTTTGAAAGTTGCTGTGTTTTACTAAAGAGATGAACACAATAGTCGTATTAATTTAAAGAATTCCAGGAAGTACAATAACTATAATTTTCTTGTATAAACTCCAGTGTCCCCTTGATAAACTTAAGAAAGAACTGAAGAAAAATATTACCATAGCATCTGATTTTAATTTACAAGTGATAAGTCCTGACTATAGCTCAAAACAGTTTATTGACTTAATTCATAAATCTGGTTTTAAACTAAATTTTTGTGTATTAACTAGAGAAAACGCTCATTCATCTATTTGTCCAGACAATATCTTAATGAATTATGTGTTTGACTGCAAAAACAAATTCTGTTTGGACCTAATGAATTTCTGACCATTGTGCATCGTTTATTCAGCTCCAGGAATATCTACAACAAATGTCAAAAAAAGTTTTATGAAAATAACTTGAACCTCTTCTGTGATGAGACAGATGCAGTAAAATGGCCTATAGATAACAAGTTCATTTTAGGACATTATAATATGGCTAAGGCAGTATGGTCTGGTACTAAATCCAAATTAGGTACAACAGTTAATCAGCAGAAAATTTCAAAACTTAAACAAAACAACAAAACTGTTCTGAATCCTGTTCAAATATTTCAATGCTTCAATAAATTTCTCATAAATGTAGCAAAATCTAAGGGTGAGATGGTTACTTATCAAAACAATTACATCTCTTTGGCCTGGATCAGACTAGTGACCTCCTAGTGGCATTTAGTAGTCTTAGCTGAAGATGTAAAAAATGCTATTTTGCCCTTAAAATACAAAAACTCTGCAGGGTGGTATCAAGTACCCACAAACATAATTACATCTGTCTACGATAAAATTGCAAACCCTCTATCATTAATAATCACTCAGCCATTTGAGCAAGCAAACTTTCCTGATGAACTCAAGTATGCAGAAGTTAAACCACTACACAAAGAAAGGATTAAGGGATGATATCGAAAATTACCATCCTATCTTTATCCTCACAGTGCTATCCAAAGTATTTGAAAAAACAGCTGCAATCTAGATAACAAATTTTATCACAAAACACAATGTTATTCTGAAAAAACGCATGTGGGTTTCACAAAGGAAAAAGCATCATGAATGTAATCAACAAATTCATTGAAAAAAATCAGCTAATCACTGGACAAAATCAATAAAGTAGCAGGTATCGTCTGTGAATTCACAAAGGCGTTAGATTCAGTGAATCACTCCACGCTGCTTCTTAAACTAGACAGATACAGCATCAGACAAAATGCTCTACAGTGGCTTAGGTCTGTGGCATCTCTGGCGCAGAGTGCTCTATCTCTGATTCTGATCTCTTTGAACTGCGTTGTTCTATGTCTTACTCGGCGTGCAACTTGTGTACTGCCATGCTTTGTTCTTCTTGCTTCGTGCCTAATAAATGCATTTACAATATTTAAAGTGTGTTATTACTGAGCAGCATAACGTGATAACTCACGCATCTGTGGATGCACGTCATTGTTCAGTGACACAACTAGAGCTGTCGCCACCCGCTTCTTCACTTCCACCACTGGTTGCGCCATCCCCATCACAGGACAACTGCCCACTATCCCAACACGGGCGCAACTGGCTGAAAACCACCACATCTCAGCAATTACATCCTTGAATAGCGCAGTTGCATACACCTGCACTAAATGGGATGGTCGTGGAAGGGGTGGGGGGGGGGAGGAGCGGCTGTGTGGGAACTCCTCCTATCACAGATTATAATTCTTAATTTCATAACACCCTTGTTCTTTGGTGAAGGATTTTGTCTTCGTCTTTTGTTCAGTTGTCTAACTGCTTCCATGTTTTCTATCTACATTAATCTGAGTGTAATTAAAGTGTATGTATAGTGATAAGTAAAACATGTGAATCAATGAACGGGGTATCACAAAATTATTCACAGTACTCCCTGAGTGGAGTCTCTACTATATGTTCAGCGAAACCTCAGAAAACAACTTGATTATGCAAATTACAAATGTACATATTAAACAATCATTCTTGGTTTTCTTCTTGCATTAGATCATTCTATCTGCATTTGCAAAGAATTTTTATACATGGAAGGTGTTCAGATAGCATCCACAAGTGCCAAAGCCTTGCCCAGCCACTGCCAATGTTCAATTTCTCTTCTGAACCTCTGTGAGTAAGCTTACTGGTGTTACTTTAGTGGGGGACAAGAGAAAAAAATGTCACTACCAATATGTACATTTGCATTGGTGGAACAGCGGTCCCCATTTTTCGACTCGCAAACCATTTCTACAACGATCTGAGTTTGATGACCCATTGACTTGTAAGTGTACATACAGTAGACATGTGCTAAATTTAATTACAAGGAAAAGATTTATTAATGTTAAATTAACTTAACCTTTAATGGTTAAAAACTGAAGTTGCTCTAGCTACCGCCTGTTAGTTGTACAATGTGTAGGCCTAGCTGCAACAATAAATAGAAGTTTTCATTGTAATTACTCATCTGCTCCTTGGAATTCATTGAGAAGGTTACACCTGCTTTCAAAAGCACAGAGCTTTGAAGTAAGGAATCATAGAAGTTAAATAAAGTCATAAATCACTTTCAGCACAAAGTCTGTTTCTGTATTTATTTTTTAAATAAGCATATGAAGAAAATGACTTTTCGTATAAATATACAGTACTTATGAAAAGAGTAATACAGCCGTTATGACTGTATTTGCTAACACTGAGAACTCCTTTAAACTTTATCAAAAACCAATTAGTGAAAAAGATTTATAACTTTCATGTAATTGAAAATTTCAACAACCTGCTCTTTTTCATTTACACTTAATGTGGATTGTAAAACTGTAGGCTCTTCAAAGGGATTTCGAATCCTATTGTTATTATTGGACATAGCAGGGAAATATTGTCTGGAGGTTTTCCTAAAACTGCAAAGAAGCAGGAATTTGTAGGGAAAGCCTAAATATAATTAATTATTTTCAGTTCATCGTCCGCCACAGATTTCAATACATTGGGCATTTTTTTATAAACAAGAGGCTGTCTATGAACGCAACAATGTGTCAAAGAAGCGCTCGTCGCTATCGATTTCTCTTTGGCAACAAACTCAGCATGACATCCTGTCATAGATTTCACACTATCTGAACAAATGCCTACACAGTGAGTCTAGTCTATTGAATTTTCCCGAAGGTATTCGTCGGTCAACTTAAATATCTCTTCTCTCGTAGTTGTCTCCTTCAAGGGTCTGGAGAATAGCAGCTCCTCTTCTATAGACTCCTCTTAATATAATGAACGAAAAGTAACAAAATGGCCAAGTTGCCTACATCAGACGATTCGTCAAACTGAATCGTGAAAGAGGGACTGGCCCGAACTCTTCTCAAAATGTTTATTTCCTACATAATTTAAGATGTCTTTAATCTGACAGTAAATAGTATTGTTGGACAGTGGTGCCATATTGACTTTTTTTGTGAAAGATCCTTCAAGCATGCACTGTACTAAGTCATTTATACATGGTTGCTCCAAATCTTCAGCTACTGAATGAGATTTTACAGTTTTAGCAGTTCTGTAGCTAACACCATAAGACACTCCAAGGTCATTCTCTTTGTCACTGTTTGCAGCAGAAACAAAAGCAGTTAAATCACTTTTCCACTAATTAACTTTTCCTGATGTTGCACATATGTAACAAGGGGAATTATAAGGTTAATTTAATTTTACAATAACAATAATAATAATAATTATTATTATTATCATGACAGTTCTGTAGAAACTTAGGAAACAGTAGTGGACCTAACCTCAAAACCTCCCATTATGGAAAAGACTTTTGGCAAACACTTCGAAATATTTTGCAAGCTCCTTGGGGGTTAGAAAACCACAGGTTATGAAACTATAGGAAGGAGCAGCTCAAATGTGAATTGGGCTGTGACGGAAATGCATGAACTGAGTCGAACTGAAAGGCTGCAGCCCATAATCAAAACAGTTAGCACATGTGTCTTTGACATAATGGATTGATTTTCTTATAATCGCTTGTGACTGTTCTCAGCTATTAAGCCTTTGTGTGTTACATTTAGAAAAAAATTGGGGAAATTTTTTTGTGATGAATATGTACTGTATATGTTGCACATATGCCATGTCCATTGCAAAAGTTCTTTTGAAGCTATTGGTTAATAAATAAAATGCTGATTCCAAATGGCATCATTGTCACAGAAGTTCACCGTAAGTATAGTCAGAATAAATACATAAACTAATTTCCTATTTATTTTATTAGTAATAGTTAAATCTCTTTATTGTTTTGTTAAGAAATAAAACAGCATGTTGTTTGAAGCTTTCATTTATTTTTAAGAAAAAACATGTTACAAAATTGATTTTTTACTTATTTATTTACAATGAAATTTTCTGAAACAGTTCTTTTTTTTTGTTAAAACACAATGCAACTTTGCACTTGGAGCATTTAACTCTTGAATATGTCTTTATAAAAAGTCTGCATCTTGATTTTGATTCTAAATGCTCTGGCCAGTGTCCTATTTGGTCAAAGTGCATGTCAGCGACTGGGTGAATTGCCTTGGACTTTCTTTTGGGAGCAGGTAGACTTAGAGAGTCTGTGGCTGGGCGGCCCCTCTTTCTTGCAGGTGTACCAATTCCTTTCTTCAGCAAGGCACTTGATATTTCTGCTCGAAACTTCAGCAGTGGTGTATATTTCTCATTTTTCTAAGCACAATGTCGCCTGCAAAGCAGTCAAGCGTTCACACAACCCATGTGTATGAAATGGTAAATAATTCTCAGGTAATACCTCTTGCGTTTTGTTTATTCTGTATATTTGGTCCAACATATCATAGATGTGCACTCCTCCCACGTGCATATTATACTCCTACACGATGTTGCGATGTGGAATGTCTATATACAATCTGTTATTTTTACTCCAACATTCCACATTTTCAACAGGATCCTTGCCTTTATGAGTAGAAATCAGATGGACAGTTTTATTGTAATACCATTTCAAAATTATAATTTTTTTTCATCTATGCGGTAATCACAGGTTCCTTTGCCTTCTTTTTTCATCTCTGCATCATTTTTCAGATGGCATCCACCCAATCTGTTTTTTCTGATGGTTCCCACAACATACATTTCTTCATTTCTAAGCTTTACTGCTAGGTTGAGGGAAGTAAACCAGTTGTCTATAAAGAGTTTGAAATTGGTGTGCCTAGGCAAGTTCCCAATCAGCCGAATCACTACTTTTCCACTCATTCCTAATTCAGGATTACTTGCAGTGTTTGTTCCCTTCCCAGAATACACTTCAGAATGATAAATGTAGCCACTTACACCAGCTTGAGCGAATACTTTTATATCCCATTTGTGTGGCTTTGATTTTATAGAATGGCGCAGAGATGTATGTGATTTTAGTGGAATAATAAGTTCTTCAATACTGTCGTATTCTTCAACTTCGATTTTTAGAAAATTGTTCTTTAGTTGATCTAAAAAGGGTTTGACCTTCAACAAATTGTCATGGTGATGGTCATCCCTGGGTAACATATCTGCATTGTCGTTCACATGCAAATACCTCCTCAACTTGTAAAACTGACAGAGTGGCATCACATCAGCTATCTGATTATAGCTTGTCTCATTTACCCAATACATCTTGTAACTCGGCACACTCACAATACCACTTTGTAAATTAATTTCAATGAACTGTCTTATTTCAATGGCACTAGTGTTTATACTTTGTTCTAACACTTGAGTAGGGTATAGATTTGTCTACGTAACTAAATTGTCAATTATAGTCTGATCAATGAAACTTTCAAAATATTGAAGGGGAGAACATTCTTCACTTGGTGGATCTGAAAACTATACAGCACTCTGAAGCCTGCAGATCCTTGCATGTCCATGTATAGCTCAGGCACTTTGCATTTCCCGCTCCTAATGTTTCAAGCCATACAGATAGGGGAGTTTCATCATCAGTAAGAGCTTCCATCTAAGAATGAAAACTACGAAATATATAAGAACAAACAAATTCATTCTTATGATACAAATTCATTTTGCATACCTCATACATACTAATGCATCAATGACTCCAAATTGCGTCATTAGAAATTACATAATAATTACTCAAAACTGTATACATAACTGTATTGTAAACTTACTGTATTTCTTTCCCTTGCCATTGAGGAACTAGGTAAAGTTGCTTCCATAACCAAGAATTTCAGTATACACAGAATAAAACTAAACACAACAATCGTTGTTCACTCACAAATGCAGTAGCACAACTCACGACGCTTCTTTGTTCTGAGTTCTGCACTTCAAACAAACGGCGAGTCACGAAAGAAAAAGCCATTGCGATCTGTTGGCCAAACTTGGAACTACGCAAAGCGATGCCAAGAGGCATCATTGAAGCATTGGGAAGCTCAAAAAAACCAGGAATACTTAATGATGCCATTTGGAATCGCAGACGCAGAGAGGGTATCCTTTTCGACTGTCAACAGTAAACTAAATATTCAAACAACCCGAAAATGCAAACATACATCAAGGACATGTGTCACAACAAGATTTTTTTAAAAAAAATCGGATGTATAAAGCCTGAGAAATAAAAAAAATTGCCGCTACTGTCTGGCCAAGCCTCCTATATTTATACGTTGAAAAACGTGCAAAAGTCTTGCATTCATTGCGCTAGTTTTAAATTCAATTCAATTCGGCCTACCAATAGTCTTTATTTCATACCTTACTTCTCTTTCACGTTAATCGTTGAGAAGTTTGTTTCTAAAATTATTGAAAACCGATCATTGTTCAGATGAACATGCATGTGAAGTCTAAGGCACATTATACGAGTTTTCGAGTGCTCGGTGAATTTTTACTTTCTAAAAAGATGCATTAAAGAATTTGCATTAAATTTTACTTGTAAAATGGAGTAAACTGCAGCACCGCATTCAAAATGTTGACTGTGGTTTTTGGCAAATCTACTATGAGTAAGACAAGAGTTTACTAGTGGTATAAACGTTTCAAAGAGGGTCGAGAAGACGCTGAAGACGTCGAGTAAACATCGCTCAGGAGTTGCTGAATGAAGTCGACAACGATTCAGAACTTCTAAAGAAGGTTATAACAGGTGACGAAACATGGGTATATGAGTATAACGTCGAAACCAAGACCGAATCATCCCAA
This sequence comes from Schistocerca nitens, assembly GCF_023898315.1. Classification (NCBI taxonomy): domain Eukaryota; kingdom Metazoa; phylum Arthropoda; class Insecta; order Orthoptera; family Acrididae; genus Schistocerca; species Schistocerca nitens. Next base: position 265,782,359 of record NC_064615.1, on the reverse strand, counting down.
TCGAAACTGTCTGAAGAGCCAAGACGGAAAAAAATTGGACAAGTCCGACCACATGACTGAAGGTTCTTCTCAGTTTTTCTTCGATTACAGTGGGACAGTGTTTAATAAGTTCCTGCCTTATGGTCGCACAGCCGATAAGGAATACTACCTTCAAGTTACTCGCCGTTTGTGGGAAACAATCCGAAGAAGACCAGAATTATGGCAAAAACACTCTTGGAAATTGCATCACGATAATGCTCCTGCTCAGATATCAATGCTTGTTCATGATTTTTTGGCAAAAAAACAAAACCGTTATGCTGCCTTAGCCAGCTTATTTGCTGGACGTGGCCCCCTGCGACATTTTTCTATTCCTGAAGCTGAATAGAACTAAAAGAGAACATCGTTTTGGCACGATTGATGGGGTAAAAAGAGAATCACTGAAGCAGCTGAGCAACATTACGAAAACTGAGTTCCATAAATGCTTCCAAGATGGGAAGAAGCGCTGACACAAGGGTGTTTTAACTGAGGGGGATTACATTGAAGTGGACAAAGTTGGTTTTGATGAATAAATAAAAATTCGTTAAGAAAAACAAAAATTCCCGTTACGTTTTAATCACACCTCGTATAGGAAAAGTAGTTTGATTTGTGGCTGCATTTCTATAAATAGACTACTTGATTTTCCGGGTTTACTGTTGGCTAAGGGTAAAGAGACAAGCTGGACATGCACTGGCATGTCAGATCTAAGTCATCCAGAATTTGAGTTGTTTCGAAAATTCGCCATATGCAGTTACTATTTATTTCTTTTTATAGTGACTGCATAAGGCAGATTTTCAAAACAACCCAAATTTTGAATAGCAATTGCGAAAAAACGTCAAGAGGAGATTCAGACTTGATTAAGATGATTCTAACTCATCTAGTACATAAGCTTAAGAAGCACAAGGAATTTATCGAACTTAAAAATACTTATTTAGATTTATTGGTCCTTGGAAAAACAGAAATTTGGCAACAGCATAGCTCAGCTTTCACACAATACAGAACGACACGGTAACAAAGTAAGGATAAAACATTGTGTTCTTTCCAAGATAATTGACTGTATTAAGTTCTGCAGTGTGCTTGAACTTGCCTTATGTATGAATGATGAAACAGCAGACTCTGATAATCCAGAAAGATTCAGGGAGCTAATAAATTTCACTTCAGAAGCTTTAGGTGCATTTGTAAAATAGCACATTAACAATACAACACTCCTTAAGGAAAGATCCAACAACATACAAAATTATTTACTGGAGTTTTTCTTACACCTATGTAAAAGGAAATTAATGTGAAATAGCTAAGGCAGATTTTGTCTCTGTGATAGCAGATGAAATTTTTGATGCATCTCCTAAATTTCAATTGGTTGTAGTATTTCATTATCTGTTATATACTGGAGGGCCTGATGAAAATTTTTGGACACTTTTAAATCCATCTGGAAACGACGCTTCCTCCTTAGGAGTTTGCATTAATAATGCCTTCACCAATGTTGTCCAAGAACAGAGAGAAAAAAATAACTTCTCGAAGTTATGACCGTTCTTGCGTCATGTGCAACCAACATGCAGGGCTCCAGAGAATTGTAAGAGAAGTGTATTTTTCCAGGTATTATATGCATTGTTATGCACAACAACTGAACTTAATTCTTTCCCAAGGTAAGTCAAAATAAACAAATAAAACTGTGTTTCAGTGCTCTTGCAGAGATACCAACATTCTTCTCTTATTCATCTCAAAGAGTGCGTGCTCTAGATGCAAGTGCGAGATGAAGAGTCCCTCATTGATCAGCCATAACATGGAACTTAAGTCGAGAACAGTCCCTACAGTTCATGAGACTAAAGAGACCATTCTAGAATGTCTTCAACACATTGAAGATACCAGCATCCAGGCAACAAATGTGAATCAGCCATGTGGCATAAGGTTAAAACTGTAACAGCCAAAATTTTCCTTTTAGTAGGAGGTATTTTACAAAATAATGCCCCGCTTACATAGCCAATTACAAAAGGGTACCATTGATCATGTCTCAATAAAGCAAGCAACAGCACCATTCCAAATGAAATTTTAAAAATTAGAGGCAATAATACAATCTAGGGTGACCCAAATGTAGTAGAACGAAGATGTGAGAACATCTAAACAATAAGGAATGTAGCACCAAATGAAGTATGTGATGTACAAATTCAGCAGAACATGTAGAGGTTTGAATTCTCTAGCTACTTATTAGCCTTTGTTTACTTGACCAGTACGTCTTCCCTTCACTGAATAACAAATTTCCTGAAAAAATTCTTTCTGCTATTGTGCAGTCCTATCCATTTTTACACAAAGCTAAGTAAAAAACAAATCTACAAATCATTTATTCTCAAAATGATTTTCAAGAAATGAAAAGTGCAATAGCCGTTATGAAATTTCTAATTTAAAAGTAACCTGCAAGAATCTTTTGGTGACGTTATGAAATTGTCGAAATAAGTGGCTACTATCCCAGCGACAATGTGTGAAGCAGAGAGGTGTTTCTATACATTTTTGTAAATTAAAACATTTCTTACATGTAAAATGTATCACAACAGGATGCCTGCTCTTCTCATGTTATGTGCTGAAAAGAAAATGATCCATAGGCTTCCAGATTTCAACTAGAGACTCATGCACAGATTCACCACAAAAAAGAAAAGGAGGATGGACTTTCTCTATAAAAACACCTCTACAGGAGATTCAACCCCATAAATGTCGTTTGGATCATTTTATGGTAATTTTAGAGGTACAGTAATATTCTAAGTAATTTAGAAAATTAAATTTTTTGAAATGGTAAACTGCATAATGCAGTAAAAGTAGTGACCCGCCCCCAATCCATTTTAGACACGAATTGCCACTGGCTTCCAAACAACACTGATAGTACAGATAAAGCACAGTGACCCTAGAGTTACAAGTTTCTTTGGGGCTCTGTTTCATCTTCACTAAGTAACTGGGACTCAGACTGTTCTTTGTATCTGTCTTGTGCTAATGTGTCTACATTTGTGGCCAATGTTTATATTAATAAAGTATCGCAGTTTCAATTATCCATCCATGAATGTTATTCTGGATACCCATTCACACGGATTCACTTTGGGAGTCAGCTGTGACAAGTATGCTCATTTTTTCGGTTACATCTGTGATGTGCAATGCAGTGCACCCATGAAACAATAGACTGTGCCAACGAACAAATGTTACTTGGACCATTTTACCGAGACAGTGATCTTCTTAGTGAATCCTAAAGTGTACCTTACGAAAATAATTTTTTTCTATATTCTTTTCTCGTTCTCTCTCTCTTTTACAAAGAAACTTTCAAATTAAAAAAAATCTCTTGTGTCATGAGTAATGTCTATAATGCCAACAATTAACTAACGGATGGTAGCGGAAAATTCAACTGTATCTGTGAAACGTAGGAAGGAAATCACTGTACAAAACCTACATTCGTTTACCTAAATAAACAAATGACTTTGGCAGGAAATAGAGACTTTCTCCTCTTATAATTCTATTTTAACATTCGATGGAATTGTTACTGAAACGTCAGAAGTGGATGGGCTTCATAAAAATGGATCTGCAGGTCTGACTTGTGGAGAACAGAATATTTAAATGACACAACGTAATAAACAATTGGCCACTTTGCCTTCAAACAATGTGAGCGCAATTTCCTGCTATAGCTACTTGAAAAATATAAAGTAATTAAACGAAATTCAGTATGGTGATATTAACAGGTTCATTACAGTAACTGAGGGTACAGATATATCTGAAAGAAAATATTATCATTAAAAAAACTATAACACAAGGATTTTGACAACATACATCGATTCTGGTCAACACAACAAAAATACCAGGAAAAGACACCATTGTTTTATCCCTTGCTATCAAATGTCATGAATCTTCTGGTTCCACAGTGGATGTACCATATACTATCACTATTTTTTTTATTTGCAGCTTTAAGATTTTTAATTCCCGGCAGGGGACAGTGTGTTGAGTGTCCTTCCTCATCATTTTCATCATTATTGACACGCAAGTCGCCGAAGTGGCGTCAACTTAAAAAGACTTGCAATACGGTGGCCGAACCCCAAAGGGGATATCCCGGCCAATAAATGCCATACGATCTTTTCATTTTCATTTCATTACAATAATTGTTAGGTTATGAGGAATCATGGCTTTAAGATGGCCACTATTGCATTCCACATAGTTAAAATGTTGGCATGACGTTCCTTTGTGTTTTAATGTCGTGTGCCTCTTCTCAGAAGTTCAGGAGGGATTTCAATGTTGATAACTGCACTGTTTATATGCAACCAAACCCAAGTGAAGTGAGTAATACTTTTTTGGAAATTATTATCTGTGTTATGAGTAAAATCAACAAGGAAGGAAATATGGATCACGTAGAAGGAATACAAAGTCAAGAAAATGGGAATATGACAATCTGGTGGAACTGAACATCAAAAACAGAGAGATGGCTGCTTCTGAGACAGAAGTGTTAGTACATTTATTTCCAACACAAGAGTTCAACAAACCTCTTCAGTAGCAGATCCGTTTGTGATATATCAGAAATCAGTAACTATGATGAGTGCTAAATTAAGCAATATTGAGGAGAAACAGTCAAAACAGATTGAGAACATTTTTAATCACATTGCACAAGGTCTCGATGTGAAATTAAATGAGCAAGCACAGAGTCAAATGAAAACTAATTTCGAATCTTCAACGAAAAGTTTAGATGCACGGAAGGAAGACAGTTTTAATAAAGTTGTTAAGCAACAATCAGGCAACATTAGAACAACATTACATCAGGTATCTAAGGAACAATGAGACCAAATTAAAGCGACATTAGATAAGTTACGTAAGTAACAATTTGATCAAATCAAAGCAACACTCGATCCGATCCCAAAGGAACAATTCAATCACATTAACGTGAATTTCATGGAAATGCGTTCTGAAGTTACATAATTAAAAGATGCATATCAGGACATACTGACATGACACAGAAATTATCGAATGACATGAGTTCGCTAAATGTGGTGCAAACTACAGCGGAAATATCGGTACAATTGGTGACAGCTCAGTTTTAGAATTTAGTTGTGGAGCAACGGGGCAAGATCAAACGGAGTTTTGTCGAGTAACACTAGAATTAGCGAACGAATTTTCGTCCTGGTTAAGGATGCGAGAGACTCAGATTAATGAATCGCTCAACACCGAATTACATGCTGGTGTACAAAGTGTGAGTCAAGAAGTGGGGTATGAGTATAGCATCTCTAATGAGGTAGAAAGAAAGTATTGATACAGATAAAGACCGAGTTAAAGTGCGAAATATCGCGTAGTGGGCTGAACAGGTAAATGTCGAGGTCAACAAGTGGCTCTGGCTGCGTTGTTTGGGGAAGGGGACCAAACAGCGAGGTCATTGGTCTCATCGGATTAGGGAAGGATGGGAAAGGAATCGGCCGTGCCCTTTCGAAGGAACCATCCCGGCATTTGCCTGGAGCGATTTAGGGAAATCATGGATGACCTAAATCAGGATGGCTGGACGCGGGATTGAACCGTCGTCCTCCTGAATGCGAGACCAGTGTGCTAATCGAGGTCAACATCCTATGGCAAGAGATAGCAGCAGTGGAAGGTGCCGTGCACGATCCATCACCAGTAAGCATTTGTGACCCGATGGATAGCTGAGTGGTCTAACATGCTGCTTCATGAGTGGGAAGGCATGCCGGTCCCTGTCACGAATCCGCCCAGCAGATCAGCCGGCCACCCTGTGGATGGTTTTTAAGGAAGTTTTACATCTGGTTCAGTGAATGTGGGCCGGTTCCCCTTATTCCTCCTCAGTTAACCCTATGTCGGCGATTGCTGCACAAACACTGTCTTCACCTACGCGTACACCATAATTACTCTACCACATAAACATTTGGGGTTACACTCGTCTGGTATGAGACGTTCCCAGGGGGGTCCACTGGGGGCTGAACCGCACAATAACCCTGGGTTCGGTGTGGGGCGACGGTGGGGTAGGTGGACTGCTGTGATCTGTTGTTCGGTTGTGAACCACTGAGGGCTATGGCGGGACGAAGCCTGTCTGTCGTTTCTAGGTACCCCGTTCAATACATACATAATACACAAGCATATGCGTAGGTGATGTTTTTGGAAATGCACTGTTATGTGACTGACAGTACAAAGAGGTGATGGTTCAGTTAGTCCCAACACAGACAATTCACTCAGTCAAGTGGGCGCAGGACCAACGTTACCGTAGTGCTATTAGAAGAGAGCCTTCTAAAACATACGGAATTTATGGTGTTTTTTCAGAGAAGAAGTCGCCATATCCTGTTGTATTGATAAGAGGGGTTAGGGCCATATTACCCAGACATGAAGTGATAAAAAAAAAGTTTGTTGCAGCTTACATAGAGTTAGATGGTGTGCTTTGGGCTACAGAAAAAGCCTAAAAATGCTAAACTTATGAAGAATTTGAAAGAGCTTTCTTAAATAAATTTTGGTCAGTATCCCTCCAGGAGAAAGCCCTATAACTTGAAACAGGGCAGCTTAAGGAAGTACTTCGAACATTATCCAAACAAAACAACTTAGAACTACTTAAACCATGTATGGCAAGTAAATTATTAAAGTGAGTGAGGGCATTAGACACAATTGCAACATACATATACTGATATATAACGATGACACATGCCAAGCAACACAGGACCACCAAAAATAAATAACACAAGCATAGAGGATAGGTGGAGACCTAATCCCAGTAATAACCCTAACTGGTCACAGCCAGGAGATCGAGAATGGTGCTGCCACAAAACCAGTCTGTAAGAATAGTGGAGATGACAGAAGATCGCACTCCACTGATCCCAAGCGTGCTGATAAACTAAACGTGACTGTACTTAGCCCTCCAGTGCGTGACGCAGGGTGGAGTGAGGGCATTAGACACAATTGCAACATACATATACTGAGGTATAACGATGACATCGACATTCATCATGAGTTATTCAATGACACCGATGCATGCAAAGAGCAAACGAAAGATTTGGTCCAGACAGCTGTTAGTGCAGTAACAGAAGAAGTTCCCACAGTTAGATTTCATGATAAACGTTATGGCAGGACATTTTTTTAAATAAGATCAATAAGACTATCATATATCTACTTCGTCGGTGTAGAACTGCAAGATTTGCGAATCTGTTGAGGTCATCATTCCCCTAGAACTTAGAACTACTTAAACCTAACTAACCTAAGGACATCACACACATCCATGCCTGGGGCAGGATTCGAACCTGCGACGTAGCAGTCACGCGGTTCCAGACTGTAGCCGGCCACTCTGGCCGGCAAAATGTACATTCCTATTCGTTGAAGACTTAACTGTGAACTGCATAATTGACCTAGGATTTATGAGTATGAGGAATAGTACTATTGATCCGCCATGTGCTAAGCGGATTTTGACGATTGATGGCAAGGAAATCACTGTGATTCTGTTAAAAACTGCAGCACAACATGGCGGGTATTACCAGGGCAACAGGGTAAAAATTACACAGAAGTAATTACTCTATATCAGTGACATACAGTCTCACTGCTTTGATGAATCAAAATTATTATAGCCTAATAACAAGGAAGTGGAATCTAATTTGAACCACATTCAGAGTAAAGTGGCAAAACCATGATGCTCTCTATTAAGATTTTACACCAACTGAGGGGCTTGGCTAGGAAACATGGTTCCTTCAGTGAAAAACTGCTGAACATTCACTCACAATCGTAGACTTCAAGACGCAGATTTTATTACAGTAGAAGCTTTCGTTCCTTGGTACTCAAAAGATATACGTTGATAAACCTTCAACTCAATTAATCAGTAAATATATTATTCTCCAAAAACCACAACACACAGACCAAGTCCCAGCCGAAATGACATTAATGTAAAAACAGAATGACACTACCAATCAGACTATTAACCTATAGTTATGTCTTAAATGAGTATAATTGCGTTCAACTACTTGTACATCAAACAATATACGACATTACAACACTAAACCAAATCTCGATAGATTCTTGCCCATAATATGAAGTTATTGAAGAAAATTCTAAAGTATTCACAGGAAATTTTTATAATTAACAAATACCAATAGATGAATGCTTAAGGTCAGCTTTAACCAAATTTTTAGTAGTACATTACAGGAGCAAACAAAATCACATAACTTCCAATCTAAGAACAATACGCTGTCATAAACAAACGCCTACTGATCATTGGCAATTGGTTACAATAACGCTAAGTAAGAGCAAAGCCGTAAAATATCGTCGAAAACTTAAGTCTGGAAAATTCTTGTACCATCATCTCAGGCATCCAGCTCATTTAAACATTACAGCACCAGAGTCAGAATATATACCATCTCGTTGGCTGGTCAAGAGTGGAAAAATCTGATGGAGGCCGACTGCAATTACAGAACAGTCCCTGGGTAGCACAGAAACTAGAGCTCAGGATAGTATCATGCCTCTATAACAAACAGAGAACTGAAATTAGCAAACTCAAATACCATACACATCAATACATGTGCCCAGTTAGCAATTGCAAAGTGCACAATCGACAAAACACAGCAGTTCAAAATGGTTCTATCACAAATGTCATACTTGATGATGGAATATGTCAGCTCTTCCAAAATAGTTTCTTTCGCAATTTCAAGTTCCAGAGAAGAAATATACGAGCAGCTGCTCGAACAGAGTGTGGGGTGAGATTAAAACTAGCAGTTAAACCCTTGACGTGCCCACAAGGACATAAATTCAAAATCCAGTGACTGCATGGAAGGCACTGTATAATATGTCTAATGAGATGCGACACCAGCGCTGTCTCCCAAAGTTCAGTGTTCCAGCTCACCATATAAACAGCTGTCCAACTTTGCTACTGAACGCCTCACACCTCACACAATGTCCAGACATTGTATCTCATCACAAAAAGACATCTAATCCAGCCTGTGGTGCTAGTTCACTCCCGTCGTCCACACTGGTCTCTCGTGACTGACACACACAGAGCTGCTACTGGCAAAGTTTTCTGCTCCACCTCGGAGCCTGCTCACCAACCTCCCACTCTAGCTAACGCCTTTCGTCCAGCACACTATTTAATAGCCTTTTCCTCACCACAGAGCATGCTCCCTCAAGTTATCCACCAGCAATGACGCTGGAGACGATTGCGCCCATTGCAGAATTGATCAGGACGCATCAGCTAATATGCTATACAGAAGCTCAATTGGTCAATCTGTTAATGAAGTATGTCAATATAAATACCTGATATTGTCGGCTGGAGAGTGATCAATTAATTCACTGTAAAGAAAGCTTCTGATAGAAGGTTTTTTATTGCCTTGATTTCATTTATGTACACTGGATTACTGGTTTCTACAGGACTAAGCTCTCACCTTCAGATCCACTGAGTACAGATTATGAAATCATGCTGGGTGAAACTTTTTAAAATTATGATTCTGTTTTGATGGTTTGAAAACAAACATGCAGTTTACCACACAGTATGATTTCATAATCTGTACTCTGTGGATCTGAAGATGGCAGCTTAGTTGTGTCAAAACTAATAATCCAGTGTACATATACGCGATCAACACAATAAAACCTTCATATCAAAATCTTTCTTTACATTAAATACATTAGTATCTTTTCTGAAAAACCAGGGATCAGTATGGGCTATCAATACAACATGAAGGTAGTCCCTCACAACATCCACTTACTCCATCCTATGGACAAAACATAAAGCCATAAAGAGGAAAGTAGAAAAATACTAGATTCGAGGGTAATTGAAACATCTCTTTTACCTTATTGTAGTCATTTGCTAGCAGTTGGAAAGCCAAATGGATAATTGCACTTGGTTTTGGATACATGAGAAATAACTGTACTGGTACAAACAACACATGAGGTACTCAAGCAGCAAATCCCAAAATTTTATGGCGTTCGGTCTGTAACTAGTCTCAATCTGAGGGTGTTATCCTGACAGAGCCTTTTATCAGAGAATCCCAGAAAACATACAGCTTTTCTTTATGCAGCAAAAATTATCATCAATTTAGGCCAATTCCGTTTTCCCTAAACATCAGGGCCAGAGTTGTTATTACAGCACTGGTCACAGTAGTGGGACCAGAGTTGCTGGACAAAGTAACACTCAATGTAGATGAAAGCCGTTAGAAATTTTCCATCACCACAACACTGAAACAATTGAAAGCTTTTCTCGATTTCACCTTTTTCTTAGAAGATTAGTGTCACAGCAATTATTGAACAGCGATAGTTTATTGAAGTTATTAAGGAATAATGCTCCATAGTACTGGATAGAGGAATGAAGGGAACATTGAATAAAATTAAAGATGTGTTAGTCAATTCAAAAACATTACACCTTCTGGTCACGTGTAAGCATTTTTACATTGCTGCAGACGCTACACATTTGGGTCCTGGATCATATTATTTCAAACTGTAGAAGAAAATAGAAAATCCAAGTTACACATAATAGGTTTTACCAGCAGGGTGTTAACAGAGTCCGAAAGATAATATTCAGCAACATAATTATAGGCTCCAGCTGTGGTCTGCGCTTTTAGAAAATTTCATTATTACATATATGGAAAACACGTAAATGTGTATTGTGATCGCAAGACTTAAACCTTTTTTCAGAGCTGTAAATTGTTACTATTACCTTTAGTCAGATGATGCCTATTGTTGGCTGGTTCCGGTGGAGGTTCGAGTCCCCCCTTGGACATGGGTGTGTGTGTTTGTCCTTAATTTAGTTAAGTAGTGTGTAAGCTTAGGGACTGATGACCTTAGCAGTTAAGTCCCATAAGATTTCACACACATTTGAACATTTTTTTGGCTATTGTTGCAGTAATGTGACTTTAAAATATTACACATAAGTGGCAAATATAACATTATAGTCGATGCTTCGTCTAGGTTCTTCGAAGATCTGCCAGAGTTTTCAAAGATAATGGAACAGGAGCCAAATTTTAAGTTGTACATAATTACAAATGCGAAACACAAACATCATTATTAAGACATGTGTCATAATATAGGAGACATTCAGGCAAACTACCTGGAAGGCTCAGAATAAAGCAAGAACTAGTGCAAAACGCTTCATAAAAACTGGCACATTACAGGTAAAATCTTCTATATCACATGCACAGTCGTACTAGTGTTCTAAGGTCTGTACGTTCTCCAACAGAATGACAGGAAAATTTGATATGGTATATACACTATGCTTGGGGGCATTTTGGAGCTTCAAAATGTCCGTACAAGATAGGTAACACTCTTATTTTTCAGATATGTGCTGGAAAATACAACAGATTATGCTAACTTGTCTGACCTGCCCGAAAACAAAGCCACTAAACGAAAGTAAGAAAGCGAATTACATGGTATTCTTACAGGAGAACCATTAGAATCCATATCGATTGAGGTTGCAGGCCCTTTACCATTGGCTAGGGAAAGAGTACTTCATACCCATGTAGCGTCTGTTTTCTAAATATGTCATAATTTATGCATGAAGTCAGTGACAGCTGCATCCATTATTAAAAGAATTTCAAGCAACTACATCCAACCATTTGGCAAGCTGCTAGCTCTTTTATTTGCGAATGCATCTAATTTCACAGGTAAAAAATGATAAACTTTCTAGAGGAAAATTGAATAAAACGAATTTTAATATCCAAGTGTCATCTATAAAGTAACCTCACAGGTAGGTTATTTACAAAATTCTATGGATTTATACATATCAAACAAAGAAAACAAATGGATAGAATACATAGACCCCTTTGAAGAAATATTCTATAATGTACCTCACAACCCACAACCTGAACACCAGCGGAGATATTCTTGGCCAAAAAGGAAAAAAAAACGAATGGTTAAACTTGTTGCCACAATTACAGTTGTCAATGAACTGTACTTGCACATCCACATCATACTTGAGAGTCGCCCTCCCGGTATTGACAGAGAAATACGATATTGTAGTGCCTGGGTTATTCTAATGACAAATGCAAAGGTCCTTTGGGCATGCACGCATGTCCAAAGGCATTTTGCATCGTATCAGAGTAACAAAGGCACTGCAATATCATATTCCTCTGCCAATACCAGGCAGGTGACTTTCAAGTACAATGTCTAACTTGTACAGGAATATACGTAATGGAAGTGGCAAGTACAGGTCGTAGAGCTAGGTTAACAACAGATAGAGGTTTGGGTCTGACTGTGAGTCGTGCATGGAGCTCCAGATAAGAAGGCGACTGCTCGTGATAAGCGGGGAATCCGGGTTCGAGTCCTGATTTGGCACAATTTTTCATTGTCATCATTCCATTCTACAGCTGATGGGTGTCCTTACTCGCAACTGCAAATACATTGAATGTACATATTCTATGATGTTCCTCTGACATGACATTCCATCCCTAAACTGCCTCCTTTTCAACCAGACCACCCACGCACATCATTTGTAATTGCTTAGACTATTCTGGCTAGCTATGATATTGTAAATGATGCTTTTAAGTTTTCCACCTTATTAACCAGTGGTGGTGACTACGGGTACACCACTGGTGATGTGTATAATCACCTCCACTCAGCGACAAATTTGGTGCAGCAAAGGCTGTTTTGCTCCAACAATTGTCCAAAATGTATGGACAATACATATAGCAGGTTTCTTATTCAGAGAATCTGAATGGGAGAACACTTCCCCAGTTCTGGGGATACTGATGCGAGTTAAAGAGAGCCAGTGCTCATGCCAAATGACACATTTCAGACTGTGTGGTTAAGTAAATTGTCTCCACAAATATAGGCTTCCATGATTTTTCGTGATGGTGATACATCAGAAGTCAGGTTGCACATCACTTATATAATTTTTGCACTCCTACAACAGCTGCATTGCTACAATTTTGAGGTAGCAATAGCTACGATGGTTGCAGCCCAAGGTGGAAGTGTGTTACCGAAGGGAGTCAAGTGCATATGGAGTGACATGACAGTGATGTCGCATATAAACAACAGGATGATCAATGGTGGTTTGCACTGAAGCAGTCCTCTGTGGGGATTTTGCACCTGAACAATTTCGACTGTGTGAAGTAGCCTTAGAGTTAGTAGTTTCTTTGATGTTTTATTTCATCTTTGCTTTGTAACTGATTCAGTCTGTTCTTGGTATCTGACTTCTGCTATTATGCCTGTGCTTGTTTCTGAGTTTGTAATAACAGAGTATCACCACTTTGATGAACCATCTATGAGTGTTATTCTGGATACTGTAGTGGAACTGCTCATCATGCCTCCTCTTTTCTTCGTGAAATATTGAAGAACATTTAAAGTTACGGAAATTATGATTCAGCATTACAATTACATTTACTGTTTTTCACAATCATTCAAAAAGATAAAACTGGTTTAAATGCTTTCATTTATGAAATATTGTATGTATATCTTTGGTTAAGAAACATTGACTGTATGTGCATATTTTCATATATCTTTGGATTTGTAAACAAGCAGTTTACACTGTACACTGTACAATAATGAAGGCAGTTGTGTACTAGTGGAGTAACACAATACTTATTTGGTGTCTGTGTAACGTACGCTGGGCAGTTATAAAGTAATATATAGTTGGAGTCTCTATGATGCTGAGTAGTGATATGGAAGTAGACATGAGGTTCTGGACTGTACATTCACTTTGTAAATTATTTTATTAAATTGTGAACAAATATACAGACTGTTTTGCAGTGAAGAATTTGATATCCATAGAAAGTTGACAGGAAGAAAGTAATCTGCTTCATAATATTATTTCAGTGTACACATGTTCAAGCAACAATCCACCTATCTCACAACAAATAGGATCTGACGTCTAGATGAACAACCAAACAAGGATTTCAACATCATTGAGCACAGAGTTAAGAAAATAAAAGCGAACCATTATTGTTCAGCATCCACTTGCTCATACCAACTAGCAATTATCACCCAAATTCGTGCATAGTTAGTAGATTGTGAAGTTTCTTGGGCGGGTCACAACTTGGGGTCTCTATGACCAGGATAGAAATAAACATACATATAGACTGAAATGTTGTGTATTAGCAGGAAATTACGGAAAACTGACATATTGGTAACTGAAACAAAAAGAAAGTTTTTCCAAATTAAAGAGAGCAATTATGAGGGACAATAAAGGAACTGACCTAACCAACATTGGCAATGCAGATGTGAACTTCCGTAGTAATTTTTCTTTTCTTTTTATTTATCTTGTGTGTGTGTGTGTGTGTGTATGTGTGTGTGTGTGTGTGTGTGTATGTGAAGCACATTTTGTAAAAATGACAATATTAGAGCCAAAGTTGGAATGAAGAGATGTCAGATATTGCAGACTTGGTTGCAACAATCAAGAGGGAAGATGAATCGTCTGAATCAGTGGAACAGGGATATTCAGAATTAAAAAGAATGATAAAAGAATTTACTTACTCAGTTAACCACTCTAGTCAGGGAATGAGGAATACTTTAAAAGACATTTAGGTTGAAAATTAAGAAACAAGGAATGCCTTGAAAATAGTAGACTAATCGGTTGAACAAATTAAACATCTCAAAGGAAATACACATCATTCACAAATCTGAATGAAGAAGTAAGAACAATAATCAGTGAAATTAATGAACTTACAAACAAAAATTTTTTGTTGCACCAGTGGCCTTAATTGTAGAATCAAGCAGTAGTGTCGAAAAGAATTCAGTAAATTAGTGAACCTTAAACGACAATTCTGTAGAAGATGGTGTGATTTTGAGGGAAGTAGACAATTTTCCTAAAAATACCATAGATGACCTTGTTATTAAGGCAGATTGTTTTCTTGTAGCAGAAAACGAAATTTCAACATTAGATGCAGAAAGTCCTGCAGAACATAAATTTAGCAACAAAAAGACTGTTTGGAAAAGATTTTCAAAACTCTGTGAAACATTAAAGCTTTATTGGCTGGAGGAGTACTTGAAAATATTTTGTGACAATTTAACATTAACTGGAAAGAATTTAATATTAATGAAGTATGCTGTGATGTCACATTTGGAGTCTTTCAGTTTGCTGAAAGAATAGCTGAATAAAACTTTGCAGTAAAACTAAAGGAAATGAATACTGAGATACATGTATGTAAAGTTATGCATATGCTTTTTAAAGAACTACATAGGCATGATGTGCCTCTTACATTAGTAGAGAGATAATTTGGAAAATGTAACAATACAATTATTTCTGAAGTTAACTTCATAATGGAAGTCACCAGAAGATGTCTTGCTGAGAAAGATCAGGGGGGCACCAGATAAGAATAATTTATGAATGAACAGAGGTGATGCTGAAAGGAAAATTTCTGGTCCTATTAAGCTATACTCTGTAAATGAACTAATGGCACACACAGAATATTTTACATTTGAATCTACATAATAGCAGTGTTGGTATTGTAAATTGATTATCTAATGCTTTAATTATGCCTGCTATTTATGATTTGAACTACATTGTAGTATGGTTAGTAGTAGAAAATGAAGCAAACTATGATTTCCAGTGATTTCCATAAAGTAATTAATTACATTGTGCCATATCTTTTTATTCTGTCTAGACTGTGAGAAAGATTTGAAGAATAAACTATTGTCATTATTTAAAAACAATATTATGCTGATCAGACACTAGAATATGCAATTTACTGTTTTGATGGGAAACATTACTGAATTTTTTTTTGTTAGATGTGGTTTAAAATTGTCATGTTTTATATTGTAGAAAAATACTGGTAAATGAAATCTAAAATTACTTCAAACGTTATTACAGTATCTATGTCGGAAATACTTTCTGGGAATTAATGTCATTTAGTGTCGTTTGGATTTCTTTGTTGTTCTGTTTCACAGAACTGTTTATGCATGTCTTTGGAGATATTTGGAAAAATATTTTATCCAAGACTTGTTCTTTACCACTTGGTGGCAGCATTTGAACATGGTTGTTATGAAAAAACTTAATCAACAGAAAGTATTTTGCTATAAGTGTGTAGTACATCAACATGAGCTCATGCTAAATAGCTTTCTATGCAATCCCAGCTATGTCTATGTGCAAAATGCTGTTCTTAGAAAGAGAGGATTGTTCTTCAGACCACATACATACTATCTGGAAACTATACACAAGATGGAAGTCAGGAAAGGTCTGAAGCAGATACTGCATGGTGAATAATGTACATGGTGTGGTCAGAATATTTTTATTTATTTTTGAATTGTGGAGGAGGTTATTGTTGTAAAGTATCTACGTATATCGAGAAATGAAGTGATTAAGATGATGTGGTGATGATGATGTATTGGGGTTAATAGGAGATATAGGTTTTGTGACTATGATAAAGTTGAAGTTAGGGAACTATATTATGATTTACAGTGTAGGGAATGGTGTGAAATTAATAATGTACTTACTGTAGCTCTGATAACTAAAATACCAACTGTATTAATTTTGAAGGTGAAACCATGTGATGGGATAGTAAATATACAGAAATCGTGGAGAATTACTGTAATAGAATGACGTCTGCGGACCCATATTTTTGACCAACTGTTTGATAAGACAAGTCTGATTATTTAAAAAGTGAAAAGGATAGAGAAAATTCTCAAAGAATTGTAAAGGTGAAATAAAATTTGAAAGAAATTGTAAGAGGTCCGATCAGATGTAATTTCGATGTATTGCTCACGCGCTGCCTGCGATATGTAAGGTATAAGAGAATCTCAGACCAGAGAGCAGTGTTGACTGCTGTAGGAACTGTGTAGCTGTAGCAGTAAGTTGTTGCTAGCGAGCAGTCTGGTGTATCGTGTTGGCTGGGCCGGTTATGGTGCAGCGATGCCGGAGCCTGACCATTATTGTATAAGGTAAAAAGCAGCCTCGCGCATATGTAGTATTGTTATCTCAAGTCCCATGTAAATGCTTTGAAAATGTCCTAATAATAATCTTTCTCATAAAAAATAACTTTTAACAACCATTCATTTCAATTTAAAGAATTTACTAATTTCTCCAATCCATGATCATCCCGATTATTGCAAAAGAAAAATCAGTTGTTTCCTTTCATAAATGACAAATCTATCGGCCAGCATTGCACAGGGCTGTGCCAGGAAAATTTATTGTAAGAGCAAACATATATGCGTTATCTGGCGACTTCACTGAGGTAAGAATTTTTCTTTTTTTATTCAGAATGATCTTTCTGGGCCATGACGCAGCATTGCTGACGTCCAAAATTTACCAGGTTAAATTCACAGTCAATTATTGAGAAGTTATAAGTGAGCGACAATTTAATTGCGAGGTTAGTTACATTGTATTATTACCAGGTTACTGAATTTATTTTTTGTTGGGACGTTACACTGAATGTGAACGACATAATTATAATTTTTACTGTTGAGAAGTTTAGGAATTTTTCTGTTTTGAGGTTACACTAAATGTGAAAGAATTTTGTGGGGAGGTTACACTTGACGACAACTGGCCAGGATCATATTTCTTTGTGAATTTCTGAGAGGTAGTCAGTTGTATATCTGCTCTTATTCACTTAAATGTAGTTTGCATCTGGCGCAACGCATTTACTAATTTGTCACTCTTTCTTTCACAGATCATCGGCAATTTATTGCTCTTTGTTGTAATTGTGTTTGTTCCAGTTTTCCTTCGTCTTTGTTTCATTGTTGTGCTTAATTTTGATTTGTGAAAAATGCCGCGAGAAACTGTTAACAGTACATCGCGATGTGCAATGAGTGAAATAGCCGACTCGAATAATTTGACCGATAATACTTGCGACACTCAGTGTAATAGTGATAATCCTCTAATTACAGATAATCAGTGCCTACCGATCACTAGTATTGAGTTAAATCCTAATGATGGGCAAACAAATTCAATTATGTCCATAGTAAATTTAACAATTGATGACGCGGCACGTTCCGTTACAATGAACGCTGCCCAGTTTGACACGCCTGATTTGCAAAATTTGCATAGTGAACAGATAAATTTTTCTCACGAAGATGAACAATGTAGTCAAAATACGTCAGATTTATTTGATTCCGAGGTAGTGACCCACAGTGCACATCCAATTGGCGAACCTTTTCAAGAATCAGAGAATGACCAAATGGTTACACAAAACGTGACAATTGCAGGTACACCATCAAACAGCACAGAGAATAGAGTAGGTAATATTGGCATGGATCAAGTTATGGCATTATTGCTACAACTTCATGAATCAAACAAACAACTTAATGAAAACTAGACAGCAATTCCAAACAGTCGAATGATAAACAAGACAACAATTTCAAACAACTTAGTCAACAGATTACAGCCGTTGCCGCGCAATGCCATGATACTAAAGAACAATTACGTGAGGAAATTAAGGCTTGTGCTAGGAACAGTAGTGAAGAAATTAGATATGTGGCACAAGAATTAAGTAATACACATGCAGCCACAACTAAATTATTTAGAGATGAAATTAGTGCAGTCGCTAAACAACGTTCCGAAAACGCAACACAGTTACGCGACGAGTTTAAATTAATGTCAGCAGAACTTTCACGCACACTGGATGCGAAAGTAGACACGAAATTTGACCAACAGAACAGCCAAATTGACGAACGTTTTAATCACCACCTACAAAACAGTGAAACGCGTTACCGTAAATTTATACAGGAACAGAATAAAGTAAAGCAACAAGTCATGGAAACAATTACTGCACAGAGACAGGAAGATAAGCGTAAATTGTTTACGAAAGCAAAAACATACGTAGACAACAATATTGTTACAGTATCAGACGAAATCAAACAATTGAACACCGAATTGCGTAATGAAATCTCCGATCTTAAAACAAAAACAGAAACACACACATTGACTTTCAGACAATGACCAACAGACTTGAAAAGTTGGAACTAATACAGGATCCCAATGCCATCAAAGCAGATGTTAAAAATTTGAACAAAACCACACGTAACATATAAAAACAAATTAATGCTTGTGATACTAAAAACGATGATCAGGTAAAAGCACTGACTGAAAAATTTGATGAATTGGCCAGTCGTATTGATGTTATCGAAAATAACAATGAAACCAAATCAGACGATACATCACCAATTTCTTTCAATCAATCACCCGAATTCCAAAATTTACAGCAGACAATCAGTGAGATGAATTCGTCCAATAATATATTGCGTAGAAAAGTGTCGTCTTTACAGCAAGAAGTGACAGAGATGAAAAATGTTTCAGCCTCTAACACGGCACAGCATACGCCACATTCCGAACATTTCTCACACTCACACAGCCAGTATAATTTAGATAATTTACAGAGAATACGTTACTTAGATCCCGTACAGTCACAGACAAACGGATTATCATATAATCCTGAAACTGCTCAGACATACAGAGACGATAATTTTGATTATAAGCACTTTCTATCCGTTAGGAAATTTAGGGTATTTAAAAATGACAGAACACAGATTCACCCTTTGTACTGGATACAACGATTTGCTTTTGCATTTCCACCAGCTTGGCCTGTAACGCAGAAACTAGAATTGGACTGGATACAACAATTTACTTTTGAATTTTCACCGGCATTGCCTGTAATGAAGAAACTAAAATTTATTTGCAGCGCGTAAGAGGCCTCAGGGGATTCATTACACTTCGATGAATATGTGCCATAGCGTGCACAGGGCCCCGAGCCGTAGTAGTGCTATTTCATCTTTAGTTTTCTGCACTGCTGCCTTCTCTTCTATTATCCTTTATATCTATCAAAACAACTCTTCAACTATCGATCTACACTCCTGGAAATTGAAATAAGAACACCGTGAATTCATTGTCCCAGGAAGGGGAAACTTTATTGACACATTCCTGGGGTCAGATACATCACATGATCACACTGACAGAACCACAGGCACATAGACACAGACAACAGAGTATGCACAATGTCGGCACTAGTACAGTGTATATCCACCTTTTGCAGCAATGCAGGCTGCTATTCTCCCATGGAGACGATCGTAGAGATGCTGGATGTAGTCCTGTGGAACGGCTTGCCATGCCATTTCCACCTGGCGCCTCAGTTGGACCAGCGTTCGTGCTGGACGTGCAGACCGCGTGAGACGACGCTTCATCCAGTCCCAAACTTGCTCAAAGGGGGACAGATCCGGAGATCTTGCTGGCCAGGGTAGTTGACTTACACCTTCTAGAGCACGTTGGGTGGCACGGGATACATGCGGACGTGCATTGTCCTGTTGGAACAGCAAGTTCCCATGCCGGTCTAGGAATGGTAGAACGATGGGTTCGATGACGGTTTGGATGTACCGTGCACTATTCAGTGTCCCCTCGACGATCACCAGTGGTGTACGGCCAGTGTAGGAGATCGCTCCCCACACCATGATGCCGGGTGTTGGCCCTGTGTGCCTCGGTCGTATGCAGTCCTGATTGTGGCGCTCACCTGCACGGCGCCAAACACGCATACGACCATCATTGGCACCAAGGCAGAAGCGACTCTCATCGCTGAAGACGACACGTCTCCATTCGTCCCTCCATTCACGCCTGTCGCGACACCACTGGAGGCGGGCTGCACGATGTTGGGGCGTGAGCGGAAGACGGCCTAACGGTGTGCGGGACCGTAGCCCAGCTTCATGGAGACGGTTGCGAATGGTCCTCGCCGATACCCCAGGAGCAACAGTGTCCCTAATTTGCTGGGAAGTGGCGGTGCGGTCCCCTACGGCACTGCGTAGGATCCTACGGTCTTGGCGTGCATCCGTGCGTCGCTGCGGTCCGGTCCCAGGTCGACGGGCACGTGCACCTTCCGCCGACCACTGGCGACAACATCGATGTACTGTGGAGACCTCACGCCCCACGTGTTGAGCAATTCGGCGGTACGTCCACCCGGCCTCCCGCATGCCCACTATACGCCCTCGCTCAAAGTCCGTCAACTGCACATACGGTTCACGTCCACGCTGTCGCGGCATGCTACCAGTGTTAAAGACTGCGATGGAGCTCCGTATGCCACGGCAAACTGGCTGACACTGACGGCGGCGGTGCACAAATGCTGCGCAGCTAGCGCCATTCGACGGCCAACACCGCGGTTCCTGGTGTGTCCGCTGTGCCGTGCGTGTGATCATTGCTTGTACAGCCCTCTCGCAGTGTCCGGAGCAAGTATGGTGGGTCTGACACACCGGTGTCAATGTGTTCTTTTTTCCATTTCCAGGAGTGTATCTAGGATTAGAAATGAGTAAAGAAAACCTGATGTGACAAGTTTACTTGAAAGTGACAGTTTTCATTAGAGTGTCCCGAAATGACAACTTCCGGCGTAATTTTAATAGCAGATAAAATTTTAATTATCAGTATCGTCAAAATTATCAGCAACAGGAACCACATTTTGGTAACAATAGAGTTTTTTCCCAACAACAGCAACAAAACCAGCCGGTTAGCATACCTAACCAACAATGTAATGTCCAAGGTCAACCAAGCTTTAATGTTTCGCCGCCTATACGTATGGCGTCGGCTCCGCCAAATAGTAACGGACAGCAACAAGGAAATCACTACGTACCGAAAACACACCATTTCAACTCATATCGCAATGCGCCGTATAGAAATGATTATTATGACAGACGTAAAAGTAATGAGCACAGTTTTCAACGTAACAGTCGGTCTTACCAACAGCAGAATCATCCGGAACAACAGATTATCATGAATGAACCAGACAATAGGTATCATCCCGAACCTAATACATTAGGACGAAGTAACAGAACAGTAAAAATAGTTGAATTGCCACAGCGTCCTCCCGCAAATAACAGCACGTCAGAAAGAATTTGACTAGATACAGTACAGGTTGCTTCTTCCAGCAACGCAAGCAGTACTTTTGACACAGAGAATCATGTTCACGAAAATGTTATTACTTTTGACGACATCCGAGACACTCTTTTGCATGAAAAACCTGTTATTCAAAAAACCATTCCCCACCCTATCATTGAAGTAAAGATTGGATCATCCAAATTTTCAGCAGTAATCGATTCTGGATCACATATGTCAGTAATAAATGAGGAAATTTTCAACGAATGTAACAAAGAGAATACCTACCCTACGTTACCATTAGGCAAAACTAAAGTAAAAGGAGCAGTATCTGGTAAAGGAGTAGATGTAAAATTACAGACACACTTATCATTTTGTACTGCAGGTCATACGTTTCACTCAAATTTTTGGATTGTGCCCTTATTGAGAACAGACGTTATTTTAGGTACGAGTTTTTTGGTACAACACGACGCAGTTATTGACTTTCAAAATTCCTATTTAATGTTAAAGGATTAAAATGTACAACTGTCATTAGAATTTCAGCACTCTTTATCTGCAGAAGAACAAACAATTAATCGAACAGAGGTCATTTCTGCATCACGTAACGTAAACTGTCATTCCACATTGTTCACAGATACATACGTACACAACTATAATACTCCAGACGTAGCCGACTATGACGTTATGCAAATGATTTCTGATAAAGCAAAGCAAAGCAGTGCAAATACAGACGACGAACGTACAGAACTGCGCAATATTCTTTTACAGCAAGCTCCAGTTTTTGACAACATTCCTGGTACTATGTCCGGTTTTATGTATGAATTTCATGTTAAACAGCACGACACATTTAAAATCAAACATTATCCCATTCCTTATATCCACAAAGAACAAGTTAAGAAAGAATTGCAATCTATGCTTGACCAAGGAATTATTGAACCGGCAGTTAGTCCGTACATAAACCCGCTCCATATTGTTAAGAAAAAGGATGGCTCACTTCGCCTCGTACTTGATTCGCGCCACATCAATGACATTATTGTTAATGAAACAGATCGCCTACAGACACTAGAAGAACTTTTACAGAAGTTTCATGGTACTGCTATTTATTCCACATTAGATTTGAAATCGGGATTTTGGCAAATTCAGCTCCATCTGAACTGCAGAAAGTACACGGCATTTCTCTGTTTTGGAGACTGTTATCAATTTTGTAAATTACCGTTCGATTTAACAATTTCTTCAGCGGCGTTTATTCGCGGTTTGAATACTATACTTCCGACAAAACTTAAAGACAGAATCGCAACGTATGTAGACGACATTCTTATTGCAGAAGCTAACTGGTCTGAACAGAATCTGATTCTTGAACAACTGTTACAAACTTTTCGTGCACAAGGACTCACAGTTAATCTTAGCAAATCGCACTTTGGTAAAACTTCCATAAAATTTCTTGGACATGTAATTTCAGCAGAAGGCATTGCGCCTGACCCGGAAAATCTTCAGGCTTTACGTGACATTACTGTTGAGAGGTTAGTTACTTTGTATTATTACCAGGTTACTGAATTTATTTTTTGTTGGGACGTTACACTGAATGTGAACGACATAATTATAATTTTTACTGTTGAGAAGTTTAGGAATTTTTCTGTTTTGGGGTTACACTAAATGTGAAAGAATTTGGTGGGGAGGTTACAAATTGAATGTTTTCTTTTAGTCATCAAATGTTGAAAATTGCTTTGCTATTTAACAGATTTATATACATGTATGTAACTACTATTATTTTCATTAGTTCACCTGCAGTATGTCAATTTTGTGTAAAATGAATCCCCCCACCCCAGCGAAATACGAGGGTCGTTCCGAAAGTAATGCCTCCTATTTTTATTCATGGAAACTAAAGGAGATACGTAAATCACAACAGCACAGCTATATAGAGCATTATTTCTGCTGTGGACAGTCATTTTTCCAGATCATCACTATAGTTCCTTGTGCACTTTTACCAACGATGAAACAGAGCCTGCGTGCTGCACTTGTAAAAATCGGAACCAGCTGAGGCTAACCACTTCCTTACAGCTTCGACAGCAGCGTCCGTGTCTTGGAAATGTTCGCCATGTAGTCCATCTTTCAGAGGCCCAAAGCGATGGAAGTCTGAAGGCGCTCAATCGGGACTGTACAGTGGATGTGGTGAGACAGTCCAGCCGAATTTTGCAATGAGTTGAGTGGTTGCAAAACTGGTGTGTAACCTGGCGTTATCACATGCAGGTGAAAGTTGGTCTTCTTCTCTGGCGGTACCCTGGAAATTCTGGCTTTCAGTTTAGTCAGTGTCGCAGTGTCGTCTTGTAACATGCTGAATTGACAGTTTTCCACGCTCCATAACATTAAAAAAAAAAAAAAAAATCCTGGCTATCCCAGAGGACTGTGCACATCACTTTGCCTGCAGATGGCTGTGCCCTGAATTTCCTCTTTGATGGAGAATTCGTCTGTCGTCAAGCCATGCCTTTTGGATTCGGGCTCGTAGTGGTGACACCATGTCTCATCTCGAGCGGCGGTGCTATTCAGAAAATTGTTACCTTCAGCTTCATACTGGTCCAACAGGGCTGAACGAATTTCCATTCGGTAAGTGTTTTGTTCACCTGTAAGCATCCATGGGCCCCATCTTGGACAAAATTTGCGATAACCAAGATGTTCCAACATTATTTCCAAGGTATTACAACCGACATTCAGCTTTGTACAGAATTCTCTGGTCGTTATGCACCGATCAGCACGGATGAGTTGATCAAGACTCTCTTCATTGCAAGAGATGACAGCTGTGCAGAGTCGAACAGGCCATGGTTTGTCATGCACACCCTTTTCACTACGTGGAAAATGCCATACCCATCGCCTCACACTGATCATGTCTATTGTATCGTCTCCATACCCTTTAGCAAGTGTCGACGGATTTCAGTCTCCCATATCGCTGTTGTATATGTCCTTCCACATTAGACTCCATTTTGGAGCACTCCTCTGTTGGTGCAGAACAAAAGATCCACCTGCAAATGAAAGAGGAAAGTTCAAGCATTCGCACTTCACCAGTGACATCTGACATGGACAAAGAGCTGTCATAGCACTGTTTCCTCCTTGTTTTCTGTGCTACATCCTGTTTGCTATCTGTAATCTATCAGTGTAATCTCTCTCTATCCATACTATCTCTCTTCCATTTTAATGTACAATGATTTTGATATACACATTTTTGGCCTAGTAAATTATTTCGTTATTTGCTGAATTTTATCAGTAATTCAATTATGTCTGTAACATCTTGCATACAAAAACAATTTTTAATACAGTTTCAAACTCAGTTGCTGAGAATTTATCATTTATGTATATAAGGTAAACAGAACAAACTATACTTATCCCTTGTTTCCTTTGCAAATGAGTATGATGTTTCTTCTGTAAATAATTCATTGTAAAGTTACATGACTGCATTGAGTTAAATGATCTTCTCTTTGAAAGTAAAGCTAATATTTTATGACTGATGTCACATTTGCCATTTAACAGAATCCATTTACCAGATATTTTGTCCTAAATGGTTGAAAGATATTTGTATAGGTAAAATTATGTGTATATTGTCATAGGAAACCTATTTTGTCAGTCTGAAGATAGTGTCATCACACTCAGCACCTGTATTATGATAGAAGAACTAAAATCTCCTTATGAAGTAAACTTTTGGGATGAGATCTGATGTATGATATCATTTTGAAATTATTGTCCCAATGATATTACATAACAGATACTATAAAAACAAAGGAACTGATTTTCAGAACACATAAATGAGAAAAACGTAGATAATAATTCTATTTTCTGAAGGAATATTTGAGTGAAATATATGCGCTATGAATACACAGTATACAAAATGATTTGTTATACAAAATCGGTGGGTTTAAGAATACGTTGATATGATATATTGATGTGCAGTCTTTGTGAGATATTGAAGAGATGTTATGAAGTTGTATTGACGATGTTAATATTTAGGACATATTGATAAAAATTTGGCATCAAGTTTTTGGAACTTTATTCTGTGTTATGGTGTCATGTTTGTCTATGGCAAAGTTCATGCACAAAAAGAGCAATATTTCATTACTATGGTTCTGATAATTGAAAGAAGAAGAAGAACTGAAAATAGTTCTAAATAGTTATTATAATGAAAATGGTAACCTGGGAAATAGCAGAAGGATCGAATATGAAGAAAGATTTGTAATAGCAGAATGTTGCTGACCAGTTGTCGACAGCAAAAAAATAAAACAAGTCTGACCATAAGAAAAATTGATTATTAAATTTTTTGATAGAGAAATAGATGACATTTTGATGCCTCAAATTTTAATAACATTTCAATTTATGTGTTTGAACAGTGGTATTATAGCTTTACTTTTTGATTCCTGTCTTAAGGATTTCATAAATATTTATATTATATTCGACTTTGACCTATTTTTCTGGTAGTTTGTCTTACTCAGAGAAAGAACTCACATTTGACCATTCCTCACATAAATTAAGTTAACCCAGGGTATTTAAACCCGAAACCCATTTACCTATATATAACTGGCAACATAACCACAAAGTAATCAGTAATGATTTTTGTAACTGACATTACAGTGATGTAAAAGAACATTCTGTTAAGACAAGATGTGAGAGAGATGGACACATTACAAGTAATGGGATGATCTAATACCAAGGCCTTGAAAAGACTACGTGGAATGGGGAATGGTTTGGTCTTTGTACAATTTTGTTTTTACAAAATGAAAAAGACCATAATGTTAACCATCTAATGTGCTGTTATACACACTGAAAAACAATAGAAATACATTGAATGTATTTACAGTTGCGACTGTGGACAACCAGCAGCTGTGTAATGGAATGACAACAGTGAAAATTTGTGCTGAACTGGGACTTGAGCCAGAATTTTCCGATTATCACGAGTGGTCGCCTTACCATTAAGCTGTCTGGACATGACTCGGTTGATAAGAGGTCACCTCGCTCTAACTATGGTTTATATCAGTTTGGCGAGTTGGGTTATATCTTACCAGTCTTCTTGGGTCGCATTCATTCACAACATTATTTGTCACACACATTCGACACAACATCTGAACTCGCTAATTGACACTTTTTTTACCGCAGTTTCAACAGCATTTAAATACATAGGCAGCACAAGATTGTTAACAGACATAAAATAGAGGATCACGAATCTCCCCCTGTGGAATACTCGCCCATAGACCATCCTTTGAAGATCAGTCTTTGTTGGTAACCTATTTCCGCTTGCAGTTCATCGATTGAATACCAAGTTGCTTTTAAGTCGTCCAGCTGGCGAACTATGTGATCTAAAGATGACGTTACAGATTTTTAGCGTCTTGTCTTCTGTAATACAATAGTCTGTTTCTATATTTAAAGCAGGCACTATATCTACAGTACTTATGTTGGTATGTATCATATGTTCTGATTGTAACATCATGTGAGCTCCACAACCCTTCCATTTTCCCAGAAGTATCAACTTGCCAGTACCGCATACTGCGATATCAGTCGATGCTAGCTCAATACATGGAAATGCTAATCCCTCGTCCTCGGGAGCTACGAACAACTATTCGCTCTCTCAAATCAGCGTACAGATACTTTCGTTCAACACAATATACTTTAGATAGCAATCTTTATGTACCACTCTAACTGGCTGCAGCATTCGTGCTTCGCATCGCTCATTATCATAGGTAGACATGAGCAAAAGATTCCGTTTACGTATCTGATGCTTAACCTACACTTTAATTGTTCAAGGGTCAGTTGCACATACTGTCTCCTGGCTTCATTGATTAGTAAGAAAGCTGTTTTAAGAGCAATATAGGTGGACATTCTCTTAGTTGTATTAACTTCTTCTCATAATGGTCACATCTTATATGTATATTATTCTCACTGATATCCAGTAGTGTTGCATTTAGAACATTACTTAAAATACTGCCAGCTAAGAATACATCTAACTCTATTATACGTACTAATTTGTAACTCTGGTCTTCACTGAGTTCGCTCAAAAACCATTTGTCTTTCATACCAACTTTCATTTACTCTAAGTACCATACTACATGCACCAGGTTTGTTAAGTAAGGCTCCAACAACCCTGTATGTGCATTCAATATGACCATAATTAGCAAATTATGTTCCCTTTCTAATTGAGTCAACATTGTCATTAATTGCACCAACTTTCGGTTACCGTTATCAGTCACTGCTCGCAGTAATTTCTTATTCATACTGTTTTCATACTTTTCCAAGCGTCTGCTTAACTTCCAAATTCCTTCACCAATTGTATTTTTATTCTTCGTAACCACAGTGATCCTTTGATGAAAACTCATTAAGCAAGCCTTCACTATAGTCACTTGGTCATTGGATAGTCTTAATAACTGTTGTTGCAGTTTGTCCAGAACATCTATCTTAGCTCTGAAAACCAATGCATCTTCCTCATCTAGTGTGCTGAACAAAATTGTACTCGTTTCCCCTATCGAATTCTAAATTCCCCTTTTCTGTCTGACAGGTTCATGTCTTGTTAATGGCCCTATAACATCGTTAGCTCTACTTATCTATTTTGTATACCATGTTATGGCTTGCTGTGTGTATTCGCGTTTGTATGTAATCTCGACGCAGTGCAACACACCTTGGTTCGTTTTTTGGTGGGTTTCGTCAAACTTATCATGCAGTTCCTTGAAATTGAAATAACGTACTGTACGCCAAACAGTGCTGTGTAAATTAACCGTTCCTTGATTGTCATAATAAATCGCCAGGACCGATTGGAATCGTTGTAACCATATTTCTTCGGTGTATCTTTGTGCTGGTCGGCACACTGTTGATTCTTAGCAATTCTTAGCAAGTCTAATAATTTTAAAAGAATCCTTTCAGCCTCTTTATATGTACCTTTATACAATCCTGTCCTTTTATCCTAATTACCACGTTTGGTCCTGGCTGCCTAATTCCCTCAATTTACCAGTCCTTACACTCTCATCCTATAACAGCACTCGACCGTTCGTTCACTTTAAAAATCTTGGGATTTTGCGTTCTGTCATACTGAACTATATTCCTTGCCTTGCTTTGCTGCATGGCAGCTATGGCCTCTTGGTGTATACCCTGGCATGTCTCCGTGATGTAATCTTTATAGTTATAAATAATATTCGCTGGCATCCTTGACAGAAGTCCCAGTAGGTTGTATTTTCTGACAAACAATAATTCAAATAGTGTACACACATTTGAACTATAGGAGGTCGCATTGTACTCGAAGGTTGCAAAAGGCACTCACATATCCCAGTCAGTTTGGTCTCGATCTACATAATGTCTCAGCATTTCCATTAATGTTCTCTAAATTCTCTCCAGTTTACCATTTGCTTGTGGGTGGTAACTGGTAGTTTGCAGCTTTTCAGTGCTTAACAGTTTACGTATTATCTTCCACACTCACTGCACTTCCTCTTGCGCTATTCTCTGGATCACTTGTAACTTCAGATGCATTCCGAATGTGGGACAAAGCATCTGCGGCATCATTGTGCTTTTACTTCTCATATAAAATCAGGTAATCTTATTCCCCTAACTTTAACCTGAACTTCATCAGTCGGGAAGACGAATCTGAAAGACTACCTATCTACGTGAATGGTTTGTGGTCTTTTAACATCTTGAAGTGTCTTCCAAACACATAAGATCTAAAGTACTCGTGTACTTCATGTCCCACACTACTGTAACTAGTTTCCACTCCACTGTGCTGTAATTTTGTTCTGTTTTAATGAGTGTTTGAGATATAAAGGCTACTGCTAGATCCCCGCCCACTGGTCCTTAGCTCAGAACCGAACCTAGAGCATACTGGCTAGCATCCGTGGTTACTATGAACTCTTGTTCAAAGTCTGGGTATTATAATATTGGCAAACTGATTGTCTTCTCTTTTACATGATGGAGAGCTTCTTTCTGTTGAGTCCCTCGGTTATAAGGAACTCCCTTTCACAATATTTCATACAAGGGTATGGCAATCTTACTGAAGTTGTTCAAAAATCGTCTGTAGTATCCGACAAGGCCTTTTAGTTGTGTCGGTTGCGGTTGAGGATGTTTCCTGATGGCTTCCTCTTTGGATGGATCTGATGGCAGTCCCTTGGCTGTAAACACATGACTCAAAAATGTGAGTGCTTTCCACAAAAATTCACACTTGTCTATCTGAAGCTTTAGAATGTTTTGTCTCAGCCATTCCAACACTGCTTCTAGTCTTGTGCTATGCGCCTCGAGAAAAGTTCCTCCCTACAACCACATCATCTAAGTACATAAAGACTTCTTCATGCTGGATTCCGGTCAATACTGTATTCATCAATCATTGGAACATGTATGGCGGTGCCTTCATCCGTTCATTGTATTGTATTTGAAATGCCCCATGGGCTTGTTAAACACTGTTTTCTCTTGATCTCTTTCATCTATAATCACTTGCTAGTACCCCTTAGCTAGGATCAACATTAAAAAGTACCTTGCTTTCCATAAGCTGTCTAGTATTTCGTCTATATGGGGAAGAGGGTACACTATGTTGAGAGATATTTCATTTAGTTTTCTGTAATCTGCCACCACTCTATGTTCCTGTTGTCCGCTGGCATCTAATTTCTTTGGCAACATTATTAACTTAAAATTCCAGCTTCTCTAACTAGGCGATATTGGTTGGTTGACTGGCTGGTTGTTGGGAGGGGACCAAACAGTGAGATCATCGGCCCTTCGGATTAGACAAGGAAGTCGGCGCTGCCCTTTCAAAGAAACCATCCCGGCATTTGCCTTAAGCAATTTAGGGCAATTACGGAAACCGTAAATCAGTATGGATGGACGCGGGTTTGAACCGTCGTCTTCCCGAATGAGAGTCCAAATGTAACCTTCCTCTTTCTAGTCGGTCTACTGGACTGCGATATAATTGACCGTAATCGCGTGTGCCTAATGAAATTTTACAGTGAGTAAGGCCATCTTTACCGAAGGGAAATAATAGCGGTTGGTAGGAGGGAAGTGTACAACAGACCCTTCTGAAGGGAGAATCTATTCTAAATCTAATCTAAATACTGATAATAATTTTGAAATGTGTGAAATATAGCCCAATTGCTCACGAACCACAAAGGGCGCAAAAAGGTACCATGTAATATTTTAATACAAGACATACTGATAATACAAAAAATACTGATTAGCAAAAAAGGAATAACTAAACGGTCGGCAGCCCACCAGAGCAATGAATGTCCAGAATCTTAAGAAGGGTAAAGGCAAAGAAAATTAAACAAATAATCACTGGTGTGGCGGCAGAGGTTGTCACGCTTTTCCACAACGCAACAGTTCAAAGGGAAATAAATGAATCAGGTTCAAATGGCTCTGAGCACTATGGGACTCAACATCTGAGGTCAACAGTCGCCTAGAACTTAGAACTACTTAAACCTAACTAACCTTAGAACATCACACACAGCCATGCCCGAGGCAGTATTCGAACCTGTGACCGTAGTGGTCGCGCGGTTCCAGACTAAAGCGCCTAGAACCGTTCGACCACAACGGCCGGCTATCAATCAGGAAGCCCTGAGTTTGCAGTAACTTAATCAGAAATACTAAATTTTGAAAGCAAAGTTAAATGAAGTTATTGGTTAGATAAATGACTGGCTGTAGTTGAAACTCTGTTATGCTAAGAAAAGAGTGTCAATAACCTCAGCGTTACGTAATGGAAAATTTGTAAAAGGGCAAGCAATTTTCTTTTAATTATTGAGAGATTGAGTTGAATTTGCTTTAAGCAAATGAGCAACTGAATTTACTTTTAACATAAGAGCAATGAGGTACTTACCGAGCCAGCAGAAGTCACTGGATAAGCTAAATATAAAATAAATGAAATTGCGTACTCTTAACACTTTCGAGACGAGCGACGTAGCTCCTACGTCGGTCCGACAGTATCCCAAAGAGACGATCGACATAGCTCCTACGTCGGCCGATTATCAGCGATGTTAACGACTCCCAGCGCATGACTTTCATATTCTGTAGGTTTAAAAGTACTCTCGGGTTATCCCAGTACCAAGAAAATTTAAAGATGGCAGCATATGTCACTGTTGGAGGTGGTACAGGAGTATATTTTGAGTCAATTGCTTTGCTCACGCTCGACTTACAATAGGCGCGCGGCAGTTCGAAACTTTAGATTTTTGTCGGCTGATAGCTTTGCGCTTTATTTTCATCATGGCCTTGTGAGATGAAGAAATAGAGTTTTTATTGAACAACAGTGGTTCAGAATTAAATGAAGAAATTGCAAATTTTGACATTAGTGATGGTAGGCTATTTTTTGTCCAAATTTTCCGTAAATCTGTGGTTTGATTCCTGGTCAGAAAAAAAATAATTTTTATGAATTTTCTTATAGATGAAAACGATCCCTCTGACGGTGAACCGTCAGGAAGACCTGAAGATGAGGCTGTTGACATCGGTCACAACAAACACAACTGGTCATTGCAATCTGCCATATTCTTCTGGCCAGTGGACAGATGACGATACAATCACTCCCCAGCTTCCTGTTTTTTTCTGAATCCTGTGGATTTCAAGATGGGATTGACCAACGTTCTTCAGTGTTTGATTGTTTCACGTACTTTTGCGATGAAGAACTGGTGAGACTGATCAAACGAGAGACAAACCGCTACGCTAGAATGACAATAGAGACACTAAGTGCTACAGGAAAACTGAAGCGTCAGTCAGTGTGGCGTAAGTGGACAACAGTGAAACTCAGTGAACTGCATAAATATTTTGGTATTATTTTACATATGTGCTTAGTCAAGAAACCAAAAATGTCTGACTACTTGACTACTGGTCAACAAATCCCGTGTTGCAGTCCTCATTTGCGGCGAAGTGTCTGCCAAGAGATAGATTTTTGTCAATTCTACGAATGTTACATCTCGTAGATAACGCAACATATATTCCCAAAAACCAGCTAGGTCTCGATCCTATTCATAAGGTAAGACCTATATTCGACAGATGCGTGACCCAAAGTGGAAAGGCTTACAAGCCAGGCGAAAATATTACTATAGATGAAGGAATTTGCCCTTTTCGTGGTAGACTGAGTTTTAGAGTGTATATGAAAATTAAGCCTCATAAATATAGCGTAAAATTTTTTGTGCTATGTGAAAGTGGTTACGTTCTGAACTGTGAAATTTATTCTGGGAAACATTCTAATGCCGATAACATCATTTTACACATTGTAGACAGATTGTGTCTTTCGTTTCATAATAAAGGTCACACATTATACATGGCCCGATTTTACACCAGCCCTGATTTACTGGATTATTTGTGGGGGAAAAGAACTGAGGCAGTTGGTACTGTGCAGAAGAATAGAAAAGGACTACCAAGGGATCTTGTTGGCCAGAAATTGAAAAAAATTAACTTTCGTTTCGCAGACGAG
This sequence comes from Schistocerca nitens, assembly GCF_023898315.1. Taxonomy (NCBI): domain Eukaryota; kingdom Metazoa; phylum Arthropoda; class Insecta; order Orthoptera; family Acrididae; genus Schistocerca; species Schistocerca nitens. Next base: position 265,749,264 of record NC_064615.1, on the reverse strand, counting down.
ATCACTTACTGTTTGTAAAATGGAGGGACAACAGAGACGTGTTTCTTTTGACAACAAAGCATAAAATGACGGCAACAAATGTCAGTTAAAAACTAAATTTGGAATAGTGGAAAAAATGAAGCCAGACTGTGTTTTGGACTACAATAGTAAAAAGGCTGGTGTGGATCATAGTGACCAGCTAATGGTGTACTACCCTTTTGAACGAAAACAAATAAAGTGGTGGAAAAAAGTTTTCTTTCACATTTTCATGCTCATGACTGTAAATTCATACATTTTGTACAAAACGTCGCGAAATACAAGCAAACATCTGGTTTAATACATTACAAAGGTGGCCTCTTAGACTCATGCACTTCTCAGAATAGTTCACCTATCAACAGACTAAGCGGAAGACATTTTCCAAAATTAATTCCACCCATAAAATTGTCTAAGTGGCCTCAGAGAAGATGCAAAGTATGCGCAGAAACAAGCAAGGCCAGATATATAAAGTTTCAAGGAAAGACACGCGATATTATTGTAAAACCTGTGACCTGGAGCATTGTTTTCCAAAATGTTTCGAAATATTTCACACAAAAGCCAATGTAACTGTGTGATTATTAATAAAATAAAAGTTCATATTTCGACAGTTATTCATTTAAAGCTAACAACTTGAATCCTATGTCCCTTAGAGGTCCTAAAACCTAAAAAAAAGTTTTTGTTCACTGTGAAAACAGCATATTCTCAAATTAATATACAACCCTTGTCACTAACGTAAATGTTTATTTCTTTGCAATACTCTGAAGGGAATGGACGCAGTTTTTAAATGCAAAAGAGCAATCTATTTTCTGTGTTATAGAATCTGCTGCAGAAAATTCAGAAAAACTGTGAAATCGCTCAGTACCAGCCGGTTGAGCGCCCACACTCGCGCTCAGTCCTCAAAGTGTTTATTTGTGCTGTATCTTTACTTGTTAGTATTGTCAATGAAATATTGCGTTAGCTTAAGTGAATGAAGTTAATTCTCAAAATTGCGAATTCGTTAAGCCACTATTATGTGATACAAGAATGAATAGTTACCGAGGCAGCAAAATTTAGACTGAAATTGGTCATTAGCAAGCAAACAAAACTGGCAGTAAATAGTTAATCAATTTTCATATTTTTTACTACACTCGGTGACTGCATGGAAAGGCAACGGACTCTACTTTGTAACAATATCTGAGGACAGTGACAACACGGGTGCCCTACAAGTTTTAACTATTGAAAGTTATTATTCAAGTTATTCATAATTTGTGAAAGAAATGTTGCTGGGCAACGCCAACGTGAGTTTATAAAATTTCGCTTAATAGTCTTACGATGTTACAGCTGTACGGACGACGAAGACTGTAGCCGATGACAATGCTGAGCTGCCGTTGTTGCTGCTGTTCGATTAGAACCCCGAGTCCTCTCCAGAGTCACGGATAATAATGGGACAGGCAATAGTTGGAATTGCAGCTTCCTCCGCCTGTCCTTTCCTACCGTGCTCTAAATACCTGCGGTTTAAGGAAGTAGGCGCGCCTACACTGGGGCGATCATAGCTGCATACCGCGTTTACGGGAGCGCCCAACAAACACTTCCGCACTCTTTCATCACTTAAGCTGCTCTGCTTCCTCTCTGCTCGCAACGCGACACAGACTCTCCTTGCACAAAGATAAACAACGGCACAGCTACTGCCACTTCGTTGTTGGTATCGATACATTCAAATAAAGTTCCCTTGGCTATTACCCAGCAATTTACAATATTTACATTAAAACTACAGTAAATTATATACAGTCAGAAATAAACACACTACTACATCCAGTACATATTGACTATAGTTTCTGTAATAAAGCTTATAGATTCAGAATTAGCAGTACACTGCAAATAATGAACGGATATTAAACGGCGAAAAATTTGGATAGTGCAGAAGGTATTTTATCTAAATTTTCGGTGTTACACAATATGCTCGGTTTTTTAGGCGATATTATTCCATCCGCTAACAAACTGTCAGCCTCTTTTTTCTAAGGCTCTCGCTGGGCGTGCGGGATCCTGTACGACTGTTGATCGATAATAATGCCTTTTGCTTCTGAAATTAACGGTGTCTGGAGATTTACTGCTGTCATTTGTGTCAGTTGATCACCCAGTTCATGGAACACGTCATTGTAGCCGAGGCACAATTCTTCGTCGATTGTTTCTCTCTTTGCTGAAGTGATCTACTCACGTATTCTCTAGCAAATGGCTCTTTCTGGATTTAACTGGAGTAGTTGGATCTTTCCATACGTGTCTCATTTTTTCTGGTTTGGTGGATGGTTCAAATGGCTCTGAGCACTATGGGACTTAACATCTGAGGTCATCAATCCCCTAGAACTTAGAACTACTTAAACCTAAGGACATCACACACATCTATGCCCGAGGTAAGATTCGAACCTGCAATCGTAGCGGTCGCGCGGTTCCAGACTGAAGCGCCTAGAACCGCTCGGCCACTCCGGTTTGGTGGAGAGACAGGCTCTGCAAGTATCTCAGACGTTGGTGTCCACAATTCTTCCTCGCGAGTCTTTATCACGGCCATGAACACATACTCCATCTTTCACTGTCGCTATTGCTTCTGGGATGAATACATCCACTCGTATCGCTTGTCTCGGAATAACAGCCTCAGTCTCTTTAACTCAGGGCTGGCCACGGTGTACCAAACTTCACGCGTGCAGCGTGTGCTGCTCACGTGGGGACCACGGCCCGGCCTGTCACTCGTTTTTGCTCAGTGCTTCTTACAAGGGAACCTCCCCATCGCACCCCCCTCAGATTTAGCTATAAGTTGGAACAGTGGATAGGCCTTGAAAAACTGAACACAGATCAATCGAGAAAACAGGAAGAAGTTGTGTGGAACTATGAAAAAAATAAGCAAAATATACAAACTGAGTAGTCCACGTGCAACATATCCAACTTCAAGGGTGACATGCAGCTAGGAGCGCCGTGGTCTTGTTGTTAGCGTGAGTAGCTGCGGAATGAGAGGTCCACGGTTCAAGTCTTCCCCCGTGTAAATATTAGTAGATGAGTGCTACTGCTACACATATAGCGCATATCCAGGTAGCGTTCATACAAATGTGCGAAACATCACTCGCTACGCCGAAGATGACTATGTGAGTAGACTAACGAAAGAAACATCTATATTCAATTCCTATCTAATCATGTTAAGCTTACCTAGAATATATTTGTCCACTTATAGAGTTTTTCTTTAATTATGTCTCATATGTGTTCCATATCGCCCTCTCACTCTCTCTCTCTCTCTCTCTCTCTCTCTCTCACTCTCTCGCTCTCTAGCTCTCTTCCCCTCAATCACCATCTCGTGGACACCTTCGCTATATATATATATATATATATATATATATATATATATATATATATATATATATATATATATATATAATATTCATTCATACATATTTGTCATTGCCCTTTGCCTCCTAGATGTAAGCCTTAGCCAGTACGACAACTCTAATAATAGTTACATGCCACTTAATGGCACCAGACCAACAACTCTACCTAAAGTAAAGAACTTAGAAGTGTTTGATTCAACTACCCATAAAATTTAACAAAAATGCAAACAAAACTGAAAAAATGAAATATTTTTGCTCCACTGACTTACAAATCAGTGCAACAGTGTAAATCAACCTGCAAACGCACAACATATAACGAAACAGACAATTGCAACAAAGTTACATATCAGAAAAGAAAAGAAAAAGACTCCATAACTAACAGAAATAGAAATTGAAAGTACCTTCGAATCTCATCACTGTATTTGTTATTTTGTAAATAAAAGTTTATTACGTTTAAAAAAAAGTGAAAAATTTACTTTCTTTATTTTCGCAAAGTTATGATCTGTCCGTTCGTTCATTGACGTCTCTGTTCACTGTAATAAGTTTAGTGTCTGTGTTTTGCGACCGCACCGCAAAACCGTGCGATTAGTAGACGATAGGACGTGCTTCTCCAATGGGAACTGAAAACATTTCATCGCAAGGTCATAGATCAACCGATTCCTCCACAGGAAAACACGTCTGATATATTCTATACGATACTGTTGACGCCATGTGCGTCACATGACAGTAATATGTTGTCGACCCACCTAACTTGCACACTTGGCGAATGGGTAAAAAGATTCTTCTACCTTGCCCGATTTAGGTTTTCTTGTGGATGTGATTATCACTCCCAAAAAAGTGATCGCATCGGACGGACAGACGGACAGATAATAATTGTCTGAAAACAAAAAATTAAAATTTTCAGCAGTGGGAAAACTTGAACCGTGGACCTCTCATTCCGCAGCTACTCACGCTAACCACAAGACCACGGCGTTCCTGGAGGCATGTCGCCCTTGAAGTTGCATATGTTGCACGTGGACTACTCAGTTCGTATATTTTGCTATTTTTTTCCATAGTTCCACACAACTTCTTCCTGTTTTCTCGATTGATCTGTGTTCAGTTTTTCAAGGCCTATCCACTCTGCCAACTTATAACTAAATCTGAGGGTGGTGTGATGGGGAGGTTCCTTTGTTAGAAGTATCCGGAACGGCGCGACATTTCATTTAGCATTGCGATGCGGTGCGACATTCTTCGCTCGGCACAGCTCACTGAATTCGACAGAATCGTGGTGTCAGCATTGTTTACTGTTCGCTATTTGTTCGTGATATGAAGGATGTGCACAGGTCCAGTGACTATTCGGACAAAAAGAGGCAGTCTAGCGATATATCATCACAATCAATTGAAATGAATGGGAATGACGAAAGAGAAGGCTGAGAATTTTGAATTCGTTTAAGCGACGGGTACTGCTTATTTGCTACGAAACGACACTACAGTACCGAGCAGAGAGAATTTAAACATTTACGTGAGAATGAAAGAGCAGAAAGTGCATCGAACGCGGACAGGATTCATTGTTCTGTACATCAACAAACACTTTGTACTAAATTTGCAGGCACGCAACACTTGAAGAAGCTGGTGGTATCAACAGTAATATTTCTAAAGTGGCACCCATCATTCCACGGTCAGTTGCAACAGTTTTCAGTGGAAAGGGATGCAGAGTGTGGACACTTCATATATTTCTGCAAAGTACGTTTATTAAGTCAAAGGGCATGCCTGGAACGATTTTTTCTTGTAAAACTCGTTATTGATGAATTTATGAAGGGGAAAAGAGTACAGGAACGAAAATTAGATCATCTCGAATGGATTGCAGACTTCACATTTTAGGTAGGCCTGACTGCACAGTAAGACATTTAGATGTAACTTCTATCTGATTTGCAGAGGATGCATTTAAAAAGAAAATCGCTCATTGTTACAAAGACTGTCCATTTCCCTAAGCTCTCTGGCGTTAAAGAAGGCGCGATGTTTGAACAATTCATTGTGAGCTTGCAAGAATTGCAAGGATAGGTCTATAAAAGTTTTGAGAGCACTGTCAATCTTACACCTTTTTTCGAGCTGTTTTCTAGACCTTTTGCCATTTCAGTACAAAGCGCCCCTGAGCATGTAAGAGATGTAACTGTTTGACCTGCAAGACAGATCTAGTTTTAGTGATAGTTCTTTTTACGTTAAAACTGTCCAGGCCGTCTACATTGCTTTCCTCAGGTAGAAAAAAATGGTGCAAATGGCTCTGAGTACTATGGGACTTAACATCTGAGGTCATCGGTCCCCTAGAACTTAAGACCTACTTAAACCTAACTAACCTAAGGACATCACACACATCCATGCCCGAGGCAGGATTCGAACCTGCGACCGTAGCAGTCGCGCGGTTCCGGACTGAAGTGCCTAGAACTTCTCGCCCACCGCGGCCGGCCCTCAGGTAGATTTTTCCAAGTCTCCATAATGAGATTGCAAAAGTGCTACAATATTCCGGCGACATATTTGTGTCCGCAGCTCGTGGTCGTGCGGTAGCGTTCGCGCTTCTCACGCCCGGGTTCCCGGGTTACATTCCCGGCGGGGTTAGGGATTTTCTCTGCCTCGTGATGACTGGGTGTTGTGTGATGCCCTTAGGTTAGTTAGGTTTAAGTAGTTCTAAGTTCTAGGGGACTGATGCCCATAGATGTTAAGTCCCATAGTGCTCAGAGCCATTTGAACCATTTTTTGACATATTTGTGTGAAAGACCTTTTTCGATTACGGAGATAAATGAGTCAAGATTACGTGACACCTTGAGTGCGATATTGTGTGAAATTGTTTGCGTCTGTCCGTATGCCGACAGTTTGCACCAGGTAGAAGTTACGTCTCCAGCGCGCCAAGAATAATTAATTAATGCTGAAAACGTATTATCTTTGTGATCTATATTGCTGAGAAACGTGTAATGTAATACCAAGTCGTATGCAGTGCGACTCCACTGCCATTGAAATGGGATGTGTTCGCAGTTTTCCCCTCTTCTCCCTCCTCGCGCTCAGGTAGTTTGGGGTGTTGGTCTGAGAACTATGCGGTGAGCCCCTGCTTTAAATATAGTTAGTCGTACTACCACAACACGTTCTTCTCGTAGTGCTAGCCACGTTTCCATTTTAACCTCTTGCTGCCAATTTTGGTGCCGTCTGGCCGAGTTGATTGCTTTTTTAATCCGCTGAGACCTCTCGAGACTTATTTCTCGGGGAATTCTTTCCCGTGACTCTCTTCCGTTTGTTATGCTGATTGCATTTGGCTGGTCATGCGCAGCTTGTGCTAACGTCCAGGTCGGTTGCCTCGGTCTCGGGCTCCTATCTCTAGTCCCTCTTGTACGTCCTTGACTGGAAAAACTTGTCTTCGTCGAGTGTACAGCTGCCGGTTTCTGAGTTATCGCTTCTGCGCTTGTGTACCTCTGGGGTCACGATACCTTGGGGTGCACTCTTGTTAGATGGCGAACCCCTGTTCCTCATATCATATCTTGTATGTCCTGGCCGGTCGGTGTGGCCGAGCGCTTCTAGGCGCATCAGTCTGGAACCGCGCGACCGCTACGGTCGCAGGTACGAATCCTGCCTCGGGCGTGGATGTGTGTGATGTCCTTAGGTTAGTTAGGTACAAGTAGTTCTAGGTTCTAGGGAACTGATAATCTCAGATGTTAAGTCCCATAGTGCTCAGAGCCATTTGAACCATTTTTTGAACCTGTTTTGTGAAGGCGGCGGAAGCATTTGCTCAACCGTTTACCCAAACAGCGCCATGTTGGCACCAGGCTATGCACACACGGAGAGGGCAGCGTCCAGCGAGTGCGCGGCTCCGGTCCCATACCGAGCGGGTGACAGTGGCGTATGCGCCCCGTTATCTGCCACAAATATGGTAATGTTTACACACGTGACCGCTACGTACGCCGCAGGGAATCGCCTTCAAAGTTGGTGGGCGCTATAAAGAGGGTACGAGCTGAAGAGAGGTAGCCAGTTCTGCAGTCGTCTGGCACGCTAACCCTGTGTTGGACGCCGCCAACCTCCGAGCTTAGATTAATTCGAGAATGTCCAGAGGGTAGCATTACTGAGAAGATAGACTCGGGTTCGTGAGATCGATGGCAGCTAGCTAGTAGAGCTTAATATGCCATACAAGCTGTCACCATTCGGAGTACTGTAAATGAGGTGATCCGAACTTAAGGGAGAGCGGAAATAGTCTAGTACACATTGCAGGGGACAGAATGTGTACTTTCAGGTCATCTGGGCAAGTAGAGATTTGCCCTTTGATGGGTTAGTGGGAAGAGACTTCCTGGACCAGCACCGCGTAATTATTGACTGTGCAGGCAAAAGGCACGAAATGTGGGACGAACAAGCCGAGTTGCAAGAGGCAGACAAATATGCACCAGTAGCCAAACCGGGGATGACGCCAAACAGAAGCGCCGGTACAGGACATACAAAAAATGTCTCTGAGCACTATGGGACTTAACATCTGAGGTCATCAGTCTCCTAGAACTTAGAACTACTTAAACCTAACTAACCTAAGGACATCACACACATCCATGCCCGAGGCAGGATTCCAACCTGCGACCATAGCGGTCGCGCGGCTTCAGACTGTAGCGCCTAGAAGCGCTCGGCCGCTCCGACCGGCAGTGCCCTTCTGATTGCACACACTTTTTCCAGCGCTTCTGCCATTGATGGTAACATTTCTGGAACTCATCTTCTACAATATCCTCTAAGACCCTCGTCACAGCTTTTTGGACATCTTGCGTTGTTTGAAAATGGTGTCTCTTGACCGCCGTTTTGACTCTTGGAAATAGAAAAAAGTCGCACGGAGCGATCTCTGGTGAATAAGGTGGCTGTGGTAGTACTGAAATTTGTTTTGAGGTTAAAGATTGCTGTACTGACAGAGCAATATGGAATGTCGCATTATAGTGATGAAGAATCCAAGTATCAGTAATGTTGGCACGGCCACGAAGAACTCTTTTACAAAGTCTTTCTAAAATTTCTTTGTAGTAATGTTGGTTAGCTTTTCGTCCAGAGGCACCCACTCTTTATGAACAATTCCCTTGGTATCAAAGAAGCACACAAGCATGCATTTCACTTTTCACTTTGACATGCGAGTTTGTTTTGGTCTGGGTGATCCCTTTGAGCACCATTGCGAACTTTGGCATTTTGTCTCTGGATTGTACTGAAAAAAAAAAAAAACAACTTTCATCATCAGTGATAACAGGGCTCAACAATTCTGGATTGATTTCAGTTTGCTCTAACAGATAGACTGCCATATTTTTCCGTGTTTCTCGCTGTTGTGGTGTGAGATTTTATGGGACCATTTTTGCACAAATCTTTCTCATACCAAGATCTTCAGTTATTATTAGACGAACCGTTTCTCGATTGATGTTCAGTTCTTCTGCAATCATTTTCATGGATAATCTTCATTCAGATCGTACGAGGTCATGCACCCTGGCCAAATTGACATCTGTCCGTGAGATTGATGGTCGTCCACTGCAGTCTTCATCTTCAACATTCGTTCTGCCTTCACTAAACATTTTATGACAACGAAAAACTTGAGCTCTTGACATAACCTCCTCTCTAAAAGCCTTCTGAAGCTTACTGTAAGTTGTCGTTGCGTTTTCACCCAATTTAACGCAAAAAGAAATGGCATACCATTGCACAATATTATGCGGTTCTATTTCCGTGATGAGAGACACAAACATGTGTTAATTTATTACAGCACAACTCACGACTGAGCAGTTGCATCGATGAGCCACTTGGACTAGAAGCAGCTTATAGACCAAGGTCAAAGATATTGTGCCAGGCAAGCCCGCAGGGTTGCCACGTCTTGCAAAGAAAATCAGTCTCATTATTTTATTGTCGCACCTCGTATTCCGCGACAAGAGGCGATTAAAGTTTCTAAGAGAAGCACCATTAACAAAATCGTTCTGCTGATTTAATGCGTTGCCGAGCTGTTACAGATGGTGTATAAAAATCTCAGTTTGTTACAAAATTGTCAGGAGGTGTCCCTTAGGTTCATAGTGCAACACTTCCAGATGGCTGTCAGTAGTCCCAACAGTATGCTCCGATGTTAAAAGATGGTCACCAAATGCTGTTTTATTGTTGTGAACTAAAGAGTGCTCTTTGATGCGTATTTCAAACATCCTGCCTTCTGGACATTTCCACACTTTATATGCAACTGTTGCCGCGGATTTCGAGGCTTTACTATTCACACGATTCCTAAGTCAGAAGCGAAAAATATCGTTTCTCTTAAATCCTTTATGCAAACTGATACTGCGAAATTGTCTAGCAATAATTTCTGAAACCCGTCCTTTATAATCCATTCGCATGTACACGATGTTCCTGTCTTCCTGTTCGCATGTTAGGAAGGACAGGCACACAGCAGTCAGTCGTAGTGCCATTAGTTTTTATTATACTTGAAAATCTAGATTTGGGCTATAAATAGCCATCTTCAAGTGGTCGTGCGGTTCTAGGCGCTGCAGTCTGGAACCGCGAGACCGCTACGGTCGCAGGTTCGGATCCTGCCTCGGGCATGGATGTGTGTGATGTCCTTAGGTTAGTTAGGTTTAACTGGTTCTAAGTTCTAGGGGACTAATGACCTCAGAAGTTGAGTCCCACAGTGCTCAGAGCCATTTGAACCATTTTTTAGCCATCCTCGGTGCATTTTCGTTGCAATTCAACAGGCTGGCGGCAGTTCACGTCACCGTATGTACAGGGTTATTACAAATGATTGGAGTGATTTCACAGCTCTACAATAACTTTATTATTTGAGATATTTTCACAATGTTTTGCACACACATACAAAAACTCAAAAAGTTTTTTTAGGCATTCACAAATGTTCGATATGTGCCCCTTTAGTGATTCGGCAGACATAAAGCCGATAATCAAGTTCCTCCCACACTCGGCGCAGCATGTCCCCATCAATGAGTTCGAAAGCATCGTTGATGCGAGCTCGCAGTTCTGGCACGTTTCTTGGTAGAGGAGGTTTAAACACTGAATCTTTCACATAACCCCACAGAAAGAAATCGCATGGGGTTAAGTCGGGAGAGCGTGGAGGCCATGACATGAATTGCTGATCATGATCTCCACCACGATCGATCCATCGGTTTTCCAATCTCCTGTTTAAGAAATGCCGAACATCATGATGGAAGTGCGGTGGAGCACCATCATGTTGAAAGATGAAGTCGGCGCTGTCAGTCTCCAGTTGTGGCATGAGCCAATTTTCCAGCATGTCCAGATACACGTGTCCTGTAACGTTTTTTTTCGCAGAAGAAGAAGGGGCCGTAAACTTTAAACCGTGAGATTGCACAAAACACGTTAACTTTTGGTGAATTGCGAATTTGCTGCACAAATGCGTGAGGATTCTCTACCGCCCAGATTCGCACACTGTGTCTGTTCACTTCACCATTAAGAAAAAATGTTGCTTCATCACTGAAAACAAGATTCGCACTGAACGCATCCTCTTCCATGAGCTGTTGCAACCGCGCCGAAAATTCAAAGCGTTTGACTTTGTCATCGGGTGTCAGGGCTTGTAGCAATTGTAAACGGTAAGGCTTCTGCTTTAGCCTTTTCCGTAAGATTTTCCAAACCGTCGGCTGTGGTACGTTTAGCTCCCTGCTTGCTTTATTCGTCGACTTCCGCGGGCTACGCGTGAAACTTGCCCGCACGCGTTCAACCGTTTCTTCGCTCACTGCAGGCCGACCCGTTGATTTCCCCTTACAGAGGCATCCAGAAGCTTTAAACTGCGCATACCATCGCCGAATGGAGTTAGCAGTTGGTGGATCTTTGTTGAACTTCGTCCTGAAGTGTCGTTGCACTGTTATGACTGACTGATGTGAGTGCATTTCAAGCACGACATACGTTTTCCCGGCTCCTGTCGCCATTTTGTCTCACTGCGCTCTCGAGCGCTCTGGCAGCAGAAACCTGAAGTGTGGCTTCAGCCGAACAAAACTTTATTCTACGTATCTGTAGCGTGTCGTGACCATATGTCAATAAATGGAGCTACAGTGAATTTATGAAATCGCTTCAATCATTTGTAATAGCCCTGTACTTACAGGTGTATAGGCAGAAGGAGTGACGTCCTGCCTATACCCCTGTAAGAACATATGGTTGAATTGTAACGAAAATGCATTGAAGATGGCTATTTATAGCCGAAATCTAGATTTGCAAGTGTAACAAAAACTAATGGGACTGCGACTGACTGCTGTGTGCCTGACCTTTACACTCTACAGTTGCTGTGCACAATGGTTCCTGACGGAATCAAAGTTGTTCACATGTTAGCGTGCTGCCACTGATTTTAGGTTATTGTTATCTTCTAATTTTCTGTAGTCATTTAGTTACTGTTGAGACACCTTACTTTTTCTCTATGTTAATGTTTATTTGCAATCTTTTTAGGCAACTGAGGATTTCATGATGAAGACATCGAAAACAGGTAAAAGTAAAATTTGGTTGCAATTGGTTGGCTGTTTGATATTGCATGGGGGCTTAATTAATATATAATGAAAATAATTTTAATTTTTTGTTTTGGTAGCTGTTTGTCCGATTACGAAGTCTCGTAAACGGTTGGCCCTGACTAGTATTATTACGCAATCTGACTGCATAGAACAACAACAAAGCACGCAATGGAAATTTTCATTAACACAATTAATTAATTAAGTCCCCAGCAACTATAAAACCTACGAAACCAAAGCACAAGTGTAACTGTTCTGTGTGTGGGAGTATGACTCAACGTACACATCTGGCACGGTTCTTCTTCAACAACACAAGAAATTTTAAATATCATTTATACTGAATTAATTAAAGGAAATAGAAATACCATAATTACTCAAGAAAACCAGAATTACACTCTAATCCCAGAACACAAGCCAGATGCTTTGTTGACTGAACCTGTAATGAAGCATTATTTACGACATTAAATAATGAAAAATAAATCAAGTTTCGTTACCTTCATATATTGACCAAAATCACTCTAATCATTACAATATATCTCCATACCGACTCGCTATTACCACATCTCAACAAGAACTTTTCAGTATCACATCTCAGCAAGCACTTCCTACTAGCACATCTCAACAAACACTCTCTGCTACGAGTTCTTAACAAGCAGTGACTACCTCGAGTTCTCCCAAAGCACTGCCCACTACGAGTTCTCAATAATCACTGCCAGTGGAGGCGGCGGAACAATACTCTCTAGCGCGATCTCTGGCGCTGTGGCTCAGTGTAGCCACCTTTCATATGCCCTTCCTCCACAGGCTAGAATTTGATGGTATTTTTGCCAGCATTGGTGGTGAAAATACCACCAAATTCGTCAAAAAAAAAAATACAGACAAAAATAAAAGATAATATTAATGCGTAAATATCATATAACTAGATAAAATTTTGGCTTTGCACTGACCTTTCAATAACCTAATATATGAAATACAGTAAGCAATACAAATTCTTTCCTACATGTGACTTTACATAATAGTTTACACAAGTATTATGTGGTTAAACAGTTCAATCAATAGCATCAGCAATGACGAATATGTGCAGGTAAGAGTCTCATAACCTTTCACAAACAGTAACACACAAAAAATCAGTTTATACAAATATTCACATAAACGCTTTCCATAGCCCAAGAAACAAGTAGTTGCCAGTTCCAGCAGTAGCACCCAGCAATGGTCAACAGGTGCAAAAACCAACAAGTGACATTTTTTCAGTAGGAACAGTCCATCAGTGGCACCCAGCAATGTTGAGCAGGTGCAGACACCAACAAGTGACATCATTTCGGTAGAAGCAGTCCATCAGTGGCACCCAGCAATGTTGAGCAGGTGCAGACATCAACAGGTGACATCATTTCGGTAGAAGCAGTCCATCAGTGGCACCCAGCAATGTTGAGCAGGTGCAGACATCAACAGGTGACATCTTTTCAGTAAAAGCAGTCCATCAGTGGCACCCAGCAATGTTGAGCAGGTGCAGACACCAACAAGTAACACCATTTCAGTATAAGCAGTTCCATTAGTGGCACCAGCAATGTTGGACAGGTGCAGACAGCAGTCCATAATATTCACTTTCACTAATCACACTGTTCATCAGCAGAAATTAAACATGTTCTAGTGGCACCAATCATGTAGAAAAAGTGCAAATAACAGTCCATAAAATTCCCTATCACTAATCACACAGTTCATCAGCAGAAATTAAACATGTCCAGGTGGCACCAATCATGTAGAAAAAGTGCAAGTAACAGTCCATAATATTCACTTTCACTAATTAGACAGTTCATCATACAAATAATAATAAACACACAAATGATATCAGATAATTGTCATATTAACTATTACAATACACAAATAGCAGTAAACCTATAATATTTATGGGTGTCAGTGCAAGCCACAACAACAAGTAAAATAATATTTAGGAGATAGGTTGGTACCAATTTGGGATAGGAAAAGGAAAACACACAAAAAACACTCACTCATCTTTCATCCACATTAGTGCTACTGTGTAATTGAATAGTGTTAACTGTGTAAATGCAATTCTGTCAAAATTTTATGTTCATCATGTGTATCAAGTAGTAGTGGCAGCAATGTATAACAGTCAATAATAGTTAGTCAGCGTCATAGTCATCATGTCAAGACCAATGTTTGCCAAGCCAGATCAAATTGTACGGTTGCTGAACAACTGTCAGTGAGCCAAGATATGCAATTACTTCCTCTCTCCAAAAAAAAGTATATACTGCTTAGTGATTTGACAAAGTGTGTGTGTAGACAATCTTCCTGCTACTTTAGTGTTCTAGTCTGCCATCTTTATCCTCCTTGTTCCATATAGACCAACGAAAAAAAAAATATGCTCCTCACTTACTTCACCTCTTATCCACCAAAACTCCAATAATCATCAGCATCACATAATCTCAATACTTCAATAATACCTCTTCAATACGTCGATCATCAATATCATTTACCTTACCTCTTGTCCACGAAAACTCCAATAATCATCAACTTCACATAATCTCAATACCTCAATCATACCTCTTCAATACGTCGATATATATAAACCTCAGCACCAATATCATTTCACTTCCATAACAACTCTTTCCTCTAGTCAGTCTCCTCGAACAAGTACAGACAAAATCCTAGTGCAAACTTCAATTCAGCATCCCATACAATCCGAAGACACAGTGTCCACACACAACCTCTGTATAATCCATCTGACCCAAATCTTCTACTCATTATAAATTATAAGATACATTTTGGTTCCTTGTCCATCATTAAATAAAAGAAATGCATACGTGACCTCTAACAGACTTTAGTTTGAATAACTTTCAGTAAGTAAGTACGATTACGAAGTGTTAATGATCATAATATTTCACAGTGTGTACACCACTTCAAGAATTATGGCAAACAGAAGCAAACATGTGGAGTATTTCTTGTGTCAAGTGTCACTTCCTATTTCAATTACTCACGAAAAATGCAGTGTAATAACTGTCAATGGTCTAACCTAGTGTTGGTATGTCATGTCGTTAGCTTCCTTCCTATTAGCATAAATTTATACAGCTTCCATAAAACCTCCATCTCTTGTGACTTCTATGCAGTTTCTTGTACCAATGTCGTTCGTAGAATTATAGCAGTTCATTTTCTTATCTTAAAAATATAAGGCACTGAGCGTAAGCAAAACATGCAATAGCGAGTAAATATACCAGTAGAGAACAGAATGTCAACAAGTGGATGCAGCACAATCCCTATAACGAGTCTCCGTCAAGCGAACAATCTATAATTAATACCATACTGTGGCCTAAACTCTATGTTTGTACACCTCATATCAGCATTTCTATATATAGCAAATTAAAGAATAGTTATGTCAACAAACAGAAATGTGTAAATATGCAATCCATAAGCAAAGCAGCAAATATGTATCTTACATAATAAACAGGCCATTATCATCATATCAGCATAAGCAAATAAATGTTCATACGTAATCTTAATAAGTAAACATGAAGGCGCAAGCAGATAAATCACAAAGTATAACCTACATACATAACCACAGTCAGCACAATTAATCAGTTGACAATTACAATTTAAATAAATAAGCACAGCAGGCACATAATAAAAAAAAATATGACATCAGTGAAAAGGCAGTGCAGCCAAGCGATGCATAATATACGCAAGTAAAATTCTGTTCATTAATAAAACATTGTCAAAATCAGTTAATGTACGCAAGCACGTCGCTTCACAGGTAAATTCAAAGAACATGAAATTTAGCACAAAGTATGAGTCACGTAATCGCAAGCAGCAAATTACGTCTAAAGTACGTACCTAAGTGGAAATATGTTACCTGAAAAATAAACTCAATTAATCGTTACCTTTTTGGTTTTTTACTTCTTTTTTTTTTCGAAATTACATTCTTCCTGAAATTTTCTCCATAGCAAGTCCTCTTAACGTTGGACACACACAGAATTTACCTGAAGGTCTTAAATATTTTACACAACCGTATCCTGAAAAATACTGAACGATAATAACATAATTTATAAAGTCACTATAGCTTTATACAGAATTTAATCCGAGAAATTAGACTGTGTATTTGTTTACGTCTGTCAGTGCATTCGCACTGAGCGCTCGATCAGCTGTAGGCGCGTGACGTGGGAAGTGATTGTTTGCGGTCAACGACTGCCTTGTGCGGCGCGCAGACTTCACTGTTGCTTTGAGTACGCGCCGCCGCCAGAACACAGCGCGGTATCCTTGCATTCTCCGCATGTTTACGTATAACTGTTGGTTTCTCAAAAGTATGTCATTCCACAAAAATTTTTACGTTCGATATACTGTATGATGTATTCCCTTAGAGCGCCGAGATTTAAGAGTTTCTACTTCAACAGTGTTATCATGAATAATTTTGCGAATCCTATATGGACCGTTATAAAGCAAAAAAAAATTTGCGACATAAGCCTTTTCCTCTATGAGACAAACGACGAGACTTAATTAACACCTTTTGACCAACTGACAAGATTTTTAAACGACCAGGACGTTTAGCTGATTTCTCTCTTCTTGCAGCCGCAGATGCAATATTTTGTAGAGCCAGGTTGACAACTTCAGAATGCCGCAGTTTCCGTGAAGGCGGAAAAGGAACGATTTCAGAGATGCGATTTGTTGGTACTTTATTTTTTAATATCAATAGAGGCGGTAAAGAAGTTGAGTCATTTGGATGTTCATTCAGAATGTTTTGAAAAATATGAAGATACTGATCCCAAGTTCTGTGATTCTGATGACAATAAAGACGGCACAATTTATTGATTTCCTTCATCCATCTCTCTGAAGCATTAGATTGAGGGTGAAAAAGTGAAATGAAAATTGGTCTAATCTTACGACGCCGTAGAGTACGAAGCCAAATTTTAGAGCGAAACTGTGATCCATTATCTGATATAACCTTATCAACATGACCAACTTCTTTAAGAAAATGTTTGATGAATGCATTAGATACTGAACGAGCTGTTGCTTTGCGTAAAGGTGTAAAACACACATATTTTGATGTCAATTCCACTGCTACGAAAATGTACGCAAAACCATTAGTAGAACGAACCACTGGACCGAACAAATCGACTGCAGCCATCTCCTTTAATTTCGCTGGAATGATAGGAAACAACGGTGCTCTGTGAGAAACAGTTGGCGGCTTAGCCTTTTGACATAATTTGCATTTGGCAAGAACAGATCGAATACGTTTTTCCATATTACTGAAGTAGCAATTTTCTCGTAATTTATGAAAGCATTTTCTGGGACCAAAGTGCGCATAACTGAAATGTGTGTACCAAATCAATTTATTGACCCACTCATCAGGAATACAAACTAACCAAACAGAGTTGTCGACCGATTTTCGTTTGAAAAGAATGTCATTGCGAACTAAATAATGCTGTCTAATCGCTACGCTTTCCTTTCTCCTCCACTTCTCCTTAATGTCCTTCCAGATTGGATCCTTATTTTGCTCCTTAGCGATGTCCTGGAGCGAAGACGAAATAAAGTTCTCAAACGCAACACCTTGAATGTACATCAAACAATAATGGTTTTCTTTGCACTCCTCTTCAGCACTTTGTTTCAAACCCATAGGTGCACGTGATAAAGCATCAGCAACAATATTTGAAGATCCCTGTATGTAAACAATACTAAAATCAAATTCCTGTAGGTACAACGCCCATCGTGACAATCTGCCATGAGTTAATTTTGTCGACATAAGAAATTCCAAAGCTCGATGATCAGTGTAAACCTTAGTATGTCTACCGAACAAAAATGTGCGAAATTTTGTGAAAGCCCAAACAACAGCCGAAGCTTCAAGTTCCGTAATCGAATAATTCTTTTCGGATTTAGAGAGAACACGACTTCCAAATGCAATAGTCTTCTGTACTACAACGCCGTTTTCTTCTATCTCTTGAAATAAATGTGCACCTAGGCCTTTGTATGATGAGTCCGTCGCCAAACAAAAATCTTTAGACAAATCCGGATGTGAAAGAAGTGGAGCAGCAACTAAAGCATCACGAAGTTGTTCAAATTCTGACTGAGCTTCCTCATCCCAACACCAATTAGAATTTTTTCCAGATAGTTCACATAAACGAGGTGTGGCCAAATTGTCCAATCTAACAAAGCGTCTAAGAAAATTACAGACACAAAGGAAACTACGAACATCACGTTTTGTGGTAGGAACAGCGTAATTACGAATAGCGTCTAGTTTCTCTGGATCAGGAAGAATACCTTCTGTAGAAATAATGTGACCGAGAAATTTCACCTGAGAACGACCAAATTCAGATTTTTCCAAGTTCACTGTCATGCCAACTCGTGCAAAAATACGTAATAATGAATCCAAAATTTTGTTATGCTCACCCCAAGAACGTTTAGCAATAAGAATATCGTCAACATATGAAGTAATATTGTCACGAAGATAAACAGGTAAAATTTCATTTAAACTACGAATGAATGCTGCAGAAGATACAGTAAGTCCAAACGGTAATTTCCGAAACTGGTAACAGTTACCAAAGGCTAAAAAGGCAGTATATTTTCTACAATCAGGGTGGAGTTCTATTTGCCAAAAACTTGCGCGCATATCAATCGTGGATAAAACTTTAATTCCATGGAAATGTTGAAGAAGTTCATCTAAATTTTGTGGACGGTCAGTTTCAGGAATGATGATATTATTTATCTGTCTGGAATCCAGAACCAAACGAATTGACCCATCCTTTTTAAGAACAACGTGTAATGGGCTGGTATAAGGGCTGACTGCTGGCTCAATAATGCCCTGATCTAACATGTATTGAAGTTCATTCTTAACCTTGTCTCTGTAAGCCAAAGGAATAGCGTACGTTTTCCCGCGAAATGGTATGTGTTCTTTTACCTTAAATAAATATTGTAAGCCTTGTATAGTTCCTGTGTGATGACTAAACACTGTAGCATGTGAAGTCAAAATATGGTGCAGCTCTTCTCTTGCAACGTCATCTGGCACTTCAGCTTTCTTAACCTTTTCATTAATTAATACTTCGCTAGTAATTACATCCTCCATCGCGTCTCTGTATCTATTGTCATTGTCATGAATAAACACACTGTCGTCATAATGCTCAAAGAAAACATCAGAAGTAAGAAACCTTAAACATTTTGTATCTGATTCAGATCTTGCTAAACACTCGAAAAATTTCAAACATTTCGGCATTCCGGCAACAGTCAAATTCACACTTCCTTCTTTAAAGTTCAAAATTGCCTTATGTGTGTTAAGAAACTCCATACCTAATATAATCTGTGTACTGAGTAATGGAACAATAATAAAATTAGCAGACAATTCGTATCCTTGACAAATGAAATTTAGGTTGGTCTGTTGTTTAACTTCCACACCTTTTCCAGAAATCGCTCCTCGAATTGTAGTTTTAGAAATAGGTAACACAGGACAGGCAATAGTTCTTTCACATATACGAAAAACTGATTCACTAATGACGTTCAATGGGCTCCCAGAATCTAAAACTGCAATGAACTTATTCTTACCCACACATACTTCAATAACAGGATGTAAAAATGCGTCTACATTATTTTCCTTTTCGCCTAGCAAAATTTCTCTCATATCTTCCAGGCGTACGTAATGTAAAGTTGTAGTGTCATTACTTTCTGAACCGTCTATATTGCTGCCAGAAGCCGAAGCTGCAAGTCATGGTCGATTGTTTGCGTCACGTCTTTGATTATTCCCGTCATTTCGCGGATCAATTTCTACTATTTCCACTTGTCTCTCTGAATTTCTGTCACGCGGAGGATGCCAATTAGGTCCTTCCTGTCTGTTAGATGCAAATTCTTGGATGTGTCTGTTATTAAAATTTCTGTTTTCCTGTCTGTCTGCATAACTACTTCTTGTATAATTTCGACTGTCACTTCTGAAATTATTGTTGTATCTACTACCCTGGTTATTTCTGTAGTAAGAATTTCTATTACTGTATGAATAATTTCTGTCTTGATGATACCGATTACTGTTTCCGTATGATTGATCATTCCGGTAGGAATTACCGTTATTATAATTGTCTGTGTAATTTCTGTTAGAACGTCTGTTATTGTCATAAGGCTGGTATCTATTGTCCTGTCTGTTTCGTCTGTCATTCTCAAAGTTACCCATGTAACGCCCGTTCCGATCACTATCCCTTTTCTCTGAAAACTTGTTGTAATTACTGTTACTGAAAAAATTACAAGAAGTCCCGTCGTCGTTGTCATACTCAAGTTCTTGTAACAAAGTCTTAAAAGTCTCAATGTCGTCTTTACATCTTCCGGCTAAAGCAATTTGTCTTATAGATTGTGGCAGCTTAGTTAAACAAATGCGAATTAATTCAGTCGGGCTATAAGGGTTGGACAGGAACTGATTCTTTCGAATCATGTCTTCAAAATATTCTGCTGGCGTGCGGAACTCAGACTGTTTGAAATTACGCTGCATAATAAGACTGTGTTTGACTCTGTCTTGCGTGTTTTCGGACCAATATGCCGATAGAAATGCATGATAAAAATCATTCAGATTATTACAATCTCTAATGAGTGCACGCATCCGCGTCGCCGGTTCGTTTTCTAACTATCCACACATAAATTCCAGTTTGTGACTTAGTGGCCAATTTGGTGGGAGTGCATACATAAATTGATCTAACCATGCACATGGATGTATGTCATTCTTAGAATTACGAAAGATCTTAAATTTCCGAACAGTCAAAAAGTGTTTATAGTCAAAGTTTTCGCCTCGTGGCGACAAAGACCTACCGCGTCTGTCCCAGTTTGAATGTCGATTATTGTCAAGTTCGCGCGCCTGGCGCTCTCTTGTTGCATCCCGTAAATGAAACAAATTATTTTCTTCAAACCCCTCTGGTATCTGTGATTCTAATTTTCTTTTGCTGTCCTTTCCTACGATTTCACCTTCAATTTGTTTGACTTGCTTTCGTAATGCCTCAACTTCCCTTTTAACGCGTTCATTAAATTTTCCCTGATTTTCAACATGCTTACTTATGTTCTGGTACTCTTCGGTTTCTGCAAATGGTAATGGAGCTGTATCATCTGAATCTCTATCCCCATTTAAACTAAGACTTGTCAATTTATCTGAAATCTCCTCAACTCTTTCCGATAAGTCACCTATTTTTTCTTTCTGTTTATTTACGTCTTCCGTAAGTGTCGCGAGTCGGGTTTCAGTATTGACACATTTGGTAGTTAACTGTTCATATTGTTGTGTTAGATTATTTATTCTGTCATTTGGTACGGATTCCTCGATTCTCTCAAATATTTCTTCCTTATCATGTGCACGTTGTAAATTTAACTCTGAAAATTTTTGTACTATCACGCGATCTCTTTCTTCCTGTTCTCTATCTTGTTCCCTTTGTCTAATCCCTACTGCAATTAATCTATTATTGTGAGAATTCAAAATCGGTTGTACTTCTTCTCTGATTTCTTTCTTTAACTCATCTTTCATATTTTTGAAACATGTCCCTATTCGTGATTCTAACCTTGTTTCCAAAGTTCCCATCTCTGTTTTAAATTCAGATCGAAACTGCTCCATTGTTCCCCTATCTGTTTTTAATTCAGATCGAAACTGCTCCATTGTTCCCCTATCTGTTTTTAATTCAGATCTCAAAGTTCCCATCTCTGTTTTGATTGTTCCTATTTGTGAGTCTAACCGTGTTTCCATTGTTCCCATTTGTGATCCCAAATTTAATATAGCACTCATCAACTGCTCCATAATAGCCGGTTCCAAATTCTTTTCGCCCCTAACATTTCCCGCGAAACCAACTTCTTTTGTCATAGCTGTAAAGCTATCTGTGTTCGATACTATTTCAGAATCTTCTATCGTTAATCTCGTATTCTGTGAATTTCCTGATTGAGAAAAATTTTGAAATGGTTCCGGACTATTTTCCCGACTTATTAAATTGTTTTCCACTTCATTATTCATTATGCTGTTCTCCTGTGTTGGCGAGTTCGCCATGTCAACAATTTCGTCATTCTGACTATCCATCATTTTTGCCTTTTACATCGATCGCGTAATCATTTACAGAGCATACAAAACTCGTCACTGTACGGAAATTACACACAATGACTCTTTATCTCCAACAATACCATTCACACGAAATGTTTCCCTCAAACACGATTAATCGAACAATTGAAATAATTGCACTAATTGTCAAACCCGTAGACAAGACAACAGAAATGAAATTTTGCAAAAAAAATACCATCAGAAGAATGACAATTACCAAATCTACACATGCAATATAGACTACAATTACTAAACTACAAATTACTACAACAATCCTACTGTCTACTATTTCTACAATCAGAAGAATTCCAAGGGACGATCCGAAGCAGCGGTCGCCACGTGCATGGGGGCTTAGTTAAAATAAAATGCAAATAATTTTAATTTTTTGTTTTAGTAGCTGTTTGTCCGATTACGAAGTCTCGTAAACGGTTGGCCCTGACTAGTATTATTACGCAATCTGACTGCATAGAACAACAACAAAGCACGCAATGGAAATTTTCATTAACACAATTAATTAATTAAGTCCCCAGCAACTATAAAACCTACGAAACCAAAGCACAAGTGTAACTGTTCTGTGTGTGGGAGTATGACTCAACGTACACATCTGGCACGGTTCTTCTTCAACAACACAAGAAATTTTAAATATCATTTATACTGAATTAATTAAAGGAAATAGAAATACCATAATTACTCAAGAAAACCAGAATTACACTCTAATCCCAGAACACAAGCCAGATGCTTTGTTGACTGAACCTGTAATGAAGCATTATTTACGACATTAAATAATGAAAAATAAATCAAGTTTCGTTACCTTCATATATTGACCAAAATCACTCTAATCATTACAATATATCTCCATACCGACTCGCTATTACCACATCTCAACAAGAACTTTTCAGTATCACATCTCAGCAAGCACTTCCTACTAGCACATCTCAACAAACACTCTCTGCTACGAGTTCTTAACAAGCACTGCCCACTACGAGTTCTCAATAATCACTGCCAATGGAGGCGGCGGAACAATACTCTCTAGCGCGATCTCTGGCGCTGTGGCTCAGTGTAGCCACCTTTCTATATCTATTATATTCTTGTACTGTTGCTGCCTATAGTCGTGTTTAAAATTGTAAAAAGAGATGTATTTCATAAGAGCGAACAAAAACAAGTTTCCATAGCTCTTAAGGTAGGCATTTTGGATCCCACGTTTACTACACGCTCTTTTCTTGTGTTGATCCGCACTGCGCCCTCTAAAAGTTTAATGGTGGAGTTCTAATTGAACCTGTGTACACTGGTGGTCATTAAAACTGTAAGACCACGAAGGCGGCATGCGTCAGACATCAGATTTGCAGGAAACGTAGTAGATGCCTGGACATGCAAATGATTAGCATTTCAGCGTGAGTGCACAGAGCAGATGGGACTAATGTCATCTACACTGCCTGACAAAAAATGTGAAGCATCCAGAAGACATAGATGGATGTCACTGTAACTTCGTACAAGTATATACCATCGGCAGGTATGTGAACAACTAGAGTTGCAGTTCCCTGTGACAGCTAGAACAGCCACCAGAGTGCATTAGTGTTGCTCGTGTTTAGTGTTGCTACCAGAACTAGTAGGGTAAGTATAGATGTAGAGTCTTGTACTGCAAGGAAGCAAGGGAGAGGATGTTGTTATGCTTGGTTGATATCCTCTTTCTACAACACAAACTCACATGTGGATTAATAGGTTTATTTACATGAACTGGAATATTTACTTAACTTGAATAGAGCCCATGTTTGTGGTACAATGTTCTCAGTAACAGTCATGCTATACTCACTAATGTGGTTGCTATTTACTGCCATAGCCTGTGACGAACTACCCACTCTGCAGGTAAACTGACAGATGCCAAATTGGATGACTGATTGATTGAGAGAGTGATGGTTCAAATGGCTCTGAACACTATGGGACTTCACTTCTCAGGTCATCAGTCCCCTAGAACTTAGAACTACTTAATCCTAACTAACCTAAGGACATCACACACATCCATGCCCAAGGCAGGATTCGAACCTGCGACTGTAGCGGTCGCGCGGTTCCAGACAGTAGCACCTAGAACCGCTCGGCCACCCCGGCCGGCTGAGGGAGTGAGTGAGGCCCTCCGGTCAGCTGGGGTGGCCTAAATACCTACTGTCGAGAGGGCGTTGGGGGCGTGTTGCTTGTGGGTGTGCCCCTGGCCCCTCTCGTGGTAGTTGTGCTTGATCCAGCGCCTAGTAATCGATCTTCGCGCTTCATCGTTACCGACTCGTGTGCTGGCGACAGCTTACGCCAGCACAAAAGAGCGTGAAAAATGTCAGATGTTGACTGATCAATGTGAAGAAGGCTGAGAGCCCATGTACACACTTCAGAGAGCGTAATCAGTGACTGTTTGAAAGAGGTGTCGTTGTCGGTCTCCTTTAGACTAGCTGATCGAATCCTGCAACATCCAGATTTGTGGAGCGTTCAGATATGACGCTGACCTGGTGTCAGACTGCATGGGACTCTGAGGGTAGGTACACTCCTTGTCAACTTTCCGGTCAACCACATCTGACCATGGGGACTCGCCCTATTGTGCACTGAGCGCACTGTAGCCCTGTCACATCTGTGCCTGCCATCCAAGAACAAGTAATGGACTCCCTTCAACATTCTGTGTCATCCCACACAACTGATCGAAGACTACTAGAAGGCAGACCAGGGAATTACCGTCCAATGTGTAGACTGCCATTAACGGAAACGGCTGCTTTTGGATTGGTGCTGTGACAGGGAAACATGAACTGCTGATGAATGGCATCGCACTGTGCTCTGTGACGAACTGCAGTTCTGCACTACTCCGGATAACCATCATCAGGCGTATGGCAGTAACTTGTGGAGAAGATACATTTCTACAATGTTTGGAGAGGCATGACCGTGCTATTCCTGGCATCATGGTGTGTGCAGCCATTATGTCTGACTTCAGGTCATGGAGGATAGTGACTGAGGGTACTGTGACAGCACAGCACTATGCCACGGACATCCATTGTCTTCATGACTTACCACTCAAGAAGCAGAGCCGTGGTGACAATTTTCAACATGACAATACTCGTCCGCAAATGGTACCTGTCCCTATGAACTGTTGAGGTACTCCCATGGTCAGCAAGATCCCCAGGTTTGTCCTCAGTAGAAAATATGTGAAACTTGCTGGAGCGCCAACTCTTTCCGATAGCCAGTATCCTTGGATATCAAAGGCCAGTTACAACAGCCGTGAGCCAGGTTGCTTAAGGAATGGATGCAACGACTTTACGACAGCCTTCTCAACCGAATCAGAGCCCGCATCCAGGCCAGAGGGGGTGCAACGCCATACTGAGAATTGGGCTCATACTGCCAAATTACACTGAAGAGCCAAAGAAACTGTTGTAGGTATGAGTATTCAAATATAGACATGTGTAAACAGGCAGAATACGGCGCTACGGTCGGCAACGCCTATATGAGACAAGTGTCTGGCACAGTTGTTAGATCGGTTACAGCTGCTTCAATGGCAGGTTATCAAGATTTAATTGAATAAGATCAAGGTATATAGGCGGCGCACGAGCGATGGGACACAGCATCTCCGAGGTAGCGATGAAGTGGGGAATTTCCCATATGACCATTTCACGAGTGTACCGTTAATATCAGGTATCCGGCAAAACATAAAATCTCTGACATCGCTGCGAGCGGAAAAAGATCCTGCAAGAACGGGACCAACTACGACTGAAGGGAATCGTTGAAAGTGACAGGAGTGCAACGCTTCCGCAAGGTGCTGCAGATTTCATTTCTGGACCATCAACAAGCTTCAACTGAGTGAACCGTTCAACGAAACATCATCGATATCGGCTTTCGGAGCCGAAGGCCCACTCATGTACCCTTGATGACTGCACGACGCAAAGCTTTACGCCTCGCCTGGGCCCGTCAAAACCAATATTGGACTGATGACTGGAAACAAGTAGCTGGAAGGACGAGTCTCGTCTAAAATTGTATCGAGCGGACGGACGTGTACGGGTATGAAGACAACCTCATGAATCCATGGACCCTGCATGTGAGCAGGAGACTGTTCAAGCTGGTGGAGGGTCTGTAATGTTCGGGCGTGTGGAGTTGGAGGGATGTGGGACCCCTGATACGTCTAGATGCGACTCTGACGGGAGTGTGACACGTACGTAAGCATCCTGTCTGATCACCTGCATCTATTCATGTCCATTGTGCATTCCGGCGGACTTGGGCAATTACAGCAGGGCAGTGCGACACCCCACATGTCTAGAATTGCTATGCAGTGGCTCCAGGAACACTTCTGAATTTAAACACTTCCACTGGCCACCAGACCCCTCAGACATGAACATTATTGTGCATATGTGGGATGCCTTGCAACGTGCTGTTCAGAAGAGACCTCCAACCCCTCGTACCTTACGGATTTATTGACAGCCCTGCAGGATGCATGGTGTCAATTCCCTCCAGCACTACTTTAAAAAAAAAAAAGTTCAAATGTCTCTGAGCACTATGGGACTTAGCATCTGAGGTCATCAGTCCCCTAAAACTTAGAACTAGAACTACTTAAACCTAACCTAAATACATTACACACATCCATGACCGAGGCAGGATTCGAATCTGCGACCGTAGTGGTTGCGCGGTTACAGACTGAAGCGCCTAGAACCGCTCGGCCACACCGGCAGCACTACACCAGACATTAGTCGAGTATGTGCCTCGTCCAGTTGCGGCACTTCTGCGAGCTCGCGGGGCCCATACACACTATTAGACAGGTGTACCAGTTTCTTTAGCTCTTCAGCGTATTTGTAAAATTCACTCGATTTTGTAATCACTGAAACAACGTCACACGTCCTTCCAAATCGTGAGAGTTCCCTCTCTTTTCTTCTCAGGCAGTGTATGTACATTCTGTATACAGGGGAAGATTATACAGCGGGTTTCTCATACACAATTCGACTTTGAACGTCGTGTGTTTAGGGAACATCGTATTCTGTAAGGAGCACCTGCCGGAATTGGTCTTGGCGTATCGAGGCCGTAGTTTATCGTTCCCCGGTACGGCACCTCGCGTCGATGTGAGGTTTTCATATGTTTTCTGCCATTGTAAGTAATTTACCTTCACTGCAGTGGGACAAAGATGAATGACCGCGCTGCACGAGTAGTGAATAAGATCCTTGACTCTGGTTCACTAGCTAGCTAGTCAGTTACGCAGCGCTGGGGCATTCTTATCTGAGGCATAGTAGCGACCACATGAGTTTTTAGAGAAGTGGATGTGATATTTGTGAATGACAGAGAAATTATCTAGAACAGTTAATTATAGAGATGAAAACATGTTTGTAAGCATATGTTATTCATTTTATTGAGGGAGAAGATTTTCCTTGGAGGAATTTTTCAGGTAACAAATTCATGAGCAAAAAAGGAATGTTTGTTTGTCAGAACTATTAATTTAAGGAAATCTTTGTCCCTCAGATGACTAATGACATTCTTGATTGGTGTTAATTTGTTCTCTCCATTTCCATTACTTCACAAGTAGAGCAATTATTTCAAAAGTCTGTAATTTTCTTAGTAATGAGTGAAATTTGTATGTGTTAGGGTCTTATTACGTTGTAGTCTTTTTCGACAATAATCAGAGTTTAATTGTTCAAGAAGGACTTCCTCCATCACTGCTAGTAAAGTTTTGAATATTTTGTCGTGTGTGCATTGCACTTCACGCCACACGAAACCACAGATTGTTTATGACAAGCAAACAAATAAACATTGTAATGAATATTCAAATAACTTACGGGTTTGCTGCCGGGTGACGTCATCGAACACCGCCGATATTTCGACAGGAGCACACCCTGCCATTCTCAAGGCACAAATGCAAGGAAGAAAAAAAGTGCAAGCAAATTTAAAACCTCGGTTCACAGAGGAGAAACAAGGAAGACACCACACACAGAACAAGTGTCAACACAACCAAAGATAACCAACATCAGAAATATCGATAGTTACTATTAATCAACAGGTGAGATAGCACTAATTCTGTCCCTCTGTTTTTTGATGAGCCGGATTCCAAGCAGCTTGCACATTTTTTCTTCCTTGCATTTATGCCTTGAGAATGGCAGGGGTGTGCTCCTGTCGAAATACCGGCGGTGTTCGACGACGTCACCCGGCAGCAAACCCGTAAGTTATTTGAACATTCGATTCGCCGGGAAAAGTTAAGGTCTCACATTGTAATGAGTAGATTATTTTTCTTTAGCTGCTACAGTTGCTGATTTCAGTTTGCTTTCCAGAACGTCAGTGCAACAGATACAAAACAGTATTGTGAGTATGAGGTAATTTACTTTTATTTCAGAGCAGATCTCACTTTGCATTTTAAGAGGAAACAGTATACAGTCAGAATTTTCAGGTGTTGTGTTAAATTTTAATTTACTGCGAACAGTGTAGGTAATCTCAAACAGATATTTTCTTTTGAGTAGAGCAGTATTTTGTTTTTGTGGATATTTCAGCTCAGACACTTCACTTTGTATTATGCAACTTTCATAATATACTTCACACACCTTGAACGACTGGAGATAGGGCGTTCCTATTTACAGGACATGTACATTAGTATGTTCAGCAGAAAAGATTAGCATTTCACGCACCTCGGTTCAGCGTGTGTCCTGTTGCCTAATATCACATGTGTCCGTCATGGCCCCTGATAACTTGTGCCATGCGTGATGGCATCGCCGCGTATAAGGCGCGAATGGTGTCCTGCGGTATAGCCGTCCATGCTGCATTCACCTGTTCCAAAGCTGATCGTTGGCATTGGGTCACAGCACTGCACCGGTTTTTACCATTTCCCACACATTTTCGATTTGCGGCAAGTCTGGTGACATGGCGGGCCAGGACCAAAGGCTGACATCGTGTGACACCAAGAAGGCACGTGTTCGTGAAGTAACATGTGGTCGTGCATTGTCTAGGTGAAAAATGGCGTCTGGGGTGTTGTGAAGAAAGGGTATGGCTACGAGTCACAGGATGTCATTCACGTAGGTAACGCTGGTCACGGTGCCCTGGACAAGAGGCAACTGTGATTTGTTCTCGTACCCAGTAGCACCGCACACCATAAGGCGTTTAAATGGCACTGTATGTCTTGTGCGAATGCAGTCACTGTGATGCCGCTCCCACTATCTGTGGCGAACCAACATGCGGCCATAAATTTCAAACAAACACAACCTGAATTCGTCCGAAAATACTATATGAGGCCATTCCTGTCTCCACTGATGTCGTTCCATACACAACAGTAGTCTAAAAAGTCTCCGCACATTCGTCATGAGAAAACCACTCGCTCTACAGGCCACAAGTGGCCCATCGGAACCATCCGACCTCCGCGTCATCCTCAGAGGAGGATGCGGCTAGGAGGGACATGGGGTCAGCACACCGCTCTCCCGGTCGTTATGATGGTGTTCTTGACCGAAGCCGCTACTATTCGGTCGAGTAACTCCTCAATTGGCATCACGAGGCTGAGTGCACCCCGGAAAATGGCAACAGCGCTTGGCGGCCTGGATGGTCACCCATCCAAGTGCCGACCACGCCCGACAGCGCTTAACTTCGGTGATTTCACGGGAACCGGTGTATCCACTGCGGCAAGGCCGTTGCCACATTCGTCTTAGGTAGATGGAAAAGTGGACGAAGCGCAGGTAATAAACGGCGACGGACTGTCACCCCTGATAGTGTACGATGTGTTACACTGTTCCACTGCTGCGCGAGAACCGGGAAGGACGCATATGTGTCCTGCAATGCTATTCGGATGAGGTGTTGATCTTCTCGAGGGCGGCATGAGTGGTTCGACCTGACCCATCTCGACCTGTTCTACGACCTTCCGTGAACCATTCTGTACACACCCGTTGCACTACCGAAACATTTCATCCCACACGAGCAGCAGTTCCCGGGTGGCTGCATCACAATCTCTCATGTCCATAATAAGCCCTCTTTCAAACTCACTGATTTGACGGTTCGTTTCGCGCATACGTCTGCGAGACATCCTGCACGTCTGCTCGACCCACACGGATCCATTGCCTTCGGTTTACAGCGACAACGAGAGCCACAGACACATTTTACCGGTAGGTTGTGTTGCGCCGCGATATCGATGTTGAACTTGAACCCGCGGGCCAACATGGTTCAGGTGGTAACTATTTCTGCAGAAAGTACTAATGCACACTACTGGCCTTTAAAATTACTACACGACGAAGATGACGTGCTACAGACGCGAAATGTAACAGACAGGAAGAAGAAGCTGTGCTACGCAAATGATTAGCTTTTCCGAGAATTCACACAAGGCTGGCGCCGGTGGTGACACCTAAAACGTGAAGACATGAGGAAAGTTTCCAACCGATTTCTCATACACAAACAGCAGTTGAGCGGCGTTGCCGGGTGAAACGTTGTTGTGATGCCTCGTGTAAGAAGGAGAAATGAGTACCATCCCGTTTCCGACTTCGATAAAGGTCGGATTGTAGCCTATCGCGATTGCGGTTTATCGTATCGCAACATTGCTGCTCGCGTTGGTCGAGATCCAATGACTGTTAGCAGAATATGGAATCCGTGGGTTCAGGAGGGTAATACGGAACGCCTTGCTGGATCCCAATGGCCTCGTATCACTAGCAGTCGAGATGACAGGCATCTTATTCGCATGGCTGTAACGGATCGTGCAGCCACGTCTCGATCCCTGAGTCAACAGATGGGGACGTTTGCAAGACAACAACCATCTGCACGAACAGTTCGACGACGTTTGCAGCAGCATGGACTATCAGCTCGGAGACCACGGCTGCGGTTACCCTTGACGCTGCATCACAGACAGGAGCGTCTGCGATAGTGTACTCGACGACGAAACTGGCTGCACGATTGGCAAAATGTCATTTTTTCGGATGAATCCAGGTTCTGTTTACAGCATCATGATGGTCGCATACGTGTTTGGCGACATCGCGGTGAACGCACATTGGAAGCATCTATTCGTCATCGCCATACTGGCGTATCACCCGGCGTGATGGTATGCAGTGCCTTTGGTTACACGTCTCGGTCACCTCTTATTCGCATTGACGGCACTTTGAACAGTTGACGTTACATTTCAGATGTGTTACGACCCGTGGCTCTACCCTTCATTCGACCCCTGCGAAATCCTACATTTCAGAAGGATAATGCACGACCGCATGTTGCATGTCCTGCACGGGCCTTTCTGGATATAGAAAATGTTCGACTGCTGCCCTGGCCAGCACATTCTCCAGATCTCTCACCAATTGAAAACGTCTGGTCAATGGTGGCCGAGCAACTGGCTCGTCACAATACGCCAGTCACTACTCTTGATGAACTGTGGTATCGTGTTCAAGCTGCATGGGCAGCTGTACCGGTACACGCCATCCAAGCTCTGTTTGACTCAATGCCCAGGCGTAACAAGGCCGTTATTACGGCCAGAGGTGGTTATTCTGGGTACTGATTTCTCAGGATCTATGCACCCAAATTGCGTGAAAATGTAATTACATGTCAGTTCTAGTAAAATATATTTGTCCAATGAATACCCGTTTATTATCTGCATTTCTTCTTGGTGTAGCAATTTTAATGGCCAGTAGTGTACATGTGCTGTGAATATGAACGTCCTATCTCTAGTCATTCGAGATGTTCTGTTCTTTCTGAACATGAGTGTAGTTTCCACTGAGCACACAATTAGTTTCTTCCGGTATTTAATTATATTCATTCTCATTTTTTTCAAATCCAGTATTTCTTTAAGATTAAAGATCTTTTTCACGATACTGTTCACATACGGAACACAGGACCAACCAAGAGTCAGTACTGCTCAGCAGTAGAACAAGATGTCTGAAGTACATGTTCCGCAAAATGAAAGGTTTTGGGAAAACATTATTCAGTATTTTCATTTATAGACAAATATTTATAGAAAGCATACAGCGACTGTCGTGGGAATATGGAATAGATGGGATGAGTATGGCAGTGCTCATCTCATGCAACATCTCGACGGTTCCACTCCGCTACTGCCCTACAGCACAGATGTATATTTGCTCGACCGTCCAGGATCCTACAGCTGAGTCCCGCACCTTGAGCATGGAGGAGGAGGAAATTAGTGTTTAACGTCCCGTCGACAACGAGGTCATTAGAGACGGAGCACAAGCTTGGATTAGGGAAGGATGTGGAAGGAAATCGGCCGTGCCCTTTCGAAGGAACCATCCCGGCATTTGCCTGAAGTGATCTAGGGAAATCACGGAAAACCTAAATCAGGATGGCCGGACGCGGGATTGAACCGTCGTCCTTGAGCATGGAAACGGCTTGTCTGGAGCAGGGCATTTGTCCACACAGACTTTGTGGTGACGTCAGGAGCACCGGCGACAGCCAGCACGGTGGTCGGCGCCTCCCTCGACGCGGCAGCAGAGAGAGAGAGAGTGAGAGGGACGGAGAGAGAGAAAGAGAGAGGCGCACCGGCTGGGGGGGGGGGGGGGGGGCGCCCAACGACAGCGCTGGACGCTGGAGCCACAGACCAGACAGACACCACGCCGTCCTCTCAGGCGGGTCCGGCTTCTGAGCACAGAGTCACAGGGGTCCTGTTCTTTGTCCGCGTGTGGAGGCTCCTAATAGAAAGGACGACGCCACAGCTGCATTCGCCATCGTCATACAGACTCAACACCTAGTGCCATGTAATGCGTGCCACTGTATGCACAACACGACCGCCTGTGACTCGTGTAACCGGTTACTTGGACAGCAACCGTTACGTTTCTGACGTGTTAAGGGGGAACCATAGGGTTCCATGCTTTCCCTCTCCTTTCCACGCCCTCACCGAGTTTCGTAAGAATATGAAAATTGATTAACTATTTAGAGTTTTTTGTGTTTGTTAATGACCAGTTTCAGTCTAAATTTTATGCCTCAGAAAATGTTCATTCTTGTACCGCATAACAGTGGCTAAGCTAATTTTCAAATCTTAGTATTAACTTCATTCACTTAAAGTAACGAAAAATTTCACTGGCAAAACTAATAACTAAAGATAGAGCACAAATTAAGAGTGCGCAATTCCATTTATTCTGTAGTTAGCTTAGCGAGTAACTTCTCCTGTCTCGGTATATATTTGATTGTTGTTACATTAAAAGTAAAATCAGTTGCCTGTTTGCTCAAAGTAAATTCAGTTCAATCTTTCAATAATCAAATGTAAATTGTTTGTCTCTTTCTAAATTTTGCGTTACGTTACACTGAGTTTACTGAAAGTAATTTTTTTACATAACAAAGTTTTAGTTATACTTCTTTAACCTGTAACTCCATTGAACTTTACTTTCAAAATTTAGTATTTCGCATTAAGTAACTGCAAACTCGGTGTTTTCTGATTTTTTCTATTGAATTGTTGTGCTGTGGAAAAGCCTGACAACCTGTTGCATGCCACTGATTATTTACTTGAAATTTTTTGCTATTACATTTCTTAAGATTCTTCAGATCCATTGCCCTAGCGGGTTGGCGACCGTTTAATTATCCACTTTTTAGCTAATCAGCGTCTTCTTTGAAGTATCAGTAATTTTTGTGGTAAATATTACGTGGTACCCTTTTCCCCCCTGTGCGGTTCATGAGCGATTGCACTGTATTCCACGCATTTCAAAATTATCGTCAGTTTTTAGCTTAAGTTTAGAATAGATTCTTCCTTCAGAAAAGTCTGTTGCACACTTTTCTCCAACCAACCGGTGTTATTTTCCTTCGGCAACGATACCCGTTCAAATGGCTCTAAGCGCTATGGGACTTAACATCTGAGGTCATCAGTCCACTAGACTTAGAACTACTAAAACCTAACTAACCTAAGGACTTCACACACATCCGTGCCCGAGGCAGGATTCGAAACTGCGATCGTAGCAGCTGCGAGGTTAGGGACTGAAGCGCCTAGAACCGCTCGGTCACTGAGCCAGCAAACGATACCCGTACTCACTATAAAATTTAATGCGATCACGGTCAAATATATCGAAACACAGTAGGCCGATTAGGAAAGGGAGGGATTACAAGTGGGATTCGAAGCGGTGGTGTTCAAAGATATTGTCTTTGCACAACGTTTTTCAATACTGTTGCTGAGCACCTAAAAGAAAAAGAGTTAGAAAATGAAAGAGGTGTAGTAGGGGAAGAAAGGACAGAGAGAAGTAATAATGCAGATGAACAAGCAGCGTTGGCAGTATCAGAGGAAGAACTAAAATTTACGATTTAGAGTGTAGAAAAACCGGAAACAGTACTGAATGAGGATAAATGTAGTAATGACCAGAATGATGAGAATCGGCCAAGTTTATGTCAAACACTTTCTAGAAGACAGAGCTTAGAACAAAAGAAATCTGTTTGAAGAAAATAAGAAGTACAAAATCTATGGGTAAAAACAGCTTTGAAAAAGTAAAAGATTTGTGGACAGCAAAAAGAACTCTGACAGAATTAAGAAAGACATTCGCCATGTGTGTTGTCAGCGAAGAAATTTCCTGCAGCGTGAAGGCTCAAATGGTTCTGAGCACTATGGGACTTAACTTCTGAGATCATCAGTCTTCTAGAACTTAGAACTACTTAAAACTAACTAACATAAGGACATCACACACATCCATGCCCGAGGCAGGATTCGAACGTGCGACCGTAGCAGTCGCGCGGTTCCAGACTGGTAGCGCCTAGAACCGCTCGGCCACCCCGGCCGGCTGCAGCGTGAAGTCGTCGAAGGGAAGACTGCGGGGAAGTGAGAAAAAAAAGAAAAATTCTTGGAATGCTGGAAGACAAACAATCATTGTAAGCAACAGATTAAAGAAGAGGGACAGGACGGAGGAAAATACAGGGTGTCCGGTCGATACCTACTGTGCGACAGAGATACCAAACAACGAAAATGTGACTACCAAAACTGAAGATGATAAAAAGAAACGACTGTCGTTCTGATGAGAGGTATACCACTTCCACCGTGCTTGGTCGTCGCGAGCGTAGCCATATTATTTTGGGGTGGAAGGTGTAGGGTAGGTAAGAGCTGATGGTGTGGGTAGGCCTAGGGCGGATGGTTTCACGTTCTAAGAGAGAGGGTCGACTGGAATGACAATGTGGAAGGGTGCGGAGTGTCAGCAGGTGCAAGGAAGGGCGCCGCACCAGCAGGCCAGCCTTCTCGAGCGTGGGCTTCGCTGTAGGGCGGTGGGGTTCAGATCTATGGAAAACGTACAGCAGACGGAGTTGTTCTAGGTTTCTTCTTGGAGATGTGGAACCTTCAAGATTCAGTGCTGAGTGAAGTTGGTGGAAGGTAGCCGGACACAGAAAGCAAAACGCAATGCGGGTTGTTCCAGGGTTTGAAAGAAACGGTAAATCCGAGAGGGCCACAGGTTTGTGAAAACTGCGTAGAAGAGGATCGGTCGGACGATTACGTTGTACGTATGAATGACGATCGAAGGATTCGGTCGCCGTTGTTGCTGTTGTGATCTTCAGTCCTGAGACTGGTTTGATGCAGCTCTCCATGCTACTCTATCCTGTGCAAGTTTCTTCATCTCCCAGTACCTACTGCAACCTACATCCTTCTGAATCTGCCTAGTGTATTCATCTCTTGGTCTCCCTCTACGATTTTTACCCTCCACGCTGCCCTCCAATGCTAAATTTGTGATCCCTTGATGCCTCAGAACATGTCCTACCAACCGATCTCTTCTTCTCGTCAAGTTGTGCCACAAACTCCTCTTCTCCCCAATACCTCCACATTGGTTATGTGATCTACCCATCTAATCTTCAGCATTCTTCTGTAGCACCACATTTCGAAAGCTTCTATTCTCTTCCTGTCCAAACTATTTATCGTCCATGTTTCACTTTCATACATGGCTATACTCCATATACTTTCAGAAACGTCTTCCTGACACTTAAATCTATACTCGATGTTAACAAATTTCTCTTCTTCAGAAACTCTTTCCTTGCCATTGCCAGTCTACATTTTATATCCTCTCTACTTCGACCATCATCAGTTATTTTGCTCCCCAAACAGCAAAACCACTTTACTACTTTACGTGTCTCATTTCCTAATCTAACTTCCTCAGCATCACCCGACTTAATTCGACTACATTCCATTATCCTCGTTTTGCTTTTGTTGATGTTAATCTTATATCCTCCTTTCAAGATACTGGCCATTCCGTTCAACTGCTCTTCCAAGTCCTTTGCTGTCTCTGACAGAATTACAATGTCATCGGCGAACCTCAAAGTTTTTATTTCTTCTCCATGGATTTTAATACCTACTCCGAATGTTTCTTTTGTTTCCTTTACTGCTTGCTCAATATACAGATTGAATAACATTGGGGAGAGGCTACAACCCTGTCTCACTCCCTTCCCAACCACTGCCTCCCTTTCATGCCCCTCGACTCTTATAACTGCCATCTGGTTTCTGTACAAATTGTAAATAGCCTTTCGCTTCCTGTATTTTACCCCTGCCGCCTTTAGAATTTGAAAGAGAGTGTTCCAGTTAACATTGTAAAAAGCTTTCTCTAAGTCTATAAATGCTAGAAACGTAGGTTTGCCTTTCCTTAATCTTTCTTCTAAGATAAGTCGGAAGGTCAGTATTGCCTCACGTGTTCCAATATTTCTACGGAATCCAAACTGATCTTCCCCGATGTCGGCTTCTACCAGTTTTCCCATTCGTCTGTAAAGAATTCGCGTTAGTATTTTGCAGCTGAAACTGATAGCTCGGTAATTTTCACATCTGTCAACACCTGCTTTCTTTGGGATTGTAATTATTATACTCTTCTTGAAGTCTGAGGGTACTTCGCCTGTCTCATACATCTTTCTCACCAGATGGTAGAGTTTTGTCAGAACTGGCTCTCCCAAGGCCGTCAGTAGTTCTATTGGAATGTTGTCTACTCCCGGGGCCTTGTTTCGACTTAGGTCTTTCAGTGCTCTGTCAAACTCTTCACGCAGTATCGTATCTCCCATTTTCTCTTCATCTACATTCTCTTCCATTTCTATAATATTGTCCTCAAGTACATCGCCCTTGTATAGACCCTCTATATACTCTTCCATCTTTCTGCTTTCACTTCTTTGGTTAGAACTGGGTTTCCATCTGAGCTCTTGATATTCATACAAGTGGTTCTCTTTTCTCCAAAGATCTCTTTAATTTTCCTGTAGGCAGTATCTATCTTACGCCTCGTGAGATAAGCCTCTCATCCTTACATTTGTCCTCTAGCCATCCCTGCTTAGCCATTTTGCACTTCCCGTCGATCTCATTTTTGAGACGTTTGTATTCCTTTTTGCCTGCTTCATTTACTGCATTTTTATATTTTCTTCTTTCATCAATTAAATTCGATATTTCTTCTGTTACCCAAGGATTTCTACTAGCCCTCGTCTTTTTACCTACTTGATCCTCTACTGCCTTCACTATTTCATCCCTCAGAGCTACCCATTCTTCTTCTACTGTACTTCTTTCCCCCACTGCTGTCAATTGTTCCCTTATGCCCTCCCTGAACCTCTGTACAACCTCTGGTTCTTTCAGTTTATCCAGGTCCCATCTCCGTAGATTCCCATCTTTTTGCAGTTTCTTCAATTTTAATCTGCAGTTCATAACCAATAGATTGTGGTCAGAGTCCACATCTGCCTCTGGAAATGTCTTACAATTTAAAACCTGGTTCCTACATCTCTGTCTTACCATTATATAATCTATGTGATACCTTTTAGTATCTGCAGGATTCTTCCATGTATACAGCCTTCTTTTATGATTCTTGAACCAAGTGTTAGCTATGATTAAGTTATGCTCTGTGCAAAATTCTACCAGACGGCTTCCTCTTTCATTTCTTACCCCCAATCTATATTCACCTACTATGTTTCCTTCTCTCCCTTTTCCTACACTCGAATTCCAGTCACCCATGACTATTAAATTTTCGTCTCCCTTCACTATCTGAATAATTTCTTTTATCTCATCATACATTTCATCAATTTATTCATCATCTGCAGAGCTAGTTGGCATATAACCTTGTACTACTGTAGTGGGCGTGGGCTTCGTGTCTATCCTGGCCACACTAATGCGTTCACTATGGTGTTTGAGGTAGCTTACCCGCACGCCTATTTTTTTATTTATTATTAAACCCACTCCTGCATTACCTCTCTTTGATTTTGTATTTATAACCCTGTATTCACCTGAGCAAAAGTCTTGTTCCTCCTGCCACCGAACTTCACTAATTCCCACTATATCTAACTTTAACCTATCCATTTCCCTTTTTAAATTTTCTAACCTACCTGCTCGATTAAGGGATCTGACATTCCACGCTCCGATCCGTAAAACGCCAGTTTTCTTTCTCCTGATAACAACGTCCTCTTGAGTAGTCCCCGCCCGGAGATCCGAATGGGGGACTATTTTACCTCCGGAATATTTTACCGGAGAGGACGTCATCATCATTTAGCCATACAGTAAAGCTGCATGCCCTCGGGAAAAATTACGGCTGTAGTTTCCCCTTGCTTTCAGCCGTTCGCAGTACCAGCACAGCAAGGCCGTTTTGGTTATTGTTACAAGGCCAGATCAGTCAATAATCCAGACTGTTGCCCCTGCAACTACTGAAAATGCTGCTGCCCCTCTTCAGGAACCACACGTTTGTCTGGCCCCTCAACAGATACCCCGCCGTTGTGGTTGCACCTACGGTACGGACATCTGGATCATTGAGGCACGCAAGCCTCCCCACCAGCGTCAAGGTCCATTGTTCATGGGGGGGTCGGTCGCCGTATTCGCGCAGAAAGTAGTCTTAGTCTACAATGGGCTTTCCTTCGGTCGGTTAGTAACAGGAGATCTCCGTTCTTGCCCGAGTGTTCAGGCTATGTACGTTACTGTTTTCCTTAAGATGACTGGACGGTTGTAGATTGTTAGGTAGCGGTCTCAAGGACAGAATGTTTGGGTGGTTATGATATAATTATTGCTTGTTACGTAGATATCATTGGTTACACCAGAAGGTAAGCCGGCTGGAGTGGCCGTGCGGTTCTAGGCGCTACAGTCTGGAGCCAAGCGACCGCTACGGTCGCACATTCGAATCCTGCCTCGGGCGTGGATGTGTGTGATGTCCTTAGGTTAGTTAGGTTTAATTAGTTCTAAGTTCTACGCCTAGAACTGATGACCTCAGAAGTTAAGTCGCATAGTGCTCAGAGCCATTTGAACCATTTTCAACCAGAAGGTAAAGCTGTTGAGATGGATCGCTGTGGTGACTGAAGGTTAGGATGATTGACAACTAAGGAAGGAATATTATTGTATAATGTCTCGCTGACGGCGACATTACTAGATAGCCTTCTATAACAAGATGAATAACGTTACCTACAACATGAATATAAAAAAACCGTTAGTTGGTTACAGGCACATACGGTATTTTACATATTGTCAAAAAGGGAAAATAGCGAATAAGATTTATAGATTTATGATACAAAACAACACAAATTACAATTAAATAACTGTTATTATGAGATATACGTACTCTCCTTCATAAGAACTGCATTGCGAATTCTACACTACTGGCCATTAAAATTGCTACACCATGAAGATGACATGCTACAGACTCGAAATTTAACCGACAGGAAGAAGATGCTGTGATATGCAAATGATTAGCTTTTCAGAGCATTCACACAAGGTTGGTGCCGGTGGCGACACCTACAACGTGCTGACAGGAGGAAAGTTTCCTACCGATTTCTCATACACAAACAGCAGTTGACCGGCGTTGCCTGGTTAAACGTTGCTGTGATGCCTCGTGTAAGGATGAGAAATGCGTACCATCACGTTTCCGACTTTGATAAAGGGCGGATTTTAGCCTATCGCGATTGCGGTTTATCGTATCGCAACCTTTTCTGCTCGCGTTGGTCGAGATCCAATGATTGTTAGCAGAATATGGAATCCGTGGGTTCAGGAGGGTAATACGGAACGCCGTGCTGGATCCCAACGGCCTCGTACAACTAGCAGTCGAGATGACAGGCATCTTATTCGCACGGCTGTAACGGATCGTGCAGCCACGTCTCGATTCCTGAGTCAACAGATGGGGACGTTTGAAAGACAACAGCCATCTGCACGAACAGTTCGACGACGTTTGCAGCAGCATGGACTATCAGCTCGGAGACCATGGCTGCGGTTACGCTTGACGCTGCATCATTGACAGGAGCGTCTGCGATGGTGTACTCAACGACGAACATGGGTGCACGAATGGCAAAATGTCATTTTTCGGATAAATCCAGGTTCTGTTTACAGCATCATGATGGTCGCATCCGTGTTTGGCGACATCGCTGTGGACGCACATTGGAAGCGTGTATTCGTCATCGCCATACTGGCGTATCACCCGGCGTGATGGTATGTGGTGCCATTAGTTACACATCTCGGTCACCGTTTCTTCGCATTGAGGGCACTTTGTACAGTGGCCGTTACATTTCAGATGTGTTACGACCTGTGGCTCTACCCTTCATTCGATCCCTGCAAAATCCTACATTACAGCAGGATAATGCACGACCGCATGTTGCATGTCCTGCACGGGCCTTTCTGGATACAGAAAATATTCGACTGCTGCCCTGGCCAGCACATTCTCCAGATCTCTCACCAACTGAAAACGTCTGGTCAATGGTGGCCGAGCAACTGGCTCGTCACAATACGCCAGTCACTACTCTAGATGAACTGTGGTATCGTGTTGAAGCTGCATGGGCTGCTGTACCGGTACACGCCATCCAAGCTCTGTTTGACTCAATGCCCAGGCGTATCAAGGCCGTTATTACGGCCAGAGGTGTTGGTTCTGAGTACTGATTTCTGAGGATCTATGCACCCAAATTGCGTGAAAATGCAATCACATGTCAGTTCTAGTATAATATATTTGTCCAATGAATACCCGTTTATTATCTGCATTTCTTCTTGGTGTAGCAATTTTAATGGCCAGTAGTGTATTAAAAACATAGCTTTAACAAAAGTTGTATAGTGCCTCTCTACCAACCTATAGACCTCAGGTTCCAACCTTGGTGAGTTCAACTTACTGTTTCTCCTATCAACACTTCCTTCATCTCTTGTAGTTATTTGTTAATGCGAAAAATTTGATTTGTCTCTTGTGAAATACTTCTGTACTAATCACCCAACCTATACGGCACACATTTTTTATTTGCAGACTTATTTTTAAACTAACATTTATGAACA
This sequence comes from Schistocerca nitens, assembly GCF_023898315.1. NCBI lineage: Eukaryota > Metazoa > Arthropoda > Insecta > Orthoptera > Acrididae > Schistocerca > Schistocerca nitens. The sequence goes on along the minus strand of NC_064615.1, from coordinate 265,708,323 downwards.
TTCACAGGGCAAATTATTGGTTATGGAAAATTCGTTCTCCAAAATCAGTTACTGTGGAATTGTTTTTCCGATTTTTAATGTTTTAGCTATTCTAATAGCAGAAATATGTTTTCTAGGTTTCCCTATCCTCTGAGAAAATTATGTCCACAGTGACTCGTTCGAAAAAATACTATGCACGTACGAAAAACGTATTTCAAAGCTTAGAACTTTGAAGGCGATGAGTATCTCAGCAATGAAAACTGAAAACCCTTCAGATCGTATGAAATAAAACAAACGTAACTACATGTTGGCGACTCCCAGTGTTTCCACAACATCAATAAAACCACAACAAATGACTAGTACTTCGTATTCTTGGCATTCGTCCGACGTTTACACTGCTTTACATCAGACTGTTGAGGACACTCCGTGTTAAATGTCAGATCATACAGGGATGGAATTTGTCTTACCTATGCACAAAATTACGGACTGTACGTGGTGTATCAGTGTCACTTGTCAGGGTCATGTCTTGTTATGGCGAACAGCTGATTCCATTTCGTGTTTGGACGCTACCCTGTAGTATATCCCGCGCGCAATCTGGAGATAACATGGCGGGCGCCTGGGGGGACTGGCCACTCGCGCGCGTGTAGGGCCATCTATCAGTAATCGACGTAAGTATACCTGAGCCACTGCAGTTCCAGTACCTATAGAAGCCATATGAGCACATAATTTCGGTACTTGTTTTGCTGCAATATTTATCAGCGCATCGCTAATTTGTTTTAAGATACAACAACGCAACAAATTTAATAATGTTCTCAAAAGCACTTATAAACCAGGATTTTTCATTATATACTGAAATAGCAGAGCATGTCAATGGGGAGGCACGAGGTTGTGTGAGCCTCTACAGCCATACAACAGCAGTAACACACCCCTCACAGTTAATGTTTGCACAGCGTCGATTGCTTCCCTTTTTGTTGCTTTACAAAATCGTCGATGAAATGGCTGTTGTGACAATGCAAGGTTATTGGGACAAGGTAGTTAACAGAATCAAGCATCCCAGCGTTGAATTTAACGAACTTTATTGAACTTTCCCTACAGTGAAGCATCACACCAATTTTAAAATACCTTGCACCTTCAGAGGCAAAATGGCGTGTTAATAAGCCATGTAGAAATATTGGGGAAGTAAGTCTAAGTGCAATAATGTCGGCAAATACTGCCCAGAAGGAGGGGTGTCATGAACAACACACTAAAAGCCCTGACCGCTGGAATGTGAGCATGGGTGGGGAGTGGACGGTAGGGGATGGGGAGGGGGCCTGTGTATAAAAGTCAGTATTCTAGGTTTTTCTTGAGTATCTCGAAAACAGTGGCATCTAATAAAAATGTTTTTGCAATACAAAACTGACCTACATTAAATTTCCTACAAAAAAAGTTCTACACATTTTTCGTCTAGGACTAATATTTCCGCTTTGCATGTGAAGGAAAAATATCAGATTATTAAAATAGAGTTTTAATGGTATAAAATTAATGTATATTGTTAAATAATGTGGGTTAAAACATTTATACTGCATCTAATTCCAGCGCTGCCGTACTACGCCAACTGCCATACCATGTTGAATACACCGATCAATTAGCCGTACTACGGCTAAATTGTGTTCTGGTTGTGTAAATATGCGGATGGACTTTAGAAGTGTACAAGAAAGTAGGTCTTCGGATTGTGGTCATGCACTTCCCGCCGTCATAGGTCTAAATTAAGAGCGAGTTGCTTTTCGTGACGTAGTGCGGTAGAGAGAATGAAGATTGCTTGTTCGCTCTTAATTTTGCAACAAGTAGTAAAATTTCTGAAGTCACATCCACCATTCCACTGTCAGTTACAACAGTTTTCAGAGGAAATGGAGGGAAGGTATGGACGCTTCATGCATTACAAAACGTACGTTGGTTAAGTAAAGGGGCATACCTGGAACGATTTTTCGATTTGAAATTCTCTATTGTTGAATTTGTGAAGGAAAAAGGAGTGCAGGAACGAAAATTGGAACATCCCAGATGGATTGTAGATTTAACATTTTTAGTAGACTTGACCGCACAGTGCCCACTGTAAGGTACTGCAAGGTAATTTCTCTCTGATTTCATGGGGCGGCATTTAAAAAGAAAATAGCTTTGTCACAAAGATTTCCAGTTCCCTAAGCTCACTGGCGTTAAAGAAAGCGCGGGGTTTGAGGAATCATTTGTGAGCTTGCAAGAATTACAAGGATAGTTTTATAAAAGTTTTGGGGACACTGTCAATCTTACACCTTCTTTCGAGCTGTTTCCGAGACCATTTGCCATTTCAGTTCAAAGCGCCCCTGAGCATGTAGAGATGTAACTAATTGACCTGCAAGACAGCTCCAGTTTTAATGACATGTCTTTTTACGTTAAAACTGTCCAGGCCGTCTACATTGCTTTCCTCGAGTAGATTTTTTCAAGTCTCCACAATGAGGTTGCAAAAGTGCTACAATATTTCGATCGACATTTTTGTGTAAGAGACCTTCTTTCGTTTATGGAAATAAATGAGTCACGATCACGAGGCAACTTGAGTGTGAAACACTGTGAAACTGTTTGCGTCTGTCAGCATGCACACAGTTTGTACGAGATAGAAATTATATTGTTTTCAGTAGGCCAAATCTAATTAAGACTGAAAACTTACACTACTGGGCATTAAAATTGCTACACCACGAAGATGACGTGCTACAGATGCAAAATTTAACCGACAGGAAAAAGATGCTGTGATACGCAAATGATTAGCTTTTCAGAACATTCACACAAAGTTGGCGCCGGTGGCGACACCTACAACGTGCTGACACGAGGCAAGTTTCCAACCGATTTCTCATACACAAAAAGCACTTGACCGGCGTGACCTGGTGAAACGTTGTTGTGATGCCTCGTGTAAGGAGGAGAAATGCGTACCATCACGTTTCCGACTTTGATAAAGGTCGGATTGTAAGCTATCGCGATTGCGATTTATCGTATAGCGACATTGCTGCTCGCGTTGGTCGAGATCCAATGACTGTTAGCAGAATATGGAATCGGTGGGTCAGGAGGGTAATACGGAACGCCTTGCTGGGTCCCAACTGCCTCGTATCACTAGCAGTCGAGATGACAGGCATCTTAGCCGCATGGCTGTAACGGATCGTGCAGCCACGCCTCGATCCCTGAGTCAACAGACGGGGACGTTTGCAAGACAACAACCATCTGCACGAACAGTTCGACGACGTTTGCAGCAGCATGGACTATCAGCTCGGAGACCATGGCTGCGGTTACTCTTGACACTGCATCACAGACAGGAGCGTCTGCGATGCTGTACTCAACGACGAACATGGGTGCACGAATGGCAAAACGTCATTTTTTCGGATGAATCCAGGTTCTGTTTACAGCATCATGATGGTCGCATCCGTGTTTGGCGACATCGCGGTGAACGCACATTGGAAGCATGTATTCGTCATCGCCATACTGGCGTATCACCCGGCGTGATGGTATGGGGTGTCATTGGTTACACGTCTCGGTCACCTTTGTTCGCATTGACAGCACTTTGAACAGTGGACGTTACATTTCAGATGTGTTACGACCCTTGGCTTTACCCTTCATTCGACCCCTGCGAAACCCTACATTTCAGCAGGATAATGCACTACCGCATGTTGCAGGTCCTGTACGGGCCTTTCTGGATACAGAAAAAGTTCGACTGCTGCACTGGCCAGCACATTCTCCAGATCTCTCACCAATTGAAAACGTCTGGTCAATGGTGGTCGGGCAACTGGCTCGTCACAATACGCCAGTCACTACCTTTGATGAACTGTGGTATCGTGTTGAAGCTGCATGGGCAGCTGTACCTGTACACGCCATCCAAGCTCTGTTCGACGCAATGCCCATGCCGTTATTACGGCCAGAGGTGGTTGTTCTGGGTACTAATTTCTCTGGTTCTATGCACATAAATTGCGTCAAAATGTAATCACATGTCAGTTCTAGTAAAATATATTTGTCCAATGAATACCCGTTTATCATCTGCATTTATTCTTGGTATAGCAATTTTAATGGCCAGTAGTGTATTTTATTTGTAATCTGTTACGATGAGAAATGTGAAATCTACAGGGTGTTTCAAAAATGACCGGTATATTTGAAACGGCAATAAAAACTAAACGAGCAGCGATAGAAATACACCGTTTGTTGCAATATGCTTGGGACAACAGTACATTTTCAGGCAGACAAACTTTCGAAATTACAGTAGTTACAATTTTCAGCAACAGATGGCGCTGCGGTCTGGGAAACTCTATAGTACGATATTTTCCACATATCCACCATGCGTAGCAATAATATGGCGTAGTCTCTGAATGAAATTACCCGAAACCTTTGACAACGTGTCTGGCGGAATGGCTTCACATGCAGATGAGATGTACTGCTTCAGCTGTTCAATTGTTTCTGGATTCTGGCGGTACACCTGGTCTTTCAAGTGTCCCCACAGAAAGAAGTCACAGGGGTTCATGTCTGGCGAATAGGGAGGCCAATCCACGCCGCCTCCTGTATGTTTCGGATAGCCCAAAGCAATCACACGATCATCGAAATATTCATTCAGGAAATTAAAGACGTCGGCCGTGCGATGTGGCCGGGCACCATCTTGCATAAACCACGAGGTGTTCGCAGTGTCGTCTAAGGCAGTTTGTACCGCCACAAATTCACGAAGAATGTCCAGACAGCGTGATGTAGTAATCGTTTCGGATCTGAAAAATGGGCCAATGATTCCTTTGGAAGACATGGCGGCCCAGACCAGTACTTTTTGAGGATGCAGGGACGATGGGACTGCAACATGGGGCTTTTCGGTTCCCCATATGCGCCAGTTCTGTTTATTGACGAAGCCGTCCAGGTAAAAATAAGCTTCGTCAGTAAACCAAATGCTGCCCACATGCATATCGCCGTCATCAATCCTGTGCACTATATCGTTAGCGAATGTCTCTCGTGCAGCAATGGTAGCGGCGCTGAGGGGTTGCCGCGATTGAATTTTGTATGGATAGAGGTGTAAACTCTGGCGCATGAGACGATACGTGGACGTTGGCATTATTTGGACCGCAGCTGCAACACGGCGAACGGAAACCCGAGGCCGCTGTTGGATCACCTGCTGCACTAGCTGCGCGTTGCCCTCTGTGGTTGCCGTACGCGGTCGCCCTACCTTTCCAGCACGTTCATCCGTCACGTTCCCAGTCTGCTGAAATTTTTCAAACAGATCCTTTATTGTATCACTTTTCGGTCCTTTGGTTACATTAAACCTCTGTTGAAAACTTCGTCTTGTTGCAACAACACTGTGTTCTAGGTGGTGGAATTCCAACACCAGAAAAATCCTCTGTTCTAAGGAATAAACCATGTTGTCTACAGCACACTTGCACGTTGTGAACAGCACACGCTTACAGCAGAAAGACGACGTACAGAATGGCGCACCCACAGACTGCGTTGTCTTCTATATCTTTCACATCACTTGCAGCGCCATCTGTTGTTGAAAATTGTAACTACTGTAATTTCGAAAGTTTGTCCGCCTGAAAATGTACTGTTGTCCCAAGCATATTGCAACAAACGGTGTATTTCTATCGCTGCTCGTTTAGTTTTTATTGCCGTTTCAAATATACCGGTCATTTTTGAAACACCCTGTAAATGCGACTGCACTACCATTTAAATGTGGTGCGTTCGCAGTTTCCCCCTCTTCTCCCTGCTCGCGCTGACAGCGCGGCGTGATGGTGGGGGAAACGTGAAGCGAGGCTGAGTGCTTTCACCTCGCGGGGTCAGGGCATGGCACGCAAGCCGAAATCTTGGCCATCCCTGCCTGAACTCTTGTTAGTCTTAGTTTCACAAATGCTCGCTCTTCTCGTGCTCCCATCTGTGTTCCCATTTTACCCTCTTGCTGCCAATGCTGCTGGCTTCTTGCCGGTTGATTGTTGTTTATCTAGTGCGGCCTGTCGACACCTCATTCTTGCGAAATTCCTTCCTGTTACTCTGTTTCCTTCGTAATGCCGACAGCATTTGGCTGGTCAATCGCAGCTTGCGCTAATGTCCAGGTCTCCAGGTCTGTTGCCTTTGCCTGGGGCCCTTGCATCTAGTCCCCCCTGTGCTAACTTGACTAAGAAAACTTCTCTCCCTCGACTATGTTGCTGTGAGTTTCTGCATTATCGCTTCAGTGTTCTGGGATCCTGTAATTCCTTGAGGTGTCCTCTTGTTAGATCTTGAACTCTTGTTTTTCATCTCATATCTTGCATGTCCTGTGTTGGCGCTTCTGTTTGGCTTCATCCTCAGTTTGGTTATTGCTAATATTCATCTACCTCTTGCAACTCAACCCATCCGTCGCACATTCCGAGCCTTCTGCCTACGTAGTCAGTAATTACATGGTGCTGATCCGGGAAGCCTCTTCCCACTAACCCATCAAACGGTAAATCTATACTTGCCTCTACGATCTGAAATTACACAATCTGTCCCCTGCAGTGTGTACAAAACTATTCTCTCTCTCCCTTTAGTTCGGATCAGCGCTCCGAACTATTGTCAAATCCTAGCGCCTTTATTAAACTCAAGTGCACACCACTATCAGTAACTTTATCTGAGGATTACATGAATGCAAGCATTTTAATTGAATAAGATCATACTTGTTGGTGCAGTCCACAGTATGTATAATGCTAGATGCAGCATAATGTGACTGCACCATTACACCTTGCTTTCGTTTCCCTGAGCACTCTTCTTACTGATCTTTATTTAACCATGGGCGCTCTGTACAGTCTCGGCGTAATGCCTGGGCGACGACATGTGAAACATGTCCCTGGTTTTTCTTGTGTACTCTGGGGAGCATGACCCGTCAGGTTGCACTGACAGAACCTCACCGGAGATGGACATTGCAATCTGGAACCGTCACCTCTTAAATGACGAACGTCCATCTCTATGACAGACAATTTGATTGGAGCTTGTCTTGGTGGAAGTACTTGAGCCCAAATAATTTGTCGGACTTGATACTTTCGTTTAGAGTCGCGCGCCAAGTGACCGTCACCACCGCAAGTAAAACACTTCGCACTTGATCGACGGCCCTGTCTTGAATTGACAAATCCCTTAAACTTCTCTCATTCTGAGGTTGTGGCACTGTCTTTGACGAACGCTAAATCGATAGCTTCAGATAATGTTAGGCATTCCCCTTAACCTCTAATGATCGTCTTTATTCGGTCCTCCCCGATACAAACTGCTTCCCCCCCCCCCCCCCCCCCTACAAGCTTTCTAATCAATGCGTAACTTCCTAGAGCATCTTCTTCATTCAGTGCTCTTTTCATCTCTTCCCTGTGAAACGTCCGCTTAGAAAAATTATCAATGACTGTACTTAAACTGTCACACAATATTTTTAACGCAACGCAATCTGACTTTGAAAAATCCCTACAAAAGAGTGGCCCTGACTAACAATAACCTATAACTTTCATGAATCACTTACCTCACAAAAATCTTCGTTACTCAAACTACTGCAATACAGCGAGCGCCAATACTGCCAGCTAAATAAAGGATTCTAACTACTGAAGGCACAGGCCGGCCGAAGTGGCGGTGCGGTTAAAGGCGCTGCAGTCTGGAACCGCAAGACCGCTACGGTCGCAGGTTCGAATCCTGCCTCGGGCATGGATGTTTGTGATGTCCTTAGGTTAGTTAGGTTTAACTAGTTATAAGTTCTAGGGGACTAATGACCTCAGCAGTTGAGTCCCATAGTGCTCAGAGCCATTTGAACCATTTTTTAACTGAAGGCACTAACTACTGATACGCACAGTTAGCAAATGAAAGATTTTGATAAAGAACAAACAATGTATTTACCTTAACAGTGTTCAAAAGTCATAATATATATCAGTTCATGACATCCAGTCTTACAAATTTACTGTCTCTGATGGACACACGTCCAGATCATCCGCTCTCAAAACTCCGCCATCTCTCTCCCCACATCCACCACTGCTGGCGGCTCACCTCCAACTGCGCAACGCTACGCGCTGTTAACAGCCAACTGCCCAACACTGCAATAGCCAACAACAGTGCAAACCAGCCACAGACTGCACATAGCACAGCCAATGATTTTCATACAGGGCGCTACGTGGCGTTACCAATAATAATAATAAAAAAAAAACTATACAGCCTACTTACACCTGAAATGGAATTGGGTCATATCTGTTCTTCGTCCCATCGAGCCACACTTTGATCCAATGCTTGCCAGCTGCCAAATACACTACTGGCCATTAAAATTACTACACCAGGAAGAAATGCACATGATAAAAGGGTATTCATTGGACAAATATATTATACTAGAACTGACATGCGATTACATTTTCACGCAATTTGGGTGCAGAGATCATGGGAAATCAGTACCCAGAACAACCACCTCTGGCCGTAATAACGGCCTTGATACACCTGGGCATTGAGTCAAACAGAGCTTGGATGGCGTGTACAGGTACAGCTGTCCATGCAGCTTCAACATGATACCACAGTTCATCAAGGGTAGTGACTGGCGTATTGTGACGAGCCAGATACTCGGCCACCATTGACCAGACGTTTTCAATTGGTGAGAGATCTGGAGAATGTGCTGGCCAGGGCAGCAGTCGAACATTTTCTGTAGGGTTTCGCAGGGATCGAATGAAGGGTAGGGCCACGGGTCGTAACACATCTGAAATGTAACGTCCACTGTTCAAAGTGCCGTCAATGCGAACAAGAGGAGACCAATGGCACTCCATACCATTACTCCGGGTGATGCGCCAGTATGGCGATGACGAATACACGCTTCCAATGTGCGTTCACCGCGATGTCGCCAAACACGGATGCGACCATCACGATGCTGTAAACAGAACCTGGATTCATCCGAAAAAATGACGTTTTGCCATTCAAGCACCCAGGTTCGTCGTTGAGTACACCATCGCAGGTGCTTCTGTCTGTGATGCAGCGTCAAGGGTAACCGCAGTCATGGTCTCCGAGCTGATAATCCATGATGCTGTAAACGTCGTTGAACTGTTCATGCAGATGGTTGTTGTCTTGGAAACGTCCCCATCTGTTGACTCAGGGATCGAGACGTGGCTGCACGATCCGTTACAGCCATGCGGATAAGATGCCTGTCATCTCGACTGCTAGTGGTACGAGGCTGTTGGGATCCGGTACGGAGTTCCGTATTACCCTCCTGAACCCACGGATTCCATATTCTGCTAACAGTCATTGGATCTCGACGAACGCGAGCAGCAATGTCGCGATGCGATAAACCGCAATCGCGATAGGCTGCAATCCGACCTCCAAGTCGGAAACGTGATGGTACGCATTTCTCCTCCTTACACGAGGCATCACAACAACGTTTCACCAGGCAACCCCGGTCAAGTGCTGTTTGTGTATGAGAGATCGGTTGGAAACTTTCCTAATGTCAACACGTTGTAGGTGTCGCCACCTGCGCCAACTTTGTGTGAATGTTCTAAAAAGCTAATCATTTGCATATCACAGCATCTTCTTCCTGTCGGTTAAAATTCCCGGTTGTAGCACGTCATTTTGGTGGTGTAGCAATTTTAATGGCCTGTAATGTAACTTGCAAGTGTAATAGTCTAACGTTCGTCTATTCTCACAGTTATCTATTAAAATCTCGAGCACTGAGGACCAGTTTTCCGTACGGTCACGGACTGATAGTCTGTTACAGGCTGACCCTGTGATTTCTCGTATTGTAAATTTTACAAATATTTTCTTAGAACTAGGATCCACCAGTTCATAAGTATTGTGGTAATTGTTTATAAATTTAGACAATTGTTCGCGATCACCGTCAGACAATCGTGGCACTAACTTAGTTGCCTCGCTGTAGTTTAAATGCGAGGGCTATCCACAAAGTACATTACGTTTTGGAATTAAAAATAAATAAAATCGAATTTTTTTTATTATATACAGATGAAAGCCACACTTAAATACTACTTTCCTACATAGTTGCCATTTAAATTAAGGCACTTATCGTAGCGATGGACGAGCTTGGAAATTCCTTCGTCGTAAAATTCGGCCCCCTGCGCCTTCAACCACGTGGTTACCTCTTCTCGAAGCTGTGCGTCGTCATCGAAACGCTGCATAGCCAACCACTTCTTCATTGCTGGGAATAAGTGGAAGTCGCTCGGTGCCAGGTCGGGACTGTACGGCGGATGAGGAAACAACTCCCACTTAAAAGATTCGAGAACTTCACGAGTGGCATTTGCCGTGTGGGCCGGGGCGTTGTCGTGAATCAGCAAGATCTTTGAGCCCAACTTTCCCATGCGCTTGTTTTGTATTGCTCTTCTGAGGTTGTGCAGAGTATGGCAATACCTTTGAGAGTTTATTGTAGTGTCTCTTTCCAGGAAATCCACAAAAATCACACCTTTATGTCCAAAAAGACAGTCGCCATCACCTTCCTTGCCGACATTGTCTGCATGCATTTCTTGGGTTTTTGGGGGGAATTTGTGTGTCCCTACTGCATTGACTGCAGTTCACACGCTTAACCCATGTTTCGTCACCAGTAACGATGCGATCGAGTAATGAGTCACCATCTTTCTCGTAAGCGTCCAAAAACGTTAACGCTGCAGCCATTCGCTGATTTTTATGAATCTCTGTCAAGATTTTTGGTATCCATCTTGCACAAAACTTGTGGTAACCAAGCTTTACGGTAACGATTTCGTGCAACAAATTTCGTGAAATTTGTGGAAAACTCATAGAGAGTTCCGTTATTGTGAAATTACGGTTTTCACGGACCGCGGCATCGACTTTTTCGACGAGTTCGGCAGTCACTATGCTGGGTCTTCCACTTCGCTCTTCGTCGTGAACGTTAGTTCGGCCATTTTTAAATTTTATGACCCATTGACGCACTCCACCTTCAGTGATTATGTTGTCCCCATACACTTCACAAAGCTGCCGATAGATTTCTATCGGTGTACAGTTTTTTTGCAGTGTGAAACCTTATTACAGCACGCACTTCACACTTCGCGGCATTTTCAATTAACGCTGACATTTCAAACTGTCACAGTAACTCAACGGAGTACAACACGAACCTCTCACCAGCACGGCAGGATGCCGACTGAGCGGCGGAATGCCATGACACCAAGATGGCCGCGCTAGCCCCGCCCCTAACGGACACAAACGAAAACGTAATGTACTTTGTGGATAGCCCTCGTATAGTCGATTTCTACTGTATGTGCAGCCACTATCGGAGTCAGTGGACGGACACATGGTCACTAACCTTCCGTTGCTGTTGTCGTCTTGATGGCTGCTGATTGTTCTCCCGTTGTCTGCTTCCGGGTCAGGTGAGACCCATGCTCAAGGTTGCAAAGCAGTGGCTGCGGTATCGCTGGCGATCCTCTGTCTCGAAGTTGTTCCCTAGAGACTTTCCTGGTCGGCATTCAATAAAAACTGCTGTGCTTCCCTGCGCCTATTCCAATGTCCTGATTCGCGTAATTATTCTCCGCGATTCACCTACCCAATGATGCAAGAAACACTCAACCCCACATCTGACACCAAAAAGCGTTCGCCACCCGTGTCGTGTCCCGAGAGGGAGGCAGAAGGGCAGATTTTGACTGACAGCGGCTTATCTCGATTGATACAATCGAAAAGTGACTTTCCCGTGGGCCGCTTGCAGGACCCCATCGTGTAAAGGACCTACTTCCTAAACGGGCGTTAGAGACACAGAAGTCGCTGTAATTCTCAAGGAAACTCAGGGTCAATGAAAGTTCAGTGGAAGTATGCTTCTGGCACTGCTGAACGGAGCTGCTCCAGCTAAATGCACGCTGAGCTCTGCTAGTCAGCTGTCATAGATCTCACGAACCCTGGTCTATCTTCTCAGCAATGCTACCGTCCCGACATTCTCCAACTAACCTAAGTCCGCAGCCTGGCGACAAGTGACACAAGGTTAGCGTCCCAGACGACTACCTAAATGTCTCCCCCTCTTTGGGGTGGGTCCACTCCTTATGACGTTCACCAAGTATCTAGACGAGTCCCTCTGATGTACGTAGTGGTCACGTGTGTGATCATTACCATATTTGGGGCAGATGACGTGTGTGTCACGCGCTCGGTACGAGACAAGAGCCACGATCAGTGGCCGCTGCCCTCCCCTACGTGTGTACAACCTGTGTTCGGTCCGGCGCCAAACTGACGATGATTGAGTAAATGATTGCGCGTACGCTTCCGCTACCCTCCCTGGACATGACTTACCTGCGACATGGATTTAATGCCATATTTGCTCTCTTAATTTTGGATTCCTCGACAAGAGGCCTCCAGACTTTCTAAAAAATGCATTATTAAAAATCGTTCTGCTGATTTAATGTGTGGCACATTAAATGTGTGGCTCTTGCAGATCTTATGTAAAAATCTCAGTTTCATCCGCCATTGTCAGGAAGTTTCCGTTAGGATCAATGTCCAGCCAACAGTTCCAGCAGAATGCTTCGATGTTACAAGATGGTTTGTTGAGATCTTCAGACCGAAGATTGGTTTGATACAGCTCTATCCTGTACGAACCTCTTCATCTCCGAACTACTGCAACCTACATCCTTCTGAATCTGCTTACTGTGTGATCTCTTAGCCTCCCTTTACGATTTTTACTTCCCACACTTTTTTCTACTTTCCCTTCTTCGTTTTTTTGCACCAGAGGTTTCCTTACCTGGCGCAGCCTCAGCCGTTGGGACGGAGAGCCTTTCTGTGGTCGTGCGCGTCTCAAGACCAAGGAGATGCTCGGCTTGAACTTGAATCATCTTAACGGCCGCGGTCACACTGACCAGTTCATTAACTGCTCTCAGAATGACGGCAGCCGTCTGTTTACAGATTTCGGTTCCTCTGTACGTAGGGAATTTTTGTGACAAAGTTTCTTTTGTTTCTGTAATTATTTAGATGCTTCAATTCGCGGTTGAATCTTTAGGTACTTAGTACTGGTAGGGAAATTATGGATAGAGAAGAGGTTTGTTCGTCATAAAACTGTCCCAAATCTGTCACCTGGTTTCTTATTCTTTAATTACTTCTTGACTAATCGTTTGTTTCCGGCCTTGCGCGTAAGCCCACGTGCTCCTCACTGCACGTGGCGTTCGAAACACGGTGTGTTGTACTTTCCATTCAGTGCCCAGCCGTGGTACAGCTGTCACTGCTGCCATAAGTGGCAGGTCTGCACACCTCGCATGCCGAAAAATCATCTACAGACTTAATAATCTATTCTTCTTACTGTACTACATACACACAACAAGTAAAATCTCATTATTTGCTATCATCCCTGGTATTGCAACTTCAGTAGCCAGCATTGTAAATTTGCGTAGTCGAAATGGAAAATCTGTTTCACACAGTTCTCTGGAGTAGCCTCCTGAAAAATCTTGAGACACGTGGAAAAGGCAGGTATTGAGGTTACTGATGGCGAGAAAAAATAACTACAATCTCTTTGTTGCAGAAAGGCATCAGGACCACATGAGATACCTATAAGACTCTACAAAGATTGTGAGAAAGAGCTTGCTTCCCTTCTAGGGGCAGTTTATCGTAGTTCGCTGGAGCAACGAAGGGTACCTAGCGAATGGGAAATAGCTCAGGTCATTGCCGTTCTCAAGAAGGTTCGTAGGGCTGATGCAGGTAATTATAAGCCATATCGTTAACGTCAATCTGCTGTAGAATTATGGAACATGTTTTACGCTCAAGAATCATCACGTTTTTGGAGATCCTCTACAAAAATCAATATTTATTCCACAAACAGAGAGCCTGCGAAACTCAGCTCGCTCTGTTCCTCTACGAGATCCACAGCAACGGTTCTCATGTTGATGCCGTGTTTCTTGACTTCACGAAGGCATTGACACCGTTCCGCACTGCCGTTTACTGAAAAAAAAAGAAAACAAAACAAAAAAAAAACACGAGCTTATAGATTATCGGAGCAGATCTGGGACTGGATTGAAGACTTTCTTGCAGATAGGACCTAACACGTCGCTCTTACTGGAACAAAATCGACTGATGAAAAGGTAATTTCCACAGTACCTTAAGGAAGTGTCATATGGCCGTTACTCTTTACAATACATATAAATAATCTAGCAGGAAGCGTCGGATGCTCTTTAAGGATGTTCGTAGATGATGCGGTTGTCTACATTTACATCGACATGGATACTCTGCAAATCACATTTAAGTGCCTGGCAGAGGGTTCATCGAACCACCTTCACAATTCTTTATTATTCCAATCTCGTATAGCGCACGGAAAGAATGAACACCTATATCTTTCCGTAATAGCTCTTATTTCCCTTATTTTATCGTGATGATCGCTGCTCCCTATGTAGGTCGGTGTCAACAAAATATTTTCGCATTCGGAGGAGAATGCTGGTGATTGGAGTTTCGTTAGAAGATTCCGTCGCAACGAAAAACGCCTTTCCTTTAACGATTTCCAGCCCAAATCTTGTACCATTTCTGTGACACTCTCTCTCATATTTCGCGATAATACGAAACGTGCTGCCTTTCTTTGAACTTTTTCGATATACTCCGTCAGTCCTATCTGGTAAGGATCCCACACCGCGCGTCTATAACAAAGTAGGAATGTCAGGAAACAGTATCGATGTGCGCAATGACCTTCAGACGATTGATGAATGACGCTGTCTCTGCCAGATGATCCTGAAAGTAAATACTGAACGACTACACTATTAATGACAAATTCCTGGAAACAGGAATATCTAGGAGTATTTGTCAGCAGCGACCTTAAATGGAATAACCACACAAAACAAATAGTAGCACAATCAAATGCCAGACGGAGATTTATAGGGAAAATGTTATCGATGCACTAAAGAAGTGGCTCACAAGGCGCTTATTCGTCCGATTCTTGAGTATTTTTCATCAGTATGGGACTCTTACCAGGTAGGGCTGAGAGAAGAAAGAGAGATGATCTAACAAATAGCGGCGCGTTTCATCACGGAAGCATTTAGTCTGCCGAGAACGCGGTGTGGATACGCTAAAAAAATTTCCTTTGGCAGACGCTACAAGAGAGACATCGTCCATCACGGAGAAGTTTGTCATCGAAATTCCGAACTCTGCTACAACCGTCATGTGGTGTGCGGGGTATTGATGTAGATGTAGCCTGTAAGGACAGAAGGCTGCCGGCCGCGGTGGTCTAGCGGTTCTGGCGCTGCAGTCCGGAACCGCGGGACTGCTACGGTCGCAGGTTCGAATCCTGCCTCGGGCATGGGTGTGTGTGATGTCCTTAGGTTAGTTAGGTTTAAGTAGTTCTAAGTTCTAGGGGACTTATGACCTAAGATGTTGAGTCCCATAGTGCTCAGAGCCATTCGAACCATTTGACAGAAGGCTGACAAAGTAGACGCAACAAAAAGTCGTAGCAAGGGTTCATCTTGAGGTAAGAGATGAGAGTGAGATTGGAAGCGGTGGTGTGCAAAGATGCTGGCTTTGTATAACGTTCTTCAGTACTGTTGTTGAGAACCTAAAAGATAAAGAATTAGAAAAAGCAAGGGGTGTAGTAGCAGGAGGAGAAAGGATAGAGAGAAGTACGAATGTAGATGATCGAGCAGCGTTAGTGGTATCAGAGCAAGAACTAAAATTTACGATGGAGAGTGTTGTAAACGCTGGAAACAGTATTGAATGACGATAAATGTAGTAACGACCAAAATGATGTGAATCATCAAACAACAAGTTTCTGTCAGACAACCACTGGAAGACAGAGCTTCGAACAAACGAAATCAATGTGAAGAAAATAAGAAGTACAAAATCTGTGGGTAAAAATAGCTTTTAAGCAGTGAAAGATTTATGACAGCAAAAAGAAATCCGACGGAAATAAGGAACACATTCGCCATGTCTTTTGTTTGTGAAGAAATATCCAGCAACGTGGAGCTGTCGAAGCGAAGATTGCGGGGAGGTGAGAAAGAGTAATTCTTTGGATCTACGTCTACATTCATAATCCACAAGCCACCCAACGGTGTGTGGTGGAGGGCACTTTACGTGCCACTGTCATTACCTCCCTTTCCTGTTCCAGTCGCGTATGGTTCGCGGGAAGAACGACTACCGGAAAGATTCCCTGCGCGCCCGAATCTCTCTAATTTTACATTCGTGATCTGCTCGGGAGGCATAAGTAGGGGGAAGCAATATATTCGATACCGCATCCAGAAACGCACCCTCTCGAAACCTGGACAGCAAGCTACACCGCAATGCAGAGCGTCTCTCTTGCAGAGTCTGCCACTTGAGTTTGCTAAACATCTCCGTAACGCTATGACGCTTACCAAATAACCCTGTGACGAAACACGCCGCTCTTCTTTGGATCTTCTCTATCTCCTCTGTCAACCCGACCTGGTACGGATCCCACACTGATGAGCAATAGATCGAACGAGTGTTTTGTAAGCCACCTCCTTCGTTAATGGACTACATTTTCTAAGGACTCTCCCAATGAATCTCAACCTGGCACCAGCCTTACCAATAATTAATTTTATATGATCATTCCACTTCAAATCGTTCCGTACGCATACTCCCAGATATTTCACAGAAGTAACTGCTACCAGTGTTTGTTCCGCTATCATATAATCATACAATAAAGGATCCTTCTTTCTATGTATTTTCAATACGTTACATTTGTCTATGTTAAGGGTCAGTTGGCACTCCCAGCCCAGGTTCCTATCCGCTGCAGATCTTCCTGCATTTCGCTCCAATTTTCTAATGCTGCAACTTCTCTGTATACTACAGCATCATCCGCGAAAAGCCGCATGGAACGTCCGACACTATCTACTAGGTCATTTATACCGGGTGATCAAAAAGACAGTATAAATTTGTAAACTTAATAAACCACGGAGTAATGTAGATAGAGAGGTAAAAATTGACACACATGCTTGGAATGACATGGGGTTTTATTAGAACAAAAAAAAAAAGTTCGCAAAATGTCCGATAGATCGCGCTGGACAGCAAAACTGCTACCATGACGGATGAGAGGTACGCCGATATGTTACAGAATTGCATCATCCCCAGCCTGGCTGATAAACACCTGCTGGAACGTATGATGTTAATGCAGGATGGCGCTCTACCCCATATTGCTAGACGCGTGAAAGATCTCTTGCGCGCGTCGTTTGGTGATGATCGTGTGCTCAGCCGCCACTTTGGTCATGCTCGGCCTCCGAGGTCCCCCGTGCGATTATTGGCTTTGGTGTTACCTGAAGTCGCAAGTGTATCGTGATCAACGCACATCTCTAGGGATGCTGAAAGACAACATCCGACGCCAATGCCTCACCATAACGCCGGACATACTTTACAGTGCTGTTCACAACATTATTCCTCGACTACAGCTATTGTTGAGGAATAATGGTGGAGATATTGAGCATTTCCTGTAAAGAACATCATCTTTGCTTTGTCTTACTTTGTTATGCTAATTATTGCCATTCTGATCAGATGAAGCGCCATCTGTCGGACATTTTTTGAACTTTTGTATTTTTTTTGGTTCTAATAAAACCCCATGTCATTCCACGCATGTGTGTCAATTTGTACCTCTCTATCTACATTATTCCGTGATTTATTCAGTTTTCAAATTTATACTGACTTTTTGATCGCCCTGTATATATTGTGAAAAGCAATGGTCCCATAACGCTCCCCTGTGGCACGCCAGAAGTTACTTTAACGTCTGTAGACGTCTCTCCATTGAGAACAACATGCTGTGTTCTATTTGCTAAAAACTCTTCAATCCAGCCACACAGCTGGTCTGATATTCCGTAGGCTCTTACTTTGTTTATCAGGCGAGGTGCGGAACTGTATCGAACGCCTTCCGAAAGTCAAGGAATATGGCATCTACCTGGGAGCCTGTATCTAACATTTTCTGGGTCTCATGAACAAATAAAGCGAGTTGGATCTCACACGATCGCTGTTTCCGGAATCCATGTTGATTCCTACTGAGTAGATTCTGGGTTTCCAGAAATGACATGATACGCGGGCAGAAAACATGTTCTAAAATTCTACAACAGATCGATTTCAGAGATATAGGTCTATAGTTTTGTGCATCTGCTCGACGACCCTTCTTGAAGACTGGGACTACCTGTGCTCTTTTTCAATCATTTGGAACCTTCGGTTCCTCTAGAGACTTGTGGTACACGGCTGTTAGAAGGGGGGCAAGTTCTTTCGCGTACTCTGTGACCTTCGGTTCCTCTAGAGACTTGTGGTACACGGCTGTTAGAAGGGGGTCAAGTTCTTTCGCGTACTCTGTGTAGAATCGAATTGGTATCCCGTCAGGTCCAGTGGACTTTCCCCTGTTGAGTGACTTCGGTTGCTTTTCTATTCCTTGGACACTTATTTCGATGTCAGCCATTTTTTCGTTTGTGCGAGGATTTAGAGAAGGAACTGCAGTGCGGTCTTCCTCTGTGAAACAGCTTTGGAAAAAGGTGTTTAGTATTTCAGCTTTACGTGTGTCATCCTCTGTTTCAATGCCATCATCATCCCAGAGTGTCTGGATATGCTGTTTCGACCAACTTACTGATTTAACGTAAGACCAGAACTTCCTAGGATTTTCTGTCAAGTCGGTACATAGAATTTTACTTTCGAATTCACTGAACGCTTCACGCATAGCCCTCCTTACGCTAACTTTGACATCGTTTAGCTCCTGTTTGTCTGAGAGGTTTTGGCTTCGTTTAAACTTGCAGTGAAGCTCTCTTTGATTTCGCAGTAGTTTCCTAACTTTGTTGTTGAACCACGGTGGGTGTTTCCCGTCCCTTACAGTTTTACTCGGCACGTACCTGTCTAAAACGCATTTTACGATTGCCTTGAACTTTTTCCATAAACACTCAACATTGTCAGTGTCAGAACAGAAATTTTCGTTTTGATCTGTTAGGTAGTCTGAAATCCGCCTAAGAAACCGCCCAGTCCACGCCATACAACTCCTGCTACCCGAGTAGCCGACTGCTGTGTGTAGTGGACTCCTGACCTATCCAGTGGAACCCGAAACCCCACCACCCTATGGCGCAAGTCGAGGAATGTGCAGCCCACACGGTCGCAGAACCGTCTCAGCCTCTGATTCAGACCCTCCACTCGGCTCTGTACCAAAGGTCTGCAGTCAGTCCTGTCGACGATGCTGCAGATCTAAACAGATCTAAACAGATAAACAGATCTAAACAGATAAACCTTCCTCCCTTTTTTTATATTCCTATTTACTTCCATATTCAGGGCTGCTGCAACGGCCTTATGATCACTGATTCCCTGTTCTGCGCTTACAGGGTTGAAAAGTTCGGGTCTGTTTGTTATCAGTAGGTCCAAGATGTTATCTCCACGAGTCGGTTCTCCGTTTAATTGCTCGGGGTAATTTTCGGATAGTGCACTCAGTATAATGTCACTCATGCTCTGTCCCAGTCTATATCTGGTAAATTGGAATCTCCACCTAAGACTATAACATGCTGAGAAAATTTATGTGAAATGTATTCCAGATTTTCTCTCAGTTGTTCTGCCACTAATGCTGCTGAGTCGGGAGGTCGGTAAAAGGAGCCAATTATTAACGTAGCTCAGTTATTGAGTGTAATCTTCACCCATAATAATTCACAGGAACTCTCCACTTATACTTCACTACAGGATAAACTACTACTAACAGCGACAAACACGCCACCACTGATTGCATGCAATCTATCCTTTCTAAACACCGTCTGTGCCTTTGTAAAAATTTCGGCAGAATTTATCTCTGGCTTCAGCCAGCTTTCCGTACCTATAACGATTTCAGCTTCGGTGCTTTCTATCAGCGCTTGAAGTTCCGGTACTTTACCAACGCAGCTTCGACAGTTTACAATTACAATACCGATTGCTGCTTGGTTCCCGCATGTCCTGACTTTGCGACGCACCCTTTGAGGCTTTTGCCCTTTCTGTACTTGCCCGAGGCCATCTAACCTAAAAAACCGCCCAGTCCACACCATACAACTCCTGCTACCCGAGTAGCCGCCTGCTGTGTGTAGTGGACTCCTGACCTATCGAGTGGAACCCGAAACCCCACCACCCTATGGCGCAAGTCGAGGAATGTGCAGCCCACACGGTCGCGGAACCGTCTCAGCCTCTGATTCAGACCCTCCACTCGGCTCTGTACCAAAGGTCCGCAGTCAGTCCTGTCGACGATGCTGCAGATAGTGAGCTCTGCTTTCATCCCGCTAGCGAGACTGGCAGTCATCACCAAATCAGATAGCCGCCGGAAGCCAGAGAGGATTTCCTCCGATCCATAGCTACACACATCATTGGTGCCGACATGAGCGACTACCTGCAGATGGGGGCACCCTGTACCCTTCATGGCATCCAAAAGGACCCTTTCCACATCTGGAATGACTCCCCTCGGTATGCACACGGAGTGCACATTGGTTTTCTTCCCCTCTCTTGCTGCTATATCCCTGAGGGGCCCCATTACGCGCCTGACGTTGGAGCTGCCAACTACCAGTAAGCCCACCCTCTGCGACCACCCGGATCTTGCAGACTGAGGGGCAACCTCTGGAACAGGACAAGCAGCCATGTCTGGCCGAAGATCAGTATCAGCCGGAGACAGAGCCTGAAACCAGTTCGTGAGACAAACTGGAGAGGCCTTCTGTTCAGCCCTCCGGAATGTCTTTCGCCCCCTGCCACACCTCGAGACGACCTCCTACTCTACCACAGGTGAGGGGTCAGCCTCAATGTGAGCAATATCCCGGGCAGCCACAGCTGTTGTCCGATAGGGGGATGCGTGGGACGAGCTGGCCGTCCGCGACAAACCCCCATCCGGACCCCCACAGTGATGCCCATTGGCGACAGCCCCAAGCTGTGTGGCCGAATCCAACACTGCCTAAAGCTGGGAGCGAAGGGATGCCAACTCAGCCCGCATCCGAACACAGCAGTCGCAGTCCCTATCCATGCTAAATACTGTTGTGCAAAGAACGTCCGAACTAATCTACAGAGAGCACAAACAATTCGACACAAAATTTAAACGGTTATTAAAATACAAGATTGCCTAGTAAATGCAAAGTGGATGTGTCTACCAAAACTGAATATGAAAAAAAGGCTGTTATTCTAATGAGAGATATACCACGGCCCCCATACTTGGTCGTCGTGAGCGTAGACACATTAATTTGGTGTGGAAGATGTAGCGTAGGTAACAGCTGATGGTGTTGGTAGGCCTTGTAGGTGGTTTCATACTGTAGGAGAGGGAGACGATTGGAATGACTGCGAAGTGTCTGGAGGTGGCAGGAAGGAGGCCGGACCAGCAGGCCAGAGCGTTCTCCAGGGTGGACTTCACTGTAGGGTGGTACGTACGATAGACGGAGTTGTTCTAGATTTCTTTCAGGACGAGTGGAACCTTGAAGATTCCGTACTGAGTCAAGTTGGTGCAAGATAGCGAGATACAGAAAGTGTAACGGAGAGCATGTCGTTCCAGGGTTCGAAAGCAACGGTTAAATTCTGGGGGGGGGGCTCAGGTTCGAGAAATTTACGTAGATGAGGATCGTTCGGACGAGGACGTTGTGCGTATGAATGATGATCAAAGGATTCAGTCCCATACTCGGGCAGAAAATAGTCTTAGTCTACAGTGGGCTTTATTTTGCTCGGTTAATGGACGGAGATTTGAGCTCTCAATCGAGTGTTAGCGCTAGGTACTTTAGTGTTTTCCTCAAGAGGATTGGACGGTGGTAGATTGTTAGGTAGAGGTCTCGGGAATGGAACGCTTGAGTGGTTATCCGAGAATTATTGCTTGTTTTACTTCGGCAGGATTGCTGGATATGTACCACTGGTTACACGAGGAGGTCAATCTTCTGAGATGGAGTTGGAGGGATCGCTGTGATGACTGAAGGTTAGGATGATTGACAACTAAGGAAGAAATGTTACTGTCTAACGTCTCACCGACGACGACACTATTAGAGAGGCTTCTACACCCAGATGAATAACCTTACCTCAACATGAAGAAAAATACCGTCAATTAGAAAGGTACATACGGTATTTTACATTTATCAAGCAGCGACAATAGCGGACAAGATTTCAAGATGTGTGTTACAATAAAACAATACAGACTACAATTAAAAAACAGTTATTGTGAGAAATGCGTAAGAACTGTAATGTGGATACCTATAAAAACATAGCTTTAAAGAAAGGTGTGCAGAGCCTCTCTACCAACCTACATACCTCAGATTCTAACCTCGGTGAGTTCAACTTAATGTTTCTCCAAACAACACTTCCTTCATCTCTGCCAGTATTTTGTTAATGTAAAAATTTTCATTTGTCTCTTGTGAAATATTTCTGTACTATTGCACCCAATTTATACGCCACAAATTTTTTATTTAGAGACTGATTTTTTAAACTCCTATTTACTGACATTCACAGGGCATCTTACTGGTTATGGAAAATTGGTTCTCGAGAATCAGCTTCTGTGACATTATTTTTTTCTGATTTTTTATGTTTTAGCTATTCTAACAGCATAAATACGATTTCTGGATTTCCCCATTACCTGGGAAAATTATTAGTTCCACAATGACTCGTCGAAAAAATATTATGCAGGTACGAAAAAAGTATTTCAAAGCTTACAGCGTACTAACTTCAACAGTGAATAACATAGCAGCGAAAACTGAAATGGCTTCAGATCATATGAAATAAAACAAAAGTAGCTTTATGTGGTCGACTTCCAGTGTTTCCACGTCAATGAAGCTACAACAAATGACTAATACTTCGTATTCTTGGCGATGTCTGGCCGTACAGGAGTGGTATTCGTCTTAGTAACGCACAAAATTACAGGCTGTAAGTGCTTCCTTATAAGTGCTGTTTCGGTGTCATTCGTCAGACTGGTGTCTGATTATAGCGGACGTGTGATAGCATTTCGCGTTGGGACGCAACCCGGTAGTACATCCCGCGCGGGTCTGGAGATAACATGCTTGGCGCCTGGGTGGGGGCAGGGGACTGGCCACTCGCGTGCAGAGCCACCTGTCAGCAGTCGACGTAAACGTACCGGAGCCACGGCAGTCCAGTACCTATAGAAACCATATGGACACATAACTTTGGTACTTGTTGTTTACGCCTCTTATTTGCTACAATATCTAAGAGCGCATCGCTGATTTGTTTTAAGATACAACAACGCAGTTTGTTTTCCTAAATTTCATAATGTTCTCAAAAACACTTATAAAACATTATTTTTCTTTATATACTGAAACTGCAGAAAGCAGAACTGGGGAGGTACGAGGTTGTGTGAGCTTCTACGCCCCTACAGCCACAGCACCAGCAACAACTCAAACAGATAATGCTTACACAGCGACGATTACTTCCCTTTTTGTTACATTAGAAAATCGTCCATGAAACGGCTGTCGCGACAACGCGAATTCGTGGGGACTAGGGAGTTAATAGAATCAATTATCCCACGCTTGAATTTAGTCAACTTGCCTGTACTTTCCATACGGCGAAGCATCACACCAGTTTCAAAATACCTTGCACCTTCAGAGGCAAAATGTCTCATTAGTAAGCCATGTAGAAATATTGGGGAAGTATAGTTAAATGCAATAGTGTTGTCAAATACTGCCCAGAAGGAGGAGTGTCATGAACAACACACTAAAAACCCTGACCGCTGGGATGTGAGCGTGGGGTGCGGATGAGAGGGGTGGGTTGTGTGAGAGGGTCTGTGTGTAACAGTCATTTCTCTAGGTTTTGAGTATCTCGAAAACTGCAGCCTCTAGCAAAAATGTTTTTCCAATAAAAAACTAACCTATATTAAATTTCGTACAAAGAAGGTTCTATTCATTTTTCCTATAGGACTAATATTTCCGCTTTGCACGCGAAGGAAAAATAGCAAATTATTAAAATAGCGGTTTAGTTGTATAAAATTAATGTCTATTGTTAAATATCGTCGGTTAAGAACAAATATTAAATATTTGTACCACATTTAATTTCAGCAGAGCCGTACTACTGGTAAATTGTGTTCCGGTTGTGTAACAGGATGGAAAGATAGGGATGGACGATAGAAGCGTACGAGAAGGTAGGTCGTCGGATTGTGGCCATGCACTTCCCTCCTTTATAGGTCTACTAAATTGAGAGCGAGTTGCTTTTCGTGATGTAGTGCGGCAGAGAGAATGAAGACTGCCTGCCCGCTGTTAATTTTGCTGACCTACGAAGTAGGGAAGTGCATGACCACAATCCGGCGACCAATTTTCCATCACGCTTCTAACCTCCGCCCCCAACTTTCTACCCTGTTACACCCCCAGAACAGAATTTTCCCTTAATGCATTTCCAAGCGTTGAAATATGTTAGACATATTTGATATTTTTTCTTAATCCATGTTATTTAACAGTAAACACCAATGTTATACCATTAAAATACTATTTTTAAGAGCTACGATTTTTTCATCCCCTGAAAAAACAGGAACTATTAGTCCTAGAGGAAAAAATGCATAGGACCTTCTTTGCAGGGAATTTAATTTAGTATAATTTTCTACTCGTAAACGTTTTTGCTAGATGCCGCCATTTTCGAGATATTCAAGGAAAACCTAGAAAATGTGACCCTTACACATCCCCACGCCCACACCCAACCGGTCACGGTTTCTAGTATGTTTTTCATGACACTCCCTGCTACTACTGTACAAAAATTTGCGATTAAACGGATTTTTTCCATCATTTTACAATTTTCGGTTTTCGCTGACTGGGCTAAAAGCAAAACAATGAAAGTAATGTAAGTAAGGTGATTTTCTAGACTATATGTTTTCTAATCCGTTAACGGAAAAGTGAGACATTACATAGCGTGAAATGCTTAAAAATTCAACAGACTGACTTTGATAGTACTCGCGAAGGTAAAGGCGTTCTGAAAAAGCACGTCATCCAAATTTTTTGTTGATTGCAACAAGATATGGTAACTACACTCTAAGACCAAGTAGATATGATGTACAAGTACAGGCAAACAAATGATGACAATTTCAGAAAAAATTGAGTGATTTATTCAAGAGAAATAACTTCACAAACTGGGCATGTCAATAACGCGTTTTTTCACTCTGGCCCTTATGCAAGCGGTTATTCGGCTTGGCATTGATTGACGGAATTGGATGTCCTTCTGTGGGATAATGTGCCAAATTCTATCAGTTGTCTTGTTAGGTCGTCAAAATCCCGAGGAGGTTGCAAACATTTGATGAAACCCTAGAGAAAAAATGCCTCACGACTCATAGGATAGACACTACAAATACAGGATGCCCCTCTTAAAACTTGTACGCTTCACACCCGAGATTCAAGTAACAATGAACTAACTAAGAATGAATAGATAACGGTAACGTTAAGAAACATATAGTTTCGTTTTTAACAGAGATGCTCGAAGTGGTAGTCATGGACATCCAGGCATCGCTGATTTCGTGATGATATTACAGCGTATTACCAGCAATACGCTGTAATTCTGCAGTCGTGATGTTGTTAATTTCTCTAGTAATGTTCAGTTTAAGATCGTCAGCATACACTTTGCTTTTTAGTGTGTCCCATAAATAAGAAACACATGACGTTAAGTGTGGGAACCTTGGGGGCCAGAGACCTCTACTGACAAGTCTGTCTTCAGGCAACACGTTGGTGATGTGGGCCACACTTTGCTTGGAATACCGCATATAGCTTCTCTGCATCTGTTAACTGCGCATACAAAGAGTTAAAGATGTCTAGATATCTGGCACTGTTTAAGGTGTAACTGAAAAATATGGGGCCAGTAATGAGCATACCGGACAACACACACCGAAAACCTACCTTCTCTGAGTGGAGAGGTTCTTCATGCAGAGTATATGGGTTGTCCTGCAACCAATACTTGCAATTCTTGGAGTTTACATAGCCTGACAAATGAAACCAGGTCTCATCTGACATGAAGTAAAGCAAGGGATCGAAGTAGCCGTTAGCAATTGATGTTAACAGTCAGTTATAATAATGAGCTCATTTTTCCTGATTCTCAGATTTCAACTCTTTATCCATACTCACACTGCAGGCTTTTCATTTCATATCTTCCAGTACACAACAACACAATGTACAAGATACACCAACATGTTGCGACCATAGGCTCCTTACTGATTTGAGGGGACTTTTCGTATTGTCCATGCAAATTCTGTCTGTAGTTCCAGGGGTCCCCACTGTTGGTCACCTATTCCTCTGCGCATTCTGAGCAGATCTTAAAGCCATCTATTTCTTGTTCGGATCTTGAATATTACTGTCGTGAGGAATTTCCTACCAGGATATTTCGTTTGAAATATTTCTTTACATTATTTGATGGAGCCTGTCTTCATATAACACTCTACAATATCAATTCACTGTTCTAATGCAAATTGCCCTCTTTCTGTAACAACTCAGCAATGCGAGTTTCTCACAACAACTGACACACAAACACACAGCTGCGCTCAACTAAAGCTTCCTATAAAATGCAGTGTAGCCAACTTTCGAGACAATGTTGCCACTTCACATGCAATTCGATTAGAGATTATTAACTGGTACAGAGGTGACAGGTTTTATGTGGGACACCCTGTACGCAATTGCCTTGTTGGATGGCCTTCTATACATCTATATACAGGATCTCACAAAACGTTACCGGCGAACTTTGAGAGGTTGTTTTGAGGAACAAATTGAGGGTAGGGACCTTATCTGGATACGTCATCCACTGACGCTACAGAGCATGGAAGCCACAGGCCACGGCGCCTGCCACTAGGCTACCCCTTCGGCAGCAAACGTGACTTTTTACGTTGCCCGACCTTAGGCGGAACGTATCGCAATGTTGTTTGTCATTCAGTGATCGCAACCAATTGCCACGATCGCCAGTGGAGAAGATGAAGCTAATTGCTGCGCTGTTCCTTATGAATGCGATGCCCTCTTGCTTTGGTGGATTATGGTTTCGGATATAGGTTTCCATCTGCAGTTTATTTTACCCTGTATGCGGAAAAACATTTGAGATTTAAGATTGTCCCAAAAGAGAAATAAACTGGGAGTAGAAACCATTATCCACCTGGACAACCGAGCATCGCAGTCCTAGGAGACAAGGCCTGCCTACGCTGCTGCTAACTCCATCTTCTTCACTGGCGATCATCGCAATCAGTCGCGACCGCTGAATAACAAAAAACATTGCGATACGCCGCGCCTAAGGTCTATTAGCGAACAAAGTCACGTTTGCTGCCGAAGGGGTGGTCTCTAGCTTCGATGCTCTGTCGCGACGGTGGATTACGTTTCCAGACAAATGTTGCTATCCTCAATTTGTTCCTCAGAAACCCCCTATAAACCGTCGAAGTTTGTCCGTATCATTTTGTGACTGCCTGTACATGTATATAGAGCAATGAATTCAATAATTTTCGAGATATGATGTGATAAGTTTGCAGCTGTTTCCCATACAAGATCATTAGCATAGCTTTGAACTTACTAAATACTAAGAAGAGATTTTTGGCATACTGATAGATACAGCAGAGATCTATATCAGTTGTGAATTTTTATGTGTTCGTTGTAGGAAATAGGAAAGAGATGTGAGCCGTGCGTGGCTCGTGTTCATGCCATCTCTTATTTCACACCCAGTTTTTACCGTACTTCCGCCTCGTTATGTTAATTTTCAATTACTGGTGTGACGGAGTTGCTGCCTTGCCTGCCCGTAAGCGGTAGCAGCAGCGCTTATCGATATAGAAAAAAAAACCACTCCGTCGGGACCTTCCGACCTCCGTGTCATCCTCAGAGGAGGATGCGGATAGGAGGGGCGTGGGGTCAGCACACCGCTCTCCCGGTCGTTATGATAGTATTCTTGACTGAAGCCGCTACTAGTCTGTCGAGTAGCTACTCAATTGACATCACGAGGCTGAGCGCACCCCGAAAAATTGCAACTTTGCATGGCCGCCTGGATGGTCACCCATCGAAGTGCCGACCACGCCCGGTGATCTCACGGGAACCGGTGTATCCACTGCGGCAAGACCGTTGCCTTTATCGATATAGGCCCTGCCGTATTATCTTTGCTGGACTGCTGTCACTTCCTGGTCGTCGTGTGTCGTGCAACGAGTTGGAATGCGCCAGCAGTGCAATTCAGACCGGACAATGAAGTCAGTTGGAACGCACCAGCAGTGGAGTTTGGACCCGCCAGTCGGACAGTTGGGACGTGGCAGAAGTTCGGTCGGGTTGGAGCGGCAGTGAGGTTCGGATAGCCATGAGTCGCCCGACCGTTGCCGGCACACATGGCTGGGGACGGTCTTTGTTGATCGTCGGTTGTTCGTCTTACCGGACGACGTGTACTTGCTCGCCGATCGCTTATGCGTTGGCGGTGTGTGTGTCTCAACTCGTGGTTCGTCCTGGTGACTGCACAGTCACTGCTTTTAGCATTGCTCGCGTTCTTCGTCCAAGTGTTTGTGAAATTGTGTGTAACCTGTGATGTTCACTGCCCAGTTATTTTAGTGCTGTCTCCGTGCTGATGTGTAGCAGTGGGTCGGTTGGCACAGTCGCGTTGTAGCACCAGCCAGGGAGGCGCGGATGGCCATCACTCGCCCGACGATTGCCGACACACACGTTTCAGTGGCATCGACCTTGCTTGGCCGTTTGGTCGGTCGTCTGGTTAGACGACGTGCATTTGGGTCGTCCACCGCTTATGCGTTGTCTGTGATCCGTTCTGGTTGTTCTTCCAGTCTCCGCTGTTAGTATCGTTTGAGTTTTGGTGCTAGTGTGGAGCGGAACTGATCTTGATCATTGGCCTGTTGACTGTCTGTCGGTTGGGTTCCCAGCGGATTGAAAATAATCGGGCCGACTGCCTGTCTCACCTAAGCGAGCGTTAGTGTTTGAACTCCAGGCCGACCCTCGAACAGCTGAGCGCCCTTGGGTGTTCTGCTCTTTTTTTTTAATTCGTTCTTGTTGTTTGTACTCGTATGGCTTCTAGACGATTTTTTAAAAATTAGAGTTCTTTTGCTTCTAAGGCCTTCAGCCTAAATCAAAGAACTGTTTCACGTAAGGCCTTTGGTATTTAAAAAAAATAATGTAATGGTGTTTTAAATGTAGGCCTTGAGCCGATTTGAATTTAACTTGTTTACTTCAGCCTAACTAAAGAACTGAGTTAAGATAAGGCTTGCCTGTTAAATTTATGATTTTGCTTGCGTTTTAAGTTATTGACCTTCAGCCGTTTTTAAATTAAGGTGGCTTTCAGCAGGTAATTAAGTCCCAAGGATTAAGGCTGTGTGTGTGTTTTTTTTTTTTAAGTTGGGATTTTGTAATGTTTGATTAGATAATAAAGTTGTATGTTCGAGTGTAACTGACAGCCCTTATTTTGGCCCCTTTCCACAATTTATACTATCTGTCCTGTCCTGCGGGAGTAGCGGGGTGCCTCAAGATGTTTTTAATCACCGCAGAGAACTGATCGCTGTCGTGTGTGCCAGCAGACAGTACTTGCTACGACAAAACAGCAACATTACGCGTTAAACGTTGGGCGTCAAGTCATTTAAATCATTCTGTATTAACTGTTGTTTTTGCTGTGTTGTACTTGTGAAGTTCTTGTAACTGTCCTTGAATGTCTTGGCATATTCCTGTATTGGCTTTCTTCTACCAGATCTGAGGTTGGCTATTATTAAATGAAACCGATAGTCTGAGGATAAGATGTCGTGACTATAGACTGCAAATAAAGGAATAAAACACTTTGGCAGTCTGAATATGCGCATCGGCACAATGACGGCTGTTTAATAGTTGTTTCCCTTGAAACTCAGCGCCTGCCGCAACGGGCGAGGAATTTGTCAGCGGGAAAAGCCCGTCTCGTGAGGGTAGTCATGCTGATCACAGTGGACATCGTGACAAGACACGAGCAACACCAGAAGGGCGTAGCCACTCACGTACATCAAGGCATTAATTAATCCTGTGCATGGCTGGCCCTGAGACATGAATAAATCAATACGTACAGCTGCGATAAAAGGTAAGCGATACTGGGCGGCAAATTACCATGCCCGGGAAAACATTTTTTTGCTGAACGTCAATGAAATGCAAGTATTAAAATTCAGTCTCACAGATTTTTGACATATTTTTGGGTGTTCAGCAGCGTTGTTAATTTTATTTTATGCACGGTGTTTTAACGACATACCCCGTCGTCTTCTTCAGGTGCTACAAGTAATTGCTGCCAGAAAGCAATTCAGAGAGTCTACTGGAGTCTCTTAGTAGGGAAGAGTGTTGTACTTTGGGTTATTTTTTTCAGACTCTCTTCTCAAGACAGCTCCGTAATAAAAGTTTAATATATTTCCTTATTCCATTTTTAAATGACTGCACTCACCTTTTACGTGCTGGAGTATTCTTCTGAAGTTACAAAAATTATTCCAGAAGATTAAGGTTTTTCCAAATGCAGAAACATGTTCCAAGGCTGAAACCGGTATTCAGCTTTCTCGTCCGGAACTTGCTAATACACTCAAAGGTCATGAGATTTGCACTCCAAACTCAGTTGCTCCAACCTGCCGGCCGCTGGTGGCCGAGCGGTTCTGGCGCTACAGTCTGGAACCGCGCGACCGCAACGGTCGCAGGCTCGAATCCTGCCTCGGGCATGGATGTGTGTGTTGTCCTTAGGTTAGTTAGGTTTAAGTAGTTCTAAGTTCTAGGGGACTTATGACCTCAGCAGTTGAGTCCCATAGTGCTCAGAGCCATTTGAACCATTTTTTGCTCCAACCTCAGCAGAATTGGCGTCTTCCAAGTTGAAAACTTGCGCTGTGTGTTCTCAGGTCCTGGAATTAATCTAGTATGGGTTTCATATCATCCGCTGCCTCTCAAATAAAAACAGAGACTGTAAAGGTTTCACAAATTTCCGTTTATTCACCGGTAGACTAATGTCTACCCAGTGTACTGTATCATACGATCTTCAGCACTTTTACCTAATATTGTACATAAAGAGAAATTTATAAACTTTTCTTTTCTTATAAGGCATCCACATTACAAATGACTTTCGCCTCAGAAATGTCCAAGGTCTTTGGCAAAGTCCCAGTAACAATATATCTACTACAATGTGACTTCCTTACACAGGTGTTTATTAAAAAAAATATCATTAGTAAATTGGAACAGATATTAACGATTCTTTTTAATAAATTTTATATTTTTGTATTGGTGTTTATTTATGGAAATATGTTTTTACGGTTTTCGGCGTTAAGAGTGGAGGTAATTTGACTAGAGACTGGGTTTGGGAGTCTCTCAACAAATGTATATTTTGAAGTTAGTTTTGCCACAGAATGGACTTTTTCAGTGCTGTTCAGTTAATTTAACAGTGTAAAAACATAAACAGAATTTTCGTGTTAACATCGATACGTTTCAGTAAATTACGACACAACTTAAATAGTACTTATTTCAATAAACACCCAGTCCAACAAGCTGGACAAAACGTGGGATGGTGATTAAAATTCTTCTGGGTATTATGCCGCGTCATCGCTAAAAAAACTAACAACAATAATAAACTAAAACCGACGTTTCGGCCGAATTGCAACGGCCTTCCTCAGGGCACGACTGGTTTTGCATGGGGATAGGTGCTTCTATTTATTACAGATTATCGATGTCTGACGTCACTGTTGTTTTTTCGAAGCAGTCACAGGATCCACGAAATGATAGGTTCCACCAAGGATGTAGTCCACAATCTTAACACTACATGTGTTTACGAACTACGGTGTGTGTGTGGAGCTGCCTACATAGGAGAAACAGGGAGACCTGCAGCTTACGAGTAGCAGAACACGAACGCTATGTACGATTACAACAACATAATAAATCGGCGATAGCGGAACACCACCGTGACTGTGGACAACCTATCAGGTTCCAGGAAGCCCGAGTACTGGCGAAAGAACCGTGGATGCGAGAACGTAAAATTCGGGAGGCGATCGAAATTATTAAGCAGCCTGACAACATCAACAGAGAAGATGTCTACAAACTCTCGGCGTCCTGGCTGCCAGCCATCCCAGTCCAACGGGCCGAGAGCGGTCGCGGGGCAGAAGCTACACGGGACACGGACGTACCTGCACAAACAGCTGTAGAGCAACTGTCAGTCCACTTCCGCGCACATCAGGAGGAAAACTTGCCGACCAGAAGCCGAACGCTGATTGGCGGAAAGCTACCAATCGTTGACGACATGGACATCCACGAATAGCCTCTTTCCTTCCACCTTCCCTTACGTCATGACTAGCCAATCATATTAGAGGGCCAATTAAAAGTTTTACAACAGTGACGTCAGACATAGATAGCCTGTAATAAATAGAAGCACCTATCCCCATGCAAAACCAGTCGTGTCCTGAGGAAGGCCGTTGCAATTCGGCCGAAACGTCGGTATTAGTTTATTATTGTTCTTATTTTTTTAACAATGACGCGGCCTAATACCCAGAAGAATTTTAATCACTATGACACCGGCCGCGGAAGCCTACGTTCTTAAAACGTGGGATGTTTTCCAGATTCTCCAGGCTGTCCCAAGTCAGGCCCACGGGGCACGGGCGTGCGCGGCTCCTCACGGGCTCGCCCGGCGGGCAGGCGCTAGGGGGTTGCCTGCCGCAAGGGACCATTTCACTGCGCGTGCGCACTGCTGCATTACGTGCCCGTCTCCTAGTTTCGTCCTGTGCTTCGTAGTGGACGCAATGACGACAATGGGTTCTAGAAGCAGCCAGTTGCCATTTTCACCAAGTTGGGAAGAACGATTTTTGTTTGTTTAGAAACATGGGTTGCCTCAGTGTCTTGTTTGTCATAAAATTCTCAATATTACGAAGAAGTACAACATACGAGACTTTCGAGGAGCTGGTAGAGGTGATAGCTACGGAGTACACAACTACAGGTCTGTAGGAAACATGTGCTTGCCATGGGATAGGCTCTGTTCTGTGGCAACAGACGGTGCAGCGCAAATGATTGGAACCCAGCAAGCTTTCGTGACTCGCCTGAAGGAACAACTCAACACGGAATTTCGGAAAGAAATATCAAGCAAACATTGTTTTGTGCACCAGGAAGCCCTTTCTGCTGAAAGTATGAAATGCGCCGACATCGTGAGGGTCGTGGTGAAGTGTGTAAATTTTGTAAGGTGCCACAGTGTCAACCACCGCTAGTTCAAGGCACTACTGAGAGGGAAGACCATAGTTTACGGTGCATGGCTCTCTGGCGCGTCGTACTGCATCTGCAGCAGCAATTTGAGTAGCAGTTGGTACTACAGTGACACAATGAAACTATTACAGATCGATTACTTCAAGGACAGCTCCGAGCCAGAGGCCCTGTAGCGTACATTCCACTGACGCAAGAGCACCACCATTTGCGACTTCAGTGGTGTCAAGCGAGAGCTCATTGGAGGACCGAATTTCTGGTGAAAGCCGGTTCTGCCTCGGTTCCAGTGATGGATGTGTGTTGATTAGGAGGAGGCCATTTGAGGACCTGCCCCCAACCTCCCTTGGTGCTATACACCCTGGACCTACACCTAGAGTTTTGGTTTGAGATCCTATTTCGTATGACAGCAGCAGAACTCTCGTGATTATCCCACGCGCCCTGACCTCAAAACTGTACCTCAGTCTGGTGATTCGACCTGTTGTGCTGCCATTCACGAACAACATTCCAGGAGGTGTTTTCCAACAGGATAACGCTCGCCAACATACCGCTGTTGTAACCCAATATTCTCTACAGAGTATCGACATGTTGCCTTGGCCTACTCGATCGACAGACATGTCTCCAGTCGAGCACATATGAGACATCAGACGGCAGCTTCAGCGTCATCCACAGACAGCACTAATCTTCCCTGCATTGACCGACGAAAGTGTAACAGGCACCTGTACAACACAACGCATGCACGTAACATTCTAGAGGATACACCGGTGATGAATGTACCAACATTTCACATTTTCAGTAGCTTATCTCGCTCTTACACTAACCTGTGATCTTGCAATGTAAATCACGTAAGTACACTCCTGGAAATTGAAATAAGAACACCGTGAATTCATTGTCCCAGGAAGGGGAAACTTTATTGACACATTCCTGGGGTCAGATACATCACATGATTACACTGACAGAACCACAGGCACATAGACACAGGCAACAGAGCATGCACAATGTCGGCACTAGTACAGTGTATATCCATCTTCCGCAGCAATGCAGGCTGCTATTCTCCCATGGAGACGATCGTAGAGATGCTGGATGTAGTCCTGTGGAACGGCTTGCCATGCCATTTCCACCTGGCGCCTCAGTTGGACCAGCGTTCGTGCTGGACGTGCAGACCGCGTGAGACGACGCTTCATCCAGTCCCAAACATGCTCGATGGGGGACAGATCCGGAGATCTTGCTGGCCAGGGTAGTTGACTTACACCTTCTAGAGCACGTTGGGTGGCACGGGATACATGCGGACGTGCATTGTCCCGTTGGAACAGCAAGTTCCCTTGCCGGTCTAGGAATGGTAGAACGATGGGTTCGATGACGGTTTGGATGTACCGTGCACTATTCAGTGTCCCCTCGACGATCACCAGTGGTGTACGACCAGTGTAGGAGATCGCTCCCCACACCATGATGCCGGGTGTTGGCCCTGTGTGCCTCGGTCGTATGCAGTCCTGATTGTGGCGCTCACCTGCACGGCGCCAAACACGCATACGACCATCATTGGCACCAAGGCAGAAGCGACTCTCATCGCTGAAGACGACACGTCTCCATTCGTCCCTCCATTCACGCCTGTCGCGACACCACTGGAGGCGGGCTGCACGATGTTGGGGCGTGAGCGGAAGACGGCCTAACGGTGTGCGGGACCGTAGCCCAGCTTCATGGAGACGGTTGCGAATGGTCCTCGCCGATACCCCAGGAGCAGCAGTGTCCCTAATTTGCTGGGAAGTGGCGGTGCGGTCCCCTACGGCACTGCGTAGGATCCTACGGTCTTGGCGTGCATCCGTGCGTCGCTGCGGTCCGGTCCCAGGTCGACGGGCACGTGCACCTTCCGCCGACCACTGGCGACAACATCGATGTACTGTGGAGACCTAACGCCCCACGTGTTGAGCAATTCGGCGGTACGTCCACCCGGCCTCCCGCATGCCCACTATACGCCCTCGCTCAAAGTCCGTCAACTGCACATACGGTTCACGTCCACGCTGTCGCGGCATGCTACCAGTGTTAAAGACTGCGATGGAGCTCCGTATGCCACGGCAAACTGGCTGACACTGACGGCGGCGGTGCACAAATGCTGCGCAGCTAGCGCCATTCGACGGCCAACACCGCGGTTCCTGGTGTGTCCGCTGTGCCGTGCGTGTGATCATTGCTTGTACAGCCCTCTCGCAGTGTCCGGAGCAAGTATGGTGGGTCTGACACACCGGTGTCAATGTTCTTCTTTTTTCCATTTCCAGGAGTGTATGTGAGCAAGACAAATGTCTACCTGAAATTTCATTATTCTATATTAATTACTTTTTTGGTGTTGTGATTTTAAGTGGTGGCAAAAAAAAGACGAGTTAAAGGGTGTTTAGTGTAAAAGTGTACGAAAAGAGTTGGATCTGTGGGTGTTAAGTTAGTAAAGCAGTTTTTTGCTCTCCGTGTTTGTAATTCAGGAAGAGTGATGGATGGCGTACAGGGTAAGTGAAAGATGTAGGACATATTAATGCATTAACAAAGAAAATATAGCAGATGTCATAAACATATAAACAACTTACTTGATCTTAGTGCTGATTCCGCATTTAACATTTGACGATGCCACTATG
Source organism: Schistocerca nitens (assembly GCF_023898315.1). NCBI lineage: Eukaryota > Metazoa > Arthropoda > Insecta > Orthoptera > Acrididae > Schistocerca > Schistocerca nitens. The sequence continues at coordinate 265,672,814 of NC_064615.1, read as the reverse complement.
GCTGCAGTACATTAGGACTTTGTTTTTATGAAACAGATCTGATGATGGTCATTAAAGACCGAAACCAGTAATCTGTTATCAAACAGTTTGTGACTATAGACGTAAATTAAAGGAAACTTGCCAGATTCTCCGGGCTGTTCCAAGTCAGCCCCATGGGGCACAGGCGTGCGCGACCCCTCACGGGCTCGCCCGGCAGTCAAGCGTTAGGGGGTGGGGCTGGCCGCAAGGGGCCATTTAACTGCGCGTGCGCACTGCTGCATTACGTGCCCGTCACTTAGTTCACTAGAAGGTTGTTATTCCAGTTACAAGTGTTATTCGTTAAACTAAAGCATAAGAAATATCAGCTGAAACGACCGATACGCAGTACTTTATGATTTGGTGCTCGAAAACAGATCTGGTTACGAAGTGAACTGATCGATACCATGCATAAAGTGTTACAAGATACAACATATTCATGTTCCTAGGGACAAATATTCTATTGAAATTTAAAAGTGTTTCAGTCGAGAAAAGCTTGTCAGTACTGTATTTTGTTGCCTATCTGTCACAAAATTACTCTACTACACACCGATCATCAGTGAGAGAAATCAAATCAAGCATAAGTAATGTAAAAGAGGAATTACAGATTAAATAAGTTTTGAAATTGAATCTATTGATAACGAACACAAATTTCCATTTTCAAGACAGTACAAAATAGTTAAGGAGAGCTCAGTCAATTCGAAAATACTCCATTCTCCTTCTGTTTCAAGGTACAAGATGGTGCACGACCGAAGAAATTTGACTTCACTGTCCGCATGTTATATAACTAGCTTTTAAAATATATAAAAATATTCATTAGCCGGAACATTTTGTAACTGAAGACTTAACAATATATCCCAAATAGTCCTAATATATAATTCATCACTTAAATGTATAGAACTCGAAATATTTACAAAAACTGCACAAAACACAAGCTGATCTCTAGCAACAACAAAAACTGCAGAGAATGACAGAAACTCCTTGTGACGTTCTATAAAGAGCAATCCTTCGTCTGATTATAAAATCCGTCACTGGATTCAATTACCGACCATAATACATAATGTATTCCTTGGTACACTATCTTCTAGGTACAACACTCTTTCCTACAGTGTAAAATAACATGATGTAGATCATACATGAGAAATCTTTGGTGACGAGCGGTCTTGATTCGCGTCCTTATTTGAAACCGCGGGCCGCGATAGCAGCGCTCCTAGCACATAAAGTCAAAACCATAGCGTCCGTGACGTTAGTGTTTATAGGGTAACCTACCGACGTGAATGCCACCCCTTTTCAGACACGCCGCGCCTGCGGAATATGCCTCAGAACAGATATTTCTGAGAGTACGTTCATTTTGTGTTCACCTCATCTTCAGATGTTTACATTTATTTACGAGTCGTGAACATTGTTTCTTTATTCACTCGATCAATAAAGACACAATGTATGTTCCAGCGTAACATCAAGCGCCGGCACGTCGCCCTGTAAGCTACAGCAGAGAGGGCTGTGAGACGACGTCAGCCAATAATACGCTGGTTAGGACGACACCACGATAGCAGCGGCCCCTATACAAGCTGAATACAAGCGCCGCTCCGCCCAGCCGCTGCGGCACTAGAAGACGAGCCATCATCCAAACGCTTTATCCGTGACTTGTCAACTGTTATGTTTTGCTTGCACTGATATTGTATACCAAAGACATTGGTTATTTGCATGTCGACAATTGCATGCGACACCCCTTTGTGAAAACGCAAAATTAAGTATTGTCAATTTAGCTTACTGTAATAAACTCCATTAAGGATACAGGTATTTATAAATGGTGAAAAAATCGAAAATTTTTATGACTTTATTAAATACTATAGTCTTTCCTGATTACATTGATATATACATTATAGGGTTTCAATTGAAAAATGACATATATATATATATATATATATATATATATATATATATATATATATATATCAAATTTTAAAGTTACTGTCATGTATGCCGCCACGCTCCATTTATTTCTGTTACAGAAACCAGTATTATTTCGAAAAGAACTGTTAACTTTCTGTTTCGAGCAATTGTACGTATGATACATTGTATATGTTGGTAACAGTGGAGGTTTCTAGTGTCTGAAAATTATTTTCTTTGCTAGCATTTACTTTTGTTTCGCTGAAGCAGTTTGTTCACGTGTTACTGAATGTTTGTTGCCCAAGTGCTACATATATTTGTGGAAGTACGTATCCTTTAGTGTGCAATAAATACGAACTATGCCACGAATCAAGAAATTCAATAAAAGGAAGTTCTGGGATAACCAGTTCACAAACAAAGCAAGCCACACTGTTGAAAGTGACCTATGTATCAGTTCTTCAGGAAAGAAAGTCTCACGTAGCACGCCTCCTGGTGATTCAAATTTTTGTGTTAAGAATGACGCTGTTTGTAGTGGATTTGTTGCTGTTGATGTGGGCATCTTATCTTCTTTGATAAAGGAAGTGGCGAAATGTAAATGGTGTAGGCTGTCTGGAAATAACTGAACACCAAAGTAGCAGGAAGGGTTTAGTGTCGAAATTAGTTGTTCTGTGTAGATCCTGCAATAAATCTACCTCGAAAATGACTTCGCACGTTGTGCATAATTCATATGATGTGAATTTGAGGTTAGTATATGCAATGCGTGCAGTAGGAAAAGGAAAAAAGGCTGCTCAAACGTTTTGTGGTTTGATGGACGTTCCTCCTCCTCCCAGTAGGTTCAGCAAGTGCATAAAAATACTTTTAGGTGCCTTGACGGTTGTGTCTAAAGCATCTATAAAACGTGCAGTAGAAGAAACTAAATATTAGTGGAACCAGGGACATTGCTGTTACACTTGATGGGACATTGCAACGTCGACGACATCGTTCCTTGAATGGTGTCGTAAGTGCTACTTCTCTGGAGAATGGAAAAGTTGTTGATGATGAATGCTTATCTAAGTACTGCCACACCATATTGAACATCAGTGTTCTAAGAGTTATGATGGTTACAGTGGAGGTATGGAGTGTGATGGAGCTCTAAAATTATTTCAGAGGTCGGTGCCCGTTTATAACATAGATATACGAAGTATCTAGGCGATGGGGACTCTAAAGCTTTCAATAAAATTAATTAGTTCAGTGTTAACGGTGATACCTTGGTAACAAAACTGCAGTGTTGTGGACATGTGCAAAAGAGGATGGGTGCTAGATTGAGGAAGCTACGAAGATAAATGAAAGGAAAGTTGCTATCTAATGGAAAGTCTCTGTCTGGCCGAGGCAGATGGACAGAAACTGAAATAGACCATTAGACGAACTGCACCTCTGAATGATGTTACAGCAATGAGAAAAGCCGTATGGGCAAAAAAAAAAAAAAAAAAAAGAGCAACTGTAATAATGAGTGAGATCACCCACTAGTTTAATTTTTTTTACAGTTGTGAATCCCTTTGACCCACACTGACACAGATTCAGATCCATTTATTTTACGATGATTCCTGTCCTGAGAACCAAAGGCATCGAAGACAGGTAATACGATTTAAACATATCTCTATTGTAGACCTCTGCGATCTGGAATGTCCCATAAGCAATGACGTCACGGCTGTTAAGATTTTCTAGAACTGCAACTTTACCGACTTTAGGCCCACGCACTAGAGCAACGGTGACCCAGCCATTACCGTGCTGATTGGCGTCATTGTTGCTAAGGGTAAGATTCAAAACTCTACCACAGAAAACTGATGGACCATGCAAGACGACTTGTGTGCCCCTATATAGTTGTTGGTATTAATAGTACGTCTATTGCTTTAAGAAGAAGAAAAAAAGCCTCGTAAAAAAATTAAACTCTTCAAATATATCATCATAAGCATTCTCTTCCTGATCCTGTTATGAATGAAATAAAACCAATTTTTAGAGACATGAGTGACCCTGTTTTGCTTAGTAAATGTCTTCATGGGGGCCCTTAGAATACAAATGAAAGTTTCAACCATTGCATATGGGAAAGATTACCCAAGAATGTTTTTGTAGAACTAAATTCATTAAAAGTTGGTGTACTAGATGCAGTGATATGTTTCAGTGATGGAGTGATAGGAAGGTTGGAAGGCCTGAGATGTTTAGGCATAAAATGTGGCTCTAATATGGAAGATCAATTGGTTGCATGTGACAGACAATGGGTGCATGAAGCCGAAAGATTCGCTCTCCAAGTTACCAAAGAAGCAAGAAGTGCTGAAAGGAATGCCAAGCGGAAGCTTGCAGATGAAGAAATGCTGCAGAATGAAGACTATGCTTCAGGAATATTCTGAGGCACAGTTTAATTGGGCTCATATCTTCATTCGCAATTCCCCACAAGTTGTATTTTCCAGAATTCAGGTACAAATATTTCCTCAAGTTTATAAAGCATTGCTCTAATTTTTTTTGTAACTTGAAATAGTCTATACTTATGTAGTAGACCTAAGCTTTACTGCAGAATCAACTAAATTATAGAAAAAATAACATTTTTCCTAGGAAAAAATTATAAAAATTAAAATGTAAGATGTGATATTTTTTATCCTTGTAATATACGTAATAGATGGAATTATATAGGTCTAGTACTTTAGCCATCTTGCCATGCATATCTGGTAAAAATTTGGTCTCCTTCAAACGTATAACATTAGATTAAATGGTACCTCAATTTGAGGAAGCATTTTGGAGAAAAAATTGCATGGATTTCTTTGTAATTTTTTAATAACCCTAAGCAGATTCAAAAATATTCAAAATACTTCTAATTTGTTTAGAAAGTGTGCTGTATTACTTGATATCAACAAAAGATCTGTAGAACATATACATTATAAACAGTGCCTGAAAGAAATAAGTGTTGATTTTTACATAATATTGAGCTGGAAAAGTACCCTGTATCCTTAATAAGATTTACTTGAATTCTTGTCTAGCTATCCGAGCAAACGGCTTCCTAGGCCCCCTATATTAGACGAGTGGGCAGGATATAAATAAATGTTACCATCTGAAGATGGGATTCCATGCATCTTCAAAAGTCATCATGGAAAATGAATGCCTATAAAAGCAACTGGTTGCAGCTAATTAATTATAAATTATGTTCAGTTTCAACAGTTATTGTGTTCTAATGCATCCACAATGGAGAAAAATTATTTATTAATATGAATATGAGCACCGACAGAAAAACGAAATACGGCAATAAGACAGGCAATCTCAGTCGACAGACAATAAGGAATAACTCTGCGATTTTTGGCCACAGGCGAACTCTCCTTGAATTGGTCACTTTCAGCAACTGATTTTCTCTTCTTAATGTCAGACTTTTTTCAAATAAACTAAGTAAAGATGCACGGAAGCGCTTGCACGAAATTAACAAACAACTAGCACAGAACTTTACTCCTGAACCGACAGCAGATAACTATTTTGTTCACCAAGTTGTGGTCTCTGCTGCTGTTGTTAAAATCGGCACTTTATGTGAGTAGTCGGAAATTTTGGTGTTACTATCGCCTACTACCAACGCTTGCAATCTATCAGTATGTAGCACAGATAGAGTTGCTGCTTACCGAAACTACAGATTCGTAGGTTTGGTACAGTAGCTAAATGATGTAGTAAACAGTAGGATTACGAGTAGCATTGGTAGCAATGGTAGGGAAAGAAACATAATTGGATGTGTGAGATATAAAGTGGAGCCGACGTCTTCTGTTAGTTTGTTTGTTGGTTTTGCAAATAATTAGAACCGCACATCGTTCAGTGTTAGTTCATTGTGTATTTCATGTCCTTCCAAAAAAGGAATTGAAGTTTTTAGTACATAATAAAAAATAGTTGCTCCCATAACTTGTGTGCTTTTAAGCAAGCAAAGCAATCAATTTTGATGCAAGCACAGTTTACATGTTAAACATAAAAAAGTCTATATAATGATTGTTGATATTTCCTACTCAATAGAACGTCTTTTATCATGATCAAAGACGAGAGTTCCCTGTTATTATTCACAAGTGCAAAAGTCGTTATGATGAACAGATACATGTTTTATAAAGCTAGACCAAGTCTTGAAGAGATGTTTGATATGTTTTTATTCTTTTCAAATTTTACGTCATTTTAGGAAATTGCGTGTTCTGGAGATGTGTGAGAAATTAGTATTTTTTTAAAATTTTTACTATAATATCCCTCTGTCTCAATATTACAAATCAACAGGTTTAGAATAATACCTAAATTAAACATTGATAGTTACAGTTGTGCTATAAATACTGTTTATTTTTAAGTAACAGACAGGAGAATAAGTATGTAGAACAAAGATGTTCTGTAGGTTATGCGACCATTTGTATATCCCCACTCAGCTTCTAGGTGGTTCACCACTTCTGGTTTCTAGGGAAATCTAGTAAGGCACTGGTCGTACACGCAAATAGGGTATACCCTGTAGGTACGCAACGCACCTAACATACAGGTAATGCCGTTAGGATCTTAACTGTCCAAGGCTAGTAGAAAAACTGCCATAGTATGTGCTTACAAATGATAGACTGTGGTAGCTATACAACTCTAAGCACAGATATAGGCAGGAAGCAGTAAATAGCGCGTGTGTGCTGTTACCACTGACCTAGCAGGAGAAATATTTCTTCCAGGGCCCTTCCAAGTAGGAGCTGTTGTTCTTTCCTTTTGCCCGTTAACAGACAATTTTTCGTGTTGTGTCCCAATGCCAACCAGTGACTACTTCCATTGTACGTTTTCTAGCTTTCAAGCTGTTACACACCGTTTTGTAAGAAATAGCTTTTGTCAAATATTGTGAAGTGAGTTTTCATTAATCATTTTCTGATGGGAACTGTTTTATACCATGTAATGATGAATTCTTAGTTGCGAACAAAGAAATATATTGTGTACTACGCATCTAACGTCGCGTAACAGTTTAGTCCACTTGGTTTCAATTTGGTTCCTTGAGAACAGTTTGCATTTGCCTCTTGGTTGAAAATAGTGACGAAATGCAATGTAACTAATTGCCAGTTTTCTATCATTCACATTATCACATAACATATAGTAAAATCCATATTCTACTCACTATGCTATGTACCTAATCAATGTTGAAAATGTAGCATTGTTTATATATTTGACACAATCTTTGTATCGTATTTTATAGCCTTTGAAAAAGTCAGAATGTCAAAACGCTTAAGGCGATTTTGGAAAAAAAAACAGAAAACTGAAACCAGGACATCTGGAAGTTAGTAAAGTGTGTCTAATGGCTGCTTCAGCTCGTAGCAGTGTCGTGCAAATTGTAGCACGTTTGTCATTGTTAGGAAAGGCGCAAGAAGAAACGGTCATGCAAGCAGAAGGGAAAAGCGTGTGGACAGAAGAGGTGTCAATGGGAGGGGATAAGGTGACTCCTCAGACCCTCTGGAAGACCTGCATCGATACTTCCGGGCCCAGGACGATGGCCTGTGGGCAGCACAGGCAATAGCAGTGACGTCTGGGGAAATCCACCAGCTTGAGAGATCAGTGTTCTGGAGGGGGCGAACGGTTGCACTCAGCAGAGCATATCGTGCAATAATAGAATAATAAAATTATTTAATTGATAGACACATAAAACTAAGGTACAAAATGACACAGAGAGGCATACCACTGTAGAACCACAGTATCAGTTTATATAAATTTACACTGTGCTGTTGAGAAGATTTCTGAGGTCGAGCTATGACATCAAGGTCCAGTAGGAAGCCTAACGTGGATGGTAGATGTGCAGTCGCTGGAGCAAATGTGGGGAGAGCGGTAGTGGTGGGGTTACAGGCAGGAGCAGCGGGTGAAATGGAGAGTGCTGAAGGGGAAGTTGCGTTCTAAAATGAAGCCTAACACTCACATTTTTTGTAAATATGAAATCGAGCTCCTCCACACCCACACTTGCATGGTGACCATTTAAAATGATCTACTGTCACCTTTGATTTTGTTAGAATTTAGTACGTAAAAGGAATTCCGTTGAAAATGCCTCATCGAGCGATCGCAAATGAGTGCGTCATATGACATTAATTTTGTTGAAATTGCTTCAGAGGCCTCCACTCATGTCTAAAGAAAAATTCGACATATTAGCTAAATTTCGCGCGCAGCAACATGTTTTCTGCAAAATAGTAGCGACCCCTAATTTTCATTGCAAACTTTTTCGAATTTCGGACAGTGTCTTACTTACATGCAAATATCACGATGACTATGTCCATTAATGAAATTTTGGGCACGCTATCGTGAAGCTGACGTACAAAGCGAGAAGTAACGCTAAAATGACCGTTTTTTAGGTAATAGTTTCTGCAAAATCGTTTGAGAAAGACTGCGGGGCGTGCACCTCGATTTCGTCATCGTCGACCAGCAGAAAGCGGGCAAACACTGTCGGCCTCCCCTGCTGAACAAACGAATGAACTTGCCCATCGCTTTGGACGAAAACTGCCCACTGGGCATAGGCCCCCGTATCCTGCTTGAGTTTAACTGGGGAATGGTGGCAGGTAGTTCGCGGGCCCGGCTGTGAGGAGTCATACGGTAGCCACGCGGATGGAAGAGTAGCTTGAATGGCGGAGCGGCTGCATCACAGAAGTGCATAAATACGTGCAGCGATATTTAATGGAACTGTAGAAAAATTATCAGCAATTCATCGAATAATCTAAGTCTGTTGTACAGTGCGGCTGCTCTGAAATGACCAAACTTCCTTTGGCTCGAAGGAATGTGTATTTAAGGCGATTTAAAATTTGAGACAATACACTTTTACACACACACACACACACACAAAAAAACTAGCTTACTGCTCTCTGCTTCGCATGTGTAGACTGGATGGCCTGCAGAAGTTTTTTTGTTTTCTTCAGTCGAATTTTTACGTTGTACACAACCTGTAATACCTTCTAGACTTTTCACACAAATTAAGACAATAGAAGCATGGTCTTTTCCGAAAGTAACTCTGACCAAAAAGCGATTCTACTAAGTGGAGTCCAAAGCTTTTGTTCACGATGCTCTTTGCGTTCTTGTGGAGATATTTCCACAGAAACTTTCACGCCTTAACATATATTTCTTTATATTTAACCAAGAAGTGAAATACCAGTTTTCGTAGATTTAACTTTAAGATTTTTTAATATAAATAAATATTTTATTAAAAATTTTGATCCCCTATTTCATTCCCTTTTGGATCGAATTTCCAAAGGCAGTGAAAAATATTTTTTTTTTAAATTTCAAACCGTAAAGTCAAATACCAGTTTTCATAGATGTAGCTTTAGAAACAGCTTCATAGTTCTTCAGTGATGATTTTTTTAAAAATATCCAGAAATGCTGAACACATGTGTTTAGAGCGCTTACAGTTCATGTTGCTCTTTCAGTCAATATTAGTAGTAAATTCAGAGTTTTTGCAGCTGATGCAGTTGTGTGCAATGCAGTACAGTCTGAAAAAATCCACAGAAATATTCAGGAAAATCTGGGTAACATTTCAAAATGGTGGAAAGCTTGGCAATATGGTTCAAATGTTCGGAAATGTAAAAATATACACTTTTGAAAACGAAAAAGCATAACGTTCCGTGACTACAATATCAACGAGTTAATAACTACAATATTGCTTTCAGCAGATGGTAACATTTGTACTAGCTTCTTATAGCAGTTCGCATCGAAGCTAATACCAGTGTTCAAATGGTTCAAATGGCTCTGAGCACTATGGGACTTAACATCTGTGGTCATCAGTCCCCTAGAACTTAGAACCACTTAAACCTAACTAACCTAAGGACATCACACACATCCATGCCCGAGGCAGGATTCGAACCTGCGACCGTAGCAGTCGCGCGGTTCCGAACTGAGCGCCTAGAACCGCTACACCACCGCGGCCGGCCTAATACCAGTGTCCTTGAATTTTATACTTCAAGTTTTTTGCATGATTTTCTGCAGATAAGGTAGGTTTTGACGCTGATGCAGTTTACAGAGACGGTGTACTTTAATCTACTTGATCTACAAAAAATATATGCTCGTATCTCCAATGCAGTATGTCTGAGTGTTACCTTAACAGCTGGGGGCTCCCGTCCCGAGTGCACTGCAACTGGCTACAGGCCACGTTGTTTATATAGGTTTGTGCTTGTTGGGATAATCGATACAAAAGTTTGGTTACCCATTTTTATGGCCACTGTAAACTGGAATCAATCAGTTAATACAAATACCTGCGGATAACACTTTGTACTGATATAAAAGTGAACTATTACGTGGGATCAGTAGTGAGTAAAGCAGATGGCAGACTTCGGTTTATTGGTGAAATACTGGGAAATGTAGTCCGCCTGCAGAGGAGATCGTTTAGAAATCGCTCGTGCGACCCGTACTAGAATAATGCTCAATGGTGTGGGACTCGTATCAGATAGGACTAGCGTGGGGTATTGAACGTATTGAGAGAGTGGTGACAGGTTTGTTTGATCCGTGGGAAGTGTCACGAAGATGCTGAAGAGACTAAACTGGCAGACGCTTGAAGATAGACGCAAACTGTCCTAAGAAAGCCTACTTGCAAAATTTCAAGTACTAACTTTAAATGGTAATTCTAGGAATATACTACAATGGGACTCTGTTCGAAGCAGTTCGCCAAGCATTGCGACGACCACCGGATTCAAGCGGCCGAAAACCTCTTGTCGCCGGCCGTACGAGCGGCTCTGGAACAGCTCAAGATGGCCCAGATCGAGCAAAACGCCCTCTGTGGTGAAGAGGAAGGGCTAGTTTATGGACCCGGAACAGCAGAATGAACATAAGTTGCATAATATTGCATTTATATGTAGTCAAAACTTCAAACGCGTTTTCCTCGAAATGACTATTTTTATCGCGCGGTATGGTAACTTCAAATCTACTGAACCGATTGGCATGATTCCTTGTTTCCGAGGAAGCTAACTAAATTGTCTAGGAGTTGTACCACTTTTATTCCGATCCATCAACTATAAATATTTTTACTTGGTTGACGAAGTCGAAAAATAGATGAAAAAATCCTATTTTTTTAAAATGACTGCCATTTTGCTTCCTATGGTCCAAATAACTTAAGTGAGGTACAACTACTAAAGAATCTTATATACTTCGCTAACGCAAACTCAATTTTGATTTCAGACGAGCCAGTTGACCTGTTATACCGCGCGTGGAGATCTACATCGAAATTTTGTTTCGTTCCGACGGCACTTCCGCCTTTGCTCTTCGACATTTCCGCTCGAAAAAATTTCAGTTTGTAAAGGAAATATCAATAAACATTTTGACCAAATTTGACATTGATATCTTAACAAACCACGAGAAAAAAATTCTCAAAGAACATGCTTTTTCGGGCCAGAGATAGTAAATCTCCCCTTAAACGTCGTTTCGTCATGTGGATGAAACATGGATACATTACTATACTCCTGAGACCAAACAACAATCTAAACAGTGGGTTACCAAGGGAGAATCTGCACCGAAAACGGCGAAGACCAGTCCTTCGGCCGGAAAAGTAATGACGACTGCCTTTTGGGATTCGCAAGGTATAATCCTCATCGACTATCTGGAAAAGGGTAAAACTATTACAGGTGCATATTATTCATCGTTATTGGACCGTTTGAAAACCGAGCTGCAAGAAAAACGACGGCGACTGCACGGCAAAAAAGTCATTTTCCATCTCGACGATGCACCAGCACACACCTCAGCAGTTGTAGTCGCAAAATTAACGGAAACAGTATTCCAACTTATTTCAAATCCCCCCTATTCTCCATACTTGGCTCCCTCGGACTACTATTTGTTCCCCAATTTGAAGAAATGGCTGACGGGACAAAGATATTGTTCAAACGAGGAGGTGATTGCAGCAACTAATAGCTATTTTGCAAACTTGGACAATTCCTATTATTCCGAAGGGAAAAACAAATTAGAAGAGCGTTGGACGAAGTGTATAAGTCTAAAAGGAGACTATGGCGAAAAAGAAGAAAAAGTTTACCCCAAACACGTAAGTAGTTTTTATTTTTGCGCGGACTTTTCAAACGCCCCTCGTAGATGTAGGTGCTGACCTGCTGCAGCAGTCAGCCGCAGTGGGGTCTCGGTGCGCTTCGAGTGCTGCGGCAGTCAGCGAGAGTAATAGGGTTAATCTGGCAAGAAGTTCCGATAACTGAAGTTGTTGGTTGGTTTTCGAAACTCTGATGAGCCGCGCTTCAAACCAATTGTAAGCTGTTGCAACGTTATGAATAATCGTTCAAAATCCGGAGTTTTGAAATGTTACAAACTTGTCATCGGACAAACGAATGACGATAGTTAAAAAAGAAAAATTCAAACTTGGGTTCCTGGTGAAACAAGTTTCATACTGCTAGTAAAGATTTTCAAGAGTATATCTCGGAATTGTTCGTAGTGGGGTGAACTCTTTTGCTTTTAATGACCGTTTCTCACACCTACGAGAATATAGACCTTCTTACAGGAGACGCCATGTGTGCTGGGCTCTTAAACGGTTCTCATATTATGTAGAAGCCTGCGTACTGAACAAATAAGAGCAACGATGGAAATATGCGAGGTCTCGATAAAGGCTTCGTATCTTATCTGCGGACTGCGTCCTCAGTCTCGCAGACTGTTCGTACAACCGCCATTATTTGCCTGATAAACAAGCGTTTGCTCTCCGTGAGAAGGCAGAGATGACGCTGGCCTTGACTGGGTCCAGGGCAGCGTGCGGTATGAAGGCAAGCGCTGCATCTGTCTGAAGACACTCACAATGGAAACTCCCCACCACTACCCCCCCCCCCCCCCCCCCCACGTTTAGTGATAAGAGCGCCCAGTGGACAGCCCGTCAAAAACTGAACAGAGACCAAGCATGAAAACAGGAAGAAGGTGCACTGAACTGTACAAAAAAGAGCAAAATATAAATGTTGAACGCTCCATGTGCAAGAACTGCAATATAGAGCAATATGTAAGAGTCATGGCTTTGTGCACTATAAGGCGGGCGAGCCGTGTTCAAAGCTCCCTCGAGCAAAATTTTTTTTTCTCTGTTCTCTGTATTGAAATTTGTGTCTGTGTCGAGGTGCAGCGTCCGTTTGTAACAGCGAGGCGTAAGGAAGGGACCTATAGTGAATTGATATGTTATAGTGAATTGATATACGAGTATTAACTCTGCTTCGAACAGAGTGATATTTACCTTCTCTTTCTTGAAGAAAAGGAAGCGCCGTCCATCGCCGTGATAAAGAATGCAATAAAGTACAATCATAAAAATGTCGCCGATATATTCGAAGATTGCAGGCTACACTGTATCCAGGTATCGTTTCACAATGAGTAATTCAGAATGAAAGAAACTGCCTCGCTTTCCAGAAGATATAGTGGAAAAAAACGACAATACATATAGCTGTCCGACACAGACGCAACACGCCAACCCAGAATCACGGATAGTTGAAGAGCGAAAAATTTGATACCGGCTTAAGGAAACATTAGAATACAGACACATGTTCATACTTCTTTTCGTACATATCTCTTTCTGTCGTCGACATGTTTACATTGTATCTTTGCCATGCACAGTGTTCCGAGATATATTAAATGATATATACTTTATAGCTAAACCAACAAAAGATCTGTCACAAACTTCATGAAACAATACTAACTTAACGAGCGGGTCTAGGCGCTTCAGTCCGGAACCGTGCTGCTGCTACGGTAGCAGGTTCGAATCCTGCCTCGGGCATGGATGTGTGTGGATCTCCTTAGGTTAGTTAGGTTTAAGTAGTTCTAAGTTCTAGGGGACTGATGACCTCAGATGTTAAGTCCCATAGTGCTCAGAGCCATTTGATACTAACATAAATTTTAATTGGAATTCTCCGACAAAAAGAATGTTGCATTACTTATTGAACACACTAGTATTTGCAATCTTCAAAATGTATCCAAGCGATTCTTTGTTCTGCAAAAGTTTTTTTCATGGTATCATCAAATTGGTCCTTCTTCATGAGGTTCGCGACCACAGAAAACGAGCATGTTGCCAGATGCGACGCTCTTCTTTGGATCCTGTCTACCTCACCCGTTACCGAGTGAGGTGGCGCAGTGGTTAGCTCACTGGACTCGCATTCGGGAGGACGATGGTTCAATCCCGCGTCCGGCCATCCTGATTTAGGGTTTCCGTGATTCCCCTAAATCGCTTCAGGCAAATGCAGGGTTGGTTCCCTTGAAAGGGCACGGCCGAATTCCTCTCCTAATCCGATGAGACCGATGACCTCGCCGTTTGGTCTCTTCCCCCAAACAACTCAAACCAACCCCACCTCCGTTAAACCTATCTCTTAACGATTCCCGACTGACGATCAGATACCTCTCAGTTTGTCACAGGTCGGTTTTATAAGTTACCTGTTTTGTGGGCGGATTACATTTCCTAAGGATTGTTCCAATGAGTCTCATTCTGGCATTTCAATTTCTATCGATCGTTTTGTGTGTTGCTGTCTCGAGAACAGATATTCATAGACATTTAGTGGGTGTAATTGTTTGCAGTTATATATCGCCATAAGGCAGATTGGTTGGTTGATTTCGGGGAGGAGACCAAACAGCGAGGTCATCGGTCCCATGACATTAGGAGAGGATGGGGAATGAAGTCGGCCGTGCCCTTTCCAAGGAACCATCCAGGCATTTGCCTGAAGCGATTTAGGGAAATCACGGAAAACCTAAATCAGGATGGCCTGACGCGGGTTTGAACCGGCTTCCCCCCAAATGCGAGCGAGTCCAGTGTGATAAGCGTTCCACCACCGCGCTCGTTGCCATAAGGTAGTGGATCAATTAGGTGGTTTCCAACTAAAATGCGCGATTCTTCCTATTCGCTTATGTTGAGGGTCGATGTAGATCTTCCTGCATTTCACTAAAGCTTGAAGGCTTTGCAACTTCTCTATAGACAAACAGCAGATTTTGCAAGTACCCTCACGGAATTTCAAACGTTTTCAGCTAATGTACATCGTTTAAATATGTGACGAACAGCAATTCTCCTATGCAACACTTCCTCGGAGTACTCCTGAATTTATTTTTGCGTCTTCTTATTTCGTCTAGTTGCAAATCACCTTTTAGTTCCCAGAATGAGAATTTCACTCTGCAGCGGAGTGTGCGCTGATATGAAACTTCCTGGCAGATTAAAACTGTGTGCCGGACCGAGACTCGAACTCGGGACCTTTGCCTTTCGCGGGCAAGTGCTCTACCATCTGAGCTACCCAAGCACGGCTCACGACCCGTCCTCACAGCTCCAGTTCTGCCAGTACCTCGTCTCCTACCTTCCAGACTTCACAGAAGCTCTTCTGCGAACCTTGAAGAACTAGCACTCCTGGAAGAAAGGATATTGCGGAGACATGGCTTAGCCAAAGCCTAGGGGATGTTTCCAAAATGAGAATTTCAGTCTGCAGCGGAGCGTAAGCTGATATGAAACTTCCTGGCAGATTAAAACTGTGTGCCGGACCGAGACTCGAATTCGGGACCTTTGCCTTTGTCTCGAGTTCGAGTCTCGGTCTGGTACACAGTTTTAATCTGCCAGGAAGTTTTACCTTTGAATTATTCCATGATCGTTGTACTAACACTTCAGGCCTACCATAATAGCGCGGTGAGGTTGGTGATTTAAACACGTCCTGATGAAAAGTATCCTGACATGTATTAGCGCCGCGCGGAGTGGCCGCGCGGCTAGAGGCGCCATGTCACGGATTGCGCGGCCCCTCCCGCTGGAGGTTCGAATCCTCCCTCGGGCATGAGGGTGTGTGTTGTTTTTAGAATAAGTTAGTTTAAGTTAGTGTAAGTAGTGTGTAAGTCTAGGGACCGATGACCTCAGCAGTTTGGTCCATTAGGAATTCACATACATTTGAACATTTTTGAGCACGTATTAGTGAACATTGATATGAGGCGTCGCCACACTTCACCTTTAAGACGGATTGAACTCTGCTGGTAATACGTTTAGTGAGTTCTCGGAATGTCTGTAGAGGACTGGCAGCCCAAGAGCCGAAACCAGAGAAGGTAGTGATTTTGGATTCTGGACTCTGGAGTGAGGTCGACGTTGTGACTCATTCCAGGGGTCTTTCATTGGGTTCATGTCGGGGACCACACAGTAACTACGAGAAGCACCCCAATACCATAACAATACCCCCTCTGCTCTTTCTTGTTGGCACTACACGTCTACACCTACATCCACATCTACATCATTACTCTGCAATTCACAATTAAGTTCCTGACTGAGGGCTCATCGAATCATGTTCAAGCTATTTCTCTATCGTTCCACTCTCGAACAGCGCACGGAAAAAACGAACATTTAAGATCTTTCATTGCGAACTCTAATTTCTGATGATGATCATTTCTCACAAAGTAGGCGGGCACCAACAAAATGTTACCACACTATGAGGAGAAAGTTACTGATTGAAATTTCACGAGAAAATCCTGCTGCAACGAAAAACGCTTTTGTTTTAATGACTGCCATCCAAATTCGTGTACGTTAGGGCGTAAAGTCAAGCGCCAGCATGCCAGTCAGGAACTATAGAGAAGAGATGGCTGTGAGAAGACGTGAGCCAGTCGCACGCTGACCGGACCTCCCTCCAGGACGACAATGCAACAGCAGCGGCCCCTGTGTGAAGAGGACATAAGCGCCGTTACCGACTGTAGACGTCCCAGCTTCAAGATTAAGCTCTTGTATAGCAGCGTGAACGCTAGTTACTTCGCTTTTACTGTCTATGTAGCATTATGATTGTTTATACTCAAGAAGATTTAAAATCATATATTAATAACTTCAGCTGCTGACGGGGGTTGATATATGTCAACGGGGACAGGTGAAGATGTGTGCCCCGACCAGGACTCGAACCTGGGATCTCCTGCTTACGTGGCAGAGGCTCTATCCATCTGAGCCACCGAGGGCACAGAGGATAGTGCGACTGCAGGGACTATCTCGTTCACGCCACCCGCGAGACCCACATTCTCACCTTATATGTCCACACACTACATTCATACTGTCCCTACCCTACACACTCATTACTCGTGGAAGACATTCTTACCAAGTCCCGTAAGAGTTCGGGTGATATGTGTGCATCCGCACAGAATAAGAAGGTAATGGCCGGTATTGCCAGTACTATATGGTGTCTTTCGGAAGAACAGACACCATGAACTTGAACGGATGTCATGTGACGTTGAAACGTCCCCTTAGAAGAATTATACAAGACTATGCTTAAACTGACACACAATATTTTTAGCGCAACGCAATCTGACTTTCAAAAATCCCTACAAAAAAATGGCCCTGACTAACATTAACCTATACGTTTCACAAATCGCTTACCTCTCAAAAATCTTGGTTACTCGAACTACTGCAATACAGCGAGCGCCACTACTGCCAGCTAAATAAAAGATTCAAACTACGGAAGGCACTAACTACTGATAGGGATAGTTAGCAAATGAAAGATTTTAATGGAAAACAAACAATGTATTTACCTTAATATCATCAAAAGTCATAATATATATAGCAGTTCATGACATCCAGTCTTACAAATTTCAAAACTCCGCCATTTCTTTCCCTACATCCACCACTGCTGGCGGCTCACCTCCAACTGCGCAACGCTACGTGCTGTTCACAGCCATTTGCCCAACACTACAATGGCAGACTACAATGCAAACTAGCCACAGACTGCACACAGCACAGCAAGTGATTTTCATATAGAGCGCTACATGGCGTTACCAATATAAAAACCTAAACAGCCTACTTACATAGCCCCCATGCTCCCCACAAAAAATTTTACAAATTTTTTGGGAAGTGGCCAATACAGATTTGAAAAAATTTTTCATAGTTGCAATAACAAAGATATTAAACGCATGCACTTATTGATACAATGTTGGTCAAAAGCTAAAATTTTCTCACAGTCCATATAGACAGTCCTGATCATTAATCACAGTAAAATTGCAGTGTTTTTCTCAAAGTCTGAGCAGTAAAAGAAAATGCACACAGAAGTACTGGATTTCCATGCAGTCTTGAAGAAGTAGTGTTGTCCTTCCAACGGAAAGACACTGCTGACTCGACATGCAGGCAGGTAATGGTTCACAACAGAGTAAACCCACAGCAGAGTCATTCGAAGTTTTGAAGAATATTGGTAGGCAGGTCATCACAGAGTAGACCCACTGTAGTCCTTGTAGAGAGTATGGTATTGGTGAGCCATCAAAGATGCAGACCCACTGCAGTCCTTGTAGAAATAATGGTATTGGTGGGCCACCATAGGTGCAGACCCACTGCAGTCCTTGTAGAAATAATGATACTGGTGGGCCATCAAAGATGCAGACCCACTGTAGTCCTTGTAGAGGCGACCAGCAGCCATCTGTTGCGACTGTGCAGGTGCACAATCACCATCGAAGAGCCTTGTGGACAATATAGCAAGTCCATAAACCACCACTTGTGCAGTCACAAAGTTTTTGGAATTGTCCTTAGAACCAGCAATGCTGTTAACCAGTCCCTTGCTGAATTATTAACACACTTGCAAACACTATCAGTCCCTACTTCTCACATATTGTCCATATACTATGACCAACAGAAACGTGTGCAGTGAAATGTAACTTACAAGTTACTTAATTTGATGAACTGGTGTCAATCACAATATTATAACGTGAGAATACAATAACAAAGGTACAAAATACATCATTAAAGAACATAACAATACAGATAACATTTGTGGTAATGCAGGCTTTACAGAAGAATCGAAATAACATATACATCAGTGTGACAGGAATTACGACATAAGTAAATACATAAAAGATCAGAATAACTTTTGAAACATCAACTTCACACATGAGCATTAAAACAAAACAGAATAAATAATGTCTAAACATCTTTACAAAGTAAATAACATAGTATTTGAAAAATTCTACAACACAAATCTTATTAGCTAAACACTTAAAGACAGGAAAAAGATAAATATACAAGAGTACACAAACACATAGCAGAATAACACAGGGTGAAAGGACAGGGTTTGTTTTCAGTGTAACATTTGGTACTGCAGTATTTTGCAAACAAAACCTTTTTTTTTCTTGGAGATCTGCCTTCGTTCATCATTAGTCCCAAAAAGTCCTATCTATACCTGCTTTCTGTACTTTTTTCGTATAACTTCTCAATGCATTTCTTCCAATTCATCGCCTACCCCATCTTAAGCTAACTTAAATCTACTGAGCTCAGTTGCTAAACTAAGGAACGAGGCAATGCAGCAGCACAAAACAATTAACACAAACAGCAATGATAAAAAATACAAAAGGCAAAGCAAGCAGCATAAATTAGCAAAGCAAATGCAATATTACAACTAATATAAGGCAATGCGCAGCAAACAAGAAAAATATATTCGTAGTAAAACTGGCTTAACAGAGTAATACAAAGTGAAATTTAGTAGCACTATGCCTGGCAAACAGCAGCAGCACATGCAATAACTTATATCTAAACATGACATAGCTCAAGCAGAAAAAAATATTACACTAAAGACAACAATGCAGACAAGGGAAATGTATATTTATATCGTAATGTCTATGTAATTAAAGTGGTGCACCACAAAAACTAATTCTACAAAAAATTACCAAGTACTTGAAAAGAAAATTATATATGCAGTTACTGTTATTAGTCCCTTCTTATTGTTCTTTCCATTCCAAGCGCTCCTTTTTCGAAGAATGTGGATCATAAAATAATTATTTAATAGATCTGTTGACAGAAAGTGTTCACATTAGCAAATGCATTTAATTTTAATTTATGAAACCAATGCTGCAAGACAGCTGGAAACCAGATATCAAATGAAATAAGCAACTATGTACAAAGTAAAGCATAAAATAATCATTCAGTAGTCATGAGGCATTTCATAAGTTAGTAGAAATTCTCTCAATTCTCGTAGATAGACACTTGTCCTAATCAGGTGTGCAGATGTAAGAATGTTTCCAAGTTATGAGCGTGTCGTATTTGCGGTGCTTTCTACAAAGGAATGTCAATAGCGAGGTTATTGGCCTCCTTTTTTCTCCACCTGTGCCTCTGAAAGGCACACACTAATGGCTTTTTTTCCAGGCAACTGTCGCGCGGCTGGGTGCTTACAGTGACCTACCTTCCTTACCGAAATATTTACGACATCAGTTTCCACTACAGTGACAGTTTGATAGAAATAAGATTTCACAGGTCGAAATATTTGCGTTCCAAATCTGTAGAAACAAAATCCTATAAATATAACAGTGTCCAAAAAATTTTCGCTGGCATTGTGATACATTCACGCATTTACACACATTTCATAACTGTTAAAGTACGATTCTCGGTTTCCAACATCCTTTTTCACAAGTCAGAGTCCCTAACCACTACTCATCATTCCTTACCTTATTACACATATACATATTCATTAACACGTCTTCAATATTTCATCATAATAAATACATAGCATAATCAGATTCCTCATATAGCATCATCTCATTGATAATAAACATACCTCAACAACATAATACACATCGTCATCGTAATAATAACATCATAAAACCTCAGTCAAACCTCAAAAACGTCATAGCTTTCTGCAATAATGTCAAAACCTAAAAAAAATTCTCTGCTCATTTAAATAGTGTCATCTACCTCAAACGTACTTTAAAAATCATGACCCCATACCAAACACATCATTCAAAGCTCACATAGTATCACAATTGTTCCATAAAAATGAAGAGGTCCCAAAGTACAGACAAAATACAATTTCGTAAGTGTGAAGTTACCCAACTGTGTAATTGCGTAAACATGTGTCACTGCTGTAGTAAAAAAAATGTTTATCTCTCAGTTAAATGATTAGATAGCTGTGTAATTTGTGTGTTAGAGAAATATGGTACCGATGTGTAAAATTGTATAAGCAAATACCATATTAGCTAGCGCTCCTTGTGCTTGCTAAACAAACGGTACACAAAGTAAGCGTGTACCCCCCTGAGGATTAATGTAATTATACCCTCAGGTGTTACAGATTACAGCAATGGAATGAAATGCATCACGGAAAACCTTTGCAATTCAAAAATCTTGAAAAATAAATGGTTCAAGTACAAAATTAATCACTCAAATGCGTGTCCTGTAGCGCTAAATGTGCGTCTTATTGTAAGATAATTCTGTGGAAGTGTCGTAGTTATCGTCCTCTGTAAGCAAAGTTCTGCTGAAGTCAATGTACTTACCTCATAATAAACGAAGTGAATTGCTTTGCGTATAGATATCTTAGTTATTACGCTTACTGCCGTGATGAAGGAAGTACTGTGCTGTAACGTATTGTTGTGCTACGGAAAAGGCTGTCTCATTGTAGCTATACCACAAAAGTTACTACTAAAACATGTTTTACTTTCCAGAATAATTCAGAAAAACTGTGCAGATATAAAACAGATACACCGCAAAAGCAACATTGTAAATTGTCACTCATTAGTAGCATCGTGATAAAATCGTGTAGATGTCACATAAACTAACCACTGTGTCATCTGGTATCTCACAGAAAGTACTTTAAATCCAGAATGTATCTTCAAGTGAACCAAAATGTTGCATTAAAATCTCATTAGCAGTACCAGTATATGTCCTAAGTATGTAAGCCTGATAGTCGTTACGTAATCGTGCAACTAACAAGCAAGAATGTACAAACACAACACTGTGTCGTCTGTTCACTATAACAATGCATTTGTAATTTCTGTTTAAAAATGTTCCCTAGGTTCTAGACTGGATATTTAACTTCAAACATTGTTGCATGTTAACAATTTCTTAAGTCTGACAAAGCATACTGGAAATGTGAAGTGAAAAGTTTTATGGCAAAGACAAAGTTAAAAAGCAGATTATCTTTCAATAAACAGTTTTACATGTGAAATGTGGTGTAAACCTTTACTCTTCCTATTACACAGAGTTTCAACTTCAACGCAATTATCATGTGGTATACGTCGGATTCTGTAAGGTCCATTGTAAACTAGAAAGAATTTGTGACTCAAGTGTTTCTTCTTATGTGACAATAAATGAGCTTTAATGAGAACTTTCTGACCAATATATAATTTCTTTGCATTTGCTTTGTCGTGTAGTTTTCTCCTTTTGTCTGCTGCAGATTTTATATTTTTAATAGCTAAATCAATTATGTCTTTGTGTCGAAGTTAACGTGTATTCGGAAAAGGTACAAGCTCTCTGATTCTGTTCGGTGGTTCTTCATTCTTTAGTACAAGAGTAGGTGGTAAAGCAGTGGAGTCGTGAGGCATTTCATTCAGCACGTTTTGAAATAAGTGTAAATATCTGTCCCACTGCTGATGCTTTCTGTGACAATAAAGTCTGCAAAGCTTATTGATTTCTTTCATAATCCGTTCAGACAGGTTACAATGTGGTGAGTAAAATGAAATAAAAAGAGGTTTGATTTTATGATTCCGAAGCATGCGTGACCAAACAGCAGATCTGAATTGCGGTCCGTTATCTGAAATGACTTTACTAAAGTGTCCAACTTCACGTAAGAAATTTTTAACAAAGGCGTTGGATACAGACCGTCCACAACAGCGACTAGAACGTACGAAAATCCATTCGATGTTCTGACAAGGGGTCCCAAGAGATCAACAGCAGCAAATTCTTTTAATTTAGAAGGAATGATAGGAAACAACGGAGCACGATGTGAGATAGTAGATGGTTTCGCCTTTTGACAAGTTTACAAATAGACAAGACTCTTCGAATTCTCTTTTCCATATTGTTAAAATAACAAGTCGTTCGAAGAATATGATAACATTTTCGTGGACCAAAATGTGCGTAGCTGAAATGAATGTACCAAATGAGCTTATTAACAAAATCGTCAGGGATGCAAAGCACCCATAGCTTGTCATCAACAGTGCAGCGTTTGAACAGTATGTTGTTTCTAACCAGATAATAATGCCGAATCTGTGTGTGTGTCTTTTCATGCCATTTGCTTTTGATGTCTTTCCAAATCGGATCTTTATCTTGTTCATGAGCAATGTCCTTTAAAGATGTGGTGATGAAGTTTTCAAAGGCGACTTTCTGAATGTAAAGAATACTGAAATTTTTTTCGAGGTTGCCTTCTGTGTTACTTTTCTCAAGCCCAGCCGGTGCGCGTGACAGTGCGTCCGCAACAATGTTCTCCTTGCCTGGAATGTAGACTATTGTGAAGTGGAATTCTTGCAGAAACAATGCCCAACGTTTTAACCTGTCATGATTTAATTTTGAAGACATAAGAAATTGTGATGCACGATGATCACTGTATACTTTTACGTGCTTACCAGAAAGAAAGAAACGGAATTTGTTAAATGCCCAAACGATAGCTAAAGCTTCTAATTCAGTAACGGAATAATTTTTTTCAGATTTTGTTAGCACTCGGCTAGCAAAAGCAATGGTTTTCTGAACGGTAGCGTCATTTTCTATGGCTTCTTGAAATAAATGGGCACCAAGACCGACTTTAGAAGAATCCATGCTAAGGCAGAAATCTTGTGACAGATCTGGATGAGCTAGTATTGGCGCGTTAAGTAGCGATTCTTTCAAAGAATTGAATTCCAACTGTGCTTGTTCGTCCCAGTTCCAAATAGTATTTTTTCCAGTGAGAGAACAAAGTTTTGGTGTAACAAGAATTTGCATATTCAGAAAACGACGGTAAAAATTTACGAGACCTAGAAAACTGCGGACTTGTTTTTTTTGTGGATGGAACTGGAATGGCTCTGATTGCTTCTAACTTTTCAGGATTCGGCTGAATGCCTTCAGAAGAAATAATATGTCCCAAAAACCTCACCTTTGACCTACCGAATTCAGACTTTTCCAAGTTAACTGTAATTCCAGATTCTGCAAAAATATGTAACAAGCTGTTGAGGATGCGATTATGTTGTTCCCATGAAGCTTCTGCTATTAGAATATCGTCCACATATAAGGTGATGTGACGTTTTAAGAACTCAGATAATATGGAATTTAGCCCGCGAATGAATGCTGCCGAAGAAATGTTCAAACCAAAAGGAAGTTTCCGAAACTGATAACAAACGCCGAAACAAAGGAAAGCTGTGTATTTTCTACATTCTGGATGAAGTTCGATCTGATAAAAGCTGGATCTGAGATCAATGGAAGACAACACTTTTACACCATTAAAATTTTGAAGAAGTTCTTCCAACGTTTGCGGCCTGTCTGTTTCAGGAATAATAATAGTATTGATTTGTCTCGAATCTAAGACAAGCCTGATCGATCCATTTTTCTTCTCAACAACATGTAATGGATTGTTGTATGAGCTTACTGCAGGCTCAATAATGCCCTCGTCAAGCATAGATTGTATTTCTGTTCTAACACGGTCCCTATAATGTGCTGGAATTACGTATGGTCTAACACAAAATTTAGTATGCTCACGACCACGAAATTGGTATTGAAATCCCTTGATTGTTCCTGTTTTGTGAGTAAAAACTGTGGAATGTGCTTGTAAAATCTCAAAAAGATCCTGCCTATCACTGTCATTACAATTCTCAATTGTTTGAATTTTATTCTGAATTAACTCATTAGTTTCAAATATGCCGTCGATATCATCCCTGTCAGTACTTGCAGAGTGATTGTTAGTGTCTAGTTCCGTAGAAAATTCCGAACTGTTGTCTAACAGAAAGTAAAGCCGATTAATTTCCTCGTCATGGTTTGAGAGCCAATCTTCAAATTTCAAAGCTATTGACTTACCTTCTTTCTCTGAACTTATTTCAGCATCGTGAAAGTTTAAGATTGCTTTGTATTGATTCAAAAAGTCTACTCCCAGTATAATTTCCGTCGACAATAATGGAACAATAAGAAAATTCATAGAGAAGCTGTGGCTTTGACAAAAGAATTCTAAGTTGGTTTGTTGGCGTACATCTACACTTTTTCCAAAGATTGCACCTTGTAATTTAATCTTACGTAACGGAAGTGTGGGGCAATCGTTCGATTTGTTGCATTTGCTAAAAGCTGTTTCACTAATTACTGAAACGGGACTGCCACAGTCAAGTACTGCCGTAAATTTTACATCATTTACTGTAATGTGAATCACAGGATATGCAATGTTGTTATGTTTTACGTCGTGTTCCTGGAGTAAGATGTCCCTAATGTCTTCCATTTTTACGTAATTACTAGCTACGGCAGCTGCGTCGTCAGTTTCAAACGTACGTTTTGTGGCTGCCAGCAGTATGAGTCATTGCCTATTGTCTCTTTGTTGGCGCGCGTCGTTATTGGGATTTGGAGACCTAACTTCTACAAATTCACCTTGTCGAGAGGGCCATGCTCTGTTTGAATCCCGCCAGTTTTGATGCAATTCAGGTCTGTCGTTACGATCATATCGTCTGTCGTCATGTCGGTAGATTCCATAGTTTCTTTCTTGTCGGTCACGTGGTGGAGAATTTCTCCCTGAATCGTAAAAGCACGCTGGACCGTTGCGTCTAAAGTTATTCTGTCTCCCCTGATAATATTTATTTTGGTTCCCATATTGTCTGTTCCTCTGATAGTCTCTGTGATAGTCATTACCGCAGAGAGGTGATCTTTCCCTGTAATTATTACTACTCTGCCAACGGTTGTCATACGGGTGGTGTCTGTTTTGGTCACGATTTGTGTTGTGAGAATAGCCTTGTCGTGTCCAGTTATTATTTCTTTCATCGCGGAATTGCGACGGATGTGACCTGTAATTGTTGTGTTCCTGTTTTCGCGTTCCGCGATTGTCAGTGTCAATTTCTAATTCTTGTAAGAGTCCCTGAAAAGCTTCAATGTCGTCTTTGCAACGTCCTGCCAAAATAATATGCCGTAGATGTTCAGGTAATTTGATTAAGCAAATGCGGATGAGTTCTGAGGGGCTGTACGGGTTTGACAGGTACTGATTCTTGTGCAACATGTCTTCAAAATATTTCACAAGACTGAAAAATTCAGATTGTTCGAAATGTTTCATCATTATGATGCCATGTTTTACTCGGTCTTGTGTGGCTTGAGACCAATATGCTGAGAGGAAGGCATGGTAAAATTCTCCTTCACTGTGGTAATCGTGAATGGCCGATCGCATTCTCACAGCTGGTTCATTCTCTAAGTAGCCACACATAAATTCTAATCTGTGTTCTAATGACCAGTTGGGAGGAAAACAATGAGAGAATTGATGAAGCCACGCTTGTGGATGAATGTCGTTGCCAGAATTCTTAAATGTTTTGAATTTACGTGTAGTAATGAACAGCTTATAGTCAAAATCATCATGTCGGCGAGTCGCATGTCGGTCACTGTTACGTCGTTTCGGCGGTTCCATCTCAAAATTCGGTGTACCTTGCCAATTTCTTTCATAATTTCCGAAGTGCCCTGTGTTATTATTTTGTGACTGTTCCGTATTTCTATGTCCCTCTTCCCGTATTGGAGCGCGAGTGTCCTCTGAAATACGTAATTCTTGTATTACCTGTGTCAGCTGATCTTGTACTTCCCGGATTTCTCTTTGGTGTTGCGTATTAATTTGATTCAGATTTTGTTTGAATTTCCTAATTTGTTCGCACTCTTCTGTGTCATTAAAGACTACCGGTTTTGTGTCATTCAGATTATCATCTACCTTCGTAGATAAACTATTTAGCTGGTCCGAAAGTTCAACTACTTTCTCTGATAATGAACTAATTTCCTCCATGTGTCTTTCTGAACCAATTTTCAGAGTATCTACTGTGTCCTTTTAAGTTTTCTTGAGTTTTTGCAAGTTGCGTAACCGAATCGGTAGATGCAACTGAGTCAATTTTAGCTTGCAAGGTCTCATGATTTTGATGAACAATAGTTTGCAGTTCTTTTATGGCTGCTTCGTGATTCTGTAATGCATTTTCATGCCGCGAAAAAATAGGTTGAAAATGCTCACAAATCTGTGTTTTTACGTCATTACAGACTTTTTGACATTTCGATTCAATGTTATGTAACTCAGTAGTTAAATCTTCACGTTTTTCTTCAAGTGTGGTGTTTAACTTTTGAAGCTTTTGCTGTGTTTGGCTCTGATTTTGTTCCATTGTGTCTAACTGTTGCTGTGTTTGTCTCTGATTTTGTTCCATTGTGTCTAACTTTTGAAGCTTTTGTACCATTTGTTGCATAAACTGTAATAACAATGCACTGGTGTCTGAAACATGCTCCTCAGTGCTATTCGGGAATGCATTTGAACCGGCAATATTCGCAGTTTGAAAAGCAGAAAATGTGTCTTGACTTATTTGAGAAAACAGTGAGGACGCAAAACCTGAATCTACAGTATTTGCAAGATTGTGTCCTGTCATTTCGGAATCCTGAGGCAAGCTATTGCCGACCGATCGATCGATAATGCTTCCCTGTTCACTCATTGTTTCACTGTCTACACCATTCTTTGCAGCCCGCTCCATTTCCCTATGTACAATTACCAAATTACTACTTTGAACATTAGTTAATTCATTACTTGGTGGCGCTAACACACTGCTTTCGTCTTCACTGTCGTTTCTCAGTTTACATTGGAGCCTAGCATTACGTTTTTCACACACCATTATTGTCACAATATTTCACACGATAACACAGAAAAGCACAATTTGAAGAGCAAATATAAGAGAACACATTAACGTAGCACTGAAAATAATATCTCGTTAACTGCAAGCGCAGCTGCGAAATATTTGCTGCAAATCTACATGCATGCCACAACTGTTTTACTGTACAACAATGAAAAACTACAACTACAAAGGAAATTCTCTCTATAATTACGCGCTAGCAATAAACAAAAGCTACACTAATTACACAAACTACAAGAAAAAAATCAGAAGATTCCAGTGAGGTATCCTCGGCTAAGGGTCGACATATGAAACGTCCCCTTAGAAGAATTATACAAGACTGTGCTTAAACTGACACATAATATTTTTAGCGCAACGCAATCTGACTTTCAAAAATCCCTACAAAAAATGGCCCTGACTAACATTAACCTATACGTTTCACAAATCGCTTACCTCACAAAAATCTTGGTTACTCGAACTACTGCAATACAGCTAGCGCCACTACTGCCAGCTAAATAAAAGATTCAAACTACGGAAGGCACTAACTACTGATAGGGATAGTTAGCAAATGAAAGATTTTAATAGAGAACAAACAATGTATTTACCTTAATATCATCAAAAGTCATAATATATATAGCAGTTCATGACATCCAGTCTTACAAATTTCAAAACTCCGCCATTTCTTTCCCCACATCCACCACTGCTGGCGGCTCACCACCAACTGCGCAACGCTACGTGCTGTTCACAGCTAACTGCCCAACACTACAATGGCAGACAACAATGCAAACTAGCCACAGACTGCACACAGCAGGGCCGGCCGAAGTGGCCGTGCGGTTAAAGGCGCTGCAGTCTGGAACCGCAAGACCGCTACGGTCGCAGGTTCGAATCCTGCCTCGGGCATGGATGTTTGTGATGTCCTTAGGTTAGTTAGGTTTAACTAGTTCTAAGTTCTAGGGGACTAATGACCTCAGCAGTTGAGTCCCATAGTGCTCAGAGCCATTTGAACCATTTTTTTGCACACAGCACAGCCAGTGATTTTCATATAGAGCGCTACATGGCGTTACCAATATAAAAACCTAAACAGCCTACTTACAACGTCCGCTCAGACCAGACGCAAAAAAAAAAAGAAGAGATGGATAGAGCCTCTGTCATGTAAGCAGGAGATCCCGAGTTCGAGTCGCGGTCGGGGCACACATTTTCACCTGTCCCCGTTGATACATATCAACGCCCGTCAACAGCTGAAGGTATTAATATATAATTCTAATTTCGTTCAAGACGGCTGCAGGTCATCAATGGTGTCTGTTCTTTCGGACATATCTATATAAGTATGTGAAGAAGATCTATCTCGTATGTTGGCCTTTGCTTGTGACACATCTGTGTAATTGCAGAGTTAATTATTGTATCTTTTCTTTTTGTAATAAAACTCAGTAATACGATTTGTTTGTATGTTAGTCTAGCGAAACTAGTAAGCAGGCTTCCTGGACACCACATCTTTGACGACGAGCATGGATACATAATATTTGGCGACGAGGATGGGATCATGCACAATGTAACTGATGTCAGACTTAGAGAACATGTTTTAAAACTGTCAGATCCATTATTTGGACACATAGTTCAAGTTCTCGATCAGTATATTCAAGTACGTAGAGGCCGATAAATTTGAGCAGCCACCAATTTGTTGGGTTGAGTCGTCCCTTGCTCGTGACCGGCCCATTAGACACAAGAGCCCGCATTCAGGCAAACAGAATTAAGTCATGCCCTCAGTGCTATTCATGCCACAAACACCAGGACTTCCTGTCCAGACAAGCAGAGTGTTACATTTGTGTCAATAAGGGTCAAGCACAATCCTTATGTTTTCAATGGAACAAATATGATAATTCTGCCCACTCACATAATTCTAGTCACAAGGCCCATGTAATCAACGCAGTATATTCAAAGCTTGACACGGGTGCCTCTGTTACATTGCTCAGTCGTAAAACATATGAATTGTTAGGGTCCCCAAGCCTCTCTAAAAGTAGTATGCACCTGATGGCTTATAATGGACAAGACATTTCCGTTCTCGGAAAATGTACTTTCCCTCCCATGTATCACTCACATACGTGAACTGTTAGTTTCACTGTGCTACAATTACGCGATTGTGAGAACATATTTCGCCTTGATTCCTTTAATTTCTTTGGTTTTCAAACTTAGGACAATGTGTTGTCGGAGACTGCATTCAATGCAAAAGACAGTGTAGCTAGCTTGCTGGAAGAATTCCCTGAACTTTTTACAACCTTTAGGTTTGTGTGATTTATCGTGTAACCGAAGTTTAGCGGATTCCCTTTAATGTCCATATGGGTGACCTCACACTTTTCATTTTTTAGAGTAAAAAATGGTTCAAATGGCTCTAAGCACTATGGAACTTAACATCTGAGGTCATCAGTGGGGACTGATGACCTCAGATGTTAAGTCCCATAGTGCTTAGAGCCATTTGAACCATTTTTGACTCTAAAAGACTTAGAATTAATTAAACCTAACCAACCTAAGGACATCACACACATCCATTCCCGAGGCTGGTTTCGAACCTGCGACCGTAGCAGCAGCGCGGTTCCGTACTAAAGCACCTAGAACCGCTCGGTCACTGCGGCGAACTTTTAGAGTCAATTTCCAGTTTTCGCACCATACAGATATCTTGACTGAATCATTTTGCAATTGGTTTTGTTCATCTGATGACTTTACAAGGCGGTAAATGATAGCAATATCCGCAAACAATCTAAGAATCCTGCGCAACTTGTCTCCTAAATCGTTTACATAGATTAGGAACAGCAAAGGGCCTATAACACTTCCTCTGGGAACGTCAGATATTACTTCCGTTTTACTTGATGCAGTTCGGTCAATTACTACGAACTGTGCCCTCTCTGACAGGAAATCACAAATCCTGTCGTACAACTGAGACAATACTCCACAGGCAAGAAATTTGATTACAAGTCGGTTTGTAAGAAACGGTGTCAAAAGCATATTGGAAATCCAAAAATATGGAATCAATTTGACGTCCCCTGTCGATAGCACTCACTACTTTGTGAGAATAAAGAGCTAGTTGTGTTTCAGATGAACGATATTTTCCGAATCCGTGTTGAGCGTTTCTCAAGAAATCGTTTTCTTCGAGGTAATTCGTAATGTTCGGGCAGAGTATATGCTCCAAAATCTTGCTTGTAGTATCGGTCAGTAATTCAGGGGATTAATACTATTTCCTTTCTTGGGGATTAGTTCGACCTGTGCAACTTTTCTGTCTTTAGGTACGAATCTTTCGACGAGCGAGCGACCGTTTCCATACGATTATCAAGCATTGAGCTATTGTACCAGCATACTATGAAACACACCTAATTGATAAACAATTTGGACCGGACGCCTTGCCTTTATTAAGTGAATTAAGCTGCTTCGCTACAGTGAGGATATCTATTTCTAAGTACTAATGTTGGCAATTGTTCTTGATTCCAATTGTGGGACATTTACATTCTCTTCTTTGGTGAAGGCATTTCTGTACACCGTGTTCAATTAATGGCATTGCCACAGTAACATCACTGTCGTTATCGAGCGGGGAAGTTATTGGTTGCTCCTTGTCGCTGGAGTACTTTACGTACGAGCAGAATACCTTTGTAAGAAAATGAAACTTCTACAGCCGTCCTGATGATATTATTTATTGTGTAGCTACCAGTTTTGGCGTTTCAATGAGCCTTCTTCAGGCCTTAGTTGATGCTGAAGGTGTTATCACGATCCACATATACACTGCATCAGTGGTCAACATAACTGGTTTACGAAGACTAAATGGTTCAAATGGCTCTGAGCACTATGGGACTCAACTGCTGTGGTCATAAGTCCCCTAGAACTTAGAACTACTTAAACCTAACTAACCTAAGGACAGCACACAACACCCAGCCATCACGAGGCAGAGAAAATCCCTGACCCCGCCGGGAATCGAACCCGGGAACCCGGGCGTGGGAAGCGAGAACGCTACCGCACGACCACGAGATGCGGGCTTTACGAAGACTATCTGTAACTTTCGTGTCAACACTCCAACCATTAACTGTCAACTGACTCGGTTGGATTATAAGGACGGCTGTAGGCGTTTCATTTTTTATAATAGTGAACTACCGTCGTTCCCAAGACATCCAGTCAAAAGGATGGACACACAAAAAAGAATATCTTTGGGTTTTCTGCCGGATTTAGAGAGAGGGCTTCGATGTGAAAACTACTGATAGTACGTCGCGCTTAATTTCGAGTTTCTGTAAAATTTCGCCCATCTTGGAGGTTTTAACTTCTTTTAAATTCGGCATCGTTTTTTCATTGCTTCTGCAACAGCGTTCTGACCATAGGGTATCAGTACCCTCTCTTATTACTTTATTTGGTATATATCTCTCAACTGCCTTCGATACTATTTCTTTGAATTTAAATGACATCTGGTCTACGCTTCCACAGTCAGATTGGGAGGAATGAAGACTGTCTCCCAGCAAGGCGCCAAGGAAATTCTTATCTGTTTTCTGCTTTTTTTAAATAGATTTACTTTGCATTTTTTACGCTGGATTTGGATGTTACGGTATTCAATCTCGCTACTGCTGCCTTGTGGTCACTAATCCCTGTATTCGTCATGGAGCTACCTAGTTGCTCAGGATTATTTGCTGCTAAGAGGTCAAGAAAGTTTTCGTAACCATTTACACTTCGTGTGAGCTCCTGAACAAATTGTTCAAAATAATTTTCTGAGAACACATTCAGTACGATTTCTGACAACGTTTTATGCCTACCACCGAATTTAAACATGTATGTTCACCACCATTCGAGGGTAGATTTAAGTCGTCATCAACCACCAGGGCACTTATTTGAAATGAAACTCAAGTTTTCTTTGTACCGTTCAGCAACTGTATCAATTGAGTCGGGAAAAGAAAGAAATTATTAATTTATTCCGATAATAAGTATAACCTGTCAAGTATAACGTGAACCCACACCAATTCACAGAAATTATCTACTTCAGTTTGACTACAAGGTAAAAAGAAAAGGCAGATTTCCGACCCTATAACTATATGAGCTTGAGTACTTTCTGCTAGCACTTGGAGCTCTGGTTCTTTTCCAACACAGCTACGACAGTTTACAACTAGAATGCCGGCTGTTGGCAGGTCTATCTTCCTGTGTTTGCCCTGCACCGTTTTAGACTGGTGGCCTTCATGTAGTTTCCTGAGACACTCTAACCTAAAAAAGTCGCCCACTTCCCTCCACACAGCCCCCACTACTCGTGTAGCAGTATCCTGTGTACAGTGGACGCCTGACCGGTTAATGGAAGGTAAACTCCTCCAGACATTCCCCAAACTCAAACTCTTCCATCGGACTGTCACAGGGAATAGAGTGTTTCATCACTTCAAATCACTCCTTTCTATCACCCATTGGCCAATTCCGTCGCTTTGAGCATTACGAGGGTTGACCGGAAAGTAATGCAACGCATTATTTTCCTTCAACAATTCTTAATTGAACACAATGAGAATTACACACACGAAAGAATGGTGTTTCATCTACACACCCAATTTTTCCACGTATTCTCCATCTCGTTGTACGGCCTTCAAAAATCTTCACCGAGCGAGGTGGCGCAGTGGTTAGCACACTGGACTCGCATTCTTGAGGACGACGGTTCCATCCCGTCTCCGGCCATCATGATTTAGGTTTTCCGTGATTTCCCTAAATCGTTTCAGGCAAATGCCGGGATGGTTCCTGTGAAAGGGCACGGCCGATTTCCTTCCCAATCCTTCCCTAACCTGAGCTTGCGCTCCGTCTCTAATGACCTCGTTGTCGACGGGACGTTAAACACTAACCACCACCACCACCAAAAATCTTCAAATGTGTGTCAGATCTTATGGGACTTAACTGCTAAGGTCATCAGTCTCTAAGCTTACTCACTATTTAACCTAAAGTATCCTAAGGAAAAACACACACGCCCATGCCCGAGGGAGGACTCGAACCTCCGCCGGGACCAGCCACACAGTCCATGACTGCAGCGCCTTATCCTCTGAAAGGGCACGGCCGATTTCCTTCCCCATCCTTCCCTAACCCGAGCTTGCGCTCCGTCTCTAATGACCTCGTTGTCGACGGGACGTTAAGCAACACTAACCTAACCTAACCTAACCTGCAGCGCCTTAGACCGCTCGGAGGTACGGCCTCCCTCCAGCGCGAAACAAGGACGTGTATGCCCTGTCGGTACCAATCCTTGTTCTGGTGGCGGAGCCAGTGCTTCACTGGGTGAATCACCTCCTCGTCGTCTTCAAAATGTCTTCCACGAGTGGCATTCTTTAATGCCCCAAACAAGTGGAAGTCATAGGGGGCTAGGTCAGGTCTGTAGGGTCGATGGGGTAAGACTGTCCAACCCTGTTTTGCGATGTGTTCAACAGGCCTCGCCGCGCGGGATTAGCCGAGCGGTCTGGGGCGCTGCAGTCATGGACTGTGCGGCTGGTCCCGGCGCAGGTTCGAGTCCTCCCTCGGGCATGGCTGTGTGTGTGTTTGTCCTTAGGATAATTTAGGTTAAGTATTGTATAAGCTTAGGGACTGATGACCTTAGCAGTTAAGTCCCATAAGATTTCACACACATTTGAACATTTTTCAACAGTCCTGAGACTTGTGTGGGGCCGAGCGTTATCGTGTTGCAGCAAAACATCTCCCGTTTTGCTGCGGCGCCGAAGTCGCCGGATCGTGTCTTGAGTTTTGTTAATGTGTTGACATATGCTTCTGAATTAATGGTACCGCCTCTTGGCATCACACCAATGAGAATCACACCTTCACATTCCCAGAACATTGTCATCATGACCTTACCGGTGGTAGCAGTTGCTCTGAATTTTTTTCTTCTGTGGGGAGCGGGAATGACGCAATTCCATCGTCTGTCGTTTTGTTTCGGGCTCGAAATGGTGAACCCAGATTTCATCACCTGTCACAATCCGGGACATGAAGGCCTCCCCCTCACCTTCAAAACGTTGCAACAAATCAAGACAAATATTTTCTCTCTGCGATTTGTGATCCACCGTTAGACACAGTGGGACATCTCGCACACACTTTTGAATATCCAAGAGCGTGGATAATTGCATACAACTTCCTTTGCTGACTGACAGCTACAGAGCCAAATGACGAGTCGTAATGCGTCTGTCTTCGCGAATGACCACATCAGCTCAATGCAACATGCTCGATCATTGAACCCTATTCTTTTTAATTCCCTACGAACAATCACTGTACTAGGTGGACAGTTGGTAGCGCTTTGGAACCGTCGAGTGATACTTTCCGATGATTTCACACGTTTTTTTACAACCATGTTCCGCAATGCTCGATGATCCATGACCGTCAGTACATCACGCCTGCCTGCTCCGGATTTAGCTGTGATTATTCCGTGAGTTTCCACCAGACAGTCACACGACTGTTATTCAGGTGACATCCAATGACTAGTCCACGTTTCAAGTCCTTGAGAACTCCCGACCACTCATTCTGCTGTTGCTGCTTGTCTTCTGACAACTCACTGGTCCCTGCCTGCTTTTACTCTGGCGCATCCGCGTCTGGTGACAATTCGCAGGAGAGCTTCTGTAAAGTTTGGAAGGTAGGAGACGAGATACTGGCAGAAGTATAGCTGTGAGGACCGGGCGTGAGTCGTGCTTCGGTAGCTCAGATGGTAGAGCACTTGCCCGCGAAAGGCAAAGGCCCCGAGTTCGAGTCTCGGTCGGGCACACAGTTTTAATCTGCCGGGAAGTTTCATATCAGCGCACACTCCGCTGCAAAGTGAAAATCTCATTCTGGGAACCGTAGTAGTGTTTTGTTACATAGTGCTGTGTATTCTTTCTCTTTCTTTTTATTGCTGCTTTTTGTATCTGAATGTTCTCTTCTATGTTAGATTTTGTTTTCCCCCTATGAGGTGACCTGCAAAAGCGGTGTGTACACTATCACTGTAAGGTGCTCAGAATATCTAGTTTTAAAATTCCTGCAATTTTGACGTATCCACACAGACCGGTATGAACTACTAGTTCGCGGACAGATGGCAGATTTCTTAAATTTGTGTTCAGATGTTTCTGCTCAGTGTTGTTTATGCGGTATGATAGTTGGGGTTCTTGCAGGTTCAGTATGTTCCCCACACCAAGGACGTCTCATTAGTGAATGTTAGCATGTCCTTCACCTTGAAGCGTTTTTCTGGTGTGTTCTGTTTGCTTGTCATGTAACGGTTTTCTTGGTTATTTATCCATTGTTTGTTCATTCCTGATTTGCTTTTATTTTAAAATTATACTTGTTCAGTTTATTTATAAACATTGATGAAAATTAGTGGATGGGTCGAGCAGCTAATAAAGAGGTCCTGAAACGAATTGGAGGGAAAGAGCTTGATAAAGGGGAAGGATAAACTGATAGGACATGTCCTGAGGCATCATGGGATGGTTCATTTGGTAATGATGGGAAGTTTGGATGGTAAAAATCCCAAACGAGATCAATTCTTGATTTCAGTAAGTAGCTTCAAATGGATGCGGGCTGCAGTAGATATGTGGAGATGGAGAGGCTTGCACAGGACAGAATAGCACGGAGAGCTGCATCGGACCAGTCTTCGGACTGAAGACCACAACAACAACAGCAAGTTTCTTATTGTCTGTGTGTTTAAACATTTTCTCTGGCAATTTTTTGTACTGCTTTTAGTTCCTGTGTATAGTTAAGTTTCTCTAGTTGGACTCCGTTAAGTCTGCGGAATGTGTGTGTCTTGAGTTTAGTCTAGTTGTGAGTGGTTGTAGCTGTAATCGTAAATTTTCAGCATATACCAAAGTTATCTTTGTTCTCAAGTTTGCGTTTGATGGTGTCTAAGATATTTATGAGGGAGAATCAAATGAAAACCGAACACTCGTCACAACGGGACGATGGAATGTTTCCATTCAAAAGTAACCACCAAATGCGTAAGAAACCAACGTACCTTCCTGGGTCCACATTTTGTGAAATTCAGTAACTACTTTTTTCATGCACCTTTTCTTTTGTACATGTTTTTTAGTTTACGACAGTAAATGCAGAATACTTCGTAAACACTTTTCAAATATTTTGAACAATTTAGGACCTATTGCTGTTTATAAAAAAACAATCATTAAAAGTGATTACCTAAAATGCTTCTTCAAATTCAGGTACTATTTAATCCAATAATACAATGTGAAACAGACCAAATTTTTACCAAATGCGTGTGCCATGTTGGCCGAGACACTAGACCTATTTAATTCTGCACGTTAAGTATATTATCCAGAATACAAATTATTATATCTTATATTTAAACTTTTAAAATTGTTCCCCTAATAACTTTATTTCTCTGTGATTTACTTGAACCTGCAGTAAAGTTTAGATCTACTAGATAGGTATGGACAACTGCAGGTTAAAAAAAATGCAATACTTTATAAACGTAAGGAGATACATGTACCTAAATTCTGAAAAGTACAACGTACAGGAAATTGCGAATTAAGATTTGAGTCATATTAAAATGTGCGTCGGAACGTTACTGAAGGATAGTCTTCATACTGCTGCATTTCTTCATCTTTAAGTTTCCGCTTTTCATTCTTTTAGGTTCTTGCTGCTTTATTGGTGAATGTACACTAATTATATTTGTGTCCACAGACTTCTGTAAAAATAACTATGAAATACTTTTTTTGCTTAATATTTCTAGTGAGGCAAATGTATTTTACATAAATGAATATATAAGTGCTTAAAAGAAATTATATCTGACTAGCAACAGGCACCTACATTTAATTCATCATTATTGGTATAACTCGTGGGCGAGGGAGGGGTGTTGTGATGTAATTTCATAATCAGTTATTGATTATCAAAGAAACTTCTTTGATAAATGATGTGACGAAATGTAAACACATTGATGGTGTAGATTGTCTGAAAATAAGATAACAATAAACTAGTAAGATGGGTTTAGGATCCACTGCAAAAAGGAACGCTGTTTATTCATAGATTTAATCATCCCTGAAGAACTGATACGCAGATCTTCTCAATAATGTGGACTGATTTGTTTGTAAATTGCTTTCCCCTGAATTTTCTTTTATGGAATTTCTTAATGTTTGGCATTGTTAGTATTTACTGCACATTAATGAACATCTAGAATCAAAAATATCTGTAGCACTTAGCCAGCAAACTTTCGATAGGATGTAAACGAAACACTTTAAAAAATAGGAAATAAACAGGAGCAAACATGATCATTTACACAGGCTGGAAACCAGCTTTGTTACCAAAATGTACCATACACCTCAAACACAATTACTGGAAGAAAAAATTTTCCAGCTGTTTCTCGAAGTACTAATCGTTTTCAATAATTTAAACAATAGAAGCATGATAATGCAAACGACTGTGACTTTAAAATTTAGCATACAGCGGTCATTTTTCATTCTAAGCCCACTGAATTATATTTTAACATCTACGGTGACATGAAGAAAGACATGTGCGGACGTCAGTTTGAGTCCGATGAGGAAGTACAGGAATGAGTAATGTTGTGGATCCGTCAGAGGCCTACTGCGTTCTACTAAACAGGAATTGATCGTCTCGTCTCCCAGTGGGATAAATGTCTTATCGCATGTGGAGATTTCTTTTGAAATGGAACCACTCCATAGTGCCTGTGGTAAACATTCGGTTTTCATTTAATTTCTCCCAAACACTGAAGAGGCAAAGAAATTGGTATAGGTATGGGCATTCAAATATAGAGATACGTAAACCGACGGAATATGGCGCTGCGGTCGGCAACGACTTTTTAAGACAACAAGTGTCTGGCGCTGTTGTTAGATCGGTTAATGCTTCTGCAATGGCGGGTTACTAAGATTTAAGTGAGTTTGAACGTGGTGTCACAGTCGGCGGACGAGCAATGGGACACAGCATCTACGAGGTAGCGATGAAGTGGGGATTTTCCCGTACGATTCCCGTACGCTGAGGCCGGAAAAAGATCGTGCAAGAATGGGACCAACGACGACTGAAGAGAGTAGTTCAACATGACAGAAGTGCAACACTTCCGCAAATTGCTGCACATTTCAATGCTGGGCCATCAACAAGTGTCAGCGTGCGAAGCATTCAACGAAACATCATCGATATGGACTTTCGGAGCCGAAGGGCCACTCGTGTACCCTTGATGACTGCACGACACAAAGATTTACGCCTCGCCTGGGCCCACCAACTCCGACATTGGACTGTTGATGACTGGGAACATGTTGCCTGGTCGGACGAGTCTCGTTTCAAATTGTATCGAGCGGATGAACTTGTGGGGTATGGAGACAACCCCATTGATACATGGACTCTGTATGTCAGCAGGGGACTGCTCAAGCTGGTGGAGGCTCTATAATGGTGTGGGGTGTGTGCAGTTGGAGTGATATGGGACCCCTGATACGTCTAGGCACGACTCTGACTGGTGACACGTACGTAATCATCCTGTCTGGTCACCTGTACCCATTCATGTCCATTGTGCATTCCGACGGACTTGGACAATTCGAGCAGGACAATGCGATGCCATACACGTCCAGAATTGCTACAGAGTGGCTCTAGGAACACACTTCTGAGTTTAAACACTTCCGCTGGCCGCCAAACTCCCCGGTCATGAGCATTATTGAGCATATCTGGGATGCCTTGCAACATGGTGTTCAGAAAAGATCTCGATCTCCTCGTACCCTTACGGATTTATAGAAAGCTCTGCATTATTCATGGTGTCAATTCCCTCCAGAACTACTTCAGACATTAGTCGAGGCCATGCCACGTCGTGCAACAGTACTCCTGCGTGGTCGCGGGAGCCCTACACGATATTAGGCAGGGGTACCCGCTTCTTTGGCTCTTCAGAGTAGCTTCATGTCTTGTTATGTTTCAATAGTGAATTTAATTTGTGATTAGTGTATGTTTATTTTTATGTGTAACGTTTTTAGCCAGGCGTGTGTTTCATCTATTAAAGAAATCAAGTCATCCACGTAGGGATACCAGCACGCGCCTTTTCGTTTTTTCTAGGGCGGGGAGGGGGTGATATATCTACATTGACGTCTACATCTATGTTCTACAAACCACTGTGAAGTGCATGGCAAAGGGTGCGTCCCATTGTACTAGTGGTTAGGGATTCTTCCCATTCCATTCACATAAGGAGCGCTGGGAGGATGTTTAAATACCTCTTATCTTGTCCTCACGATCGATACTGGTGTTGTAGTATACTCCTAGAGCCATCACATAAAGGCTGCTACTGAAACTTCGTAAGCAGGCTTTCTCGAGATAGTTTACGCCCGTCTTTAAGAGACTGCCAGTTTAGTTTCTTGAGCAAATCTCAGATACTCTCTGGTGCGTCGAATAAACCTGTGACCATTCATGCTGTCCTTCTCTGTATACGTTCAATATCTCTTGTCAGTGCTATCCGCTACAGGTCCCACACACGTGAGCAGTTTTGTAGGATGGGTCACACGAGTGATTTTTAACCAGTCTCCTTTGTAGGATGATTGCATTTCCCCAGGATTTTATAAATAAACCTAAGTTTACCACCTGCTTGAACCACGACTGAACCTATGTGATCGATCCAGTTCATATCCTTACAAAGTGTTACATCCAGTTATTTGTATGAGATGACAGATTCCAACTGTGTCTTGTTGACATTACAGTTGTAGTTTACTACATTTTGCGAAATGCGCTTAAGATTTTTTAATATTTAAACCAAGTTGCCAGAATTTGCACCACTTCTACAGCCTACCAACATCCGCCGGTTCTTCCGGTACTTCGCTATAGATATAATTACTATTGTCTGCAAGTTTTCGAATGACGATATTGCGGTGTATGCCATTTCAATGGGCAGCTTCCCCTGTTGATACAGTCTTTAAAGGCACATTTGTTGGATGGACGCTGATATATTCCAAAAACTTAGATTTAAGTTGAGAACATAAATAAAGAATTATTAAGATATTAATTAGTATAAGCGGTTGTAGCGATTGTGGCATGCACCCGCTGAAACATTAGAATAATTACGCAGTTTAGTTGTCTTACCGAGAAGACGGCACCTTTTTGTTCTTGTAGCGGTCCTGACCGGACACATATCTGACATCACAGCAGATAATTATTTGGCACACCGTCATTATTACTATTACTATTTTATTGAGACGCAATATCAGTAGGTGTACTCATAGTTATACAAACAACAGAATTAATGTAAGTAATTTAATTTAGTGTCATATTTTGTAAATACAGTGATATTATTTACTCTTGTGTTTCATTTATGTTACAAGCTATTGTCCCAATTAAACGGCGTCTTGGTGTGGCTAAAGGTTTCGTGCTACATATCTTATGAATGGTACAGCACGAGCCAATCCTTTGGAATTATTCACTCTACGCTGTCGCATAAAGAAATATTTTCAGATGAATCACTCACTTTCAAACTTAACAATGAACTGACATTACGCAAATAGCCATTGTCAAGCGCCCAAAGTTTGTATTAGGCACCATCAGAAATTTACACTCTGGCCACATACTACTATCAGTATGTATTATTATTTGTCTGTTGTCTGATATTTTCAAACCAGACCGGAAAAGCCTATAAATTAAAAGTTTGAGCTTTAAATGACGCTTCACGGAGTGTTGACGTACTGAACAGCGCACATTGCACACACTGATGAGCTGCAGTGAGCAGGCATGTTTACGTACACCTCCATCAAGTTTGCCGATCGGCTGCCTGGTCCTGAATCGGTAGAGGTCGGATGGAGCAAGCCGGTTGTCGTCCGTTTTCGATGGCAGCCAACGATACTGCGTGAGTTAGCCATTGTTGTGTGCTGCGTCACTGTGCTGTACTTCATTCTGTTTTTACTGCTTCCTTTCCTCGCGACAAGTGTATGCTCTTGCTGTTAAGATCTTTATTAAATAAGTCAATACGTAAGACTATTTCAGTTTCCATCAAGAAAAATATTTTACTGTCTTTACAGCCGCGCGTAGCTCGTGCATTCGCGGAACATGAGGCACAAATTAAGTGGCCTACACTGCAGGGCGGCTTCATACCGTACGGCCCCTCAGGCGGCGGCTGTCTATGTCGGGGCCGGTCTCCCTTCCTCTACCATCGGAAACACCCTCTGGCAATTGGCCAGCTTATAAATAACACAGAGTATACACGTAATGGCTGTATTTAAGAGAGTGTTCAATAAGCAAGGCAACACTTTTGTTTCACAGCCAGTTTCGGTTGAAAAAATGTGGAATTTGCTGTGGGATATCGTGGAATTTCTTCAATTCAGGCCCTACACTTTCATGAAGTTACGATGGGTGGCGGGCCTATACGAAGGCCTCAAAGTGGTGTCTGTAACGGAGGTGCACTCCAAGTAGACAGGCAGATATTCAAAGGCGCGTACAGAATCTCTACGGAAGCCTGGCACTGAACAAAAGCACGGCGAATCGTTGGCCGAGGCGTCTGTCACCATCGCAATAAGGTCGCGTAGACCTGTCCGAGCACCCTCGTGCCGACCGGCCTCACACAACTATGACTACAGTAATGTTGGAACGTGCGGAAACTCTCATTCGAGGTGGTGATCGGCGGATCACAATCAGACACCTCGTCGCACAACTGGACCCCTCTATTGGTAGTGTTGACACTCGTTCACCGGTAGGGGTACTCAAAGGTGTGTTCCTGCTGGGTTCCTCGCCTCCTAACAGAAAACAATAAACAGCAATGAACGACCATCCGTGCAGAACTGCTTGCGCGTTACGAGGATAATCGAGACAAATTTTGTCGAACATCGTCACTTGCGATGAAACATGGGTTCATAACTTAGAACCAGAAACAAAATGGCAATCCATGAGTGGCGCCACACCTCCTTTCGTCCGAAAAATCCGAAGAAACAGTTCAGTGCAGCACTCTCTGCCAGTAACGTAAAGGGGACTGAGAAGGGATTATTCTGTTTGATGTCCTCCGTCATGATGCAACGATCAACTCGGAAGTACACACATCAAAAAATGTTTTGCATCACCTCGGTTCCAGGAACTCCTGAAGACAGACGTTGACTGTGGATATGGTATCACAGACACAGTCCCCTTGACTCTTCAGAGGTGTCACTAAATCCGTCAAAAGTTCAAATGTGTGTGAAATCTGATGGGACTTAACTGCTAAGGTCATCAGTCCCTAAGCTTACACACTACATAACCTAAATTATCCTAAGGGCGAACACACACACACACACACACACACACCCATGCCCGAGGGAGTACTCGAACCTCCGCCAGGACCAGCCGTACAGTCCACGACAGTAGCGCCTGAGACCGCTCGGCTAATCCCGCACTAAACACATCCAAAGATGTAAACAACCATGCATGAGCAGCGCCTATTAGATGGAGGGGGTCCTATAGCCGATCAGTTCCAGTCATTCCACCGGGAAGGAGGTACACGGCTCGTGTTGTCTTTAGTTATGGTTATGCCTAGACGGTCAATACCGCTATTCGATCGCGTCCGCGTTGTTACTTTGTGCCAGGAAGGGCTCTCAACAAGGGAAGTGTCCATGTTTCTCGGAGTGAACCAAAGCGATGTTGTTCGGACATAGAGGAGATACAGAGGGACAGGAACTGTCGATGACATGCCTCATTCAGGCCGCCTGAGGGCTACTACTGCAGTGGATGACCGCTACCTACGGATTATGGCTCGGAGGAACCGTGACAGCAACGCCATCATGTTGAATAATTCTTTTCGTGCAGCCACAGGACGTCATGTTACGACTCAAACTGTGCGCAGTAGGCTGCATGATGCGCAGCTCCACTCCCGACATCCATGGCGAGGTCCATCTTTGCAATCACGACACCATGCAGCGCGGTACAGATGGGCCCAACAACATGCCGAATGGACCGCTCAGGATTGGCATCACGTTCTCTTCACCGATGAGTGTCGCATATGCTTTCAACCAGACAATCATCGGAGACGTGTTTGGAGGCAACCCAGTCAGGCTGAACACGGTCCAGCGAGTGCAACAAGATGGAGGTTCCCTGCTGTTTTGGGGTGGCATTATGTGGGGCCGACGTACCCCGCTGGTGGTAATGGAAGGCACCGTAACGGCCGTAAGATACGTGACTGCCATCCTCAGACCGATACTGCAATCATATCGGCAGCATATTGGCGAGGCATTAGTCTTCATTGACGACAATTCGCACCCCCATTGTGCGCATCTTGTGAATGACTTCCTTCAGGATAACGACATCGCTCGACTAGAGTGGCCAGCATGTTCTCCACACATGAACCCTATCGAACATGCCTGGCATAGATTGAAAAGGGTTGTTAATGGACGACGTGACTCACCAACCACTCTGAGGTATTTACGCGAATCGCCGTTGAGTAGTGGGACAAAATCTGGACCAACAGTGCCTTGATGAACTTGTGGGTAGTATGCCACGACGAATACAGGTATGCATCAATGCAAGAGGACGTGCTACTGGATATTACAGGTACCGGTGTGTACAGAAATCTCTACCACCACCTCTGTATGGTGGTACGACGTGCAATACAGTAAAAAGGGCGGAAATGATGTTTATGTTGATCTGTATTCCAATTTTCTGTACAGATTCCGGAACTCTCGGATCCGAGGTGATGCAAAACTTTTTTTGATGTGTGATTATTGTACTACCTTCAGGGAATTGAAGAAACGATTTGAGCGTGCTCGTTGGCACAAAAATGCAAACAAAGTTATCCTTCTCCTTGGCCTCACAACTGAGAGGAGCTCACAGAACTTCATTGGACTGTTCATCATCGTCGAAACTCCAGCCTGGGTTTTGCACCTTCCGACATCCTTCTGTTTGACCCATTGAAGGATGCACTCTGCGGGAAGCAGTACGTGGATGATGAGGAAGTTACTGATGTAGAAAGACATTGGTTCCGACGTAGGCAGTAGAATTATATAACTGCGGGCATAGAGGCCCTTCCAGGAAGATCGTCAAAGGTCGTCGCATTGAAGGGAGATTATGTAGAAAAATAAGGTTTTGTAGTCCCGGTATACAGAACTGGTCATTAAAAT
Organism: Schistocerca nitens; assembly: GCF_023898315.1. Classification (NCBI taxonomy): domain Eukaryota; kingdom Metazoa; phylum Arthropoda; class Insecta; order Orthoptera; family Acrididae; genus Schistocerca; species Schistocerca nitens. The sequence continues at coordinate 265,628,508 of NC_064615.1, read as the reverse complement.
TGCTACACCAAGAAGAAATGCAGATGATAAACGGGTATTCATTGGACAAATATATTATACTAGAACTGACATGTGATCACATTTTCACGCAATTTGGGTGCATTGATCCTGAGAAGTCAGTACCCAGAACAACCACCTCTGGCCGTAATAACGGCCTTGATACGCCTGGCCATTAAGACCAACAGAGCTTGGATGGCGTGTACAGTACAGTTGCCCATGCAGCTTCAACACGATACCAAAGTTCATCAAGAGTAGTGACTGGCGTATTGTGACGAGCTAGTTGCTCGGCCACCATTGACCAGACGTTTTCAATTGGTGAGAGATCTGGAGAATGTGCTGGCCAGGGCAGCAGTCGAACATTTTCTGTATCAAGAAAGGCCCGTACACGACCTGCAACATGCGGTCGTGCATTATCCTGCTGAAATGTAGGGTTTGACAGGGATCGAATGAAGGGTAGAGTCACGGGTCGTAACACATCTGAAATGTAACGTCCACTGTTCAAATTGCCGTCAATGCGAACAAGAGGTGACCGAGACGTGTAACCAATGGCACCTCATACCATCACGCCAGGTGATACGCCAGTATGGAGATGACGAATACACGCTTCCTATGTGCGTTCACTACGATGTCGCCAAAAACGGATGTGACCATCATGATGCTGTAAACAGAACCTGGATTCATCCGAAAAAAAGACGTTTTGCCATTCGTGCACCCAGGTTCGTCGTTGATTACACCATCGCAGGCGCTCCTGTCTGTGATGCAGAATCTTGGGTAACCGCAGCCATGGTCTCCGAGCTGATAGTCCATGCTGCTGCAAACGTCGCCGAACTGTTCGTGTAGATGGTTGTTGTCTTGCAAACGTCCCCATCTGTTGACTCAGGGATCGAGACGTGGCTGCACGATCCGTTACAGCCATGCGGATAAGACCCCTGTCATCTCGACTGCTAGTGATACGAGGCTGTTGGGATCTAGCACGGCGTTCCATATTACCCTCTTGAACCCACCAATTCCATATTCTGCGAATAGTCATTGGATCTCGACCAACGCGAGCAGCAATGTCACGATACGATAAACCGCAATCGCGATAGGCTACAATCCGACCTTTATCAAAATCGGAAACGTGATGGTACGCATTTCTCCTGCTTACAGGAGGCATCACAACAACGTTTCACCAGGCAACACCGGTTAACTGCTGTTTGTGTATGAGAAATCGGTTGGAAACTTTCCTCATGCCAGCACGTTGTAGGCGTCGCCACCGGCGCCAACCTTGTGTGAATGCTCTGAAAAGCTAATAATTTGCATATCACAGCATCTTCTTCCTGTCGATTAAATTCATCTTCATGGTGTAGCAATTTTAATGTCCAGTAGTGTATGAGGAATAATATGGTATTGGAATCCTGAGTAAAAGTAACCTCTGTCAGATAAAAACGTTTGTTACATTACTTACTGAACGCCCATCGTAGTAACTTCATGCGGTCAACGTTTTGTTGATAAAGAGGTTTAAGAAAGATACTATGCAAATAATAAGTGGTTGTACAAAAATTTTCATTGAGCTACTCATATTTGCTTGTCCATCTGAGAACGGTTGTGCATCTGAAACTGGTAATTCACTCGTTACATTCTCTAGTATCTCATGGTGTTCTGACATGCACCTATTTCAGAGTATATAAGTCTAGATGATTCTTAGTGTAGATAGGTTAAATAATGGGTGTATAAACTACGTGTACAGAATTTTACGTGTACAGAATTTAAAGAATATAAGAATAACACTTTTCTATGCGAAGAAAAGTCACGGATTGTTTGGTTAGTTAGTTACATATACGATATATCATTTAGCGATTCTTTTATCGAAATGATGGGTCACAATTCAGCTAACAAGATATTTAAAAACTATTAGTGCTAACATTAATTAAAAAATTACTTTAAATTCAAAAAATAAGCTTCTTGCTTTATTCTAGCCTACCAAATTTTAAACAGAAATTCGTCCGTGGAATATAAGGAATTCTCCAGAAGAAAAGATCTTATTTTACAGTTAAAACATTAATTTTCTGCCTGTCATTTTATGTTATTGGTGAAATGATAAAAAAAATTTGTTTCTGTGCATTGGACTCCTTGCTGACGTACTGACAGCTTTAACAGTGGGCAGCAACCATCATTTTTCGCTAGTTTTGTACTTTGTTCTCAAAGTGTAATGGATTATTATTTATACGAATTTCATTAGCGAATATATATATTGCGACGGTACATTTAACATGCATAACCCAACGGCAGTTAATCTTTTTGATCTACCTCCTGTCCGCAGCTCGTGGTCGTGTGGTAGCGTTCTCGCTTCCCGCGCCCGGGTTCCCGGGTTCGATCCCCGGCGGGGTCAGGAATTTTCGCTGCCTCGTGATGACTGGGTGTTGTGTGATGTCCTTAGGTTAGTTAGGTTTAAGTAGTTCTATGTTCTAGGGGACTGATGACCATATATGTTAAGTCTCATAGTGCTCAGAGCCATTTTTGATCTACCTCCTACTTTTGTATCACTGCAAGTACTACAATTTTCTAACCGGCCAACTGGGAAGTAACTTTGCTTCACGTAACTTATAAAGCAGAGCTACAGCAAATTGAAACGTATAATAAGAATTATCTACCAAACGCTTTATATCGGAATTTTATGAAAACTTCATAAGAAACTTTTTAAAACCTCTATCGTCTACCGCCGCCCACGAAAAGTGGAACGGCCACTAGTGGGCGGTAGGGACCGGCTTGCTACCGCTGGTCTAACCCCTCGAGGAGGTACCTACATGACGACAGCTGTTGAAGAGCACGCATTGTTCTTATTGTTCACTTTTGTGCAGTCGATAGTTTCTTTGTCAGTGGTCAGTTACACAAGAAAATTGTTGTATAGGAGTTACTGAGTGGAAATACGCGAAATCTCATGAGGTCATTTCGTTTGTTACCAAGATTAGTAGTTACACGTACAGCAAAAGTATCCGAACGCAATTGTTTGAAGCGCTCAATAATATGCTCCTTCCAGTTCAATTTTTCATCAATACATACGCCCAAAAAAATTGGAGCATACAACCTTATTTACTGAGTTCTGTTCATGTGCTACATCAATTGTTGGTGTAACTATATTGGTTGTAGAGAACTGAATATAATAGGCGCATCATCTCCCCTTTAGGGGTTGTTGAATGGTTTTGCCCTTACTTTAGGTCCTGGGTTCCCAGAGGGTGGTACACGTTCCACTGGTGGTGCAAAAGGACATATCAAGTGGTACGCCTAAAAGGAAACAAAACGTGTACTGGTATAAATTGAAAACTGACTAATTATTCATTGAGAAGTCTGGTTTACCATCAAAGTTTTATTTCATTCTGAATGTTTGTGTATTTTGAACTCTAATTTACTGTGCTCCAAGTTCAGTTTATTACTCCCTTGCACAACTGATTTATTTTATTTGTGTTTAATGAATACTTTAAGAATATTCCTCTTTTATTCATTGAATATTTGTATCAGAAGTGGCTTCGTTTAATGTCAATTATTTGTTGCAAACAAGTGACATAAATGGGCATGAACGACTCCGTAAAAAAGTTCTTCCACGAAACTTTATTACTTGTGTGTGACAAGTTTCTACTATTCTTAGCAGTTGATCGGCACGACACAAAAACCGTATGTGTGTTATCAGCACCGAGCGAGATGGCGAAAATTATTCCCCCCATACCACTCCTCACCACTGCGGTAGTCGTCGCTCAACTTTCACATCCCCCTCCCCCACCTGAAGGTTCAATAAAAAGTGAACAATTTATACAGCTACACCAAAATTTCTAAAAATGTCGCATGATACGCAGTGATTGACACTGGGAGCTGATTTGCAACACAGTTACATCTTACTGCTAGGGAGGATAATTTTATGGGTACTGCTACTATTCATGACCATCTATCTGGTCCGCATTTTCTGCATAAGACAGTCGGTGGAGAAAATTACCCGGTCCTTCTGCGTGAAGTACTACAGGAAATGTCGGACAATGTCGCGCTAGCGGTTATTTACATCTATATCTACATGGCTACTCTGCAAATCGCACTTAATTGCCTGACAGAGGGTTCATCGAAGCACCTTCACAATAATCCTCCATTACTCCACTCTAGAACAGCGCGCGGAAAGAACGAACACCTATATCTTTCTGTGCGAGCTCTGATGTCCCTTATTTCATTATGATGATCGTTTCTCCCCATGTAGGCCGGCGTCAACAAAATATTTTCGTATTAGGAGGAGAAAGTTGGTGATTGACATATCTTGAGAAGATTCCGCCGCAACGAGAAACGTCTCTGTTTTAATGATCTCCACCCCAAATCCTGTACCACGTGGGTGACACACTCTCCCATATTTCTCGATAATACGAAACATGCTGCCCTTCTTTGAATTTGCTCTACGTACTCCGTTAATCCTATCTGGTAAGAATCTCACACCGCGCAGCGTAATGTTGGCAGTCTGTTTAGTAGATCTGTTACATCCTCTGAGTGTTCTACCAATAAATCAAATTGTTTGGTTCGCTTTTCTCACAACATTTTATATGTGCTCTTTCAAATTTAAGTTGTTCGTAAGTGTAATTTCTAGGTACTGAATTGACGCCCTTTAGATTAGACTGATTTATCGTGTAACAGAAGTTTAACGGATTCCTTTTAGCACTTAAGTGGATGACCTCACACTTTTCGTTATTTAGGATGAATTGCCAATTTTCGCACCATAGAGATAGCTTTTCTCAGTCGTTTTGCAATGCTTATGCTTCCAGCTCCATGACACTTTGCCGTTGATTTCGGAAGACATTTATAGAATATGTGGTTGGGGAGGGGAAGTGAGGGGGGGGGGGAGCATGTTCTCCCGATCTCACTCCCATGAATTTATTCTTAACGGAGACATGAATCATTTGGTGTCCGAGACACTGGTAGATGCTCCAGAAGAGCTGTTTGCCCATTTGCCTGAAGCTGCAGCCGTTATTCGTCAAACGTCTGTTTGTTCTGAGCAAGTCACAGAGTCACTAGCACACAGATGTGTGTTTTGGATTAATGTAAGAAGACGGAATTTTTAGGACCCCCTCTAAAACTTTGTTCATCACATGGCAGTCTGAACACGGTTTCTGCAAATAATCAGCATCAAAACCTTCATGTACTCTTAACGGTGTTATAATCTCTTGTGAAGGGACATTCTACTATAGCGTTACGTTTCCTCAACACAGGTAGTCGATACCAGAAATATTCTCGAATTTTAAAACAGGTCAACATTGTCTCAGCTGTTTTTCTAAAAAAATTCATATGATTTTGTACACGACGTGTTATATTATAAGCTAAAATCTAAAAAAGGAAATTAGTTTATTTTCCCTGTTACAATCGATATGTACTGACCTTGATTGTAGAGTTAAAATAATTTTGAAGACATATTTGAAATTACGAAATATTTGGCACACTTAAAATTTCTATTATGAATTACGCAAATTCAGTACTGTTTATTATGTTTATTTCTGGATTCATTTGTAAATTAAAAGAAGTTCATTTGTCAAGAAAATTTGCAAACCCTTTGGAATATTGTTATTACCGCAGAGTGAGGTAGTAGTGGGCATGCCTCTGATGTGACCGGACGTATTTACGTAGTTTGGAATAATAATGTAATTTCGGCTTTGTTAATGTAAAGTTCAAAAGACGGTGTGATACAGAAAAATGTGAGAATGAAATATTCGTGAAAAGAAAAAATACAGCGAAAGCATTACTTCAAAGTTAATTATGTCAATTGGAAACATGGGATCCTAAACACGAAAATTTCAATTTCAAGAATCAGCCTCTAGACATGAAGAATTGGAGCCAACTACGAGAAAAGAAAATAAGTAAAAAGTTTATTGTAAATCTTACTCCTCTCGTAACTTATTAAAAGAGTTAACCCTAAAGACAGTAACACTCAACAAATGATGTGAGGGAGCGGTAGATTACATTCTAAACACTCTAAAATTTTGCATACGCACGGTTTTTTTACACTCTGTATAATAAGATACCATATTCACATCCAAATTGCTAGGGAGGTTCCGTATGCATAACACAAGAAGTTAAAAGAACAGTAGGACGGTGAAGTGTTAACTGCACTGTATTGTTCGAAATCTGTAGAATAAATTACATTTCACAAACAAAACAAAAACCTCACATAAGGCGTAAAGCTTCTGACTGTAGGTACTTTGAGGACTAGATAAGGGGAACGTGAGAGTGGGGTTGAGCTGCACCGCGTTGTGTCGTGATTCACAGCTGCAGGCTAATGCTGTCAGGGTCCACACCACTTGTCGACCCGGACGCATCTGTCCCTATGACGCTACCATCGCCTTCTTCCTCTTCCGTGTCTTCCTCGGAAAGGTCCGGACCCAGGAGGTTCATCTTCTGCAGGTCCACGAGGCTGCTCACCGCGACGGTGGGCAGAGCCTGCTGCCGCACGGTCGGGGGTGCTGAAGACTCACTGGCGTATAATAGCTCATGTTCCTCAGGCAAGTCGCTGGAGAAGATGTCGATAGCCACTCCCGGATTCGCCTGCAAGAAACCAAGGCACCAGTCAGACAATTCGTGTGACAGTATTAAGGAACGTAGAAAGTACCGAAGTGCGTGAAGGGTAAACGGGAAATACTTTTGTGAAATATCTAGTTGCACTGAGATCGCTATTTTTAGCTGCTTTCTGTCATCATTTAGATGCACATAATGAATTAAGAATAAAAGTAGGTGCTGTCACAAAATATATGGTGAAATTGAGTTAATTCTAGATCATTGGCACTATTCATGTGCAAATGATGTACAATGAGTAAATTTTGCGGGTTAAGTGTACATGATTTATTTCAATGAATGGTCACACGCTGAACATTTTTCTCTTTTTTTTTAATCATCAGTCTGGTTTGATGCGGCCGCCACAAATTCTCCTCCTGTACCAACCTCTTCATCTCAAGAGTAGCAATTGTACCCTACGCATTCAGTTATTAGCTGGATGTATTCCAATCTCTTTCTCTACAGCTTTTGACCTCTACAGTTCCGTCTAGCACCATGGAAGTCATTCCCCGATGTCTTAACAGATGTCCTTTCATCCTGTCCCTTCTCCTTGTCAGTGTTTTCCACATCTTCCTTTCCACTCAGATTCTGTGCAGAACCTCCTCATCCCTTACCTTATCAGTCCACCTAATTTTTAACATTCGTCTGTAGCACCGCATCTCAAATACTTCGACTCTCTTCTGCTCCCGTTTTCCCACAGTCCATGTTTCACTGCCATACAATGCTGTGGTCCAAACGTACATTCTCAGAAATTTTTTCCTCAAGTTAATACATATATTTGACTCCAGCAGACTTCTCTTGTGCAGTGCTAGTCTGCTTTTTATGTCCTCCTTTCTCCGTCAAAGGTTATTCTGCAGCCTAGGTCTAACTTCGTCTACTTCGTGGTCCCCAGTTTCGATGTTAAGTTCTTAGCTGTTCTCATTTCTGCTACTTCTCATTACTTTCATCTTTTTTCGATCAACTCCCAATCCATATTCTGTACTCGTTAGACTGTTCATTCCATTCAACACATCGTGAACTTCTTCTTCACTTTCACTGAGAATAGCAATGTCACCAGCGAATCTGATCATTTATACACTTTTACCCTGAATTTTAATCCCACTCTTGAACTTTTATTTTCCTCATTGCTTCTTCGATGTCTAGATTGGACAGCTGGGGCGAAAGACTATATCCTTGTCTTACATCCATTTTAATCAGAGCACTTCGTTCTTGGTCGTTCACACTTATTGTTCTCTCTTTTCTCTTGTACATATTTTATATTACCCGTCTTTCCATATAGCTTACCTTTTTTTCCTCAGCATGTCGAACACCTTGCACCATTTTACATTGTCGAACGCTTTTTCCAGGTCGACAAATCCTGTGAACATGTCTCGACTTTTTTTTTCAGTCTTGCTTCCATTAGCGACCGCAACGTGAAAGTGCCTCTCTGGTGCCTTTACCTTTCCTGAAGCCGAAATGAACGTTTAAAGACTGCTAAATACTATTGTGGCTTAAATTAAATGAAAATAGACATATCAGCGGAACTAGCGAAATTAGTAACATATACTCAAATTTAACAACAAAACTTGACATTAACACTATACACGCCACCAGATTTTAATCGAAAATTCGTCTCTAGAATAGAAGGAATAGTTGCAGAAATAGTAGTCTTTTGTGATGAAACAAGCATCATAACTACAGCCTCTAGTGGCGCAAGAGCAGAAGGAACAATGTCTCAAATATGATGGAATATTACGAGTGTTCATTGGCTCTGGCTAAATAGCTAATCAACAGAGAGAAATGCATAGTTCGTGTATTTGTGTACAAGACAGTATATGTCATCATCACGTAATCAATAACAAAAGATCACGAGAGAAAGAAAATATGCAAAGCTAAAGGTTGCGTATTGGATTTCAGTCAGGACTTAAATTGGAAATCATATGTTACAAAATTTCTTGAGTTTGGCAACATTTGCTCCACGTGTAATTAATTGTTGCTCTTGGTAATTTAAACATGATTACTCTGCCTGCTTATATGAATTAATGTCATATGGAATAATGCTATAGATCAACTAAAACATAGTGGCAACATATACATTGCATCCGCTGTTCATCAATGTACGCTGGACTTCCTGCTGTGGAACTCTTGTGCCTGCACCAGGGTTCCGTTTCGTCTTCAGGTATGACACAAATCGTAGCTGATTCCGCTTTATAGACTAGGCAAATTTCCATGTTCTGTGATGAGGCGTGAACGTCCAACACTTGTCACCTACTCGTGGTTTAATCATCTTTCAAGCCTTCACATAGACGTTCACATCAGTAGCATGCGAACAGCCAACCAGTTTCGCCGTTTCAGAGATGCTGGCTCCCATCTGCCAGGCTACAACAATATGCCCTTTATTAAGGTCGCTCACGTCAGTGGTGGTCCCCATTTGTGGCCCGTACCATCGCTCTTTTGATTCTGCTCCGATTATACTCTTTGCCGGGCGGCATTCTGTATCAGGTGGCGTCGCAGTCGTCATGTTTTGGCTCGTCAGTGTAAATACACCAAGAGTGTGCAAAGCACAGAACTGAAAAATGAGTTAGGCAAGGGGGTTTTCCTTCCTGTGCCAACGTCTTCATCTCAGTGTAGCAGCATCACTCAATGTCTGCAATTATGTGGTAATCTTTGTCTCTCCCTAAAAAGCTTGTCATTAACAGCTCCCTCTAGTACCACGTAGTTACTCCATGCTACCCCATGTTTTGCACATATTCCTTATCTTCGTTGGATCTGCAGAGAACCTTCTCATTTTATACCATACACCCACTTAATTTTCAACATTTTTCTGCATCTCAGAACCTGCGAGTTTATTTTTTTCCGGGGGTTTCCTACACTCCATGATACACCTCTGTACTGCGATGTACTCCCAGTCTACATTCTCAGCCATTCATTCCTCAAATTGAGGCTCACAATTGATGCTAGTAGACTTCATTTGCCAGAAATTATCTCCTTGTCTGTGCTAGTCAACTTCTTATTTCCTCCTTGTTCTCCAAGATGGCAGAATTTCTTCACTTCGTCTTCTACGTTGTCCCAGATTTGGTGTTGAGTTTAACGCTAATCTCCTTTTCGATATTCCTCATTACTTTTGTGTTGCTTTGATGTACTCACGTATCATATTTGGAGCTCAAGTAGACCGTTAATTCTCTTCAAGAAATCCTGTAACTTCATCTTCACCTCCACAGAAAACAGTAACGCCATCAGCAAATTTTAATAATGTTACCCTTTCACCCTGAATTTTGATCCTTGTTCCAAATCTTTGTTTCCTTCGTTGCTTCTTCGATATATAGGCCCTGTTTAGTCTGAGCTCCTTTCTATTTGTCTCCTATTCTTAGTTTCCACTCTTGAATCTTGTACATATTGTATATTAACTTTTTCCCCATGGCTTCACCCATGTATGTGTTTCCCACATATAATGAACACACTTCTGCCTCCTGACCCTCCCTCTGTCTGTCCACCTTATCCTCCCACCCCTATCTCTCTATGTCTCTTCACCTCATTGTCCCTTCCCTTTGTCCATTTCCTCTACCCCATCTCTCTGACTACATCTCCCTTCCCCTGCCTCTGACCATATGCCCCTCCCCATCTCCTTTTTCCAGCTCCACCTCCCCCTCTTCCTTTGCCACTTACAACTACCCTATCCACCAGCCTCATGCATCTCCCCTGCCTGCACCTCACTCTGTTCATCCCCTCCTGTATACATCTTATCGATACCATACCCTTCTGCATGCTTAGCCCTTGGATAACTGGTTGGTAAAATAGGCCATACCACATCAACACAACACACCTATCTTTCACAGCAGCTTACATGTCAGGGACTTGTAAACCTTTTCTTGCCCTTCTCCTATAGACTGCCCTGCAAAGCAAGTTTATTTGGCAGGCCAATATTGTTCCCATACAGCATGCCTATTATGCAGTGCTGCCTATACACCAGGGGCTGAAAAAGAAAACAGTTTTACCCTTACCTCCTATTTAAGCTAGGAGGTTATAAACCCCACAGTGCTGTTCTGCTGTTTCTGTGCCACATTTGGTTGAAATCGTCCAGGGGTTTTGGAGGATATACTGGCTATACACATATCCACCCACCCATCCTCCCCCCCCCCCCACTGCTTTAAATATATAACAGTTTATCTATCTTTACGTCGTACAGTGTGAGGATTCTAAACTTCTACGCTACATTACATTGCTGAACCCTTTTCGAAGTCGACAAATTCGACCAAAGTGTTTTGGTCTTTTTTGCTCTGTTTTGCTTCCACTGTCACGCATTGTGCCAGAAATGCCTCTCTGGTGCCTTAACTTTTCCTTTTCCTAAAGCCAAACTGATCATCATCTATCAGTTCCTCAATTTTCTTTTCCAATCTTTTGGATTTTATGCTGGTTAGTAATTTCGTTGGTAGCACTGTCATGCTGACTGTGCGATAGTTCTCACATGTATCTGCTTTTTTTGTCTTTCGGATTGTGGGAATGATGTTCCTCGGAAGGTCCGATGGCATTTCTCGACACAAACATTCTACACACTAACCTGATTAATCTTTCTGATTACCACATCCCCAATGGTTTTTAGAAATTCAGAAATAATGTTGCCTGTGCCTTCTCCTTGTTTGATTGCAAGTCTGTCAAAGCTCTTCCAAACATTGACTCCAACAATGGATCCTCAGTTTCCTCCCAATTGTCAATAGTTTCACCTTCCATGAAGTTAAGGATCAGTTGTTCCACTTCATAGGGGCACTCAGAGTATTGTTTTTCTCTATCTGCTATCTCTCCTCTGTATTCAGGTGTGGAAATACTTTTGCACTCTTTAACGCTGATGCTTTTCTTTTCAAATTCTCCTAAAATTATGTAACAAACCACTGTTTAAATCTAAACTGAAATCGTTTATGTATGTTGTTAGTTTCTTGCTTGTTCGATGGGTCGTTGCGACAACATGCTATGGTGTGGAAATGTCAAAAGGTTTACAAATAAGAAGTGGTTTCTCCATGTAAACCTGACTACTTGTCCATTTGCTTCATTTATATACTTTCATTGTTACTTTAATCTTAACCTAGAATGAAACTTAATAAATATATCCCAACCACATACAGATATTATGTATACAGAAATTCAGCTGTGTAGTAAAAAAGTTGCGAAATAAAATTGTTTTCAGTTTTTTTAAAAAACTTAATTGTCTAAAAAAACATTTAACTCATACGGGTGATGCTCAGGTACTTTTATGGCTGTATGTTTTACTCCTTTCTGTGAAAGAGCATGGTGTAGATGAAGCTAGTGCTCCTAATGACAACAAGTTTCCGTGCAATGTATATGTTGCCACTATGTTTGAAATTGATCCATAGCATTATTCCATGTGACAACTATGTGTTCGAATGTCGACCTGATGACGTCGTCAGTTATGACTGCAGTGTTAACTGAATCATCATGATTGGACAGGGGGGTCAATTGAAAGGTGTCGGGTTAATCACTTCACCAGGTCGGTGGTCATGTCTGAATATGCTGTCTCCAGCCGAACAGCTGCTCGAAACGTGCATCGTCTCAAGAAAGCAGGCCCATGCCAGCAGTGTAATGATTTAGGGGATATTAACCTGTACTTCAAGGAACCTAAGGTAGTAATCTAACGCACCACAACAGCTGCGGACAACGTGGAGGTAGTTGCAAACCACCCGGATCTTTGGATGCCAGATATCTTCTTCGACGGCAATAGCAAAGAGATGTGTTACAGTGGCTTGAGGAGTATGATATTGAACTGACGTTGGTGTCTTGACTACCAAATTGGCCTCATGTGAACCTTATGCAACACAGCCGGGAGGCTATTGGATGTCAGTTCCGTACTCTCAAACCTGTACATAGACATCAGGTGTTAGATAGCTTCAGATGCCGCCTAAGAACTTGACAACTCCATGCGATGCAGAATTGTTGCTTTGGTGCGTTCCAAATGGGTACCAACAAGCTATTAAGCGTGGCTGGTAGTGTATTTATCATTCAACAAGGTAATGTACATAGATTGCATTCATTGGTTTGCATATGTTACTAGCGCGGCATATGCGAGGGGTGTTCAATAAGTAATGCAACACATTTTTTTTCTGAAATCAAGTTGGTTTTATTCAGGATTGCAGTACACCATATTATTCCCCATTCTTTTGCCTAGAGAACCCTATTCTTGAATATACTCTTTGTTCAATACGACAGCCTTACGCCACCTTACTGAGAGGGCCCGTATGCCCGCGTCGTACCACACTGATGGTCGACACATGAGCCAACATCTTGCTGCGTGAATAACCTCCCCATTATCCATTTACTGCTACCCGTGGAGTGCGTCCTTGATTGAGCCAAAGAGATGGAAGTTGAGGTACGATATCTGGGCCGTAGATTGGAAGAGGAAGAACAATGCAGTGAAGTTTTGTGGTTTTTTTCTCGCGTGCGCAGACTTGTATGAGACCTTGTGTTGTCATGAAGGAGAATTTCGTTTGCATTTTTATGGCGACGAACAGGCTGAAATCGTTTCTTCAATTTCCTGATGGTAGCACAACATACTTCAGAGTTGATCGTTGCACCGTGAGGAAGGACATCAAAAAGAATAGCCCCCTCAGAATCCTCAGGACTTTAACCGCTGAGGATGCGGCTTTGAACATTTTCTTCGGAGGAGAGTTGCTGTGTACGCCACCCCATGGATTGCCATTAGAAGTGATGAACCCTGTTTCATCGCCTGTGGCTATGTTCGACAAAAAATGTCACGGCCAAGCAATTCTTCACAGATGCTCGTTCGTTGCACTTTATAGTCTTCTGTTATGAAGCAAGGATCCCAGCAGTTACACATCAGTGAGTACCACAACTGGTGAATGAATGTGTCAGTACTAGCAAGGGAGACGTCCAGTTGTGCAGCGAGGTGTGTCATTGTGATCTGTCGATCACCTCGAATGAGAGTGTCGACACGTTCCAACATTAATGAGAGTGTCGACACGTTCCAACATTTGAGGAGTCACAGCTGCGTATGGCCAGCTGGCACGGGAGAGATCGGACAGGTTTGTGCGACATTGTTGCGGTGTTAACAGACACCTCGCCTAACGACTTAACGTGCTTTTGTTCACTGCTAGGACTCTGTATACATTCTGCAAGCGCCTATGAATATCTGCGATGCTCTGGTTTTCTGCCAAAAGAAAGCCAATGACAGCTCTCTGCTTGGAACAGACCTCTGTTACAGTTCTTTTTTTTTTTTTTTTTTGAAGGGTATTTACAGTGCTGCCACCTATTGGAAGTTCATGAAACTATAGGAGCTGAAGCGGAAATATTCCACTATATCTTATAACAAATTCTGCATTTTTTTGAGGCGAAACTGGCCGACAAAAAAGAATACGTTGCATTACTTACTGAACGCACCTCGTATAATGTGATATGTAGGGTAGGGACACGCATGCAAACAGCGCTTCTGGATATGAGAGCAGAGCACTTACCTGTTGTGGAGGGGAGTCCTCCACAGTCTCGTGGGCCATCCGCAGCAGCGCCTGCGCCGCGGCCCGGCTGGGAACGGAACGCGCCGCCGGCCCGAGGCCGCCCCCGGCGTGGAGGCGGCGCACCAGGCGGCGCAGGTCCGAGGGGCGGCGAGCGCGCAGCAGGCGGAGGGCCCGCGTCGGGGGCGGCAGGTGGGGGCGGCCGGGCAGCGCCAGCGCCTCGCAGCGCCGGCCGCGCTCCAGCCGCACCCCCACCAGCGCCTCGGCCGCCACCGCCGCGCCGCCGTACACGCCGGCCGCGGGGGCGGAGGCGGGGGCGGTGGTCGGCAGCGGCTCTGGCGACGCCACCACCAGCGCCACGTCGGCGTGCTGCATCTGCTCCGCATACCACGTCAGAGGGTTCTGCTGGCAGGCGACGCGCGCGTCAGTGGCTGTCGTGGCAGGTGGGGGCGGCCGCAAGTGCGGGCGTATTGCGTATTGCATATGTGCAGGAGCTCCATCGTGCATGAACCACAGGTTGTGTCGTACTTGTAAAGGCACATGTTCTAGCAGCACAGGTAGAGTATCCCGTATGAAATCATGATAACGTGCTCCATTGAGCGTAGGTGGAAGAAACTAAAATGAGCTGTAACATGGAAACTAAGCGTTTCCGGACACATGTCCACATAACATCTTTTCTTTATTTGTGTATGAGGAATGTTTCCTGAAAGTTTGGCCGTACCTTTTTGTAACACCCTGTATTAATTTTTTACCCATGGCTTTACCCATGTATGTGTTTCCCACATATAATGAAACCTCTTCTGCCTCTCTGACCCTCTCTGAGTACACCTCTACCTCCCTCTGTCTGTCCACCTTATCCTCCCATCCCTACCTCTCTGTCTCCTATGTCTCTTCACCTCCTTGTCCCCTCCCTTTGTCCATTTACTCTGCCCCATCTCTCTGACTACATCCCCCTGCCCCTGACCATATGCCCCTCCCTATCTCCTTTCTCCAACTCCCCCTCCCCCTCTTCCTTTGCCACTTACAACTACCCTTTCCATCAGCCTCATGCATCTCCCCTGCCTCCACCTCACTCTGTTCATCCCCTCCTGTATACATCTTAATCTTTCCCATACCGTACCCTCCTGCATGCTTAGCCCTTGGATTAAACATGCGATTCCACATCAACACAACACACCTGTCTTTCACAGCAGCTTACATTTTGGGCCCTGGAAAACCTTTTCTTGCCCTTCTCCTATAGGCTGCCCTCAAAGCAAGTTCATTTGACAGGCCAATATTGTTCTCGCGTAGCATACCTGTTATGCAGTGCTGCCTATACACCAGGGGCTGCCCTCAAAGCTTAGTTCACTGCAGTCTCAAAATCGCAAAACAGCACCGTGGCTATACTAGTTTCCTGTTTTCCTTCTTCCATCTCTTCTCTTAAAGGGGGCAGGACATCAAACGGGCCGACTTGGAGCAGGAGAGGCACCACAGGACATTTTAATTTCCACTGTCTATACTTTTACAAGTAAATTCATAAAACTTTGTCAGCATGACCAGGGAGGATTCAGGATTCGCACTCGTAGCAGCGGAAGTTCAAAAACATAACACAATAATTCTTTTTACATGTGAAAATTCATCATTTCTTCACTTACTATTGACTGCATTTGTTGCTATAGGTACACTTTTCTTCATAAGTAAGAGAGACTGTTCGATGAATTTTGCACAGCATACAAACCATACTTACAGGTGTCTGAAACTCTAGAATCTATTTAATTTATGAAAAAATGAATGAGCTGTTACGTTTTAAACTTTATGTTTAGAAAAAAATCAAATTTTGTAGTTAAGTATCTCAATTTTTACCACAGTTTTTTATTAGATTTGGAAAATTCTAGAGTTTCATACAACTGTAAGTATGGTTTGTATGCTGTGCAAAATTCATCAAAGAATCTCTCTTACTTGTGAAGAAAAATGTACCTATAGCAACAAATGCAGTCAACAGTAAGTGAAAAAATGATGAAATTTCATATTAAAAAAAATTTGTTATGTTTTTGCATTTCCACTGCTACGAGTATGAATCCTGAATTCTTCCTGGTCATGCTGACAAAGTTTTATGAATTTATTTGTAAAACTATAGACAGCAGAAAATAAAATGTTCTGTGGTGCCTCTCCTGCTCCAAGTCGGCCCGTATGACGTCCTACCCCCCTTAACTTTATCCTATTACTGGCTGACAAACCCGGCATTGCCCAGTTATTCATTTTGCCAATTTTCCGTTTTCTATTAGAAAAGTAAACAAAAAAGTGATTGTATTTGTAGTGTAATACTGAAAAAAATACATTTCCATGTACTCGTGAAAACACCTTTGAAATTATGAAACAGTTTCTGTCCGCAGGGCGCAGCTGCTTCGCGTGTCAACAACGCGATTTTGTAAACGTCTCCATGGCAAAGCCTCTTCGTGGCTCTCTAGACCGCTATTCTTTTCGCCTACAGCCGTTTGCGCTTCACAGTTGGTTCAAAATGGCTCTGAGCACTAAGGGACTTAACATCTGAGGTCATCAGTCCCCTAGAACTTAGAACTACTTAAATATAACTAAACTAAGGACATCACACACATCCATGCCCGAGGCAGGATTCGAACTTGCGACCGTAGCGGTCGCGCGGTTCCAGAGTGAAGCGCCTAGAACCGCGATTTCCTTTAGTTGACTCGACTGTAAGAGTGTCTTAGTAGTAAGGAATAAATGTGTTAAAACTTCATGAATGATGAGGCATTTTTTCTTGCAGCTCAATGCTCATGACGTGAAAACTCTTGAACTAAGTGTCGTACAGTGATATATTTGTGTAGGCACATTCAGTGGCATATGTGGATACTGTCTGGAAAATGTGTTGCGAATAGAATTAGCAGAAAAGAGGTAATAAATCTAAACATCATCCATAACGCGGCAGTTTTTCAAGCACCTCTGTGTTTATGCCGTCATATCTCTTGAACTATGATATGTAAGTGGTTCTCACATCCACATAGATTGATACCTGACAGTGAGGGGTATGTGTACTAAGTTTGGTTCTAATCGGTTCTGTGGTTTAGGGGGCGACTTGGAAAAAAAGCACACACACACACACACACACACACACACACACACACACACACACACACACACACTTAATTACATACATCAACATTTATATAATGTTTGGATATCCAGCTCTTCCCCACAACAAACAGTTTCTTCAGGTTTGATATATTATATACCGATACCAATCATTTCTCTTATCATTTCTCTCTTAGGGTATCATTACTCACGCTCCACACAAAGTAATAAGTTGCTTCACACAATGTTAATAACACTAACATTCTGAGATACCACATATTTATTATCACATCGAACCATATTATTATTATTATTATTATTATTATTATTATTATTATGCATATGTATTATACGTATTATAATGTTAACCTACAAAGATTGTCTGGTTAGATGTAAGAGAGGGCATGAAGAGACTAATTTTGTCAGATGGAAAAAATGAAATACAGAGTGTCCCACTCAAACCTCCCTGATTTCAAAGACCCAGAAAAAAACCACAGTTGTTACGACAATGTAAAATGCACCACATTGTAGAGCCTTTCAAAGAATTTATTTATTTATCATCAATACACCTCTACATGTGAACCATTTGTAGCACGAAGAATATCGAGTCTATATTCAATTTCTTGGCAAGTTCTTTGTAACATTTCCTCTGTTATTGTTGCAATCGCATTAGTGATACGATGTCGCAACGTAGGAATGTCGTCCACTTTGGTCGCATGCACGCGGTCCTTCACGAATCCCCACATGAATAAATCAAGTGGCGTAACGTCGGGTGAACGTGGTGGCCAGGCAATGGGTCCTCTGCGTCCGATCCAACGATTGGGAAATTTCCTACCCAGGAGCTTGCGAACAGCCGTTGACCAATGCGGCGGAGCTCCATCTTGTTGAAAAATGATGCTGAGTTGCAAGTCTTGCATCTGAGGATAATCAAGCTGCACTAACATGTCCAGATACACTGACCCATTCACTGTTTGTTCCGCAAAGAAGAAAGGTCCAACAATTCTGTCGTGCATTTAGCCCACACCAGGCGTTTAGTTTAGGGCTATCACGAGCATGTTCAGTGACAAAGTGCGGATTTTGCAAACCCCAAATGCCTATTAACCCTTCCCGATAGATGAAAGGTTCTCTCATCTGAGAATAAACATCTTCCAGGAAGCTGGCATCTATATCAATACGCTGCAGCATATCCGCAGCAAATTGTTGTCGGAGTGGTTTGTCGTTCGCCGTCAGATGTTGCAGAATTTTGCACTTTGTAAGCAGACATGCGAAGACGCTGGTGAACTACACGATGCAATGTTGATCGAGGTATATCAAATTGTCTAGATGCTCGACGAATTGACTTACGTGGCCTTCTGAGAAACGTTTGTCTGATGTCCTGCACTCTCTCTCTTGAAACTCCGTAACGTGCACTGCCAGAATGTTTTGGAACACTTCCTGTTGTCAGAAACTTCCTATACCATTCCTTAATTGTTTCCACGTCAGATGGATCACGTTCATACACATGACGATAATTTCTTTACACAGTAATCGGCAATTTTCTTTCTGCAAACCACACTACTGCTCGTACGCGCTGCTGTGGAGTCGCTATTTTTAATTCATGCGACCATGGTGCACTCTGGCGACTATACTTTGCACATCTGACGTGGTAATATAAATTCTTTGAGATGCTCTACAATGTGGTGCATTTTTCGTTGTCGTTCCTACTGTGGTTTTTCTCTCCTTGTTTCTCGAAATCAGGGAGGTTTGAATGGGACACCCTGGGTATCTTTCTACCTCCCACCTATTTTCACTAATAGATAGGCTGATTCACGAAGAAGGTTCGTATAAATAACTTATAAAAATTTTGTGCAAATTGGCTGAACTAAGATGAATTAAAGGCCTCTGCTGCTGTGAAAACAGTTCCACTGCCATCTAGCTGAGAAAGGCAGAACTCGTTGGAAACACAGTTCTGCACAGCATAATGTAGCCCCATTCAAACTGAATGTGCGTGAATCTTCCATTTCTTCCGGTGTACCAACAACAGGCAGAATATTTTCGGCGTGTCGTACTCAGTGTGGACTCGCCTTAACATATTCACATATATTATTTTTTATACACTTTCCTGTTAAGCTAATCTCCATTCAGGATAAAGAGATGTAGGCCTTTTACTATTATTTAAAAAGATAATGCGGTATGTCAGCTCTATTTCGTGGACAGCAACATGTAACCTAAATTGCACTAGCCAACAAGTCGCAGCATTGGTTCAAATGGCTCTGAGCACTATGGGACTCAACTGCTGAGGTCATTAGTCCCCTAGAACTTAGTACTACTTAAACCTAACTAACCTAAGGACATCACAAACATCCATGCCCGAGGCAGGATTCGAACCTGCGACCGTAGCGGTCTTGCGGTTCCAGACTGCAGCGCCTTTAACCGCACGGCCACTTCGGCCGGCTAAGTCGCAGCATTGCTTGTAATCATTGGTCAATTCGTGAGGTACTTAAAGAAGGAAACAGATATCAGCACGATCTTCTTGATACCTTAAGCCTACAAAATGGGATGGCATTCAGAAATTCCTTGTAGATGACTACAGAAGATTTCGAAAGGCTCCTACAGACGATTGAGGAGGATGCATTTTGACAAAAGAAGACCACTTCAGATTGCCAATTTGTGCTTCTGTCAGATTAACAATCACAATTTGCTCTCGTAATTCACTGCAAATTCTTTGAACAATAGGCAGTGAGTTATTTAACTTTGAAGTATCGTTATAAATATGAGCAATGCAAAAAGATAACCACTCCATTATCAATCTGTGATGTAAGACTATACAATGCGAAATAATCAAATCTTTTTACGGAATAATTTTCCTCCAATCATTTGAAAACAAGTGCATAGCAAAAAAACCACATGATTTCAAAATCTGGTTTTTAAATTTTTATCTAAAAAGTAAAACTTTTTGCGAAAAAATATTTTGGCAAGGAATACAGATCTTTCTTCTACGTAAAGTTTTTTCATCAGTGTAGCAGATGACTCAACTTTCAGCTTTCACTTCCCTTGAATAAAATCTAGATGTGGGCACGATCCTTTGCACGGTAGGACGAAAAATATTACGCAGTTGTACCAGTTTCTTTGGCTCTTCTGTTTGCATTCTGCCTTGTGGCTGCTCTAGCGCCTGAAAGCAGGCAAACACCGCCCTAGGGGTGTTGGAAGGGTTGCCAAACTCTCAGGCGCTATAGAGCACATTTGTAACGTGCTCAACTAAGGTGCGTGGGTGGCACTGACGTTGTTACCAAACTGGGGCATATTTGTAACGTGCTCGACTAAGGTGCTTGGGTGGCGACAGTTTTGTCAAACCGGGGAGGGGATTTAGAGAGCTGTTTTATTCACTCACATATTAACGTTGCAAATCCCACCCCCCTCCCCCCGTGGTCACGCCATAAGAGAGCGTGAAAAAAAAAGGGATGATGACAATGTATAAGTACCACGAATCAAGTATCTCGGTCAAATTTTGTCGAACTGTTCCTGTGGTGTCACCGCCAGACACCACACTTGCTAGGTGGTAGCCTTTAAATCGGTCGCGGTCCGTTAGTATACGTCGGACCCGCGTGTCGCCACTATCAGTGATTGCAGACCGAGCGCCACCACATGGCAGGTCTAGAGAGATTTCCTAGCACTCGCCCTAGTTGTACAGCCGACTTTGCTAGCGATGGTTCACTGCCTACTTACGTTCTCATTTGCCAAGACGATAGTTTAGCATAGCCTTCCGCTATGTCATTTGCTACGACATAGCAAGGCACCATTATCAGTTACTATTGATATTGTGAATCATGTACCGTCAAGACCGACGTTCATCATTAATGGATTAAAGTTAAGTATTCCACCAGCTACGTCCGTTTTTATAAATTCTAATTTCCTTGTCCTGTTCCAGCCCTCACGCCAGCCTGCGTGAGCTAAAACGCGTGCATTTCGGCCTCCTCTAGTAACACGGTATTGGCTCTCCTGCCAACCACAACATTGGCGACGAGGCAAAACCGCGTTCTTCTCTAAACTGCCCTGATTAAAAAAAAAAAAATGGCTCTGAGCACTATGGGACTTAACTTCTGAGGTCATCAGTCCCCTAGACCTTAGAACTACTTAAACCTCACTAACCTAAGGACATCACACACATCCATGCCTGAGGCAGGATTCGAACCTGCGTCCGTCGTGGCCGCGCGGTTCCAGACTGTAGCGCCTAGAACCGCGCGGCCACCGCGGCCGGCTGCCCTGATTTACTTGTGTAATGGCTTCGCCACAATCTCCAGATGTACTGTCCGAATTTTATCGCTTACAGAATCAGTAGACGCAGGCATTACTGGATGCCCTTGGACAGCTCGTCCAGGGTCAACGCGCAATGCAAAACGATGCGGCAGCCGCCGCTCCACCGCTAACCCAGCCACAACACGCTGTTGCACCAACTTTTCGACCTTTTGATGCTGCACTGGAAGGCTGGACGGAGTTGTCACGCCAATTTGGATTCCATCTCGCTGCCTACAGAATTCAAGGTAACGAGCGGCAGCCTTATCTCTTATCATCGGTCGGCGTACAAACGTACCGTGTGTAAGTAGGCTGTTTAGGTTTTCTTATTGGTAACGCCACCTCTGTATAAAAATCACTGGCTGTGCTGTGTGCAGTCTGTGTCTAGTTTGCATTGTTGTCTGCCATTGTAGTGTTAGGCAGCTGGCTGTGAACAGCGCATAGCGTTGCGCAGTTGGAGGTGATCCGCCAGCAGTGGTGGATGTGGGGAGAGAGATGGCGGAGTTTTGTAATTTGTCATGAACTGCTATATATATTATGACTATTAAGGTAAATACAGTGTTTGTTCTCTATTAATATCTTTCATTTGCTAACTATCCCTATCAGTAGTTAGTGCCTTCCATAGTTTGAATCTTTTATTTAGCTGGCAGTAGTGGCGCCTGCTGTATTGCAGTAGTTCGAGTAACCAAGATTTTTGTGAGGTAAGCGATTTGTGAAACGCTTAGGTTAATGTTAGTCAGGGCCATTCTTTCGTAGGGATTTTTTGAAAGTCAGATTGCGTTGCGCTAACAAAATATTGTGTGTCAGTTTAAGGACAGTCTTGTACAACTGTTCAAAGGGGACGTTTCATATGTCGACCCTTAGCCTAGGATACCTCACTGGAATCTTCTGATTTTTTCTTGTAGTTTGTGTAATTAGTGTAGATATTAAACTTCCTGGCAGATTAAAACAGTGTGCCCGACCGAGACTCGAACTCGGGACCTTTGCCTTTCGCGGGCAAGTGCTCTACCAACTGAGCTACCGAAGCACGACTCACGCCCGGTACTCACAGCTTTACTTCTGCCAGTACCTCGTCTCCTACCTTCCAAACTTTACAGAAGCTCTCCTGCATGGTTCGCAGGAGAGCTTCTGTAAAGTTTGGAAGGTAGGAGACGAGGTACTGGCAGAAGTAAAGCTGTGAGTACCGGGCGTGATTCGTGCTTCGGTAGCTCAGTTGGTAGAGCACTTGTCCGCGAAAGGCAAAGGTCCCGAGTTCGAGTCTCGGTCGGGCACACAGTTTTAATCTGCCAGGAAGTTTCATATCAGCGCACACTCCGCTGCAGAGTGAAAATCTCATTCTGGAAACATCCCCCAGGCTGTGGCTAAGCCATGTCTCCGCAATATCCTTTCTTTCAGGAGTGCTAGTTCTGCATGGTTCGCAGGAGAGCTTCTGTACAGTTTGGAAGGTAGGAGACGAGGTACTGGCAGAATTAAAGCTGTGAGTACCGGGTGTGAGTCGTGCTTCGGTCGCTCAGTTGGTAGAGCACTTGCCCGCGAAAGGCAAAGGTCCCGAGTTCGAGTCTCGGTCGGGCACACAGTTTTAATCTGCCAGGAAGTTTCATATCAGCGCACACTCCGCTGCAGAGTGAAAATCTCATTCTGGAAACATCCCCCAGGCTGTGGCTAAGCCATGTCTCCGCAATATCCTTTCTTTCAGGAGTGCTAGTTCTGCTTGGTTCGCAGGAGAGCTTCTGTAAAGTTTGGAAGGTAGGAGACGAGGTACTGGCAGAAGTAAAGCTGTGAATACCGGGCGTGAGTCGTGCTTCGGTCGCTCAGTTGGTAGAGCTCTTGCCCGCGAAAGGCAAAGGTCCCGAGTTCGAGTCTCGGTCGGGCACACAGTTTTAATCTGCCAGGAAGTTTCATATCAGCGCACACTCCGCTGCAGAGTGAAAATCTCATTCTGGAAACATCCCCCAGGCTGTGGCTAAGCCATGTCTCCGCAATATCCTTTCTTTCAGGAGTGCTAGTTCTGCATGGTTCGCAGGAGAGCTTCTGTACAGTTTGGAAGGTAGGAGACGAGGTACTGGCAGAAGTAAAGCTGTGCGTACCGGGCGTGAGTCGTACTTCGGTCGCTCAGTTGGTAGAGCACTTGCCCGCGAAAGGCAAAGGTCCCGAGTTCGAGTCTCGGTCGGGCACACAGTTTTAATCTGCCAGGAAGTTTCATATCAGCGCACACTCCGCTGCAGAGTGAAAATCTCATTCTGGAAACATCCCCCAGGCTGTGGCTAAGCCATGTCTCCGCAATATCCTTTCTTTCAGGAGTGCTAGTTCTGCATGGTTCGCAGGAGAGCTTCTGTAAAGTTTGGAAGGTAGGAGACGAGGTACTGGCAGAAGTAAAGCTGTGAGTACCGGGCGTGAGTCGTGCTTCGGTAGCTCAGTTGGTAGAGCACTTGCCCGCGAAAGGCAAAGGTCCCGAGTTCGAGTCTCGGTCGGGCACACAGTTTTAATCTGCCAGGAAGTTTCATATCAGCGCACACTCCGCTGCAGAGTGAAAATCTCATTCTGGAAACATCCCCCAGGCTGTGGCTAAGCCATGTCTCCGCAATATCCTTTCTTTCAGGAGTGCTAGTTCTGCATGGTTCGCAGGAGAGCTTCTGTACAGTTTGGAAGGTAGGAGACGAGGTACTGGCAGAATTAAAGCTGTGAGTACCGGGTGTGAGTCGTGCTTCGGTCGCTCAGTTGGTAGAGCACTTGCCCGCGAAAGGCAAAGGTCCCGAGTTCGAGTCTCGGTCGGGCACACAGTTTTAATCTGCCAGGAAGTTTCATATCAGCGCACACTCCGCTGCAGAGTGAAAATCTCATTCTGGAAACATCCCCCAGGCTGTGGCTAAGCCATGTCTCCGCAATATCCTTTCTTTCAGGAGTGCTAGTTCTGCTTGGTTCGCAGGAGAGCTTCTGTAAAGTTTGGAAGGTAGGAGACGAGGTACTGGCAGAAGTAAAGCTGTGAATACCTGGCGTGAGTCGTGCTTCGGTCGCTCAGTTGGTAGAGCTCTTGCCCGCGAAAGGCAAAGGTCCCGAGTTCGAGTCTCGGTCGGGCACACAGTTTTAATCTGCCAGGAAGTTTCATATCAGCGCACACTCCGCTGCAGAGTGAAAATCTCATTCTGGAAACATCCCCCAGGCTGTGGCTAAGCCATGTCTCCGCAATATCCTTTCTTTCAGGAGTGCTAGTTCTGCATGGTTCGCAGGAGAGCTTCTGTAAAGTTTGGAAGGTAGGAGACGAGGTACTGGCAGAAGTAAAGCTGTGCGTACCGGGCGTGAGTCGTACTTCGGTCGCTCAGTTGGTAGAGCACTTGCCCGCGAAAGGCAAAGGTCCCGAGTTCGAGTCTCGGTCGGGCACACAGTTTTAATCTGCCAGGAAGTTTCATATCAGCGCACACTCCGCTGCAGAGTGAAAATCTCATTCTGGAAACATCCCCCAGGCTGTGGCTAAGCCATGTCTCCGCAATATCCTTTCTTTCAGGAGTGCTAGTTCTGCATGGTTCGCAGGAGAGCTTCTGTAAAGTTTGGAAGGTAGGAGACGAGGTACTGGCAGAAGTAAAGCTGTGAGTACCGGGCGTGAGTCGTGCTTCGGTAGCTCAGTTGGTAGAGCACTTGCCCGCGAAAGGCAAAGGTCCCGAGTTCGAGTCTCGGTCGGGCACACAGTTTTAATCTGCCAGGAAGTTTCATATCAGCGCACACTCCGCTGCAGAGTGAAAATCTCATTCTGGAAACATCCCCCAGGCTGTGGCTAAGCCATGTCTCCGCAATATCCTTTCTTTCAGGAGTGCTAGTTCTGCATGGTTCGCAGGAGAGCTTCTGTACAGTTTGGAAGGTAGGAGACGAGGTACTGGCAGAATTAAAGCTGTGAGTACCGGGTGTGAGTCGTGCTTCGGTCGCTCAGTTGGTAGAGCACTTGCCCGCGAAAGGCAAAGGTCCCGAGTTCGAGTCTCGGTCGGGCACACAGTTTTAATCTGCCAGGAAGTTTCATATCAGCGCACACTCCGCTGCAGAGTGAAAATCTCATTCTGGAAACATCCCCCAGGCTGTGGCTAAGCCATGTCTCCGCAATATCCTTTCTTTCAGGAGTGCTAGTTCTGCTTGGTTCGCAGGAGAGCTTCTGTAAAGTTTGGAAGGTAGGAGACGAGGTACTGGCAGAAGTAAAGCTGTGAGTACCGGGCGTGAGTCGTGCTTCGGTAGCTCAGTTGGTAGAGCACTTGCCCGCGAAAGGCTAAGGTCCCGAGTTCGAGTCTCGGTCGGGCACACAGTTTTAATCCGCCAGGAAGTTTCATATCAGCGCACACTCCGCTGCAGAGTGAAAATCTCATTCTGGAAACATCCCCCAGGCTGTGGCTAAGCCATGTCTCCGCAATATCCTTTCTTTCAGGAGTGCTAGTTCTGCATGGTTCGCAGGAGAGCTTCTGTAAAGTTTGGAAGGTAGGAGACGAGGTACTGGCAGAAGTAAAGCTGTGAGTACCGGGCGTGAGTCGTGCTTCGGTAGCTCAGTTGGTAGAGCACTTGCCCGCGAAAGGCAAAGGTCCCGAGTTCGTGTCTCGGTTGGGCACACAGTTTTAATCTGCCAGGAAGTTTCATATCAGCGCACACTCCGCTGCAGAGTGAAAATCTCATTCTGGAAACATCCCCCAGGCTGTGGCTAAGCCATGTCTCCGCAATATCCTTTCTTTCAGGAGTGCTAGTTCTGCATGGTTCGCAGGAGAGCTTCTGTAAAGTTTGGAAGGTAGGAGACGAGGTACTGACAGAAGTAAAGCTGTGAGTACCGGCCGTGAGTCGTGCTTCGGTAGCTCAGTTGGTAGAGCACTTGCCCGCGAAAGGCAAAGGTCCCGAGTTCGAGTCTCGGTCGGGCACACAGTTTTAATCTGCCAGGAAGTTTCATATCAGCGCACACTCCGCTGCAGAGTGAAAATCTGATTCTAGTGTAGATATTGTTTATTGCTAGCGCGTAATTGTAGAGAGAATCTCCTTTGTAGTTGCAGTCTTTGATTGTTGTACAGTAAAACAGTTGTGGCATTTATGTAGATTTGCACCAAGTATTTTGCAGCTGCGCTTGCAATTAACTAGATATTATTTTCAGTGCTATGTTATTGTGTTCTCTTATTTTTGCTCTTCAAATTGTGCTTTTCTGTGTTATCGTGTGAAATATTGTGTCAATAATGGCGTGTGAAAAACGTAACACTAGGCTCCAAAGTAAACTGAGAAATGACAGTGAAGACGAAAGCAGTGTGTTAGCGCCGCAGAGTAATGAATTAACTAATGTTCAAAGTAGTAATTTGGTAATTGCGCATAGGGAAATGGAGCGGGTTGCAAATAATGGTGTAGACAGTGAAACAATTAGTGAACAGGCAAGCATTATCGATCGATCGGTCGGCAACAGCTCGCCTCAGGAATCCGAAATGACACGACACGATCTCGCAAATACTGTAGATTCAGGTTTTGGATCCTCACCGTTTTCTCAAATAAGTCAAGACGCATTTTCTGCTTGTCAAAATGTGAATGTTTCCGGTGCAAATTCACTGCCGAAAAGCACTGAGGAACATGTTCCAGACACCAGTGCATTGTTATTACAATTAATACAACAAATGGGACAAACACAGCAAAAGCTTCAAAAGTTAGACACAATAGAACAAAATCTTCGAAAGTTAGGCACAATGGAACAAAATCTTCGTAAGTTAGACACCACACTTGAACAAACACGTGAAGATTTAACTACTGAGTTACATAACATTGAATCGAAATGTCAAAAAGTCTGTAATGGCGTAAAAACACAAATTTGTGAGCATTTTCAACCTATTTTTTCGCGGCATGAAAATGCATTACAGAATCACGAAGCAGCCATAAAAGAACTGCAAATTATTGTTCATGAAAATCATGAGACCTTGCAAGCTAAAATTGACTCAGTTGCATCTACCGATACGGTTACGCAACTTGCAAAAACTCAGGAAAATTTAAAGGACACAGTAAATACTCTGAAACTTGGTTCAGAAAAACACACTGAGGAAATAAGTACACTATCGGAGAAAGTAGCCGAACTTTCGGATCAGTTCACTAACTTATCTACAAAGGTAGATGATGATCTGAATGACACAAGACCGGTAGTCTTTAACGACACAGAAGAGAGCGAACAAATTAGGAAATTCAAACAAAATCAGAATCAAATAAATACGCAACACCAAAGAGAAATCCGGGAAGTACAAGATCAGCTGACACAGGTAATACAAGAATTACGTATTTCAGAGGACACTCGCGCCCCAACACGGGAAGAGGGACTTAGAAATACGGAACACCCACAAGATAATAACACAGGACACTTCGGAAATTATGAAAGAAATTGGCAAGGTGCACCGAATTTTGAGATGGAACCGCCGACACGACGTAACAATGACAGATATGCTACTCGCCGACACGATGATTTTGACTATAAGCTGTTTATTACTACACGTAAATTCAAAACATTTAAGAATTCTGCCAACGACATTCATCCACAAGCGTGGCTCCATCAATTCTCTCATTGTTTTCCTCCCAACTGGTCATTGGAGCACAGGTTAGAATTTATGTGTGGCTACTTGGAGAATGAACCAGCTGTAAGAATGCGGTCGGTCATTCACGATTGCCACAGTGAAGGAGAGTTTTACCATGCCTTCCTCTTAGCATATTGGTCTCAAGCTACACAAGACCGAGTAAAACATAGCATCATGATGATGAAACACTTTGAACAATCTGAATTTTCCAGTCTTGTCAAATATTTTGAAGACATGTTGCATAAGAATCAGTATCTTTCAAACCCATACAGCCCCTCAGAACTCATCCGCATTTGCTTAATGAAATTGCCTGAACATTTACGACACATTATTTTGGCAGGACGTTGCAAAGACGACATTGAAGCTTTCCAGGGACTCCTACAAGAATTAGAAATTGACACAGACAGTCGCCGGATGCGAAAACAGGAAAACAATCACTACAGGTCACATACGTCACAATTCCGTGACGACAGAAACAGTAACTGGACACGACAAGGCTATTCTTACAACGCAAATCGTGACCAAAACAGACACCACCCATATGACAACCACTGGCAGAGTAATAATAGTTAAAGAGAAAGATCGCATTTCTGTAGTAATGAATATGACAGAGATAACCATAGAAACAGACAATATGGGAACCAAAACCATTATTATCACGGGAGACAGAATAACTTTAGACACAACGGTCCAGCGCGCAGTTACGATTCAGGGAGAAATTCTCCACCACGTGACCGACAAGAAAGAAACTATGGAATCTACCGACATGACGACAGACCTGAATTTCATCAGAACTGGCGGGATTCTAACAGAGCTGGGCCCTCTCGGCAAGGCGAATTTGTAGAAGTTAGGTCTCCTAATCCCAATAACGACGCGCGCCAACAAAGAGACAGACAATGACTCGCACCGCAGGCAGCCACCTGCGACCGCTGGCTTCGAGAAAAATAACATAAGACGCTAGCCTTGAGAAAAATTTTAGCATTCTTTACCGACGTATACCACATGACAATTGCGTTAAAGTTGAAACTCTGCGTACTAGGAAGAGTAAAGGTTTACACCACATTTCACATGTAAAACCGTTTGAAAGATAATCTGCTTTATAACTTTGTCTTTGCCATAAAATTTTTCACTTCACGTTACTAGTATGCTTTGTCAGACTTAGAATCTGTTAATATGCAACAATGTTTGAAGTTAAATATCCATTCAAGAACCAAGAGAACTTATTTCAACAGAAATTACGAATGCATTGTTATTGTGAACAAACGACACAATGTTATTGTGTGTGTACATTCTTGCTTGTTAGTTGCACGATTACGTAACGACTATCAGGCTTACATACTTAGAACATATACTGGTACTGCTAATGAGGTTTTAATGCAACATTTTGGTTTACTTGAAAATACATTCTGGATTTAAAGTACTTTCTGTGAGATACCAGTCGACACAGTGGTTAGTTTATGTGACAACTACACGATTTTATCACGACGCTACTAATGAGTGACCATTTACAATGTTGCTTTTGCGGTGTATCTGTTTTATATCTGCACAGTTTTCTGTTTTATTCTGGAAAGTAAAACATGTTTTAGTAGTAACTTTTGTGGTATAGCTACAATGAGACAGCCTTTTCCGTAGCACAACAATACGTTACAGTACAGTACTTTCTTCATCACAACAATAAGCGTAATAACTACGATATCTATACACAAAGCATTTCATTTTTGTTTATCATGAGGTAAGTACATTGATTTCAGCAGAACTTTGCTTACAGAGGACGATAACTACGACACTTCCACAGAATTATCTTACAGCAAGACGCACATTTAGCGCTACAGGACACGCATTTGAGAGATTAATTTGTACTTAAGCCATTTATTTTTCAAGATTTTTGAATTACGAAGAAAGTTTTCCATGATACATTTCATTCCATTGCTGTAATCTGTAACACCTGAAAGTATAATTACATTAATCCTCAGGGGGGTACACGCTTACTTTGTGTACCATGTGTTTGGCAAGCACAAGGAGCCCTAGCTAATATGGTATTTGCTTATACAACTTTACACATCGGTACCATATTTCTCCAACACAAAATACACAGCTATCTGATCATTTAACTGAGAGAGACAAACATTTTTTTTACTACGTCAGTGACAGATGTTTACGTAATTACACCATTGGATAACTTCATGTTTATGCAATTTCACAGTTGGGTAACTTCACACTTATGAAATTGTATTTTGTCTGTACTTTGTGAACTGTTCATATTTTTTCAGAACCATTGTGATACTATGAGAGCTTTGAATGATGTATTTGGTAAGGGAGCATGATTTTAAAGTACGTTTGAGGTAGATGACACTATTGAAATGAGCAGAGAATATTTTTTTAGGATTTGAAATTATTGCAGAAAGCTACGACGATTTTGAGAGTTGACTGAGGTGTTATGATGTTATTTTTACGACGACGATGTTTATTATGCTGCTGAGGTATGTTTGTGATCAATAAGCTGATGCTATATGAGGAATTTGATTATGCTATTTACTAATTATGATGAAATATTGAAGTGTCGTCGCAAGATTGACGTGTCGACGAATATATATATGTGTAATAAGGTAAGGAGTAATGAGTAGTGGTTAGGGACTCTGACTTGTGAAGAAGTATGTTGGAAACCAAGAATCGTACTTTAAGAGTTATGAAATGTGTGTAAATGCGTGACTGTATCACAATGCTGGCGAATATTTTTTTTGGACACTTATATTTATAGGATTTTGTTTCTACAGATTTGCAACGCTAATTCTTGACCTGTGAAATATTTTTTTATGAGACTGTCACTGTAGCGGAAACTGCTGTCGTAAATATTTCTGTAAGAAAGTTAAGTGACCACCTGCACGTAATGCATCATGGGCACCCAGATGGGCGACAGTCGCAAGGAAAGAAGTCATTAGTGTGTGCCAGAGGCGCAGGTGGAGAAGAAAAAAAAAGGGAGGCCATTATCCTCGCTATTGACGTTCCTTTGTAGAGAGCATCGCAAAAACGACACGGTCGAACTTGAAAACATATGATTACACTGTAGAGCTCTTAATTTATGATATTTACTGAAATGCCTAATGAAATGACGAGAAATGTTTTTATGTCTATACACCTGATTATGCCTACTGTCTCTCTAGTTGAGAGATTTTTCTACTAACTTATGAAATGCCATATGGCCATATGGCTAATGAAACATCATGCCGTCCTTTGTACATATTTGCTCATTTTCTTTAATATCTAGTTTCTAGCTGCACTGCAGCATTGGTTAAAATAAAATTTAATATATGTACTAATATAGTTATTTTATGCCTACAGATCGAGTCAATAAGAAATTTATGATCTACTTCCAAGAAAACGAGGGCACATAAATAGACATTTCCCTTCACAGGAATTGCATAAATAATTTCTTTACGATTTAGTAACTTATCTGCTAGTGTAAGTTCTCGTGATGCATCACTCTAGTGTTAAGATGTGACATAGGTATTAGACATGGCCATTTTTAGTGTACTACTTTTTCTGCTTGAGCTATGTCATGTTTAGGTATAAGATATTTCATTTTCTGCTTCTGCTTGCCAGGCATAGTGCTATTAAATTTCACTTTGCATTACTCTGTTAATCTAGTTATGCTACTGATTTAATTTTCTTGTTTGCTGCTCATTGCCTTATATTAGTTGTAATATTGCTGCTTGCTTTGACAATTTCCATTTTTTTCATTGCTATTTGTATTAATTGTTTTGTGCTGCTGCATTGCCTCGTCCCTTAGTTTAGCATCTGAGCTCAGTAGATTTAAGTTAGCTTAAGAGGGGGTAGACTATAGAAGAGAATGAGTTGCGATGAATTGGAAGAAATGCATTGAGAAGTTATACGAAAAAAGTACAGAAAGCAGGTATAGGTAGGATTTTCTTGGAAATAAATAATGAGGTAAGAAATATGTGAAATAAATACAGAAAGCATGCTTGGATAGGATTTTTTTGGTGGAAGCAAAGGTTGAAATAAGACGAAAGATCTATGGAATGAAGTTTTGGGTTGGACTGCAGTACCAAATGTTACACTGAAAACAAACCCTGTCCTTTCCTTTTGTGTTATCCCACTATGTGTTTGTGTTCCCTTGTGTTTTTGTGTTTTTCCTGTCTTTAAGTGTTTAGCTAATAAGATTTATGTTGTAGAATTTTTCAAATACTATGTTATTTTCTTCTTAAAGGTGTTTAGACATTATTTATTCTGTTTTGTTTTAATGCTCATGTGTGAAGTTGATGTTTCGAAAGTTATTCTGATCTTTTATGTATGTACTCATGTCATAATTCCTGTAACACTGACGTATATGTTATTTCGATTCTTTTGTAAAGCCTGTACTACAAATGTTATCTGTATTGTTATGTTCTTTAATGATGTATTTTGTACCTTTGTTATTGTATTCCTATGTTATAAAATTGTAATTGACACCAGGTCATCAAATTAAGTAACTTGTAAGTTCCATTTCACTGCACACGTTTCTGTTGGTCATGGTATATGGACAATATGTGAGAAGTAGGGACTGTTAGTGTTTGCACGTGTGTTAATAATTCAGCAAGGGACTGGATAACAGCATTGCTGGTTCTAAGGACAATTAAAAAACTTTGTGAGTGCACAAGTGGTGGTTTATGGACTTGCTATATTGTCCGCAAGACTCTTCGATGGTGATTGTGCAACTGCACAGTCGCAGCAGATGGCTTCTGGCCATTTCTACAAGGACTGCAGTGGGTCTGCACCTCTGGTGGCCCACCAGTACCGTAATCTCTACCAGGACTACAGTGGGTCTGCTCTGTGATGACCTACCTACCAATACTCTTCAAAACTTCGACTGACTCTGCTGTGGGTTTGCTCTGTTGTGGCCCATTACCTGTCAGCATGTCAAGAGTCAGCACTGTCTTTCCGTTGGAAGGACAACACTACTTCTTCAAGACTGCATGGCAATCCACTACTTCTGTGTGCAATTTCTTTTACTAATGAGTCTTAGTAAAAAAAACTGTAATTACTATTATGATGAATGATCAGAACAATCTTTATGGACTGTGAGAAAATTTTAGCTTTTGACCAACATTGTATCAATAAGTGTGTGCATTTGATTTCTTTGTTATTGTAATTACGATTATGAAAAATTTTAACACATATGTATTGCCCAGTGCCCAAAACAATTTGTAAAATTTTTTGTGGGGAGCATGGGGGCTATGTAAGTAGGCTGTTTAGGTGTTTTTATTGGTAACGCCACCTCTGTATAAAAATCACTGGCTGTGCTGTGTGCAGTCTGTGTCTAGTTTGCATTGTTGTCTGCCATTGTAGTGTTAGGCAGCTGGCTGTGAACAGCGCGTAGCGTTGCGCAGTTGGAGGTGATCCGCCAGCAGTGGTGGATGTGGGGAGAGAGATGGCGGAGTTTTGTAATTTGTCATGAACTGCTATATATATTATGACTATTAAGGTAAATACAGTGTTTGTTCTCTATTAATATCTTTCATTTGCTAACTATCCCTATCAGTAGTTAGTGCCTTCCATAGTTTGAATCTTTTATTTAGCTGGCAGTAGTGGCGCCTGCTGTATTGCAGTAGTTCGAGTAACCAAGATTTTTGTGAGGTAAGCGATTTGTGAAACGCATAGGTTAATGTTAGTCAGGGCCATTCTTTCGTAGGGATTTTTTGAAAGTCAGATTGCGTTGCGCTAACAAAATATTGTGTGTCAGTTTAAGGACAGTCCTGTACAACTGTTCAAAGGGGATGTTTCACGTGTGATAGTCAAATTATTTCTCCGACGCGACGTAGCAACTCTGTCCTACGAAGAAATTTTGTCTGCATTAGATGCATATTTCAAAGAATCAGTCAATGTAGTTGCGAAAAGGTATACCTTCTTTCATACAAAACGTACGGCAGGTCAGACTAATCGGGAGTGGGTTGCAACCTTGCAAGGCCTTACTAGGGATTGTGCTTTTGAGTGTCAATGTGGACTCCCTTATTCAGATACTATGGTACATGATGCACTTGCACAGAACGTTTCTGATGTTCGTATAAGGGAACAGATTTTGAAACTAGTCAATCCCTCCCTTCAACAAGTGATGGACATATTGGATCGGCAGGACACACTTGACTTTGCTCAGGAATCATTTGAAACTTCACCAGCCGTGTGTCAGGTTAACCGGCCCGCCGGGCGAGCTGCACGGAACAGTAAACAGCCCTCGCGCCCGGTCGCGCCGCTGCCGCCAGGCTCTCAGCCACGTGTGCCGCGCCAGCAAGCAAATTCAGTGCTCTAATCCTGCCCGCGGTGCGCTACTAGACATTCGCGTGAGAATTGCCCGACACGCCAAGCTATTTGCTTTTATTGTAATAAAAAAGGACATGTTCAGAGTGTTTGCCAGAAAAAGCTCAGATCGGAAGCTCAAAACCATTCCAGGCCCTTTGCTTCGCGCCGGATTCGAACCAAGGATACTCAGGCTCGTGAAAATTCGCCCATGGACATTTATGTAGTTCATTCCACTCCGCTCAGTGCCACTCTATCTAACAGTGACTGTGTTCGTCCCACAAATAGTGTGTGTCGACATCACCGGAAATCCCGTCAAATCGCAAGTGATTATGTACCAGAGTCAGTTCACGTTGCATGAGACAGTCGCTCTTGTCGTCAGCAGGACAATATACTTTTTGTGGACTTGGACATTAACGGCAAAGTGATACCATTCCACTTCGATACCGGAGCTGCAGTTTCACTGATCAATCAAGACTCGTACAAACAGCTGGGCACACCTCCGTTGCATGACGCAAATGTTAAGTTAACTAGTTATTCAGGTAAAGATATCCCTGTGTTAGGACAGTGCAGCCTTCTTGCAACATACAAAGGACAAACAACACTTGTGTCATTTTACGTCCTTCATTCTTCTTCTGCAGTGAACTTGTTTGGTTTCGATTTATTTCAGTTGTTTAACTTGTCTATAGTCAATCAGGTCCTATCAGTGAACCAGACTGTGCCTTCCGACAGTGTTTCTTGTTTATGTGAAGAATTTGCAGACATTTTTGCACCGGGCCTTGGTTGCGCTAAGAAGTATAAAGCACATTTGGAACTGAAAGTAAACGCGCAACCGAAATTTTTCAGAGCGTGCAATGTTCCCCACGCATTGCGTGATGAGGTCGCAAAAACATTACACGATTTGGAATCACAAGGTGTAATTGAACGTGTGCAGGCTTCTCTCTGGGCATCACCCTTAGTAATTTTGCCAAAACCTTCGGGAAAATTGAGACTTTGTGTGGCCTTCAAGGCAACAGTGAATCCACAACTAGTGATTGCAACTTTTCCTTTA
Organism: Schistocerca nitens; assembly: GCF_023898315.1. Taxonomy (NCBI): domain Eukaryota; kingdom Metazoa; phylum Arthropoda; class Insecta; order Orthoptera; family Acrididae; genus Schistocerca; species Schistocerca nitens. The sequence continues at coordinate 265,593,274 of NC_064615.1, read as the reverse complement.
CCCCGCCCGGAAGATCTTTTTGACAAACTGTGCCCGGGTAAATATTTTTCGAAGTTGGACCTCGCAGAGGCGTACTTGCAAATACCGGTGGGTGAAGAATCCCTGCGCGTTTTGGTGGTTAACACGCATCTTGGGTTGTATCAATTCAATCGACTGCCATTCGGGTGTGCATCCGCCCCTGCATTGTTTCAGCAATATCTACAAACTGTTTGTGCGTCGGTCCCTACTGCAGCAAATTATCTGGACGATGTTGTGATCCCCGGAAAGACGGAAGAAGAACATTTGGCCAATCTCAGAACATTATTTCAGGTCTTGCGACAAAATGGTCTTCGCTTGCGGAAGGACAAATGTGTGTTTTTTGCTTGTGACTTGCCATACCTGGGACATGTACTCAATGCCCAAGGCATACATCCCAGTCCCGAGCACCTCCGTGCCATACAAGACTTGCCTTCGCCGCAGAATTTGAAGCAGCTACAGAGTGTGCTGGGAAAAATAAATTACTATAACAGATATATATGTGCCACATGCCTCTTCCATTTCAGCTCCGCTTCACCGCTTATGCCGTAAAGGTATTCCGTTCGTCTGGACGACGGAATGCGAACGCGCCTTTCGCCAGTTGAAATCGGCGTTGCTTTCCAATACTTGCCTTACGCCATTCGATCCCCAGAAACCCCTTTTGTTGATGGTAGATGCATCGGATTTCGGGATCGGTGCTGTGCTTGCGCACGAAGATGGATCGCACGATCGCCCTATTGCCTTTGCGTCCAAATTGCTCTCGTCTGCGCAAAGAAATTATTCACAGATCGAGAAAGAAGCATTGGCTCTCGTATTTGGTGTTACAAAGTTTCATGATTTCTTGTATGGTCGTCACTTTACCATAATCACAGACCACAAACCTTTAACATCGCTTTTTCATCCGACCAAGCCTGTACTTCCACGTACAGCGCAGAAATTCATTCGCTGGTCTATTTTCCTCTCGCAGTACCGCTACGATATCCTGTATCGGCCCACTGCTAAGCACGTAAACGCCGATGCGTTGTCCCGTTTGCCTGTTTCTGAGGATAGAGCATTCGATTCCTCCGAACTTGCTTGCATGTTCATTGATGCGGGAACCGATGACGTGGTCGAATCGTTTCCGATTGATTTTCGTCGTGTAGCTACAGCCACAGCTGCCGACCCTGTCCTTGCTACCGTTCTGCGTTTTGTTGCTACGCAATGGCCCTTGTCAAAGTCACGGATCGGGTATCCGTTGGTTCGCCGATTTTTTGCTCACCAGGAGAGACTTTTTGTACGACGTGGTGTTTTGCTGTTGCGTTCTGATAATGATCAGTCCAGGGTCGTGGTACCACGTTCGTTACAGTGCTCTGTCTTACAGCTTCTCCACCAAGGACATTGGGGTATAGTGAGAACGAAACAACTTGCTCGTCACCACTGTACTTGGTTCGGAATCGATGCCGCGATTACGAATATGTGCTCTTCTTGCATGGTGTGTGCCAAACAACAATCAGCACCACCGCGGAAATTCATTGCATGGCCAAAAGCCACTTCCCCTTGGCAACGCTTACATATCGATTTTGCTGGTCCATTCTGGAATGCTTGGTGGTTGGTTGTGGTAGATTCATTCAGTAATTTTCCTTTTGTTGTCCGGATGTCTTGCACGACGTCATCTGCCACCATCCAAGCGTTATCTGCTATCTTTTGCATTGAAGGTCTTCCACAGACTATTGTTCCCGACAATGGCCCACAATTCATGTCCGCAGAATTTCAGTCATTCTGCAAGGGCAATGGTATTCAACATCTGACGTCCGCGCCTCTGTCGTCGCACGGGATCTGCCAGTCCCCGTCTGCTTTCAGCGACGGTGCCGTCCGGTCAGCGCCCTGGGGACCCATCTACTGGCTCGCCGACGCTGCCTACCATTTTGCCCCATGGCGACGCGCCGCCCCCACCGCCGCCGCCGCCTGTTCTCCCGCCGGCGATGCCCGCAGTGGGCGCGTCGCTGCAACCGCCGGGCGCCTCCCTGGGTCACGCGCCGCCGATCGCTTCCCATGACCAGTTGTCCTCCGACATGGAACTCTTGCCCGCTCCGGACCATATGTCGTCTTAGCCCGTCGGGTGCCCCGGCCCGATGGAGGTCGACCCTTCGGCCCCTCCTGTCTCTCTGCGGGCGCATACACCGCATGTTGGCGTGCACCCTGGAACGGGTTTTCAGGCGTTTCCTAGCTCCCCGCGGTCCGAATGGCAGGGTGCGGGTGGCATAGCCTCGCCTGTTGTTAGGCTCCCCACCTCGTCGCATACGTCAACATGGGGTCCTCACCACGGCGGGCGGAAGCCTTATGCCACAACCGTACACCGATTTGCGGGGGAGGAATGTGGTGTCACCGCCAGACACCACACTTGCTAGGTGGTAGCCTTTAAACCGGCCGCGGTCCGTTAGTATACTTAGGACCCGCGTGTCGCCACTATCAGTGATTGCAGACCGAGCGCCGCCACACGGCAGGTCTAGAGAGATTTCCTAGCACTCGCCCCAGTTGTACAGCCGACTTTGCTAGCGATGGTTCACTGCCTACTTACGTTCTCATTTGCCGAGACGATAGTTTAGCATAGCCTTCCGCTATGTCATTTTCTACGACATAGCAAGGCACCATTATCAGTTACTATTGATATTGTGAATCATGTATCGTCAAGACCGACGTTCATCATTAATGGATTAAAGTTAAGTATTCCACCAGCTACGTCCGTTTTTATAAATTCTAATTTCCTTGTCCTGTTCCAGCCCTCACGCCAGCCTGCGTGAGCTAAAACGCGTGCATTTCTAGTAACACGGTGTTGGCTCTCCTGCCAACCACAACAGTTCCAGTCTGTACACAACAGCAAAAATCGCGGTCACACTGGCCTCAGCCGGCCGGTATGGCCGAGCGGTTCTAGGCGCTTCAGTCTGGAACCGCGAGACCGCTACGGTCGCAGGTTCGAATCCTGCCTCGGGCATGGATGTTTGTGATGTCCTTAGGTTTGTTGGGTTTAAGTAGGTCTAAGTTCTAGGGGACTGATGACCTCAGATGTTAAGTCCCATAGTGCTCAGAGCCATTTGAACCATTTGAACACTGGCCTCAAAACGGGTAAGATCGCTTTTAATGGGGATGTAGGCCCACAGTGCCCTTAGCGAAGGGTTGAAACGTTCGAGGATGTCAGCAGTGTCAAAAGTTGTAAAGAACTTCTTCCTGTTGCTCATCGCACTGCGAACCGTTGTTTTCGACCGCGAATTGTGTGGGAATCAACGACCCGGGGAGAGAAGTGGCTTCATTGACGCCATTTATGGTAACCTCTGAGGCCTTTTCGTGCTCATTCAGAGCGGCGCTTTACCTGAAATGTTTTCCTCGGTCACTCAAAATCAAAAGAAAACCGCGTGATTCAAACGCTGGGCGTCGCGGTTCTAATCTCCTTCGCAGAGGTGTTAGAAAAATGGCTGAAATGTGTGTAAGAGGGGCCGTGACGTGTTTCCCAACATGTGACACGTTCACGGTGGCAGGGGGAAGAATTATGGAGACGTTTAGTGCCAATGTGACATACTTAAGACACCTGACTCGTCACATGAACTTCTGAGCTCTGGCTTTTTTTCCGCATGTGTCGACACCTCGCTGTTTGAAGATTCGCCGAGCCAGAGGGTGATGCCACAGGGCGCCAAGCAGTTGCACCATTAGAGAGGAATCGTGTAGGCACCTTTGAGCGAAATTTCAAACTTATACATCAGAATGCGAGACAATTACGGGGTTTCGAAAAAAGTAATCCTTTAACTCTTTTGCGCAGTGTAATTTACTAGCATTACGCCAATTTGTCCGGCCACGTATAGATCTTGAGGACGTCAAAAACTTATGCAGTATTTTTCAGCGAAAACCGGTATTCAAGGAATTATCGCTATTTCCCAGTAACTCACAAAAGGCCAATAGGCACAACACAAACAAATGAATCACGTTGTAAAGATTTCAAGGACTGCTTTGTCTAAAGCAAGGACATTGATCGAAAAATGTACGAAACATTTTTAGTAGTGAAGCAAAAGAAATCATGGTAGTAACTGTGGAATCAGCCCCCTAGCTGTTTGGTCGGCAGCTCTACGTCACGCGAGTGTGGCAAATATTTCTTAGTAAGTAGTCGCTGCGTACTATCGACATGAACCTGGAAGCCTCACATATCAGTTCTTGTTTCAACTTTCAGGACTTTCAGGATTTTTTCGCCGTTCCTGCTATCAACAAAAAATGTACGATAATTGTTGACTTAATGTTGGCAGATGAAAAAAGACTAGAAGATGAATTTTTGACTGTGAATTATCTGTACTGGCAAGGTTTCTGCGTGGATCGAAAAGTCAGCTTATAAGTTATGCATGATGAGGTTCATGATTGTGAGCACCCCAAAATGAATCCGCAACGAGTGAATATACTGAGTCGTGCTACTGAGCTGTAGTGGAGAATGTGGGCTCTTTTGTAAACTATGCAAGTGATTATTAACGTTCAACGTATGCCGAAATATGACACCGACATTTTTAATGGAACCAGATATTTTTTTCTGCCGTATTGGAAACATCCTTTGAATGGACTTCAGCGATGTAAAACGTGTGACAGTTGATCAAATAGTAGCCGGATACACTGTCTGACAAACAAAGTGATGCCCCAAAAGACATGATTAGTAGTCAATGTAACTTTGTACACGTGCACAGCATCGACGTATATATACGTCATTAGATCTGTAATTGTCTGTGACAGGTAGAACAGCCAACGGAGTGCATTCCTGTTGTTCGAGTTTGGTGTTGTTTCCAGCCATGGTAGGGTGTACAAGGGGCGTGAACAGACGTGTGAAGGACACAGAGACTACGCGTACTCGCGTGGAACGGCGTTGTGAGCACCTGACAGTGTTTGAAATGGGCCTCACGGTGGGGCTCTGTTTGGTCGGCTGGTCGAAATGTGCTCCATACAGATTCGTGAGGAATGCAATGTGACAGTACCCACGCGTTGGACTGCGTCGGAAAACGCGGGCAAGGATACTCGTCGTCTAGATTCCGGTCGAACACGGCGGATCGCCACATCGTTCACCGACACATCGTAGCCCCGTCACGACTGCGCCTGCCACCCGAGAACAAGTAGTGGGCTTCCAGCAACATTCTGTGTCACCTCGAACCTCTGGTCGGAGCGTGACAGCAGGCGGACAAGAAAAATACCATCAAGTTGTAGGCCGCAATTAATACCATAACACAAGTGGCTGCCTGTGGAGTGGTGCCCTGACCGGGAAGCATGGACTGCTGACGAATGGCGTCGCATTGTGCTCAGCGATGAAGCGTGCCTCTGCACTACCCACAGTCGGCAAATATGGCGGCGACGTACCCCATTCTTGCAACGTTTTAGAGAGTTATGTTGTGTTACACCTGGCGTCACGGTGTGGAGATCCATAGGATATCTCTTCAGGTCACTGCTGGGAATGACTAAGGAAACTCTAACGGCGCAGTTGTACGTCACAGACCTGCTGCGTCCTCATGTGTTATCTCTCATGCGATAATACTGTGGTGCCATTTTTCAGCACAACAATGCTCGTCTCGATGGACTGCGTGCGTGATGTTGATGTACTCCCGTTTCCAGCGAGATCCCCGTATCTGCCCCTGATAAAGCGTGTGTGTGCGACCAGCTCGAACGTCAACTGCGTCTCAGTGACAGTGTCGAGTCTATCGAAGACGAGCTGCAACAGTTGTGGGCGAACTTGTCTCAGGAGAGGACACAATGGCTTTATGACACCCGTCCCAAGGAAACCAGTGTGTGCACGCAGGCCAGAAGGGGTGCGACGCCATACTGATAAGTGCGCTTATACTGCCGAATTCTTTGTAAATTTGACTGAAATAACATCTCTAACCTACTCTAACCCTTGACGTTTCATTTCATGTCAAATGGTTCAAATGGCTCTGAGCTCTATGGGACTTAACATCTGAGGTCATCAGTCCCCTAGAACTTACAACTACTTAAGCCTAACTAACCTAAGGACATCACTCACATCCACACCCGAGGCAGGTTTCGAACCTACAACCATAGTAGTCGCGTGGTTCCATACTGAAGCGCCTAGAACCGCCCGGCCACTGCGGCCGGCCATTTCATTTCCACCTTCCCTTCTGGGTGTTTGACTTTTTTTTCTAGGCAGTGTATCAAAGCCGAAAACCACTGTTTCGACGTCAGGAATATTTGCACTGCTGTACTAAAGTCTGGCATTTTGGAGCGTATATTGTCACGGATGAAATGCTACCAATATCTGCTGAAGTTTACAGCCGAGACACTGTTTCGCTCATTTGCCAGAAGATGCTTGAAGTGATACTGATGGAATCATCGAACTCACCCGGGTGGAAACTGAGAACTTTATACACTGTAAGAGAGAGAGAGAGAGGGAGAGAGAGAGAGAGAGAGAGAGAACGAGAGAGAGAGAGAGAGAGAGAGAGAGAGAGAGAGAGAGAGAGAGAGAGAGAGAAAAGGAAAAAGCAAACCTCGAAGGAATTATCCGAATGGGACACAAAACGGTAGATTTGATGAACATGTGCAGAAATAAAAATGAGTACAGTTTCAGAAAAATTGGATGATTTATTCATTATAAAGAGCTTCACAAACTGAGCAAGTCAATAACGCGTTGGTCCATCTCAGGCCCTTGTGTAAGCAATTGTTCTGTTTGCCATTGTTTGATGGAGGTGTTGAGTGTTCTTCTGAGGGATGAAGTGCGAAATTATGTCGAATTGGCGCATTAAATCGTCAAAATTCCGAGCTGGTTGGAGGGCCCTGCCCGTAATGCTCCAAATGTTCTCAATTGGGGAGAGATCCGGCGACCTTGATGGCCAAAGTAGGTTTGGAACGAAGACAACCAGTAGAAACTCTCACCGTGTGCAGGACAGTATTATCTTTGCTGAAATCTAAGCCCAGGAGCCCTTCTTCTAGTCAAGTTGTGCCACAAACTTCTTTTCTCCCCAATCCTATTCGATACCTCCACAATAGTTATGTGATCTACCCATCTAATCTTCGGCATTCTTCTGTAGCACCACATTTCGAAAGCTTCTATTCTCTTCTTGTCCAAACCATTTATCGTCCATATTTCACTTCCATATATGGCTACACTCCATACAAATACTTTCAGAAACGACTTCCTGGCACTTAAATCTATACTCGATGTTAACAAATTTCTCTTCTTCAGAAACGCTTTCCCTGCCATTGCCAGTCTACATTTTATATCCTCTCTACTTCGACCATCATCAGTTATTTTGCTCCCCAAATAGCAAAACTTTTACTACTTTAAGTGTCCCATTTCCTAATCTAATTCCCTCACCATCACCCGAATTAATTCGACTACATTCCATTATCCTCGTTTTGTTTTTGTTGATGTTCATCTTATATCCTCCTTTCAAGACACTATCCATTCCGTTCAACTGCTCTTCCAAGTCTTTTGCTGTCTCTGACAGAATTACAATGTCATCGGCGAACATTAAAGTTTTTATTTCTTCCCCATGGATTTTAATACCTACTCCGAACTTTTCTTTTGTTTCTTCACTGCTTGCCCAGTATACAGATTGAATAACATCGGGGAGAGGCTATAGCCCTGTCTCACTCCCTTCCCAACCACTGCTTCCCTTTCATGTCCCTCGACTCTTATAACTGCCACCTGGTTTCTGTACAAATTGTAATGAAAACATCGTTTTAATGATGTCCACCCCAAATCTGTGTTATGTTCGTAATACTCTCTCTCCTATTTCGCGATAATGCAGAAAGTCTCTCGATGTACTCCGTTAATCCTATCTGGTTAGAATCCCGGACAGCGCTGCAGTACTCCAAAAGAGGACGGAGAATCGAAGTTTAGGTAGTCTCTTTACTAGATCTGTTCTAAGTGTTATGCCAAAAAACGGCAGTCTTTGGTTTGCCTTCCCCACAATATTTTCTGTGTGTTCTTTCCGATTTAAGTTATTGGTAATTGTTATTCCTGGGTATTTAGTTGAATTATGCTCTTTGGAGTTAACTCATTTATCGTGTAACCGAAGTTTAGCGGATTCGTTTTAGCACTGATGTGGATGACCTCACGTTTTCGTTACTTAGGGTCAATTGCCAATTTTTGCGCCATACAGATATCTTTTCTAAATCGTTTTGCAATTTGTTTTGATCTTCTGATGATTTTACTAGTCGATAAACAACAGCATCACCTGCAAACAACCTGAGACGGCTGTTCAGATTGTCTCCTAAATGGTTTATATAGATAAGGAAAGCGAAGGGCCTATAACACTACCCTGGCGAACGCCAGAAATCACTTCTGTTTTACTCGATGACTTTCGGTCAGTTAGTACCAACTGTGACCTCTCCGACAGGAAATCACGAATCCAATCGCATAACTGAGACGATATTCCACAAGCACGCAATTTCACTACAAGCCGCTTGTGTGGTCAGGTGTCAAAAGCCTTCTGGAAATCCAGAAATACGGAATCAATAGGAAATCCCTTGTCAATAGCACTCAACACTTCCTGTGAGTAAAGAGCTAGTTGTGTTCCACAAGAACGATGTTTTCTAAATCCGTGTTGACTGTGTGTCAATAGAGCGTTCTCTTCGAGGTAATTCGTAATGGTCGAATACAATATATGCTCAAAAATCCTGCTACATATGGACATTAATGATATGGGCCTGTAATTTAGTAGATTACTCCTACTACCTTTGTTAAATATTGCTGTGACTTGTGCAACCTTCCAGTCTTTGGGTACGGATCTTCCTTCGAGTGAGCGGTTGTATATGATTGTTAAGTATGAAGTTATTGCATCAGCATACTCTGAAAGGTACCTAATTGGTATACAGTCTGGACGGGAAGACTTGCTCTTATTAAGTGATTTAAGTTACTTCACTGCTGCGAGCATATATACTTCTAAGTTACTCATGTTGGTAGCAGTTCTTGATTCGATTTCTGGAATATTTACTTCGTCTTCTTCACTGAAGTGATTTAGGAAGGTTGCGTTTAGTAACTCTGCATTGGCAGCACTGTCATCGATAGTATTTCCATTGCCTTCGCGCAGAATAAAACACTGATCGTTTCTTGCCACTAGCTTTTTTCCCTCCCTGTCATTAACGTGACACATTTTCGGCTGTGGCGACCTTTGATAAACTGTAGCTAGAGAGCTCACCATCACAAAACGGAAGAATTGCTACATTCCTCAAAACTGATCCGGCGACGTACCGGACAGGGACAGCAGGTGGGTTTTTCAATGTTTAACTCGCGTATTTCCCTGATGCCCACTGAGACCAATGTGTGCGGGTAATGCCCGCAATCAGGTTTCCATCTAATCAAATCACAGCATTCGTATCCTGGTAGAAGGTGTCACAGATGCCGATAAGAGCTGTTGTGTGCGAAGGTCAATCTGTTATCAAGCGGAAAACTGGTTGACCTGAGAACCTCTTGCTCAGCAGATTATTGTAGAAGCGATGCGTGAGGAAACCGGGGTAACAATAACGACAATAAGAGCCAAAATGAATGGCATTTCAAAACATTCATCGTATTTCACAGACTATATCTCACACGGGAACGAAGGTAGAAAAAAGAGGTGAATGCTAACTTGTGCATGGAAACTAAGATATCACCTCGGCGCCGACTGTGAGTTGCCGGTTCATGTGGTTGTCGGTGGGGCTGACCCTGGTGAAGCTAGTCCAGCTCGCTCCGTTACAGTTTTTCCCACACATGCTGTTATTATCGGCGTCGCAATTCCGCTAAATTTATTGTAAGACGAGGAAAACAAAAAAAATTTCATTTTTCAACTCTATGACGGACCACCGCACAGCCGCCTGCATGTTTCGGCCTGAACAATGGATCGGCGGGGAGGGCCGTAAGGATCCCACGAAGCACCCCTGCTGTCCAGCTTCGCCCTGTCTCACGGTATGAGACTTTCTTGCGAGTTTGTGAAAGACTCCGTTTTTATTCCTCGTCTTGCAACAACTTTGACGTAATTGCGACACCGATAGCAACACAACTGAATTTTTTGTTTGTATGTGCGGATCCACAGCTTCCAGATGCGTAATAAACGTAAACATGATCCGTAGTAGGCTGTAACACGATGTTTATTTAATCGTGCTTGGTTCAAATGGTTCAAATGGCTCTTAGCACTATGGGACTCAACTTCTGAGGTCATCAGTCCCCTAGAACTTAGAACTAATTAAACCTAACTAACCTAAGGACATCACACACATCCATGCCCGAGGCAGGATTCGAACCTGCGACCGTAGCGGTCGCTCGGCTCCAGACTGTAGCGCCTAGAACCGCACGGCCACTCCGGCCGGCTAATCGTGCTATTAGCTATATTCTACTAAGCGTCATTGTCAAGAACCTGTAAAACCAACATAAAAAAGCGTCTAGATTGTCCCCGTACATCGCCACGTATAAATAACACTTTGCACAGTGTGGATTCTTTAGGGAAATGACGGAATATGTCTACTTTTTACTTGTAATTAAGAGTGATTTGAAAGTGGCATGGACTATAGATGTTACAAATGTAAGTAAGAAATTTGTATAGTAATGCTTATCTTAATGTGATGTGTGTAAAGTGTTATTTATACCTGGCCATCTAAGCAGACAATGTAGATACTTTTTGACGTTGGTTTTACAGACGCTTGACGATGACGCTTATTCGAAATTAACTAACCGAACGATTAAATATACATTGTGTTATAGCCTACTACGGGCCATGTTAACTTTCATTAAGCACTGAATGTGCTTGAAAAGGTAGGCGGCGAATTTGACTATAGCCTGGAGATATGGTGCAGGACATACTGAGCATTTGCGAAAGGTAATTAAAAATTTTCATCATTGTAAACGAAACTGTAAAAACTACTTCAATGTTGCAAGTGTACATATGAAGAGCAGGACATTTCTTTTTAAAAGAAAAGCTTTGAAGATCTTCGAGGCGCTACTTCTCATTTAGGTGTCACCACAGTTGACATCACGATGCTGAGCGGACCCTGTAATACTCCTCCCATCAAGGGAAAGTCCCGGGTCCTGCGCACGGCAGTCAGCTGCGAAGGTGGACATGTAGCAGATACACTCTTCTAAAATGGGTACAATGTTTTTGAAACACATTATAGGACTTAACAGGTGTGAGTTCCAGTCATTTTCATTGTTATCCGAACACCTAAGGAAATGTATTTAAATATACATAATCTACAGATCGAAACAGAATCAAACGGTCACTTTTTCGAAACTCCATAAGTTTGAAATTTGGCTCAGACGTGTCTACAAAGTTCCTCTGTATTGGTGCAAAAGCACGCCCTACGACGTCAACCTCGGTCTTAGCGACGCTTCAAACAGCGAGGTGTCGCCACCTGCGGGAAAAGGGCCAGAGCAAGAAAGGTCATAAGACGTGTGAAGTGGGTTAATGACGTCACATTGGCACCAAACCTTCACAGTTCTGCCCAACGTCACCTTGGACGTGACGTGGTACACGATGGGAAGGTCGTCAGACGCCCTCTTAGCCTAATTTGACCCTTTCTTGTGACGCCTCCGCGATGGAGGTTAGAACTGCGACTCCCAGCGTTGAAATCACGAGGTTTTCTTTTGTCTGGCCGAGACGAACATTTCACAGCCACCGCCCCTCAGAATCGGAAAGAAAAGGATTAGCGGGTGGCATACATGAAGTCAATGAAACCACCTCTTTCCTTTGAACGTTGAGTCCTCATATTTCGGTGTCAGAAACTTAAGTTCGCAATGCGATGCGCAAATGGACACGTTCTTAAAGCGTTCGGTACTGTTGACGCCTCCTGGGTGATTCAACACTTCTCGACGGACATTGAATGTGATCTCACCCATTTCGAGCGCACTGCGATCGCAGTTTCTGCTTTCGTATGCAGGGCAGAGCTACCAGGGAGCGATCAAAACTATTTGATGAAATCTGAACGTGATCCGCAGCAGGAAAGGCTGCTAATGCTTTTTAAGTCCTCCTGTTTCATTCTCTACTGTGGCGTGATCGCAGAAAGGTGCGACATTGATACACGAGTGAATAAAATGGCAAAGGGTCCGTCTAAGAATCACCAATTCGGCAAAACCCTCGATTTCACTAGCCCACGTTTACTGACAATTTTTTACAGAGAAATCCTGCGAAATACTCCTAAGCGCCTACAGGCAGGCAAATGGCCTCAGAGGTGTGTTAAGTGGTTAGCTACCTGCAGGTGTCAGTGTGACATTGTTCACCCATCTTACACATGACATGAACTTCTGAGCGCTGGCTTTCTTTCTGCAGGTGCCGGCGCGTTGCTCTTTTAAGCGGCGTGGACCCTGATTGACTTCGCAGAGCACCTTGCTTTTTCCCCATTACAGAGGAAGGTTGTAGGTACCTCTGAGCAAGATTTCAAACTTATGCGACAGAATGGGACACAATTACGGGGTTTCGAGAATGTGATCCTTTAATTCTGTTGCACAGTGTATGTGTACGTAAATGAAATTGTGTTTGTGTGTGGTGTGTGTGTGTGTGTGTGTGTGTGTGTGTGTTTGTGTGGTCCACCGTAGCTTTGGGTAGTATGAAACAGTTTTGAGCAAAGTTGACACACAGATGATCATGTGGAATAAAAACTATGGCGCTGAACATACTGAAAGTGCTGGTAGGAGTTGGGTTGGCGGGTGGGGGGGGGGGGGGGGGGGAGGGGGGTCACGGATTCAGAAAGTTTGAAGCCATTTGAAGCAAATGCTATAAACATACAGCTTACGATGGCAAGAAAAATACTTTGGTGAGAAGAAATCTCGAAGGCTAGGGATGTGCCTAGCAATTCAGTGTATCTTGATTATTTTATATTCCACAGCTTAATAAAACGAATGTTTATAAAACCGACACAGCTGGTTTATTATTAATAAACGTACCTGAAATACAGCTGCTCTGGTTTTCGTTAACATTTAAATTCTCGAAGATTTATCATTTGGAAAAATTTAACTTTTACTGCTAGGGATGTCATGAGTGCATCATGTGTCTACGAAGCGTGGGAAGCGGAAGAATAAAGACGACAAGCAAAAAACATGGGAACTCTTAGAGGCCTTGCAGCACATTTTTGTGTCCGTGTGACTGACAGTCTGGGATAAAATTACTGTAAGTGTAGTACTATCTGACCATCCTAGAGTTGGTTTAGGACTGGGAACTCTGAAAATAAGAGAGCAGTTCAACCGAATTTATAACGTGTAGGTCTTACTACATACAGTAAAATACTGTTGCGCTAACTGCTGTAGAAGTGGGGATGGTGTGATGTAATAATAAATGTAGCCGTTATTTTTCGTAACAATACCATTTTAAACGCTTTTTAAGTAAATCAAACGTTATTAACATTCTAAACCTTTATTTTTCAGGTCTACATATTTATTTTTCAAAATAGCCTCCCTGACGATGAACAATATTTCTCCCAAAAAGAGACCATTTGTTGAAACCGTCTTTGTAGAACGTTTGACTTTGTGGACGGAGGCACAACCTCAATTCTGTTCGCACCGCTTCATCACTGTCAAATTGAAGTTCTCGAAAAGGTTCTTTCAGTTTCGTAAACAGATGAAAATCGAATGAGGCCAAGTCGGGACTGCTGCCGGCCGCGGTGGTCTAGCGGTTCTAACCGCTCAGTCCGGAACCACGCGACTGCTACGGTCGCAGGTTCGAATCCTGCCTCGGGCATGGATGTGTGTGATGTCCTTAGGTTAGTTAGGTTTAAGTAGTTCTAAGTTCTAGGGGACTGACGAGCACAGATGTTAAGTCCCATAGTGCTCAGAGCCATTTGAACCATTTTTGAAGTCGGGACTGCGTGGAGGATGGTCGATGACAGTGAACCCAAGGCACTGGATTGATGCCGATGTAGCGGTGCTTATGTCTGGTATGGCAGTGTCTTCCTGAAGGAGGGAGTGCTCCATGGGTGGACGAACTCTTCGAATTCGTGCTTTCACGTTTCTGAGAGATTGCAGCACGTAGTTTCACACGCACCGACGTGTTTACGAGTACGTTACACACCGCCATGTAACACGCTACAGTTCGGAGTCGTCTAAATGCAGAGGGTTGCAACTTGCGTCCGCGAAGCGAGAAATTTGACCGTGTAATATGCATGGTACTCAATATCTCAATCGATATTGACAACAGAATTAAAAATTCGGAGGCATTACTTTTCAGCCTGCCCTCGTACTTTTATTTTAAGCTGTGGACAGATTTAATTCCATACCCTCCTTCAATCTACATCTCATCTTAGATACTCTGCAAGCCATCGTAAAGTGCGTGGCCGAGGGTACCCCGTACCACTACTTGTCATTTCCTTTCTTGTTGCAGTCGCAAACAGAGCCAGGGAAAAACGATTATCTAGATCCCTCCGTATGAGCCCAAATTTCTCGTATGTTGTCTTCGTTGTCCTTACGCCAAATGTGTATTGGTGACAGTAGAATCGTTCTGCAGTCAGCAACAAATGCTGATTCTCTAAATTTTCTGAATAATGCTCCTCGGGAAGAACGTCGCCTTCCCTCTAGGGATTCCCGAAGCATCTCCTTAACACTTGCGAGTTGTTCGAACCTACTGGTAGCACATCTAGCAGCGCCGCTCTGAGTTGCTTCGATGTCTTCATTTAATCCACCTGGTACGGATCCCAAACACTCGAGCGGAACTTAAAGAGTGGTCAGCGCGACAGAATGTCAGCCCTAAGGGCTCGGGTTCGATTCCCGGCTGGGTCAGAGATTTTTTCCCCTCAGGGACTGGGTGTTGTGTTGTCCTAATCATCATTTCATCCCCATCGTCGCCGAAGTGACATCAAATCGAAACACGTGCACCCGGCGAACGATCTACCCGACGGGAGGCCCTAGTAACACGACATTTCACTTTCATTTTCCCAAAATTCTCCCAATAAACCAAAGTCGACCATTGAGCTTCCCTATCACAAGCCTCACATGCCCCTACCATTTCATATCTTTTTGACTGTGTCAAGCAGAACACTACCAATGCTGTGTTCGAGTGAAAGACTGGAGTATGAAATTAGCTAGGTGACGCCAGATTACTAGTTAGTCAGCCATAGAAAGGAATTTAGCAGAGTGCTATTTCTTACGATTGAAAGTCAGTACTTCAGCTCATGTCAAGCCGTTTGACAGATGCAGTAACTGCAGGTGAAAAGCAGATTGAGGATCTGAATTGTGGCATGAAGGTCAAGTGAATGTGGTAAACTATGGTCAGGATAGACAATATCAGTGGTCGTGTCATGCTTTGCGACATGTTTCTATATTAGAGAAGTGTTGATTTCAGTTCTAATGGCACCTCAATCATTCGAAGGTCTCTCGCTTTGTTTCTGTCAGGTTCAAGTCGCTGTCAGCCGTGCGGAGTGGCTGCGCAGTTAGAGGCGCCCTGTCACTAATCGTGCGGCCCCTCCCGCCGGAGGTTCGAGTCCTCCCTCGGGCATGGGTGTCAGTGTTGTCCTTAGCGTTAAGTTAGTTTAAGTGGTGTGTAAGTCTAGAGACCGATGACCTCAGCAGTTTGGTCCCTTAGGAATCACACACACACACACACACACACACACACATACACACACAAGTTGCTGTCAGTCGGAAAAATATCTCGATTCTTCCTTTATGATGAGACTTTATGATAAGGCATAAAAGATGAAAATGTCGGTGCAGGTTTGGCGCCAAAGCATTATATTGGTGAATTAGTTAAAGGCGACCCGCCACTACTTCGTCTGCTGTGCCAAACTTATCATCTCCGAGTAGCACTTGCACCCAGTGTTCTCAGTTAATTTCTTGATACGTCCCCGTATCTGTCTCGCCTTGCACTTTCTCCACTCAACGACTCCCTCTTGAACGATAAAAGTTATTCTCTGACGTCTTAACACAGGTCCTATCATCCAGTCACTACTTCTAGGTGTTTCCGTATACTCGTTTCATACGCAATGTCGTGCAGAACCTCCAAATTGCTTATCTCATCAGCGCACTTAATGTTGAGCATGCTATTAACAATGGTACTGGATGGAACCAGTGGACGTAAAACGCCAGATTTCCTCTACAGCAGCGAAGCAATAAGTGAGTTACATTCTGCCTTAGAAAGCCATTATGTCAGATCTCTTTACCTCGCAGCAAATAAAATGCTGAGAGATGCAACGTTCCTAAGACAAGGACTAAGCTGTGACCTAAGAAATCACCTGGTTCATGGAATTCGAGATGTTTACGACATCGATTGTGAATGTAGGCTAGGCGGCGAAGTCGCTCCCTGAGTGTTGTGCTGAGCACTCGCTGCACATTACACGCCAGGGCGAGTCATAGAAACTTAATTATAAAACTCGACAAAAGTCAAGCAGTAAGAACGAAAGTGGTGAAGGTATTATTCCTCCTCTACATGCTCAGCCTTTTCCTCCTTTACATGCTCAGTCTTCAACGTGATACATAATTCAAATAGATGGATGACTTGATGGTGACTTCGGTTGTAGGAGTCTGCAAAGAAAAATTTCCACTTACAACGGGAGGCAACGGCGTTGCGGTCATGGATTTACTTCAAACTTTGTACACCTTTAGTAGGTCATTAAAACAACGTATTGTGCAAGTAGTTAGATGCACTACTCTGGCAATTCCGAGAAAATTGAAAGAGAAGTTTTACGCGTTTATTGTATAGCGGATGTATCTGTGCGCAGCGGCTGGATGTTGGTGCACATGTTGGTCAAGTGCTTAGCTTTCGACTTTCGTAAGAAGGGCGCATACGAGATGACGGTTCGACTCCTTCTCATACTTAAACATTAATGTATATTTTTCATCGCTGGTCATATTACTTAATTTATATGACATTTGACAGGTAATGTAATTTAAAAACCACGTATATTTGTATGATATTTTAGTACATTTCATATTTGACTAATAAATTAATTATTAGAACAAACATATTTATAACTACCAATAAGTAAATGAATTCGGGGTGCACTCAGCCTCGTGATGCCAATTGAGGAGCTACTCGACCGAATAGTAGCGGCTCCGGTCAAAGAAAACCGTCATAACGACCGGGAGAGCGGTGTGCTGACCCCATGCCCCTCCTATCCGCATCCTCACCTGAGGATGATACGGCGGTCGGATGGTCCCGATGGGTCGCTTGCGGCCTGTAGACGGAGTTAGTTAATAAGTAAATGAAGAACACACAGAGTTTATCTGAAACTGTATGTTTGTCGTGATTTGCAAAAACTCTTATACGCGCAGTCTGATAAGGTAGCCAGAACTACACTACTGGCCATTAAAATTGCTACATCACGAAGATGACATGCTACAGGCGCGAAATTTAACCGACAGGAAGAAGATGCTTTGATATGCAAATGATTAGCTTTTCAGAGCATTCACACAACGTTGGCTCCGGTGGCGTCACCTACAACGTGCTGACATGAGGAAAGTTTCCAACCGATTTCTCATTCACAAACAGCAGATGACCGGCGTTGCCTGGTGAAACGTTGTGATGCCTCGAGTAAGGAGGAGAAATGCGTACCATCACGTTTCCGACTTTGATAAAGGTCGGATTGTACCCTATCTCGATTGCGGTTTATCGTATCGCGACATTGCTACTCGCGTTGGTCGAGATCCAATGACCGTTAGCAGAATATGGAATCGGTGGGTTCAAGAGGGTAATACGGAACGCCGTGCTGGATCCCAACGGCCTCGTACCACTAGCAGTCGAGATGACAGGCATCTTATCCGCATGGTTCTAACGGATCGTGCAGCCACGTCTCGATCTCTGAGTCAACAGATGGGGACGTTTGCAAGACAACAACCATCTGCACGAACAGTTCGACGACGTTTGCAGCAGCAAGGACTATCAACTCGGAGACCATGGCCGCGGTTACCCTTGACACTGCATCACAGACAGGAGCGCCTTTGATGGTGTACTCGACGACGAACCTGGGTGCACAAATGGCAAAACGTCATTTTTTCGGTTGAATCTAGATTCTGTTTACAGCATCATGATGGTCCCGTCCTGTTTGGCGACATCGTGGTGAACACACATTGGAAGCGTGTATTCAAAAATGGTTCAAATGGCTCTGAGCACTATGGGACTCAACTGCTGAGGTCATTAGTCCCCTAGAACTTAGAACTAGTTAAACCTAACTAGCCTAAGGACATCACAAACATCCATGTCCGAGGCAGGATTCGAACCTGCGACCGTAGCGGTCTTGCGGTTCCAGACTGCAGCGCCTTTAACCGCACGGCCACTTCGGCCGGCGAAGCGTGTATTCGTCATCGCCATACTGGCGTATCACCCGGCGTGATGGTATGGGGTGCCAGTGGTTACATGTCTCGGTCACGTCTTGTTCGCATTGACGGCACTATGAACAGTGGACGTTACATTTCAGATGTGTTACGACCCGTGGCTCTACCCTTCATTCGATCCCTGCGAAACCCTACATTTCAGCAGGATAATGCACGTCGCATATTGCAGGTCCAGTACGGGCCTTCTGGATACAGAAAATGTTCGACTGCTGCCCTGGCCAGCAAGTTCTTCAGATCTCTCACCAATTGAAAACGTCTGGTCAATGGTGGACGCGCAACTCGCTCGTCACAATACGCCAGTCACTACTCTTGATGAACTGTGGTATCGCGTTGAAGCTGCATGGGCAGCTGTACTGTACACGCCATCCAAGCTCTGTTTGACTCACTGCCCAGGCGTATCAAGGCCGTTATTACGGCCAGGGGTGGTTGTTCTGGGTACTGACTTCTCAGGATCTATGCACCGAAATTGCGTGAAAATGTAATCACATGTCAGTTCTAGTATAATATATTTGTCCAATGAATACCCGTTTATCATCTGTAATTCTTCTTGGTGTAACAATTTTAATGGTCAGTAGTGAACATTACAAATTTTTATTCGTCAGGTCTACATACTTATTACTCAAATTAGTCAGCCTGACGATGAACATATTTCTCTGAAAGAGAGACTATTTGTTGATACCGTCTTTGTAGAACGTTTGACTTTGTGGACGGAGGCACAACCTCAGTTCTGTTCGCACCGATTCATCACTGTCAAATTGAAGTTCTCGAAGAGGTTCTTGAAGTTTCGTAAACAGATGAAAATCGAATGGGGCCAAGTCGGGGCGGCATGGAGGACGGTCGATGACGGTGAACCCAAGGCGCTGGATTGATGCCGATGTAGCGGTGCTTATGTCTGGTATGGCAGTGTTTTCCTGAAGGAGGGAGTGCTCCATGGGTGGACAAACTCTTCGAATTCGTGCTTTCACGTTTCTGAGAGATTGCAGCACGTAGTTTCACACGCACCGACGTGTTTACGAGTACGTTACACACCGCCATGTAACACGCTACAGTTCGGAGTCGTCTAAATGCAGAGGGTTGCAACTTGCGTCCGCGAAGCGAGAAATTTGACCGTGTAATATGCATGGTACTCAATATCTCAATCGATATTGACAACAGAATTAAAAATTCGGAGGCATTACTTTTCAGTCTGCCCTCGTACTTTTATTTTAAGCTGTGGACAGATTTAATTCCATACCCTCCTTCACTCTACATCTCATCTTAGATACTCTGCAAGCCATCGTAAAGTGCGTGGCCGAGGGTACCCTGTACCACTACTTGTCATTTCCTTTCTTGTTGCAGTCGCAAACAGAGCCAGGGAAAAACGATTATCTAGATCCCTCCGTATGAGCCCCAATTTCTCGTATGTTGTCTTCGTTGTCCTTACGCCAAATGTGTATTGGTGACAGTAGAATCGTTCTGCAGTCAGCAACAAATGCTGATTCTCTAAATTTTCTGAATAATGCTCCTCGGGAAGAACGTCGCCTTCCCTCTAGGGATTCCCGAAGCATCTCCTTAACACTTGCGAGTTGTTCGAACCTACTGGTAGCACATCTAGCAGCGCCGCTCTGAGTTGCTTCGATGTCTTCATTTAATCCACCTGGTACTGTAGGGAAGCAGCCTACTCACGCTGTAGTAAATTCACATCAGTTTCCATTGTGTGCCAGCCAGTCTGCTGTAACTAGCTCTGACGTCGTAAATGTTGCGCAATACCTTAAAAATCAAGCAAATGACCTAAAACTTTTCTAGAATGTCAGGAATAATACTAAATTAATGTGTGTTAAATATTAGTTCGATAACTTTGGCCATTTCCGAAATTTGGACGTTTTTCTGTAAAAATCATTGGCGCAACAGAAAAGAGCTAGAGACTTCAAAATTTATATTTAGATTCATCTTTTATAATGATTTAATAAAAACAGTACTTTGGATTTCACAAATTAAGATTTTAGTGGAAATTCATGATTTTCTGGTTTTCGTCTCAAAACTGAAGGAAGCAAGATAGATTAAGTAGGCTAGTAAATAAGGCTAGGATGTTTAGATTTAAATAGGTTGGAGGTCCGCTATGACTATGAAGATGTGAAAAGTTTCTTTTGAATACCTATAAAATTATAGCGATAGCGGATCTCAAAAGGGACAGTTCAGAGCTCATCTGCTGCGTGCAGTGTAATTAAATTAATTCTCTCGCCCAAAATATTTAACTTAGCCACGTCAAAATTTTATTATCAATACTTACCTACGTGCTGAATGCACATTTAAATTAAGGGCTTCATCGGCCATCAGCAAAAGAAGCTATAATTTGTATGCAACTTGAAGTGGTGCGTTACTAGCCCAGCGGCTAGTCGGGAGAGCCGATTTGATCAGGCGTTCCCTTAGCCGTCCGCACCGCGGCTTTATATATAAGAACGCTGCGCGAGGAAGCAAGGCCCCAGTTCTCTCCAGACGCTGAATAACACGCCATCTGTGTCGGCAGTCGCGTCGCGTCGGTATCACTGCTACTAACAGCCTCGGATGCCGTATTCAGTTACTCGAGATGCGCGTAACCATGAAATCGTTTCAAGTGAAGTGTTAATTCTGGGTTGACTTTCATTATCTAGCTTCAGTTTGCGTATTGTCGTATTTTCACGTGCCGTCGCGGGACAGACATTCTACCAATTATTTAGCGTGGCGTTTGATGAAATATTTTCATCAAATTATGGCGAGCATTCATTTCTACATTTAATTCGGACATTTATAGTTGCATCAGCGCATTAGACTCTGAACTGCTCTGTTAGTTAGGTTGTAGGGATACTTGTGTTTTTAATTTTTTTTTGTGACTTTGAGAATATACTCAACTACTTTGGAAAATCGTTTTTGATTATAACTCCCGGACAATCTCCTAATTCCTCAGAGCTATAAGCTGCAGCTATAATGGTACTCTCAGATGAAGTGGGCACTAGGAACTCTAATTACAGGCTTCACGTTTTGTTAAATCACTTTCTGGGGGCTAAAAAGGAATTAGAGAGCCAGTGTTGAGAACGGCGAAAGACAGCATTAACAACATTCTAAAAACCAGAAACTGATTCGACATTCCAGCTTTTATACAGCAACAATATTTCCCTTCTTAAACGCCGCCCCACATATAGTGCATCGGCCGGGAAATCAACTAAGTGAAAGTGATTTTTAACTATTCGGATTCGCGAGTGAAATGCGACACGCAGCTGAGTAATAGAACAGTGAAAGTGTTACGTGTACATGTGGACGACGCAATTGGATTAACATCGCATCTGGATTCACGGAGCTGGCACTGAGTCTAGCGGTGCTGCCGGCATCGCGAGTAGCCAGTTTCGCCGCACCACAATCGTCCGCCGCAGTAGCCGGTGCCGCGCCTGTAGTTACGGGCCACGCAAACACACAACAGCCGTCGGAGTGCCGTCTGCAGTTCAACGTGCCACGTCGCATCAGTAATCCTGGTACGCCGCGCTGGCAACGACAACGACGTGCAGAAGGAACTAAGTTAAGTGAAAAGCTGTTAAAAATTTTACTAACCTGCACTAAAAGACTGTCGGCGATGGAACCGCCAAAAGAAACCGAGTTTAAACTTAAATTAGAACCTATGTCTGTTGAGGGAACTGTAAATTCAGACAACGGTTCAAGTGTAAACATGCATGAAAGTAGTAATGTTAAGGTGAAATATGAAATATTGTCTCCTGACAGTAGTTTAAAAGGGGGCAATGATTCAATAATAGAGACCCCTGTAGTAAAGCAGAAAATAGAAATTGTAAATTTAATTGAGGATAGTTTCTCTGATGAATTAAAAATGAAACAGTCATCAGAGATAGTAGAATTTAAACAGGAGAAGTTAGATATGACTAATCAATCAGAAGTTTCATTTAGTTTTGATGATTCTGGTGTTGGAGCTAGTTTTTCGTCACCTGAGTGGGATAAAAAGCCAGCTAGTAAGCAACCCAAAGATGCTGGGGCTGTTGATTTAAATGTTATATTACAAGCAATAGCTGCCAGTAATGCTCAAATGGCAGCTGATTTAAAATCTGATATAATTGAGGTAAATAACAGGATTGTGGCCAGCCAAACAAATTTTAATAAACGATTTGAGGCAATGGACAATAAATTAGAATCCAATAATGCTGAATTAAAATCTGATATAATTGAGGTAAATAACAGGATTGTGGCCAGCCAAACAAATTTTAATAAACGATTTGAGGCAATGGACAATAAATTAGAATCCAATAATGCTGAATTAAAATCTGATATAATTGAGGTAAATAACAGGATTGTGGCCAGTCAAACTAGTTTTAATAAACGATTGGAGGTAATGGACGATACCTTCAAGGCTGATTGCAATAAGTTGAAAGAGGATCTAGACAGTTTGAATTGTAAAATTGATTACAATCATGAGGATATTAAGAAAAAGGTTGCTCAACAATTTTCTGAAATGTATAAAACAGTAAAATCCGAAGTTGCTGAGGTTCGCAAAGACTTCGAAATGGAAGATGCGAAGCTGGAGCACAAGTTAACGGAAAAGATCGAGACGGAATCTGAACTGTGCTCAGATAGATTTAAAG
This sequence comes from Schistocerca nitens, assembly GCF_023898315.1. Lineage (NCBI taxonomy): Eukaryota > Metazoa > Arthropoda > Insecta > Orthoptera > Acrididae > Schistocerca > Schistocerca nitens. The sequence goes on along the minus strand of NC_064615.1, from coordinate 265,570,426 downwards.
ATGTTAATATAAAAGTAAACATATGTCGAGCAGAAGTAGATGCAATCAAAACTGATACTACTCATATTGTACAAGGAGTAGATAATGTTGAAATGAAAGTAGAAAATATAAGTACTAACATTGCTAACATTGAGAGTAAAGTAGCTTCAGTAACTTCTGGTAATGGTAGTATACAACAAGTTGTAGCTGCAAACGCCGCTTTTATCGGGTGTCGGCAGTTCTTGCGGTTCGATCCAGATAAAAATATCCATCCGCTAGATTTCTGGAACGATTTTGAAGATGTGATTCCACCAACTTGGTCTGAGCGAGAGAAAATCTCATTTATTAGAAGCCATTTAGCAGGTGACGCCATGCGTTGGTCAGCTGATGTTATGTTGAAGTGTAAAACATTAGCGGAGTTTAAAACAGCTTTCATTAACGAGTATTGGTCTAGTAATAAGTAGAATGAAGTGTTGAGAGAATTTTGGAGTGGAAAACGCTTCAATGCAGGCAAGGAATCAATTAAAGAGTTTGCTAGGTCATGGATCTCACGTTTGTCACATTTGGCCGAAAAGCTGAAACCTGAAATGATTATACTAGGTCTTGAAGCCAAACTGCCATGGTATTGGCAAACTAGAATTATATCTGCCCCTAGAGACAATCTGGATCGTTTCATTGAGTATTTGGAACGTGTAGAACGTGTTACTGCAAAATGAGGAGCAAGCACGTAATAACCGAAATGCTAATAACAATAGTAGTAATTTTAGGAACGAGCAAAATGACAATGTAAACATCAGAACAGTAGGTGTTCGCCATCCTAAGAGAGGTAGGAATTGGGGAAATAATTATCAGAACCACCAATGGTGTCCAAGGGATAATAATTTTGTTCCAAACAGAAATATGCATGTAAACAACAGTACGGAAAGTAATGCTGTGCCAGGTAACTATAATGAAAATAAAGGAAACAATAGTAGGCCGAGGCAGGAAAACTAGTTCCCGTCTATGAGGACACTGGCGCTCACCAGGCGGTTACTTTTCCTAAGCCAGTAGTTAAGGGAATTGGTAAGACAGATCAGAATACTCAAACTGAACATGTGGATGAAGAGTCGGTAGCACCTAAGGATACAACCGAAATATTAGATCACTCACAATATTTGATAGATACCGTGTTAGAGACGCTTTCTAAGTGGGAAGAGAAAGAGAAGGCGCAGCAGTGTAATGGTAGGGAAGGGCTACAAAATACTGAATTGTCAGGTGAAGAAGCAGAAGAAATTCATGCTTATATTTACGATGAAGATGATGTGCTCTTATCTAGAGTGCCTGTGCAGGATGTTGATAATGTACTAATAAATTTAGGACAGGAGATAAGTGAGAATGTAGAGGGTAGGTTGTTGGGGGTCGATGAACCCGGTAGCTGTGACCAGTTGTCACTTGAGAAGGAAACCGACGATAATGGTGAAAGTGGTTTAGCTGTAACTAATGATATGCCCGGTCTGGAGGCGCAGAATCGCTCAGACTACAGTAATTTGGGTTATGTTCAGCAAACTAAATGTAATGAAGTCGTGCGGTGTTTCGATTTAAAATTAATAGACCGACTGGAAAAGGCAGCTGAAAATATAATTCAGGAAACCCCTACACACTGTGACCTAAATGTAATGAAGAGAGAAGTTGATCACTTTAGTTGGAGACAAATCCAAAAGGAACTATTAGATGAATTTGAGGAACCACCTGTACAACCTAGAATAAGCCACCCTATAATAATAGTGAATATGTTGGGTATCAATGTACGTTGTCTCTTAGACAGTGGAAGTGAGGTGAGTGCGATATCTCAGTCCTTCTTTGATGCATTACCGGGTAAAGACAAGCTTACAGTAATGAGGTTATCAGGACTAAGAATAATTGGTGCTACTGGCAAGGTGTCAAAAACGGTAAAGCAAGAAGCTTTGCTGCCCTTTAACATTAATGGTAATTTAATTGATCATCCATGTTTAATTGTAAACAATCTCAGTATTGAGGTTTTAATTGGCATAGATTTCTTGTCAAAATATCAGAGTGTTGTTGACTTTGAAAGAAGCCAGTTAAAAATGGTCTTGCCGATAACCGGAGTAATTACAGTCCCTTTTAGTGATAAACATGTAGTAACTGATGATGTAACTTGGGAGCTGCCTATACGAGTTCTGAAAAATAGGAGGTATTGGGACGCAAGTGTTAATCTTAGTAACAGTAAGCTAAACACAGAAGAAGAAGCAATTATTGTGGACAAAATGGAAGCTAAATTGCAGGAAATCGATAAAATTTCCGCCAATCAGAAGGAAGAACTGATACAGGTTCTAAAAAGGTATCATAAAGTATTTTCAGATCGACGTGGCGTGGTCAAAGGTTATGAATGAATGCTGTAGGGAGGAGGTTGTTCTGTAACCTCTACACAGTGTGGCAGCTGTGCAGTCCCAGCTGTGTGAGATCTTCTTTCCTTTTCAGGTCTCACTCATTCTTCATCTTTCCTATCTACAAAAATTTCGACCTCTTCTTTCCACCACATAAAATTTTCCGGTATGGTTATCAAGCCAGCATTCAATTAATGAATGCTGTAGGGAGGAGGTTGTTCTGTAACCTCTACACAGTGTGCCAGCTGTGCAGTCCCAGCTGTGTGAGATCTTCTTTCCTTTTCAGGTCTCACTCATTCTTCATCTTTCCTATCTACAAAAATTTCGACCTCTTCTTTCCAACATTAAATTTCCGTTATGACTATCTAGCCAGCATTAAACTAATGAATGCTGTAGGGAGGAGGTTGTTCTGTAACCTCTACACAGTGTGGCAGCTGTGCAGTCCCAGCTGTGTGAGATCTTCTTTCCCTTTCAGGTCTCACTCATTCTTCATCTTTCCTATCTACAAAAATTTCGACCCCTTCTTTCCATTACGAAAATTTTCTGTCATGGCTATCAAGCCATGAGTTATGTAAGCATTCTATCTACCGATTAGTGAAGAAAAATACCTAATGTGACAAACCTAATAGTGACAAACAATAGAGAAGTATGATGTAATTAAGATAAAATGTATTTGAGTAACAATTATGTATAGAACCCTGGTAATATTATAAGTACAAAGTGTTGTCTTATCGGAAATGGTCCCACAATAATGTTAAAAGGATGTACAAATTCATGTACAAGCAGGATCTGAAGTGGTAGTGAAACCTAGTGTATGCATTAGAGCTAACTAAGAAATGGTAAAAGAGATTGCTTAGTGTTAGGAAAAATATGCAGATAAGTTGTAAGATTAAACTCACCTGGTGTAGCAAGGAAAGGCAGTGTAATAGAATTGAGCAGTGTTTGTGGTTGAGACGTGAAGGACACGTCCCTGAAGTATTTATAAGGTTGGAGCTGGCCATTATTTTGGTGTAGTGTGTGACAGGATACACCTACACGTATTGAGGTTATGAGTTGGAGGCGTGAATGCGACCATAGGTACCCTTATGTTAGATGAGACAGAGCAGCTCATGGTGTCCTATAGGTTTAAGGAAATTAGCATTACGCTCGTCCATAATTACTTGATGCACTTTAGTGGTAGGTCTGAGAGAGACTACCTGTGGTTTCAGCGTCCGATCGAGTGGAAATGGATTGCCACATGAGCAAACTGATCAGCTGCAATACACTAAAGATATGAAATAAATGTGCTATCCTATGCTTTAAATATTAATAGAGTGAGTGTTAAATAAGTACATACACTAGCAAAGTAAATAAGTAACATAATGGCAGACGTAAAACATTATTTTAGCTCAGCATAAATACACTTCAAAGTAAGTACACAATTGCAGATGTGGAACTGACAACAGCAGAGGACCAATAAGTGGATTTAGTAGTCAACTAAACGTAGTGTGTTTTGAACACTCAGAACTGTACTATTACCAAAAGTTACTCACATATACAAAGAAGCTGAGAAGACAATTACTAATCAAATATACTCATACTATCTCTAAGAATAAGGTAATCGAAGATGAGTCAGCTAAGTAAATAAAATAAAAATGTATCAGGAATGTACCGAGCATTGGTTCAGTGTTCCGGCCCAGAAATAATAAGTTCAGATTAAATATGATTTATGATTGTATGCCTTAGGAGCATAAATTTTCTCTAGAACATGACTAAAGGCGTTTTGAGCCATTTGTTTAACGATTTTATGACAATTAAGTAACTGCGAGAGTAATACTGAAAAAGTTCTGTTAACTTTGTTCCAGCAAAATATTGAAGGATAAAATGTATATATCCCCATTTCATTGTGACCCACCCATAGATATTAAGTGAACAGAGTCTGAGGCACTCTTTTTGTTTGTTCTACAGGACAAACCAGATAATGGCAGCCTGGTAGCTGCGTGAAAGCGTGGAGTGACTTGGACACAACTCACAGTGACCCCTCCCCTTTCCCCATGTAATTTGGAGTGATCGAGAAGGACGCACACCATAGCAACTTCCCCTCCTCTACCCTTGTGAATGGAAGTGTAGGACGCCAGCCAAAGCGGCTACAACCACGTGTGTAAAAATTATGTGTGAACTTTTCTTTCAGGTTTAGGAAAGACTGCTAAGAGATAATCATCTGTTTATGTGTCATGTTATTTTATTTGAATTTGTGTATGTAAAAATGTATTTAATGTATTTAATGGATCTGAGATTTTCATAAATTTTCAATTTGTATGTGTTTGTTTGTCTAAGGCAATATGTATGCCAAAATATTTCATTGACTTTGCTTAAAAATTTGAGTAATGACATGGTTTAAAAGGCAGTGAACATGCCCACAATTTAAATAATTAATGTAGGTAATCAGTTTTCTTTTAATGTTTCTACATGTTTACATTTCAATTTTGATTTTTCATAGGGAGTTAAACTGTACTCTTGCTTCCCTTTTTGTAATTAATTTTTTTTTCATTCATTAACATTCATAAACAAAAAAATTTAAGTAGAGGGTGATGTAGGGAAGCAGCCTACTCACGCTGTAGTACATTCACATCAGTTTCCATTGTGTGCCAGCCAGTCTGCTGTAACTAGCTCTGACGTCGTAAATGTTGCGCAATACCTTAAAAATCAAGCAAATGACCTAAAACTTTTCTAGAATGTCAGGAATAATACTAAATTAATGTGTGTTAAATATTAGTTCGATAACTTTGGCCATTTCCGAAATTTGGACGTTTTTCTGTAAAAATCATTGGCGCAACAGAAAAGAGCTAGAGACTTCAAAATTTATATTTAGATTCATCTTTTATAATGATTTAATAAAAACAGTACTTTGGATTTCACAAATTAAGATTTTAGTGGAAATTCATGATTTTCTGGTTTTCGTCTCAAAACTGAAGGAAGCAAGATAGATTAAGTAGGCTAGTAAATAAGGCTAGGATGTTTAGATTTAAATAGGTTGGAGGTCCGCTATGACTATGAAGATGTGAAAAGTTTCTTTTGAATACCTATAAAATTATAGCGATAGCGGATCTCAAAAGGGACAGTTCAGAGCTCATCTGCTGCGTGCAGTGTAATTAAATTAATTCTCTCGCCCAAAATATTTAACTTAGCCACGTCAAAATTTTATTATCAATACTTACCTACGTGCTGAATGCACATTTAAATTAAGGGCTTCATCGGCCATCAGCAAAAGAAGCTATAATTTGTATGCAACTTGAAGTGGTGCGTTACTAGCCCAGCGGCTAGTCGGGAGAGCCGATTTGATCAGGCGTTCCCTTAGCCGTCCGCACCGCGGCTTTATATATAAGAACGCTGCGCGAGGAAGCAAGGCCCCAGTTCTCTCCAGACGCTGAATAACACGCCATCTGTGTCGGCAGTCGCGTCGCGTCGGTATCACTGCTACTAACAGCCTCGGATGCCGTATTCAGTTACTCGAGATGCGCGTAACCATGAAATCGTTTCAAGTGAAGTGTTAATTCTGGGTTGACTTTCATTATCTAGCTTCAGTTTGCGTATTGTCGTATTTTCACGTGCCGTCGCGGGACAGACATTCTACCAATTATTTAGCGTGGCGTTTGATGAAATATTTTCATCAAATTATGGCGAGCATTCATTTCTACATTTAATTCGGACATTTATAGTTGCATCAGCGCATTAGACTCTGAACTGCTCTGTTAGTTAGGTTGTAGGGATACTTGTGTTTTTAATTTTTTTTTGTGACTTTGAGAATATACTCAACTACTTTGGAAAATCGTTTTTGATTATAACTCCCGGACAATCTCCTAATTCCTCAGAGCTATAAGCTGCAGCTATAATGGTACTCTCAGATGAAGTGGGCACTAGGAACTCTAATTACAGGCTTCACGTTTTGTTAAATCACTTTCTGGGGGCTAAAAAGGAATTAGAGAGCCAGTGTTGAGAACGGCGAAAGACAGCATTAACAACATTCTAAAAACCAGAAACTGATTCGACATTCCAGCTTTTATACAGCAACAATATTTCCCTTCTTAAACGCCGCCCCACAGTACGGATCCCAAACACTCGAGCAGAACTCAAGAATGTGTCGCAATACTGTCCTATACGCCATCTCCTTTACTGATGAACCACATTTTCCCAAAGTCCGCCCCTGGTAGCTGCGTGGTCAGCGCGAAAAAATGTCAATCCTAAGGGGGCTGGGTGCGATTCCTGGCTGGGTAGGAGATTTTCTCCGCTAATGGACTGGGTGTAGTGTTGTCCTAATCATCATCACTTCATCCCCATCGACGCAGAAGTTGCCGAAGTGGCGTCAAATCGAAAGACTCGCACCCGGCGAACGGCCTACCCGACGGGAGGCATTAGTCACACGACATTTCATTTTCATTTTCCCAAAATTCTCCCAATAAACCAAAGTCGACCACTGAGCTTCCCTATCACAAGCCTCACATGCCCCTACCATTTCATATCTTTTTGACTGTGTCAAGCAGAACACTACCAATGCTGTGTTCGAGTGAAAGACTGGAGTATGAAATTAGCTAGGTGACGCCAGATTACTAGTTAGTCAGTCATAGAAAGGAATTTACCAGAGTGTTATTTCTTACGATTGAAAGTCAGTACTTCAGCTCATGTCAAGCCGTTTGACAGATGCAGTAACTGCAGGAGAAACGCAGAGTGAGGATCTGAATTGTGGCATGAAGGTCAAGTGAATGTGGTAAACTATTGTCAGGATAGACAATATCAGTGGTCGTGTCATGCTTTGCGACTTGTTTCTATATTGGAGAAGTGTTGATGTAAGTTCTGGTGGCACTTCAGGTTTAGACAAAATATCAAGCATTCGAAGATCGCTCGCATTGTGTTGGTCAGGTTCAAGCTACTGTCAGTCGGAAACATATCTCGATTCTTCCTTTATGATGAGAATTTATGATTAGGCATAAAAGATCAAAATGTCGTTGCAGCAATGGCGCCAAAACGTTACATTGGCCAATTAGTTAAAGGCGACCCGCCACTACTTCGACGGCTGGCCGGGGTGGCCGAACGGTTCTAGGCGCTACAGTCTGGAACCGCGCGACCGCTACGGTCCCACGTTCGAAACCTGCCTCGGACATGGATGTGTGTCATGTCCTTAGGTTAGTTAGGTTTAAGTAGTTCTAAGTTCTAGGGGACTGATGACCTCAGAAGTTAAGTCCCATAGTGCTCAGAACCATTTGAAACACTTGTACTACTTCGTCTGCTGTGCCAAACTTCTCATCTCCGAGTAGCCCTTGCACCCAGTGTTCTCGGTTAATTTCTTGATACGTCCCCGTTTCTGTCTCGCCCTGCTCTTTCTCCACTCAACAACTCTCTCTTAAACGATGAAAGTTATTATCTGATATCTTAACACAGGTCCTATCATCCAGTGCCAATTCTAGGTGTTTCCGTATACTCGTTTCATACGCAATTTCGTGCAGAACCTCCAAATTGCTTATCTCATCAGCGCACTTAATGTTGAGCATGCTATTAACAATGGTATTGGATGGAACCAGTGGACGTAAAACTGCAGATTTCCTCTACAGCAGCGAAGCAATAAGTGAGTTACATTCTGCCTTAGAAAGCCATTATGTCAGATCTCTTTACCTCGCAGCAAATAAAATGCTGAGATATGCAACGTTCATAAGACAAGGACTAAGCTGTGACCTAAGAAATCACCTGGTTCACGGAATTCTAGATGTTTACGACATCGCTTGTGATAGTAGGCCAGGCGGCGAAGTCGCTCCCTGAGTGTTGTGCTGAACGCTCGCTGCACATTACACGCGAGGGAGAGTCATAAAAACTTAATTTAAAAACTCGACAAAAGTCAAGCAGTGAGAACGGAAGTGGTGAAGGTATTATTCCTCCTCTACATACTCAACCTTTTCCTCCTTTACATGCTCAGTCTTCAACGTGATACATAATTCAAATAGATGGATGACTTGATGGTGACTTCGGTTATAGGAGTCTGCAAAGAAAAATTTCCACTTACAATGGGAGGCCACGGCGTTGCGATCATGGATTTACTTCAAACTTTGTACACCTTTAGTAGGTCATTAAAACAACGTATTGTGCAAGTAGTTAGATGCACTACTCTGGCAATTCCGAGAAAATTGAAAGAGAAGTTTCACGCGTCTGTTTTGTTACGGGTGTACCTGTGCGTAGCGGCTGGATGTTGATGCACATGTTGGTCAAGTGCTTAGCGTTCGACTTTTGTTAGACGGGCGCATACGAGGTGACGGTCGGCTCCTGCTCATACTCAAACATTAATGTACATTTTTTTATCGCTGGTCATATTACTTAATTTATATGACATTTGAAATGTAGTATAATTTAAAAAAAACACTTGTATTTGAATGATGTTTTAGTAAATTTCATGATATTTGACTAATAATTTAATTATTAGTACAAACATATTTATAACTATCGACAAGTAAATGAAGAAACGCAAAGAGTTTTCCTGAAAATGTATGCCTGTCGTGATTTGCGAAATCCCTTATACAGCTGGCCGGGGTGACCGTGCGGTTCTAGGCGCTACAGTCTGGAACCGCGCGACCGCTACGGTCGCAGGTTAGAATCCTGACTCGGGCATGGATGTTTGTGATGTCCTTAGGTTAGTTAGGTTTAAGTAGTTCTAAGTTCTAGGGGACTGATGACCTCAGAAGTTAAGTCCCATAGTGCTCAGAGCCAATTCCTTACACGCGTAGTCTGGTAAGGTAGCCGGAACTACTTTGCACCTCGACGCTTCGAGCTGCAGACACAGAGGCAGGCCGCATTTGGCTGTTAACCTGCCTACGTTGCTAATGCAGTAAGAACCAACAGTTTAGATGTAATTTTTTTTAAATCACAGAATGTACACTTGTACTACAAAAATGAAGGTGTGAGCAGAATCGAAACGTCTTACAAACAGTAATCACTTTTCTTTGGATCTCATTTTCTTCGTTATTGTTCCTTGGAATTGTTCGGTGCGGATGTTCCATGACAACCGTTCAAGTTCATCGGTCATCCATTCACTCAGTTTTTTCTTTTAATTATATGAACTCTGTCCGGCACCCACGCACTGATACCTAAGCCACATAATAGACGCCTAAAACTTCCCTTGCGATTTTCTCGGAACTGCCAGAGCAGTCAACCTTACTACTTGCACATTACGTTTTTTTAATGGCCTTCTAAAGGTGTACAAAACTTGAAGTACATCCGTGATCGTGAAGTCGTGGCCTCCCCTTGTAATCACCTGGTCGCCATTCTGAAAATTCCACTTACACAATGGTTTCTTCATCCGAGGGCATGTCAGGAGGATAGGAGAATACCTGATACGATGCCAAATTTGATAGTTGCAATAATCAGTGGTCCAATTTACAACCAGCTGAGGCACTGTCGTGGAGCAAAAACAGCCCTTTCGACAGGGTCCCTCCTGTAACCTTGTCAGGAGATTTCGGTAGTATGCTCCTTTGACGGTTTGCTCCTCTCGAAGATAATCTATCAGCACCAGACCACGGCAGTCCCCAAAGCATTCATCACAACCCCTGATCTTACCCGATGGTTGGACCCTCGCCGTTTTTCAGCGTTACTGATTGCACATTTTTCCACTGCTAGCTTTGCTCTTTTGTCTCAGGAACGTAGTAACACAGCAAGTGCGGGTCCGTGGCGATTATTGGGCTAAAGAAGTCATCTGGATTGGCCCGATGCAGGAGCAACATTTCCGCCGCTGCGTCATTTGGCGGCCTTTTTCATGGGAGTAAGCAGTCACGGTACACAGCAAGTAAATGGAAATGTCGTTTGGCTAGGACCTCCCGTCGGGTAGAAAAAAAAAAAAAAAAAAAGGCTCTGAGCACTATGGGACTTAACTTCTGAGGTCATTAGTCCCCTAGAACTTAGAACTACTTAAACCTAACTAACCTAAAGACATCACACACATCCATGCCCGAGGCAGGATTCGAACCTGCGACCGTAGCGGTCACGCGGTTCCAGACTCTAGCGCCTAAAACCGCTCGGCCACTTCGGCCGGCTCGGGTAGACCGTTCGCCTGGTGCGAGTCTTTCGAGTTGACGCCACTTCGGCGACTTGCGTGTCGATGGGGTGAAATGATGCTAAGAAGGACAACACAACACCCAGTCCCTGAGCGGAGAAAATCTCCGACCCAGCCGGGAATCGAACCCGGCCCGTTAGGAATGTCATTCCGTCGCGCTGACCACTCAGCTACCAGGGGCGGACACAGAGCAGGTGATGACCTTCGTCATGTCCAGAATGTCGCACAACATATTGAAAACTGGTCTCTGACTACTTTTCATTTTTCTTATATCGCTTGTTTCATCAGTTACCTCATTCCCGAGTGTACATAGGCGTAAGATTTTGCATAATAGCTGAAAAGATCGTATGCCAGAGAGACTCTCAAATAGAACTATTTTTGAAAATAAAAACTACATCTGTTCCAATAATTATTTAAATAATAAAGTTTCTGCATCAGTTACATTTTTCATGTGTAACGCTACGCCTCTCGAGAATTTACTTTCATTTCTGGATGGTGGGGGAGTTCAGTTTTGAATTATAATTTTTGCATATGTGTTCTTCCGGCTGTCTTTCTCTGCAGTTCGGTAAACGCGATTGATCCGACGGGGCGACACGTTTTCGTTGCATGATTCGGCGCTCACTGCAGTCGTAACTGATCGTCTCATGGGGTCAGTATGCGAATACGGAGTGGCTGTATGCTATGGAGCACCATGTTCAACGACGCGCGCTGAAGGGTGCGCTCCGAAACACCTGTGCCTGCACCGGCATTGTGCTCTGCCGTCGAATCTGCCACAGATCACCGCCTTTCCTGTTTTACTGAGCGGGCAAGCTTTCTACCTCCACGTTCTGTGATAAGGCGTGAACGTCCAGTGCCTCGTATCCTACTTGTGGCTTCACCGTACTTCAAGCACTTTGCATAGTTGATGACGACAGCAGCATGCGAACACACGATCAAGCTCTCCGATTCCGGTGTGTCTGTAGCAAGGCGAAAGGGCACTTTATCAGCGTCGCTTATCTCAGTGGATTTCCCCATCTGAATCCTGTATTGTGGATGGAACGATTGCCCCATTCAGCTCTGCTCCAATTACATACTTTCCTAACAGCGCCACGCGCTCATGACACCATCAGACGGCTGTCAATATGGCGATGGGCAGCGGGTATAAGGTTTTGGCTTCTAAGTGTTTTATGTTCTTCTGCAGACTTCTAAGTGTTTGTATATCAAGACTGTACAATGAGAAATGAGTTAGCCAAGGGGACTCCATTTCGCCATACTCAGATTCTGCAGCCTTGGCCGCGAGACCGCTACGGTCGCAGGTTCGAATCCTGCCTCGGGAATGGATGTGTGTGATGTCCTTAGGTTAGTTAGGTTTAAGTAGTTCTAAGTTCTAGGTGACTGATGACCTCAGAAGTTGAGTCCCATAGTGCTCAGAGCCATTTGAACCATTTGCAGCCTTGGAATATTTTTTCATTTTATTGTATTGATATGGAAGGAATGTACACGAACACACATCATCTGAGTTACTTCAATTTGTATCTGACGATCTATAGTTCGCTTAACATAATAACGTACCAACCTCAGTATGAATGGTAGACTGTTTAGCCCAACAAACAATCCGAATTAAGGAAATAGTACCAGTTGCACATGTTCAGCTCACCAGTGTTTATAATTAAGTCTCTACCCTGCCGTTCTGTAAAATTCTTCCAGTACGTGTCGCGATGTCGAACTGCTCAACTTGGAAAGCTTTTCCTCGGTCCGTCAGTCGAATTACTAGTAAGTAGCGGTCTTTGGTCTTCACTGAAACTTTCTTTTCCATTGCAGTAAAGAAAAGCATACAGTTCAAAACAATGTTCGTGCTAAATGCATTCCAAACTAATGCTTAGTTTGCTGATAACTCTCTCCGAATCGGATAAACTGAGTGTGCTGTCGAATAGTGACACATTCCGTAGAAAAAGGTTGCGTGTTGCACACTAAAGCTGTCCTGCAGCCTCACAACAAATGTTCTGCGCCACAACTACAAAATCCTATTTTTCAACATAATCTCCGTTCAATGCGACGGCCATGTGTCACGTTAGCGGGAGGGCACGTATGCCCGTAGTGATATTACTCTTTTGGTCGACGTCGCAGCCAACGCCTTGCTGCTTCAATAGCTTCCCCATCATCCAAGTACTGCTTCCCGCGGAGTGCATCCTTCATTGGAATGGTCCTTCGTTGCACTTTATGGTCTACTGTTAGGCGGCAAGGAATTTAGTGCGCACACACCTATGACCACCCCAACTTGTGACAAATATCTAAGCACCACCAAGAGAGACGTCCAGTTGAGGTGCGAGGTGTTTGTGCTCCGTCGTTGATCTCGGATGAGTGTCTACAAGTTCGAACATCGCTGGAGACACAGTTGTACATGGGCGGCCGGCGCACGGGAGACCGGACAGGTTTGCGCGACCTTGATGCGATGATGACAGACGCCTCGCCCAACGACTCAGCATGCTTTTCTTCAGGTCTCCGTAGACATTCCGCAAGTGCGAGACTCTGGTTTTCCGTCAAAAGAAACTCAATGGCAGCTGTCTGCTTGGAACGCAGCTACATCTACACCTACATCTACATTTATACTCCGCAAGCCACCCAACGGTGTGTGGCCGTGGGCACTTTACGTGCCACTGCATTACCTCCCTTTTCTGTTCCGCTCACGTATGGTTCGCGGGAAGAACGACTGCTGGAAAGCCTCCGTGCGCCCTCGAATCTCTCTAATTTTACATTCGTGATCTCCTAGGGAAGTATAAGTAGGGGGAAGCAATATATTCGATACCTCATCCAGAAACGCACCCTCTCGAAACCTGGACAGCAAGCTACTCCGCGATGCAGAGCACCTCTCTTGCAGAGTCTGCCAATGGAGTTTGCTAAACATCTCCGTAACGCCATCACGCTTACCAAATAACCCTGTGACGAAACGCGCCGCTCTTCTTTGGATCTTCATCTCCTCTATCAACCCGACCTGGTACGGATCCCACACTGATGAGCAATACTCAAGTATAGGTCGAACGAGTGTTTTGTGAGCCATCTCCTTTGTTGATGGACTACATTTTCTAAGGACTCTCCCAATGTATCTCAACCTGGCACCCGCCTTACCAACAATTAATTTCATATGATAATTCCACTTCAAATCGTTCCGTACGCATACTCCCAGATATTTTACAGAAGTAACTGCTACCAGTGTTTGTTCTGCTATCATATAATCATACAATAAAGGATCCTTCTTTCTATGTATTCGCAGTACATTACATTTGTCTATGTTAAGGGTCAATTGCCACTCCCTGCACCAAGTGCGTTACAAACGCCATTTTGAGGGCTGCGTATAGCGCCCCCACCTATAGGAAGTTCATGAAACTACAGAGGCTGAAGCGGAAATTTTCTACAGAGAAAACAAATTTGTTGCACTAGTTTCTGAACACCCCTCGTGCAATGAGTGCAGAACGAGTGCTGACCATAGAGGCTCTCGGGACGACACTGTGGCAGACGAACAGTAGATATTGACGCTTCCAGAAGGACCGCACCACGAGACGATTGTGGGACTGTTTTGCTGGCTCTGATGAATAGAGGGATGACGACAGCTGAAATATGGGCAAAGGTTACAGCCGGAGTTTCCCCGCGAACCGTCGGGAACAGATTACCAGAAGCTGGGTTGACGTGTGGATTTGCCTTGCGATGTTAGCCGCATATACTATAACGAAGACAACATTGCATGATGTGGCTCGAGAGCCTAAAGGAACATTAACTAGCACTCCGTGGCGTTCAGCAATGAGTCTCGCTGCTCCTTGTAGCGCTCTGATGGAGAACGAAGTGTCCGGTAGACCACCTGGTGAAAGGTTCCAGGAAGCACCGATTCCCGAGTTCCACACCTCTCCCCCTACTGGAGTCTCGGTGTGGGGAGCTGTCGGATACACATCAAGACTAATTTGGAAAGTGTTGAAATAAAGCTGATTGGTGGGCAGTGAGTGGCTAGAATGGTCGACGCTGTTGTCGAACGTCACCTTTGGGCTGGGTGATGCTTCAAACAGCAGCGTGTCGGCACATGAGATAAAAAAGACCTTACAAGTTCATGTGAGTTGTAACGTGGGTTAAGGATGTCACACTGGCACCAAATTTCACCACAATTCTCCCCAATGCCACAACGCCACCGTGGACGTGACACACTACTGGAAGATGTCATATCTCCCCTTATCGTGCGATGGAGGACAGAACTGCGACGCCTAACGTTGACGCAGTTTTCTTACGGATGGATGAGCAAAACATTTCAGACACACTGTCGCCCAGAATCGACAAGAAAACGGCTCAGGAGGTAGCATTAAGTCAGTCAATGAGACCACCCGGTCGTTTGGGTCATTGATTACCACACATCCCGCGGTCGAGAAAGACAGTTCGCAGCAAGATGGGCTAGAGGACGACGTTCTTCACAACGTTGGACATTACTGGCAGCCCTTGGACGATTCCCCCTTGTCTAAGGACGTCGTGGGGCTGCAATCCCATTGACCATCCCCTGATGGGAGGCAACCCTTTCGACGCCACTTAGACTCTACATGCCCGCAAGCAGGTGCTAGAGCAGCAGCAGAGTGCCACAGCTGAATGGTTCTCTCACAGACAGATTTTTAAAGAGCTCAACAAAGGTGTGTGGCTGACAAGACTTGTATTAGCCCCAAATCGGAGTGCATCGTCTTTGTAAGATTTCATTAGCAGAACACAGTACTACTCCATGCTGTGTTCTAGTTTTGGGCTTGTTGCACGTTATAAGATTACGGCGTGTGAGCCTTTGTTTGCAAAATGATCGTTGTATCACTACAGGACGTAATGAAGGAGTATATAATATCTTTCATCCCGATGCAGTTTTCGTCCACACTGCATTAAGGTGCTAAATGACTGATTAACCAAAAATTGTAATGACGTCTTGTGACCCGTTTCTGCTGCCTTTGCTTCAGTTTACTGCTTTTAGTGAATTTTTTTGTAGTATTTGAAAGAAGTGTGATTGCAATTATTGGTGCAGTTTTCCAGTTTTGTGATTACATTTGAAAATGACGACTCAGTGCGTCGAAACTAGTAATGTAACCTATCAAAAATTTTATTGCTTTAGTGACTGTGACTTGATCACTGTTTGTGGT
Organism: Schistocerca nitens; assembly: GCF_023898315.1. Taxonomy (NCBI): domain Eukaryota; kingdom Metazoa; phylum Arthropoda; class Insecta; order Orthoptera; family Acrididae; genus Schistocerca; species Schistocerca nitens. The sequence goes on along the minus strand of NC_064615.1, from coordinate 265,554,866 downwards.
GTCAAATAAAATCTTACATAACGATCAGTTTGGCTTTCGGAAAGGTAAAGGCATCAAGACAACGGAGGCAAACATTACGACACATTCATAGGGTCTGTCGAGCTATAAAAAGCGTTCGACAACGTGAAATAGTGCAACATGTTTCAAATTTGCAGGAAAATGACTGTAAGCTGTAGGGAATGAGGGTAAAATCGAGTATGTGTGAGAACCACGAGAGAACAATGAGACTGGAACACAACGAGAGAAGTGCTGTGATTAAAGAGGCCACAAGGGCCGGATGTAGTCTTTCCCCTCTATCGCCGAAGTTGTGTATAGAAGAAGGAAACGGAATACAAGAAAGATTCAGGAATGGTATTAAAATTCATGGTTCAGCGATATCAGTCATAACACTCACTGCTGACACTGTTCTCCTCAGTGAAAAGTCGTCTAATGCAGACTCGAGGAAATCGGAAAAAAGTAAGCAGCAGCACAAATGAAACCTTAACATTAAAACTAGAGAGAGAAGTTACGGGCAGTGGGAAAATTGGGATAAAAGACAACAATACTGTTTTAGGTGCAGAGTTACAGAAGGATACTGGGAAAGAAGTGGACTGATGAGAAAAGGAATGAGGTTCTCTGCGGAATCGATGAGGACAAAATATGTGGAAACATTGACTAAAAGGAGGGACATGACGATAGGACATTTGTTGTTTACTTGAGAATAGAAGGCGCTGTAGAGGTCCTAAACTGAAGGGGAAGGCAGGGACTGGAATAATATCTGATAAATAAATAATCTAGGATCTTGTATGTTAGACCTACTCTGAGAAGTACAGGTTGCCGGCAGTGTGCAAGTAGTCAGGAGACGGATGGAGAAAAGAACATAGCATGCTGGGGTCGAGGGTGTTTTTTGGTTTCTCTAAATCTAAGCAATCCCTGAGGTGATTCTTTCGAAAAGGATACTGTCTATTTTCTGCTTAATGCGTGTGTAATCGTAGCTTCTGCTTCAATAATATCACCATAGATGTTAAATCTTTCTCCATCTGTCTTGCTATTTGGGAAGACCAACACTTGCGGGTGTGCTTCATATTTAACCGGTTAATGTGTCTGGTGGACGTGTTGAATTAAATGTCGCGTAATCCGTAAAATGTCTCTTGAATGAGGCTGAACTGAAGCGATTAGCTCTTCTTGTTTGTACAGGCTCTTAAATAAAGTCTCTGTACTTCAGTGCGCCTTCGCGGCGTTCGATAAGGTGCTGCGCAAACGTTTCCCACGACAATCATCGAGTACATCGCCAGTGACTCGAAACTTGCTTATCTGCCACCCCGAATGATAGCAACAACTTTTGATGGAGATAGAGAATGTGTGCGAATGTATGTGTGCGTGTGTGTGTGTGTGTGTGTGTGTGTGTGTGTGTGTGTGTGTGTGTGTGCTTGTACGCGCGGAGAGCGGGTGGATTACGCTTTAGCAGGAATATTCTCTCAGTATACGTCATATCTTTTATCTGTGTCAACAAAGCGTCCTCCAGCTACACTGATTATAGCGAATGTGTTAACTCCCTGTTGTCACAGTTATGTTTCTTTATTGTCCTTTTCTACACAATCTTCGCCAATAGTTTGGTCACCCTAGACAGTACTATCAGTACCAGAGAAAAACGATTTGCCTGATGATACAAATAGTCACTTTTAGATCTTTTTCGGAATCCACTGTAACCTCTAAACGGGTGAAACGGTTACACTCTGACATTTACATGTAACATGTCCATTCCCTCGTCGGAGGAGGTACATTTTATTATAAGTGACATTAGCGTTTTCTTCTCGTAACTCTACCGACTGGACCAGGCAATGAATGCCTTCTTACTGATCTCTTTCTTTGTTTATCAGGTACTTACTTGCTTTCCTCAGATTGGGAACGGCCAAGTCGCCGTTCTCCAGTCTATATCTACACCTATACTCTGAAACCACTGTGAAGAGACATTTTAATGAACAGAAAAGACAAACGAAAATTTGCGATTGTAAATAAATTTTTCAAGATAGGACCGTATTGACAATATGGACGAGTTCGCGGACCATAACATTGCAAGAAGGCACTGTAATTAAAGCGAACAGGATTCGTATTTTGTCAGTTTCATTTTGATACTGAGCAAGACTGCTTCAAAATGCATTCCACTGTACATCACTAGCTGTCCTCCAGAATATTTGGCGAAATGATGCGTCATACGTGTTTTGCTACCACGCTGTGCGATAAGAGAGAGAGCCTTTTGTAAATATAAACCACGTTTATTTTTCTACAGAAACTCTAAAACAACCATTTAACTCTAAAAAAAATCGACGTTTAAACGTGTGCAAGATGCTTAGAAAATTACTGCTTCCCACACTTTTACGATTAATATCACCCCAGCGCGTGTAAATCAACAACTGTAAAATAATAAACGTATATAATTGCATATACGAAATTCTCGTGTACGCTTTACAATCTATTCCTCGTAATTCATTTGCAACCCCAGTTTCCCTTTGCCTTTCCTTTTCGTGCAGATATCAATATGTACAATAGGCTGAGCATTATTTCAGTTAATTTGCAAAGTAAGTAAAGGAATAACTGGAACTAAAAACATCCGCATATGAATTTGAACTCACGACCTTTGGATTACGGTTCTGTAACACTTCCGTTGTGTCATCCGCTGGCTAGAAGCTACGCCGACTTAAAAGTCTCACGCCTCACCCAACCCACGCTTACAAGGAACTCCATGAGTGCGAGGCCGCAAAACGCCAATGATGTTTACAGCATTCTACGCCTCACATATTGCCTACCATACTAATAACATCATATTGACTGCTAATGGCAACAGAGGCGGAGGGGGGGGGGGGAGGGAAGGGAGGACTGAAGGTATCCAATGGTGAAGACAGCCTGAGGCTATGGAGCTTAGTTGAACTGCATAGTCGACGAGTAACTCACAACAGTGCTGCAGTGCTAATGGTGTCGATGCAAAGCGGAGTAATGGCGACGATAAACAAAGCAAATATTGCATTATATCTGCGACAACAGTTGCCAAAGTTGATATTTTGTCAGAAAGGAACCCAAGGAAATTCGCAGACTGAGATGAAATTCTAGAGTCTCTACGAGACGAGTCAGTGGAACGTTTGGTGTCGTATATACTCGACTGTGCGGTCAATGTACATGACGAGTACAATGATGACGACATGTGCTTAACAAGTGAAAGTGATACTGAAACATATTTCGAGTCATGTAGTTCATGATTCTTGCCGGACAGGGAGCCACAAGTCCCGTCTCCAGGAGACATAGTAAAGGACAATCGTTGTCCAACGAGCGCGTACTAAACATAATTACGTACATGGAAGATCTGCCGACGGGCGAGAACAAGGACACTAATTACAAACGCATTCGTATACAATTATGTCGATTGTTAATCGGTATGGTAAATTGGCTGTAAAGTTATTTATTGTGGTGCAAGAAGTTGCAGGTGCTCTGGCCCTACCATTCGTTCTCGTGTGCGTGATCTTGCAAGGGCAGTAGCGAAAATTCACGTCACAACAAACAAGAGAGGGAAAATGGGCTTAAGAGAGCTACAGATATGGTATGTGCACTGCTTTTGGCCAATAGTTGCTCGAAAAAACTTGCTTTTGCCTGATTCCTGGTCTGCGCGTAAAAATTGTAGTCCTTTAGAGCAAACTGTTCCTCCTGAAAAGTGTGTGCCTTTGCAGTTCATACCACCTGGAACCAACGGACAAATTCAGCCTATGTTTGTTTGTTTTCCCGTGCCTATGAAACAAATTGTCGCACTACCTGCAGCTACATCTTAACGGATGGCAAGGATTCACGGTAAGCTCCAAGACAGTGTTTCACATTCGGTTGCATGCCATCACATTCCATCAGTTCTCATCACCGCATTACACAAATACGTTTCTATATGAATCCTGTAAGATTGGATACGCATCTGAATTTCCTGCACGGTTTGTAACTACCAAGGATTACGCCTTAGATCATGATGGTGTGAATCTTTGTGGTCACGGTGTTGCACCATTTCTCATTCGGTGTTCATGGTGGAAGTTAATGGTTTGTTTTGAACATCTCTCGAATGTCGGCGATGTCCATTCTGTGAAGCGTAATACACACATCCCATAGAACGTTGATTTCTGCACCTCTACGACACTCATTTTCTGTCGCGTCCTCCCGGTGCACATGGTGAGTCATTAGCAGCTAATGTTTTTCCTGTGAGGACGGGTCATGAGTCGTGCTTGGGTAGCTCAGTTGGTAGAGCGCTTGCCCGCGAAAGGCAAAGGTCCCGAGTTCGAGTCTCGGTCCGGCACACAGTTTTAATCTGTCAGGAAGGTCCATATCAGCGCACACTCCGCTGCAGAGTGAAAATCTCATTCTGGAAACATCCCCTAGGCTGTGGCTAAGCGATGTCGCCGCAATATCCTTTCTTCCAGGAGTGCTAGTTCTGCAAGGTTCGCAGAAGAGCTTGAAAGGTGGCTACACAGAGCCACAGCGCCAGAGATCGCGCTAGAGAGTATTGTTCCGCCGCCTCCACTGGCAGTGATTATTGAGAACTCGTAGTGGGCAGTGCTTGGGGTGAGCTCGTGGTAGTCAGTGCTGAGATGTCGTAGTGAGTAGTGTTTGTTGAGATGAGCTAGTCGGCAGTGCTTGCTGAGATGTGATACTGAAAAGTTCTTGTTGAGATGTGATAGTAGCGAGTCGGTGTGGAGAGATTGTAATGTCTAGAGTGCTTTTCATCAATATAAATTAAGGTAACAAACTACTTTTCTTTTCTTTCTCATTATTTCAATGTCCTGAATAATGTGTCATTACAGGTTCAGTCAACAAAGCATCTGGCTTGTGTTCTTGTATTAGAGTGTAATTCTGGTTTTCTTGAGTAATTATGGTATTTCTATTTTCTTTAATTAATTCAGTATGAATGATATTTAAAATTTCATGTGTTGTTGAAGAAGAACCGTGCCAGATGCATACGTTGAGTCATACTTCCACACACAGAACAGATACACTTGTGCTTTGGTTTCGTAGGTTTTATAGTTGCTGGGGACTTAATTAATTAATTGTGTTAATGAAAATTTCCATTTCATTCTTTGTTGTTGTTCTATGCAGTCAGATAGCGTAATAATACTAGTCAGGGCCAACCGTTTACGAGACTTTGTAATCGGAGATACAGCTACTAAAACAAAAAATTAAAATTATTTGCATTTGATATTTTAAATAAGCCCCCATGCACGTGGCGACCCTGCCAGGATCGTCCCTTGGAATCTTCTGATTGTAAAAATAGTAGACAGTAGTATTGTTGTAGTAATTTGTAGTTTAGCAATTGTAGTCTATTTTGCATGTGTAGATTTGGTAATTGTCATTCTTCTAATGGTATTTTTTTTTTTTGCAAAATTTCATTTCTGTTGTCTTGTCTATGGGTTTGACAATTAGTGCAATTATTTCAATTGTTCGATTAATCGTGTTTGAGGGAAACATTTCGTGTGAATGGTATTGTTGGAGATAAAGTGTCATTGTGTGTAATTTCATATAGTGACGAGTTTTGTATGTTTTGTAAATGATTACACGGTCGATGAAAAAGGCAAAAATGATGGACAGTGAGAATGACGAAATTGTTGACATGGCGAACTCGCCAACACAGGACAACAGTATGATGAATAATGGAGTGGAAAACAATTTAATAAGTCGGGAAAATAGTCCGGAACCATTTCAAAATTTTTCTCAATCAGGAAATTCACAGAATACGAGATTAACGATAGAAGAGTCTGAAATAGTATCGAACACAGATAGCTTTACAGCTGTGACGAAGGAAACTGGTTTTGCGGGAAATGTTAGGGGCGAAAGGAGTTTCGAATCAGTTACTATGGAGCAGTTGATGAGTGCTATATTAAAAATGGAAACACGGTTTGGATCTGAATTAAAAACACAGAGGGGAACAATGGAATCACTGGGATCACAAATAGGAACAATTAAAACAGAGATGGGAACTTTACGATCTGAATTAAAAACTGATATGGGAACAATGGAAACACGGTTTGGATCTGAATTAAAAACACAGATGGGAACAATGGAAACACGGTTAGACTCACGAATAGGGACATGTTTCAAAAACATGAAAGATGAATTAAAGAAAGAAATCAGAGAAGAAGTACAACCGATTTTGAATGCTCACAATAATAGATTAATTGCAGTAGAAATTAGACAAAGGGAACAGGATAGAGAACAGGAGGAAAGAGATCCCGTGATAGTACAAAAATTTTCAGAGTTAAATTTACAACGTGCACATGATAAGGAAGAAATATTTGAGAGAATTGAGGAATCCGTACCAAATGACAGAATAAATAATCTAACACAACAATATGAACAGTTAACTACCAAATGTGTCAATACAGAAACCCGAGTTGCGGCACTTACGGAAGACGTAGACTTGTTGGAGAGAGATGAGGAGATTTCGGATAAATTGACAGGTCTTGGTTTAAATGGGGACAGAGATTTGGATGATACAGCTCCATTACCATTTGCAGAAACTGAAGAGTATCAGAACATAAATAAACATGTTGAAAATCAAGGAAAAATTAATGAACGCGTTAAAAGGGAATTTGAGGCATTACTAAAGCAAGACAAACATATTGAAAGCGAAATCGTAGGAAAAGACAGCAAAAGAAATTTGGAATCACAGTTAGCGGAGGGGTTTGAAGAAAACAATTTGTTTCATTTACGGGACGCGCTCCGCCAGGCGCGCGAACTTGACAATAATCAACATTGGGACTGGAACAGACGCGGTAGGTCTTTGTCGCCGCGAGGCGGAAGCTTTGACTGTAAACACTTCTTGACTGTTCGGAAATTTAAGATCTTTTGCAATTCTAGGAATGACATACGTCCATGTTCATGGTTGGATCGATTTACGTGCGCACTTCCGCCAGATGTGCCACTAAGTTACAAACTGAAATTTATGTGCAGCTATTAAAGTCCTCAGGGGATTCACTACACTAAGTGAATATGTGCCGTAGCGCTCACAGGGCCCCGAGCTGTATTGGTGCTATTTCCCTTTTAGTTTTCTGCACCGCTGCCTACTCTTTCACTATTCTTTGCATCTATAAAAACAACTCTTCAACTATCCATCTATCTAGACAGTAGGTAAACAATAACCGGATTTGACTGTTTTACCCAAAAGTGACTTCGGAAATTACCGTTTGGACTTACTATATTTTCTGCAGCATTCATTCGTAGTTTAAACGAAATCTTACCGGTTTATATTCGTGACAATATTACTTCATATGTTGACGATATTCTTATTGCTAAACGTTCTCGGAGTGAGCACAACAAAATTTTGGATTCATTATTACGTATTTTTGCAAGAGTTGGCATGACAGTGAACTTGGAAAAATCTGAATTTGGTCGTTCTCAGGTGAAATTTCTCGGTCACATTATTTCTACAGAAGGTATTCTTCCTGATCCAGAAAAACTAGACGCTATTCGTAATTATGCTGTTCCTACCACAAAACGTGATGTTCGTATTTTCCTTGGTGTCTGTAATTTTCTTAGACGCTTTGTTAGATTGAATGATTTGGCCACACCTCGTTTATACATTTCAGTTATGCGCACTTTGGTCCCAGAAAATGCTTTCATAAATTGCGAGAAAATTGCTGCTACATATTCGATCTGTTCTTGCCAAATGCAAATTATGTCAACAGGCTAAGCCGCCAACTGTTTCTCACAGAGCACAGTTGTTTCCTATCATTCCAGCGAAATTAACGGACATGGCTGCAGTCGATTTGTTCGGTCCAGTGGTTCGATCTACTAATGGTTTTGCGTACATTTTCGTAGCAGTGGAATTGACATCAAAATATGTGTGTTTTACACCTTTACGCAAAGCAACAGCTCGTTCAGTATCTAAGGCTTTCATCAAACATTTTCTTAAAGAAGTTGGTCATGTTGCTAAGGTTATATCAGATAATGGATCACAGTTTCGCTCTAAAATTTGGCTTCATACTCTACGGCGTCGTAAGATTAAACCAATTTTTATTTCACTTTTTCACCCTCAATCTAATGCTTCAGAGAGATGGATGAAGGAAATCAATAAATTGTGCCGTCTTTATTGTCATCAGAATCACAGAACTTGGGATCAGTATCTTCATATTTTTCAAAACATTCTGAATGAACTTCCTAATGACTCAACTTCTTTACCGCCTATACTGATATTAAAAAATAAAGCACCGATAAATCGCATTTCTGAAATAGTTCCTTTCCCGCCTACATGGAAACTGCCGCATTCTGAAGTTGTGAACCTGGCTCTGCAAAATATTGCATCTGCGGCTGCTAGAAGAGAAAAATCAGCGAAGCATCCTGGTCGTTTAAAAACTTTGTCAGTTGGTCAGAAGGTATTAATTAAGTCTCATCATTTGTCTCACAAAGGAAAACGCTTATGTCGCAAATTTTTTCTGCTTTATAACGGTCCATATAGAGTTCGCAAAATTATTCATGATAACACTGTTGAAGTAGAAACTCTTAAATCTCGGCGCTCTAAGGGAATACATCATATATCGAACGTAAAAATTTTTGTGGAATGACATACTTTTGAGAAACCAACAGTTATACGTAAACATGCGGAGAATACAAGGATACCGCGCCGTGTTCCGGCGGCGGCAGATACTCAAAGCAACAGTGAAGTCTGCGCGCCGCACAAGGCAGTCGTTGACCGCAAACAATCACCTTCTACGTCACGCGTCTACAGCTGATCGAGCGCTCAGTGCGAATGCACTGACAGACGTAAACAAATACACAGTCTAATTTCTCCGAATAAATTCAGTATAAAGCTATAGTGACTTGATGAATTATGTTATTAACGTTCAGTATTTTTCAGGATACGGTTCTATAAAATATTTAAGACCTTCAGGTAAATTCTGTGCGTGTCCGACGTTAAGACGACTTGCTATGGAGAAAATTTCAGGAAGAATGTAATTTCGAAGATGAAACTAATAAACTAAAAAGGTAACGATTAATTGAGTTTATTTTTCAGGTAACATATTTCCATTTAGGTACGTACTTTAGACGTAATTTGCTGCTCGCGATTACGTGATTCATACTTTGTGCTAATTTCATGTTCTATGAATTTACTTGTGAAGCGACGTGCTTGCGCACATTAACTGATTTTGACAATGATTGATTAATGGTTGGTTGGTTGGTTTGGGGAAGGAGACCAGACAGCGAGGTCATCGGTCTCATCGGATTAGGGAAGGATGGGGAAGGAAGTCGGCCGTGCCCTTTGAAAGGAACCATCCCGGCATTTGCCTGGAGCGATTTAGGGAAATCACGGAAAACCTAAATCAGGATGGCCGGACGCGGGATTGAACCGTCGTCCTCCCGAATGCGAGTCCAGTGTCTAACCACTGCGCCACCTCGCTCGGTTGATTGATTAATGAATAGGGTTGTTATTTGTATATATTATGCATCGCTTGGCTGCACTGCTTTTTCACTCATGTTATATTTTTTTATTATGTGCCTGCTGTGCTTATTTATTTAAATTGTAATTGTCAACTGATTAATTGTGCTGACTGTGGTTATGTATGTAAGTTATACTTTGTGATTTATCTGCTTGCGCCTTCATGTTTACTTATTAAGATTACGTATGAACATTTATTTGCTTATGCTGATATGATGATAATGACCTGTTTATTATGTAAGATACATATTTGCTGCTTTGCGTATGGATTGCATATTTACACATTTCTGTTTTTTTTGTCATAACTACTCTTTAATTTGGTGTATAGAAATGCTGATATACTGTGTACGAACATAGAGTTTAGGTCACACTATGGTATTAATTATAGATTGTTCGCTTGGCAGAGCCTTGTTGTAGGAATTGTGTTGCATCCACTTGTTGACATTCTGTTCTCTACTGGTATATTTACTCGCTATTGCATGTTTTGCTTACGCTCAGTGCCTTATATTTTTAAGATAAGAAAATGAACTGCTATAATTCTACGAACGACATTGGTACAAGAAACTGCATAGAAGTCACATGAGCTGGAGGTTTTATGGAAGATGTATAAATTTATGCTAATAGGAAGGAAGCTAACGACATGACATACCAACACTAGGTTAGACCATTAACAGTTATTACACTGCATTCTTCGTGAGCAGTTGAAATAGGAAGTGACGCTTGACACAAGAAATACTCCACATGTTTGCTTCTGTTTGCCATAATTTTTGAAATGGTGTACACACTGAAATATCACGATCATTAACACTTCGTAATCGTATTTAATTACTGAGAGTTATTCGAACTAAGTCTGTTAGAGGTCACGTATGCATTTCTTTTATTTAATGATGGACAAGGAACCAAAATGTATCTTATAATTTATAATGAGTAGAAGATTTGGGTCAGATGGATTATACAGAGGTTGTGTGTGGACACTGTGTCTTCAGATTGTATGGGATGCTGAATTGAAGTTGCACTAGGATTTTGTCTGTACTTGTTCGAGGAGACTGACTAGAGGAAAGAGTTGTTATGGAAGTGAAATGATATTGGTGCTGAGGTTTATATGTATCGACGTATTGAAGAGGTATCATTGAATTATTAATATTAAGTGATGATTATTGGAGTTTTAGTGGACAAGAGGTAAGGTAAATGAAATTGATGATAAGGTTTATATGTATCGACGTATTGAAGAGGTATTATTGAAGTGTTGAGATTATGTGATGCTGATGATTATTGGAGTTTTGGTGGATAAGAGGTAAAGTAAGTGAGGAGCATATTTTTTTGTTGGTCTATATGGAACAAGGAGGATGAAGATGGCAGACTAGAACACTCAAGTAGAAGGAAGATTGTCTACACACACACTTTGTTAAATCACTAAGCAGTATATACTTTTTTTTTTTTGAGAGAGGAAGCATTTGCATATCTTGGCTCACTGACAGTTGTTCAGCAACCGTACATTTGATCTGGCTTGGCAAACATTGGTCTTGACATGATGACTATGACGTTGACTAACTATTATTGACTGTTATACATTGCTGCCACTACTACTTGATACACATGATGAACATAAAATTTTGACGGAATTGCATTTACACAGTTAACACTATTCAATTACACAGTAGCACTAATGTGGATGAAAGATGAGTGAGTGTGTTTTGTGTGTTTACCTTTTATAATCCCAGAGAAGTGATCCCAACCTATCTCCTAAATATTATTTTACTTGTTTGTTGTGGCTTGCACTGACACCCATAAATATTATAGGTTTACTGCTATTTGGGTATTGTAATAGTTAATATGATAATTATCTGATATCATTTGTGTGTTTATTATTATTTGTATGATGAACTGTCTAATTAGTGATAGTGAATATTATGGACTGTTACTTGCACTTTTTCTACATGATTGGTGCCACTTGGAAATGTTTAATTTGTGCTAATGAACTTTGATTAACTGACTGATTAGTGATAGGGAATATTATGGACTGTTACTTGCACTTTTTCTACATGATTGGTGCCACTTGAAAATGTTTAATTTCTGCTAATGAACTCTGATGAACTGTCTAATTAGTGATAGTGAATATTATGGCTTGTTACTTGCACTTTTCCTACATGATTGGTGCCACTAGGACATGTTTAATTTCTGCTGATGAACAGTGTGATTAGTGATAGTGAATTTTATGGACTGCGGTCAGCACCTGGTCAACATTACTGGGTGCCACTGATGGACTGCTTCTACCGAAATGGTGTTACTTGTTGATGTCTGCACCTGCTCAACATTGCTGGGTGCCACTGATGGACTGCTTCTACTGAAATGGTGTTACTTGTTGGTGTCTGCACCTGCTCAACATTGCTGGGTGCCACTGATGGACTGCTTCTACTGAAATGGTGTTACTTGTTGGTGTCTGCACCTGCTCAACATTGCTGGGTGCCACTGATGGACTGTTTCTACTGAAAAAATGTCACTTGTTGGTATTTGCACCTGTTGACCATTGCTGGGTGCTACTGCTGGAACTGTCAACTGCTTATTCTTGGGCTATGGAAAGCGTTTATGTGAATATTTGTATAAACTGATTTTTTGTGTATTACTGTTTGTGAAAAGTTATGAGACTCTTACCTGCACATATTCGTCATTGCTGACGCTATTGATTGAACTGTTTAACCACATAATACTTGTGTAAACTATTATGTAAAGTCACATGTATGAAAGAATTTGTATTGCTTACTGTATTTTATATATTAGGTTATTGAAAGGTCAGTGCAAAGGCAAAATTTTATCTAGTATGTGATATTTACGTATTAATATTATCTTTTATTTTTGTCTGTATTTTTTTGACGAATTTGGTGGTATTTTCACCACCAATGCTGGCAAAAATACCATCAAATTCTAGCCTGTGGAGGAAGGGCATATGAAAGGTGGCTACACTGAGCCACAGCGCCAGAGATCGCGCTAGAGAGTATTGTTCCGCCGCCTCCACTGGCAGTGATTATTGAGAACTCGTAGTGGGCAGTGCTTGGGGTGAGCTCGTGGTAGTCAGTGCTGAGATGTCGTAGTGAGTAGTGTTTGTTGAGATGAGCTAGTCGGCAGTGCTTGCTGAGATGTGATACTGAAAAGTTCTTGTTGAGATGTGATAGTAGCGAGTCGGTGTGGAGAGATTGTAATGTCTAGAGTGCTTTTCATCAATATAAATTAAGGTAACAAACTACTTTTCTTTTCTTTCTCATTATTTCAATGTCCTGAATAATGCGTCATTACAGGTTCAGTCAACAAAGCATCTGGCTTGTGTTCTTGTATTAGAGTGTAATTCTGGTTTTCTTGAGTAATTATGGTATTTCTATTTTCTTTAATTAATTCAGTATAAATGATATTTAAAATTTCTTGTGTTGTTGAAGAAGAACCGTGCCAGATGCGTACGTTGAGTCATACTTCCACACACAGAACAGATACACTTGTGCTTTGGTTTCGTAGGTTTTATAGTTGCTGGGGACTTAATTAATTAATTGTGTTAATGAAAATTTGCATTTCATTCTTTGTTGTTGTTCTATGCAGTCAGATAGCGTAATAATACTAGTCAGGGCCAACCGTTTACGAGACTTTGTAATCGGAGATACAGCTACTAAAACAAAAAATTAAAATTATTTGCATTTTATATTTTAAATAAGCCCCCATGCAAGCTTCTGTGAAGTTTGGAAGGTAGGAGACGAGGTACTGGCAGAAATGAAGCTGTAAGGACGGGTCGTGAGTCGTACTTGGGTAGCTCAGTTGGTAGAGCACTTGCCCGCGAAAGGCAAAGGTTCCGAGTTCGAGTCTCGGTCCGGCACAAAGTTTTAATCTGCCAGGAAGTTTCATGTTTCCTATTGCATAGTAGGCACAGGGTCCGCCATGGACACTGATAAATTGTCCCATGCATGATGACATCGATGCGTATAAGGTATAGCCATCCATGCTGCTTTCAGCTGGTTCCAAAATTCATTTGTGGTGGTCGGCGTTGCGTCTCAGCGCTGCACCTGTTGTTTCACCATATCCCACACATCTTCCACTGACGACAAGTCTGGTGATCTGGCGTGCCAGAGCGAAAGACTGACATCCTGTGACACCAGGAAGGCACGTGCTCGTGCACCAACATATGCGTGCATTGCCTTGATGAAAAATGGCGTCTGGGGTGATGTGCAGAATGGGTATGGCTACCGGTCGCGGAATGTCATTCACGTAAGTCGCAATGGTCACAGTGCCCTGGACACGCACCAACCGTGATTTGTAGTTGTACACAATAGCACTCCACGCCATAAGGACTGAGTTGGCGCTGTGCTTTTTGTCGAATGCAGCCACTGTGACGCCGCTCCCCCACTACGCGACGAACCAAAATGCGGCCATCATTTACAAACAAAACAGGACCTGGAAATCGTTTGAAAACACTATCTGATGCCATTCCTGTATCCAGTGATATCGTTTCATACACCATTGGCATCTAACATGTTTCTGCACATTTATCGAAGGTGGGCGGAGAAATGGACGGCGCAAGCGTAACCCGTGCCGTAATAAACGCCGACGGACTGTCACCCGTGATAGTGTACGATGTGTTCCACTGTTGCGCCAGAGCCGAGGAGGACGCAGATCTGTCCTGCAGTGCCATTCGGATGAGGTGTCGATCTTCTGGGGGGGGGGGGGGGGGGGGGTTCTGGGTGGTGCGACCTGCCCCTTGTCTTCCAGTTCTACAGCCTTCGTCAACCATTATGCACAGACCCGTTGAACCGCCGAAACATTTCGTCCCACGCGAGCAGCAATTTCCCGGATGGATACATCACATTCTCTAGTGCCAATAAAGCACCCTCTTTCGAACTCACTGATTTGGAGGTACTGTTCGCGCATACGTCTGCGAGGTATACGGCGCGTCTGCTTAAGTCAGACTCATACATTATCTTCTTTTTATAGGGACGACGAGAGCCGCTAGCACATATTTACAGGGGGTGATGTTTCGCCGCTATATCGATGTTGACCTTGAACTGGCCGACATGGTTCAAATGCTAATCATTTTTGCAGAACATACAACGTACATGTCCTGTGAGTGTGAATGTCCTATGTCTAGTCGCTCAAGGTGTAATATGAGTTTGTACCCCCTCTGGCCTGGATGCATGCATTGATTCGGTTGAAAATGGTGTCATAAAACTATTGCACCCCCTCCCGAGGCAAGCTGTACCACAAGTATAGTGCGTATTAGCATTGGGGCGGAGTTAATATCTGAGATGGTCCCACACATGTTATATTGAGGACAGATGTTGGGGTCTTGCAGGCCACGGTAGTACCTCAGCGTCACTCAGAGACGTGCCATGTGCATTGTACTGTGGAAAAATGGCACCACGATCCTGCCGGATGAGAGGTAACATATGGAGACGCAGCACGTCCACGACGAATCGTTGTGCCGCCAGATTTCCCTCAGTGACTAAGAGCCGTCACTTGAGTAATTCCCCATCGTACCCCTCACACGACGCCGAGAGTACACCGTTGTACCTCTGCAAAATATTCGGAGAATTTGACTACCGCTGATGTCGCCTCCATGTTCGTCGGCGATGGTCATCTGAGGCAGTACAGAACCGTTCTGTACCGCGGAACACATTGGAACGCCATTCACCAGCTGTCTGTGCCTCTCGGTCACGGCGCCAGTGCAAAGGTAGCCGTTCCTGTTGTATTTATGGCAGCTTCCGCATGGGGCGCTAATTTCCGAGTCCGACAGCTGCCAGTCTGTGGCAAAATGTGCGGGACCACACAGAATGCGGCAGAGAGTCCGTTTCTTGTTCTCGGATGGCAGGCACAGATATGCTCAGTCCACAATACGGCGATCCTCCCTAGCATTGGTCAGAAGTAGTCTACCCTCAAGTTTCCATGCAGTCCAGCATCAGGTCACTGTGACTTCCAAAAATGTTCAAATGTGTGTGAAATCTAATGGGACTTAACTGCTAAGGTCATCAGTCGCTAAGCTTACACACTACTTAACCTAAATTATCCTAAAGACAAACACACACACCCATGCCCGAGGGAGGACTCGAGCCTCCGCCGGGACCAGCCGCACTGTCCATGACTGCAGCGCCTCAGACCGCTCGGCTAATCCCGCGCGGCACACTGTGACATCCGAATGCCCCACAAATCTGGATAGTGCACGATCCAAACAGTCGGCCAGTTGGAGACCCACAATGGGACCACTTTCTAGGTCTGTGAGGTGCTGACCCCCAGTGGGCCTGGCTGGCATCAACGCTATACAGGAACAGCACAACCACACTCTGGAATCCGTTCTTTCTGTCATAGAGAACTGCAACTCTAATCTTTATATACAAAAGGCAATGTCCAGACTGACTCATCATCGTCCACCCCGACAGCAAAGTACACAAACTTGACATTTGGAGGAGGACTGGATCTTGTACTGTAAGTGTCATTTACGAGCAGATTTTTCGCAATTCTTACTCTAAGGGGGTGAAATAGAGGACGAAGGGTTTTTTGAAAAATGTTGATATTAAGGCAATTTTGAAGCTAGACCTACGAAAATTAGTATTTGGTTACTCGGTCAGACATAAAGATATACGTGTTTCAGCATTTTTAGAAATTCAACCACTAATGTGGTAAAAGAGTGGACGTAAGTTTTTTTGGAAATAAATAATTACTACAGAACTACTGAATAATTTTTGATGCTACATCAGCGGCAGTTGGTATTTGACTTCTCGATTGGAAATAAAAAATTACGTGTTTCATTGTTTTTGAAAACTGACCCCTAATGGTCTGAAACAGGGGATGAGATTTATGAAAGTATTTTACACTGAAGAGTCAAAGAAACTGGTAGACCTGCCTAATATCGTGTAGGGTCCCCGCGAGCACGCAGAAGTGCCCCGACACGACAGTGGCATGAACTCGACTGATGCCCTGAAGTACTGCTGGAGGGAACTGTCACCATGAATCCTGGAGGGCTGTCTATAAATCCGTAAGAGTGCGAGAGGGTGGAGAACTCTTCTGAGCAACACGTTGCAAGGCATCCCAGATATGCTCAATAATGCCCATATCTAGGGAGTTTGGTGGACAGTGGAAGTGTTTAAACTCAGAACTGTGTTCCTGGAGCCACTTTGTAGCTATTCTGGACGTGTGGGGCGTCACATTGTCTGCTGGAATTGCCAAGGCCGTCGGAGTGCACAATGGACATGAATGTATGCAGGTGATTAGGCAGGATGCTTAGGTACGTGTCACTTGTCAGAGTCGTACCTAGATGTGTCAGGGGTTACATATAACTCCAACTGCGGATCCTCCACACCATTACAGAACCTCCACCAGCTTCAACAGTCCCCTGCTGATATGCAAGATCCATGGATTACTGAGATTGTCTCCATACCCGTAGACGTTCATCCACTCCATATAATCTAAAACGAGACTCGTGCGATCAGATAACATGTTTCCAGTCTTCAACAGTCCATTGTCGATGTTGACGAGCCAAGCCGAGGGGTAAAGTTTTGTGTGGTGCAGTCATCAACGATACACGAGTAGGCCTTCGGTTCCGAAAGGCCATATCGATGACTTTTCATTGAATGGTTCACTCTCTGACACTTGTTGATGGCCCAACAGTCGTCGTCGGTCCCATTCTTGCAGGATCTTTTTCCGGCCGCAGCGATGTCGGAGATTTGATGTTTTACCGGATTCCTGATACTCACGGCACACTCGTGAAATGGTGGTACAGGAAAGTCCCCATTTCATTGTAACCTCTGAGATGCTGTGTCCCATCGCTCGTGCGCCGACTATAACAGCACATTCAAACTCACATAAATCTTGATAAGCTGCCATTGTAGCAGCAGTAACCAATCTAAGAACTACGCCAGACGCTTGCTGTCTTATATAGGCATTGCCAACCGCAGCGCCATATTCTGCCAGTTTACATTTCTGTGTAAGTGTATGCGCACTCCTATAGCAGTTTCTTTGGCGCTTCAGTGTATTACGAAAGCATTGTTAAAGCTAAATCTATGAAAATTTAAGTTTGGCTTCTTAGTTACAAAAGAAAAGAAATAGGTGTTTCATTGTTTTTGGAAATTCAACCTCTATGGGGTTGAAACGGGGGATGAAAATTTTTAAGAAAATATTTCATTGTGCAACCTTTTTTGGAGCTAAATCTGTGATAGTAAAACATGCGCAAGTAATTGTTTTTGGAAATACAATCCCTATGGGGGTGAAATAATTGGTGATACGTTTTATAGAAATATGTCGTTGCGAAAGCTGAGTCTTTGAAAATTGGTGTTTGGCTTCTCGGTTAGAGATGAAATTCAACTCCTAAGGGGATGAATTAGAGTGAGACTGATTCATTCACTCATCACTGCCCAGCCGAAACCGCTACGAATAGAATATAAAAGTTAGGAGTTGGTGTGGATCTTATACTGTAGGCATCGTTTAAGAAGCTATTGTCCGAAATTCCCCTCCTAAGGGGGTGAAACAGGGGATGAAAGGATTTTTGAAAGCATGTCGCCATTAAGGTAATTTCGAAGCTAGAACTACGAAAACCTGTATTTGGTTTCTCAGTCAGAAAATAAAAAATACATGTTTCAGCGTTTTTGTAAATTCAGTCATTAAGAGGGTAAAATAGTGGATGCAAGTTTTTTTGAAAATAAGTAATTCCTACAGAACTACTAAAGAATTTTTAAGGCTACATCTATGACAATTGGTATTTGACTTCTCGGTTAGAAATTAAAAAGAAATACGTGTCTGGAAATTAAACTCCCAAGGGAGTGCAATAGGGAATGAAAATTCGAAAGAAGATATTTCGTTACATTAAAAATATTTAAAGCTCGGTAGCGTTCTCGCTTCCCGCGCCCGGGTTCCCGGGTTCGATTCCCGGCGGGGTCAGGGATTTTCTCTGCCTCGTGATGGCTGGGTGTTGTGTGCTGTCCTTAGGTTAGTTAGGTTTAAGTAGTTCTAAGTTCTAGGGGACTGATGACCGTAGATATTAAGTCCCATAGTGCTCAGAGCCATTTGAACCATTTTTAAAGCTCGATGTATGCAAAATTGTTATTTCACTTCTCTGTTAGATAGAAACAAATATTTGTTAAGGGATGAAAGTTACTATGTAAATATCTACACAAGAACACGAAAGGCATGGTAAACAAAAAATTTGGGCTCCAGGTACCAGAATTGCTTTTCGGTCTGAAGTACATTCGGAAAAGACCATGCTTATATGGCCTTAATTGGCGTGAAAAGCTTAGAAGGTGTTGCAATTTGTGAACAATATAGAAATTGGATTAAATAAAAACAAGAAAACATCTCTGCAGGCCTTACAGTGTACACGAACGAAGCAGCGAGCACTACGCTAGTGATTTACACACCCGCCGATGATTGTGTACGTGTAAGAAGTTACACTGACAACTGATCGCGTCTTCTGGGTGCTTCACTTTTCTTGTGGGGTAGTAGACAGGGTGAAGAAATACTACTGCACTTGGAGATCGGCATGTGATTCCTGATACAGATTCAAGTCAAAAGTTTAACTACCGAAACCAGATGCGGTGCATAATGAAAACACGTGTATGAAAAGAAGGAGCCGGCAGCACTGTCACATCGCGCAGCCCACTGAAATGTACAGAGGAACGCATATCACCGTGCACTATCGTACTAGATATCGGAGCTCACTGAGTAAACTGCTAGGGCATCTAAACACACATCCACCATCGAACTACGGTTCGAATGCTCGTCAGGTTCGTATTTTATCTGTTTGGATGCCCGTTCCCCTAGTTCCCGTCGTTTATAAGCAGGCCATCATTTCTCATATGGCAGTAGCCTGTCACATGACAGTGGAATTCATGAAACTGCATGCATGTGTCTATTAACCGCGCGGTGCGCAACCGTTACTGCTCCTGTAAAGTTTAAATAGGGCCGGCGTTGCGATGGAGTACAGAAACGATGAATACGTCGATATGCTGGCTGCTCCGATAACCAAACTGCTGCTTTTGTTGAATAAAACGTTCTCGGTTTTCAAGCCGCGTCAATTCGAATAAAATCTTCGAGCTTTCGTTGATCATCCCCGCCCTCGTCGTCAGGAGTCCACTGACTGCCGGGGTGCTACAGTTTCTCGCTTATATAGGCTTGATTACATCAGCAGCAGCCAATTAGATAGACCCAATGTGGCGCGAGCGCGTAAGTCGACCAGGGCAGCTAGCGGAGCTATTGTCCATGGCAGCACTGGTGACGTCAGGTGGCGCCAGGGGCAGGCGCCACGTTACAAACTGCAGCATCTGTCTTTGCTTTCTTTCGATGTCCAACGCCCGCCCCCATGCCCCGCTGAGTGTGTACCCATGGTCTCTGTTGAAATTCTTGTTGTTTAAACGGATCTCGGCCGCTTCCTATACAACGGAGTCCCAATATGTAGATGCATAAGCCAACACTTTTGTATTTTCGAACTGTATTTTATATCTGTTTTCTAGGCAATGATCCGCTATGGCCGACTTGTCAAGCTCCCTTTGCTTTATATGGCGCTTGTGCTCAGTACAACGCTCCGCAACCGCGCGAATTGTTCGTCCGATATACATGCTGCCACATTCACAGGGTACACAATACACACCAGACACTCGAAGAGCAATGTCGTCTTTAACAGGGCGCAACATATCTAGTTTCTTGGGGGCGGGCCAGAACACTGGTCTTAGCCCATTTTTCTGTAGCAGACGTCCTAACTTTCTGCTAGTTGCTCCATAGTATGGCAGGAATGCAGTCCATTTGGCCTCTTTTACTGATTCACCAGATGTCTTTCGTCGGTGGCCCTTGAAAGCGTTTGCGATGTCTCTTTTGCTGTATCCATTTTCCCCGAAAACACGTTTTAAGTTCTGCGATTCAGACTGTAGGTGGTCGTCGTCAGAGATAATCTTGGCTCTATGAACCAACGTGTTCAAGACCGCTTTCTTGTGTACAGGGTGGTGGAAACTATTGGCGTTCAAGTACCGATCAGTGTGTGTTGGTTTCCGGTGCACTGAATGACCAAGCTGGCCTCCTGCCTTCCGCTCAACCAAAACATCCAAGAATGGTAGCTTGCCATGGTTCTCCATCTCGACAGTAAATTTAATGTTGGGATGGACACCATTCATGTGATCGACGAACTGCTTTAGTGTATCTTCACCATGAGGCCATATCAGGAAGGTGTCATCAACGTATCGTGCTATTGCTGCTGCTGCTGCTACGTATGCTGCACGGTACCCTCAAAGGCACCATCCCGATAAGAATATTTTTCGTCGCCTGGAGCAACGCCCTCGGGAAACTGGTAATCTTCGACCACAGGTAATGGAAAGAGGTCGTCCAAGGATCAGACGTACTCCCAAAGCAGAAGACGTGATTCTTGAAACTGTTCACGAGTTACCTCGGCGAACTACCCGCTGTGTTGCACGGCAATTCCATATATCTCAAAGGCTGGTTGTTGAAGTGTTGCGTAATGAAGAACTGCATGCATATCATTACGAGTTAGCTCAACACCAGCTGCCACAAGATCGCATTCGACGAGTACCCTTTTATCAACGGCACTTGCTCCAAGTCGAAGACATCGAAAACTTTGTAAATAAGGCATTTTAACTGTATCTACTGTTGTTTTCTAGTCCGCAGCTCGTGGTCGTGCGGTACCGTTCTCGCTTCCCGTTCCCAGATTCCCGGGTTCGGTTCCCGGCGGGGTCAGGGATGTGCTCTGCCTCGTGATGGCTGGGTGTTGTGTGATGTCCTTAAGTTAGTTATGTCTAAGTTCTAGGGGACTGATGACCATAGATGTTAAGTCCCATAGTGCTCAGAGCCATTTGAACCATTTTTTTTTTTAATTTTCTATTGGCTATATTTGTGTCATGGACGAAACAATGTGGTCGTTTACATATGTTAGAAGTTCGTGATATGTCTTAATATTTAAATAAAGGTAACAGTGACAGAAAGAAATACACAAGATACAGCATTTTGGAAGCGTAGATTGGATACAGTTCGATGCTTTAACTGAAAATAACGTTTGGCTCGAATGCGACTCGAACATCGGCGAATCTGCATATCCCTTCCCCTCGGCTCACTGAGCTAATGGAACAGCTCCAGCACAGTGCAGAGTTGATGCCACCTGCTCTTGGCCACGCTGCACGCAGTTACAGTATTGCCAGACACTTGTTTTTTAAATCGCATTTTTATTAAACCAGTTGGCGGGCCTAGGTTTTGCTAGATACACTGTCGTCTTGAATTGGGATGACGAATAGCATGCCGACAACCAAGTGGGGCATTTTTATATTAATATTTGGGTCAACATTCTTAACACTCTAATGTCTTTCTCTAAAACCCTACCCTATGGGGAGAGAGGGAGAGTTTTAGTTTTAGCGAATCAAAATTTACGAAGTAAATAAATATTTTTTATGTATCCGTAACCATTTTCCACTCAAAAATGAGAACATGGATTTTCTTGAATTACAGAGCCAGCTACCAAGAATCAAAACAAATGTTTAAGACAAAATATACCTAATTTTTTATGTAGAATCTGATTCTGCAATAAAACATGGGGGTTCCCATTTGAAATTTTAAAATTTCCTCCCGCCCCGCCCCCAGAGGACTGGGGTGGCGGGCTAATTTTAGCACCAGTAGATGTCCCCCTCGAAAATAATCAACTTTGGATTCTACACATTTTTTCGTGTGAAGCTTATTTTTCGAGTTATTCTGGTTTGTGGACTTAAAATTTACACCCTATATATACGAAGGTCACTCCAAAAGAAATGCACACTATTTTTGTAAAAATACAGTTTTTATTCTGCGTGTGTGAAAGTTTTACAGTGTGTAGATACATCCTTCCCGCTTGTTTTCATACTTAGTTCAACCTGTTCCCGTGAGTGGCGCCGTCACAGCATGTCTTCATGATGGCTGCTACACTTGACGTTCGTCAGAAGCAACGTGCCGTCATAGAATTCCTGGGATGCGAAAACGAGACAGTGGGAAATATCCACAAGAGGTTGAAAAAGGTGTATGGAGACGCTGCTGTCGATCGCAGCACAGTTAGTCGGTGGGCAAGCAGGTTACATGATGAAAGCTGGCACGGAAATATTGAGGATTGTCCTCGCAGTGGCAGGCCTCGTACTGCACAAACTCCAGACAATGTGTAGAGAGTCAACGAATTGGTGACTGCTGACAGACACATCACAGTGAAGGAATTGTCACGCTACGTTGGGATAGGGGAAGGAAGTGTTTGCAGAATACTGAAAGTGTTGGCATTAAAAAAGGTTTGTGCCAGGTTGGTTCCCAAATGCTGACAGTGGCACAAAAAGAAACAAGAAAAACGGTATGCAGCGAACTTTTGGAACAGTACGAGAATGGTGGAGATGAATTTCTTGGAAGAATTGTGATTACCATCTCTTTGAGAAACTGAAAGACTGTTCGTGGAACAAGGTTTGAAGATGATAACTCCCTTGTGCACGCTGCCAAACAATGGCTCCAACAGATTGGTCCAGAATTTTACCGTGCTGGTGTGCAGGTGCTGGTTCCAAGATGGGGTAAGGTAATTGAGAGGGATGGAAATTATGTGGAGAAATGAAAATATTGTTCCTAAAGGATGTATCTACACACTGTAAAACTTTCAAACAAGTAGAATAAAAAATGGGTTTAAAAAAATAGTGTGCATTCGCTCGTATATATATATAGAATGTGTAAGGAGCGAGTTAATTTGGAGTGCATAGTAAATGTGGTTGGTTTTCGGTACTTTGGGGGGCAGTGCAGGCAGACTCTGACCTTGTCCGCGCAGCGCGGAATGTCCTCCTCGTCGAGCAGCACGTGGAAGCCGCCCGCGACTCGCAGGAAGGCGGCCAGCTGGCGCACCACGGCCACGTGGCCGTCGCTCGCGTGCCTGTACACCAGCAGCACCGTCGTGGCGGCCTTCCCTGCAACAGCGAGCAGTCGGCGTCTACATGTCTACAGCACAGACTACGCACTAGGGGCAGCTCCGCACCGGCGTCCTAGTGTAGAAAGCGATCCGCCGGACATCGCCGTTTTAACAGCTTAGCTGACACCGATCCTAATGGAATTCTGATGTGTTCGCTGACAAGTGCAGAAATCGATTACTGTACTGTCGGATTTCGGAGAGGTTCCTTTACACAGTGGAAAAAATAATCACCCCATTGCTAACATTTTCCTACACCTGGCAATAGGAGCTGAATTAACGGCAACTCAGTTGTAAAAGTTTAAGCCGTCGGCACACGGAGCGTGCATCCAAACGTTGAGCGTTGAGCGTGCCGAGTTTCTGACGTCATAGCGTGGAATAGCACGCTCGGGAGTCTTTCCGAACGTGCAGAGCAATATCTCGCATGTCAGATATTCTGAGCGTGCGTCTGAGCGTTGACCAATGAGATGGCACACCGCCACCTACGTCACACACACGCCGTCTCCCTTCAGTACAGAGTTGTGAGGCGCCATTATTTTCATTCATTTCAAGCC
Organism: Schistocerca nitens; assembly: GCF_023898315.1. NCBI lineage: Eukaryota > Metazoa > Arthropoda > Insecta > Orthoptera > Acrididae > Schistocerca > Schistocerca nitens. The sequence goes on along the minus strand of NC_064615.1, from coordinate 265,530,967 downwards.
TATATGTATATATGCCGTTTCTGTACACCAGCAAATTGAGAATCGCTGGAAAACCCGTTGTTAACTGTGTGATTCGTTCCAATAAAATAATGAGAAAGATCATATTCGTGGCAAAAGTACTATCGTAACTTGCATATTATGAGAGTAGGCTATTTGAAGGCAGCGACATACTGAAGATCCACCCAAAACGTATTGTTCTTGTTACAATTTGTTATAATTAAATTTCAATTAGTAACATATCTACGATTACGCTTTTCAGCAAGGGGTAACATAATATGATTATATAAAAACGATATGATGTTGATTTAACGCAATGAGTAGCGTCACTGCCGAGTATTGCGTCAATATTTGGGCGGTGGTTCCCGTCATGATACTTCCAAATTTTTTTTCCTAACTTTGGCGTTTTTGTTAGATTCTGATACTTTATTATTAGTTTAATATAAATATATACTATAATATTTGATGTTATGTAAATATAAGTTCTACTTTTTTGAGGGGTGACTTTGTTCGATTGGCTTAATCTACAGGACATCTTGCGCTACTTGTATAAAGATATTTTGCTCCTTTTTCTTTTACGCTTCGTAATTCACATGTTGCAATGATTCTGCTACTGGGTAGGAACAGTGATCATGTAAGACTGACCTTGGGGTTTTACTAAAATGTGGGAATGATGAAATAATGTTTATCTTATGCGGAGAAGTATTCCAACTTTGTACCGCACTGTTTGTAATGGAACTTTCATAAGCCTATGTCCTTATTGACTGGACATGGTGCTTTCCTTTTCGTGGACGATGGTGGAAATGTGCGTTTTAATAGAGCTAACGTGGGAATTTTTCGCGCGCCCCTTGAGTAAACTGTGTGATTTACGAGCTAGAAATATCCCTCAACTGCCGCTGGAGTGCGCTGCGATCGCGTATACCACGTTGGGGCCCACGTACCGTATGCACAAGTCGCATCGTTCCTGAGCGTTCAGCAGCTCGTTGAACTCGGCACGCTCAACGTTAACGTTCGACAGCACGGTCCGTGTGCCGACGGCTTTAGGCTACGGAGACCACTGGCGGACAAATTTCTCACTGTAGAAGTTATGAGGAGAGAACTCAAGGAAAGAAAGTTTAGAATAATGGATGGAGGAGGAGGAGATTAGTGTTTAACGTCCCGTCGACAACGAGGTCATTAGAGACGGAGCACAAGCTCGGATTAGGGAAGGATGGGGAAGGAAATCGGCCGTGCCCTTTCGAAGGAACCATCCCGGCAATAATGGATGGCTGGGATCCTACTGGTGTAGGAGTTGAGCATTTACAGAAATACACCCTTCGCTATCACAGAGTCCAAGGTGCTTCACAACCATTGTTGCACGCCTCAGCTTCAAATAGTGGCTGCTGTAAGAAATATCTGCACATACTGGTCTTACCCCGTCCCCTTAACCACACAGGTTGATAAGACGAGTACACCCACACTGCTAATCGTCCAGTCGAAGAAGATCCGGCGCGGTGGCTGAGGTGGTTAACTGTTTCAGCAGAAGCCGGAAGATAGTGTATCACTTTGGAAGATAAAATTGTTTCTGATCGCTGCCAAACTTTGGAATCAGTGCTGTGTGCCAGTACGCCGACAACCGCCAGTCTGCAGATACGAGTCAGTGTGAGTAGGTTTTCTGTAAACTGCATGTCACATCCACCTTCCTCCTGACCAACACATCAAGGAAGCGAAGACAGCCATCCCTAGGTTATACGGCTCCGTAAGGTCCACAAGGTTCCTCTTCGATTTTGAGTAACATTGGTCCGCCGGCATATCGTGTAGGAAAACACCTTGCTACTCTGTCGAGCGCTGTAGAACGTCGGTGTGAGCACCACATTAATAACTCGGCGGATTTCTTACGTCGATTACAGGGAATCCGACTGAATGAATTTAATATTACAGTAAGTTTTGATGTGGTCTCTCTCTTCACTCGTCTTCCTCTGTTCAGTTACGGTTGATTGAGGTTAGGTTTGGTGCTGAATTAACGAACCTATTTCGACATTTGTCACTTTTTACGCAATGAACAATACTACGAGCAGACAGATGCAATTGTCATGCAAGATCATTGTCACTTGTTATTGCCAATTTGTTTATGGAACATTTCGAGGAACGTCCCCTGGAGTCGCTTCCTTTGAAACTTGCATGTTTTTTTCAGATATGTAGAAGATACTTTTGTTGTTTCTCCTCATGGAACTGAGTGTTTGAACGACTTTTTAGAACACCTGAATTCAGTTCACCCGAATATTTGTTTCACAATGGAGGTGGAAAAAGATGGCTGTCTTCGCTTCCTTGATGTGCTGGCAGGAGGAAGATGGATGCTATTTTGGGACATGCACTTTATAGGAAATCTACTCACACTGACTTGCACCTGCAGACTGATAGTTGTCACCATCCGGCTCAGCGTGAAGGCGTACTTCGTACCTTGGTTCATTGGGCCCATGTCATCTTGGACCGTGACAAGTTTTCAGCTGAGTTAGTCCAGCTCTAAGTCACCCTCCGCCAGAATCGTTATAGTGAAAGACAGACCAAACGTGCGTAGCGCTATCGATCGACTGTGCACAGTGCGAGTGATGATAATAAACCGAAGTGGCACCAAAGTCTGCGGCCTTTCCGTCTTATGCTGGGAGCGTTTCGAATAGGATTGGTCTGTTTTGCGGAAATATAATGTGAAGTGTATTTTTCGAGCACCACCTAAGATCTGGGTCCTTTTAGGTTCCGTAAAGGACGATCTTCGTTTGCGTAAGGCGGGATTCTACCGTATTATTTGCAGTTTGCCATATCAAAATTGGTCTAACTATCAGGACTGTGGAGGACCGATGTACTGAGTATAAGCGGCACACACTCTTACAACAGCCGAGCAAATTCGCCATGCAGAACATTGACTTGGTATCCGGTCATCCTCTGGAATATAACAAAATGGAGATTCTGAAACGCACTTCCAGCTTTCGGGGTGGTGTTATTAAGGAAGCTGCTGAAATTAAATTAGCAATGGCGGTTTTTGTTTAATTCCTGCATGGAATCTTGCTCTCTCCCTTGTTAAAAAACAGAGGGACAGAGTTAATGCTACCTCACTCTCTGATTGTTAGTTTCGCTACCGATAACTTCTGACGCCCGTCATCTTTGGTTTGTAATGGCACTGGTGCTTTCAGTGTGTATGTGTGTGTGTGTGTGTGTGTGTGTGTGTGTGTGTGTGTGTGTTTTATGTTTCCGGAATTTCTCTGAAAACCGAACTATTAAGTTCGCTTGCATGTCGCTTACTTGCTGTAGTTTTGCCTTGGAAGTGGCACTGTGTGCTTCTGTCGAAATAATGGCGATTGTCGACGGCGTCACCCGGCTGCATTCCCTTAAGTTACTTCAACAAGAAATGAATTGATGTGATACCTCTTAAGAGCGAAATGTGTGTGGTCTACTCTCATAACCTAGTTAACGTCGGGGAAGAATTACAGGCTATGCAGACCTACATATTTGTCGTCAACTTGGCAATCCGCCGTTGGTAGAAAGATGTCCAAAAGGTAAGGACAAAAGTGACTTTTGGATTATGTAACATAACTCGATGAAACATGGACCACACATAGAGAGAACTGCTACAGTATAGTGCTAAAGATAACTGAAAGAAATACGCCACGCAATGGTAAAAAAGAAAAAAAACATAAAAAACGATCCGGATAAGTGCTAATAGCATTCGCGCGCTGAAGGGTCCATAAACTTAATTGTGTACATCAATAATAATCTGGCGTGGTTCAGTGGCCTGGTGTGCAAGTCTTTCTATTGGATACCACATCGCCAACTTATGTGTCTTTAAAATACACGAGTTCTCAAACAAGGTAAAGGGGACCTACAGTTTAACTTGGGATCCGAGCCACGTGTTGTTTCTGGCGCCACCTCAGATCGTTGAGAGATGAAGCGTACGTTAAAACGAAGACTGAAAAGCTCATGGTCCAACCGGGATTCGATCCTGCTGACTCCGTTTCCAGGCATGTGCTTTACCGCTTTTCTTTCCTTTTTTTACTTTCTATTGTTGGTTTTTAATTTAAATTTCTTCTTAATTTTGAACTAAATGATAAGGAAAAATTTTCCATTTAGTAGTACCGAAAAAGAAATGTAATAATGCAGTCAAGTTCCTTTTGATGGTTGTATATTCCTTCAACGCTAAAAAGTAATTTTTCCTTCTTCTGAAATCCTTCATGTCTTTCTTCCTTCTAAAAGTGGTGGCACAGTGTCTAGCACATTGGACTCGCGACCGGCGAGAAGAGAAAACTTAGTGGAAGAAGAGAAAACTTAGTAATAGGTGATGTCACTTTGGAAGCTGTACTGATGTTTGCACGAAAATGTTTTGTAACGATCACTCACTTTGTTCTTCTGGCGTGCATTAAGGAAACCCACTGCAGCACGTCCACATGCACCAACGACCATCTGGTAGGTGTCGACCTCGCAGGTGAAGGAATGGAGTGCCCTGCTACATGAACTTTTTACTAGCTCTGTGACCAGCATGGGAGCATGTCGACGAGCATGCACTGCCGTCCATGATGACCACACGCTCAATTAGGAACCATGTCCCGACTTTTTAGTGTTCTAGGCGCTTCAGTCCGGAACCGCGCTGCTGCTACGGTCACAGGTTCGAATCCTGCCTCGGGCATGGATGTGTGTGATGTCTTTAGGTCAGTTAGGTTTAAGTAGTTTTAAGTTCTAGGGGACTGATGACCTCAGATGTTAAGTCCCATAGTGCTCAGAGCCATCTGAACCTTTTTTTTTTTTAGTGTTCAGGGAAACACCGTAAGTCGTGGCGACTTCAGGTTAATTGTTGTAGTTGAATAAAAGTGTCATATCTGTTCATTTCATTGCGTATTTTTTTCAGTTACCTTCTATACTACACTGTAGTAATTCTTTCTATATTTTAAGGTATTGACACATCACGCAAAAGCTAACTTGAGTCCTTAATGTTGGCGCACCAGTGTATAAAGCTACCAGTGAACCCTAAACAATGTTATACCAAAATCGTTAACCATTTGTTTCTATTGTATTATTAGTTATTAACAGCGCTCAGCGCTGACGAAGTAGATTCATACGGAAACTGAAAGGCTGCCTCAATATATCCATCTACCTCATCACCTCGATATATTTAACATCTATGTCCTGCTATCTTTAACAGGCCTCATCTTCCTAAGCTACAACTCCATCTGACATGCTCTCTATTTATTAAATCTCCATCACTTATAAAGTTTCTCCTCGACCTTACACAAGTTACAGAATTTGACATTTCCCCTTATCGTGCAACATAAGTGCGAGTATGAAGGATGGGTATTGCTTAGTTTGGGTGTCAGTCATCTTATTGCTTACATAGCAGACACTTCTTTTCGACGAAATTCTTTCGCTGAAAGAAAACAATTAAGTATCAGTGTGAGAAGTAAAATTTTCGAACTGCCCAATGGTTGATGTCTGCAATCTCCTCCAAAACCCCTGTATCGATTTCAACCAAATATGGCACAGAAACAGCAGGCCTCATGAGTATCAGCAGTTTTGGATTTATAACATCCTAGCTCCAGTAAGGGTAGAAATAGGATAAAAATGTGTTTTTTGTAGCCACTGGCATATAGGTTGTCTGGCCCCTCCCGCCAGAGATTTGAGTCCTCCCTCGGGCATGGGTGTGTGTGTTGTCCTTAGCTTTAAGTTAGCTTAAGTAGTGTGTAAGTCCAGGGACCGATGACCTCAGCAGTTTGGTCCCTTAGGAATTCCTGTATGATAAGCATATTGTGTAGGAACAGTTTTGGCTACCTGATAGATATGCTTTTTAGGACAGCCTACAAGTCAGGAGTAACGAACTGTTTTCCAGTCCCCACATGCATGCTGCCTTGCACGACAGGCATGTTGTGCTGGAATAGTATCAGCCTATCTTATCGATCTGCTTTGCTCAGCAGCCTATACATGAGGGTCAAGAATGGGTTTCTTAGCTCCTGGTGTGTAGCCAGCCCTCCATGAGACGTGTAGAGTGTTGAAGTACCTGGATAGAGGGATGGAAAGAGGGAAAGGGAGGCAGGAGAGGATGGACAGATAGAAGATGGAAGGAGGGCACAGACAGAGACAAGAGAAGGAGGTCCCAGAGAGGGGAAGGAGACAGTGAGTGTGGAGGAGGAGACAGTGGATACCACAGAGAGGGGACAGACGAGATCAACAGAGAGAAATGGATGAGGAGGGGATGGCAGATGAGGGGAGAGGAGAAGAAGATTAAAAAAGGGGAGGAGGGGATAGAGCAGAGGGGTGATGAGGGGATGGACAGATGAAGTGAGAGGAGTAGATGGTTTGAGAGAGGGGTGGAGGAGATAGAGGAGTGAGGAGGGGAAGGACAGAGAGATGCGAGGAGGAGATGGTGAGAGAGACGGACAGGAGGATACAGAAAGAAAGAGGGAGGAGGAGAAGATGAAGAGACAGAGGGAGTGGCGAGGAGAAGATAGTGTGGGGAGGATGAGGTGGACAGAGTGACAGTGGAAGAGATGGAAACGAGCAGGGGGTAGATGTGAGCAATTATGTGTTGAATGCACATGCAGGTGAAGCTACAGGAAACAGGCTAGTAAAATTTATGAAGCACAGTTATAGCAAGTTCAAGCACATGATAATAATTACTTACCACATACTTTATGTTAAAATTATATGAAAACCTAATGAAAAGGTTTTTATAGCCTCTAACAGCCACTGCCCACCATGACCGCTAGAATGTCGACTAGTGGGTGGTGGCTCTAATGCGTTTGGCCCCCAACTGAGCTTGGATGACAGATAAGGGTATGTCATTCCATGTCAAAGTTGATCAGTTGCGGTAGTGGTGGCGTGCCAGTCTGACGGCAACCCACGATCAGATGTTCTTAGTGGGTGATAGATTTGCAGAAAGTACTGGCCAAGGTAACAGGTGAACCCCCTCTGTACCGAGGCCTGTCAATATAGCACAAGCAACATGAGCTCTCACATTATCTTGTTAAAAGACAACTTTATGGAGACCTCGAAGATAGGCACACCTACAAACCTGAAAACGTCAGAAATGTGCTGTCCAAAATACCAGATATGCGAACCAAACGTTATGGAATTGAGTAACCAATAGCACGCTGTAGTGCTAAATCAAGTGCAGAGACCTTATAGAGAATACAATTTCAACCTGGCAACGTTCGTTTCCTAGGAGTTTCAACACTTGGGTATGTCTATCACGATAGTATAGAGAATACTAAAACTAGCCTCTGTGTAGTGCTGTCATTGGGCGCAACAGTGTCAGTGCAACCCCCCCCCCCCCCCCGCCGCCCTCCCCCCCCCCCCTCTGATAGCACGTCCAAGGAAGCCTCAACAATGTCACTGTGCTGATTGTCCATGGTACTGTATACATCGTCCTTGGTGCAAAACAAATTCATTTCCATACTCAATGTATGTGAGGTGGCTGTTCAATCCTGCACGGCTGAGAGAGGAATGTGTTGATCCTCTCAGGTGCTAGTCCAGTGGTGCCACTGAGAACCTGCATGCCATTGAGGAACGCCCTCTGCAACCCGTCGATTCCACATTAGCATGGCAATCATGGGGTTCCGACCTAGGTGAGCAGAAATGTCGATGAACGATAAACCACAGTATCTTCAGGACAACATCTGACCACTGACAGATTCTGAAACTTGGGTGTCACATGTTTAACCTCGTTAGGTGAAGCATAACACGATCTTCTCGCGAATGCGATTTCAGATATTTACTCGTAAGCAATCGGCGCACGGGACAAGTTAGCTAATGTTGACGTGGGGTTCTGCGAATTTTGTGACGTCACTTTCTGTTACTTCTCGTTGAGGAGCCATTTCGTAAGGTGGAACACAAAATAAGTTCTGCGATATTTCGGCAACGTGCTATATAAAGTAAAACCAATAGGAATGAAAAACGCTCCCTACTTCACAGGCAGTAAGTAAAATGCCATACTCTATTTGTCGGGTTCAGCAGAAGCCTATTTTCGATGGGTTTTACTTTATATGTTACACCCTATGAGTATATACTGTTTCTAATCACTAGAACATTGAATGTGTCGAAAACGAATCGTTATTTGTACGATTTTTTGTAATAAAATGATGGAAAACGACATATTGGTGATTAAAGAATTTTCCTGTTTAGTTATTTTCGCGTTATAGTTCGCCTGTTATTAAAGTAAGAAATTTCAAGGCAACGACTCATTGAAGATTCATGAAAACATGTCGTTCTTGTTAGCGTTTGTTATAACTGAGTATCAATAACATTTCGGCAATTAAAGCTTCAGAAGACTAACACTAAATACGAAGCTGCTAGCAGTTGGGTGTAAGCATAGAGTAACTGTTTGAGGCACTTCCAGAACCGAGGGTGGATCTCTAGAGGTTTGCGTCCTGCTGCATACATCTTTTTTTTAAATCTGTGCATTTTCTGAAAGGTTGTGAGAGTTTTCTATGAAATTAATAGAAGTGCTTTCCGCAATATTTATGTTACGTAAATATAGGCCTAACTGCACTCTCTGTCAGGAGTGAGTTGGTTCGATTTGGTAACCTTTTATAGGCTGATGTCCATGCTGAGCGGATATGTATCTTTCATTTTTGTTTTATTACACGTTCGCGGACACCACATAGAAGTTTTTATTTATGTGCACCACAGAGAGAACAATATGAATAGCATATGGCCAAGAAAGGAGATGTGTGTTTGAAAAGAGCTTATATAGGAATTCTATGCACATCTATTTTCGCGAACGAACTGTGTGGTTTGCGGAACAAATAAAGCGAACTGCCGCTAGAGAGCGGTGGGAGTGCAAAATCACGTTTACCAGTTCGTTCTGTCTGCCGACGATGTTGTCTCGTGACGCTGAATATCCCGTCTGCGTGCATGTCAACGTTAGCTGCGTCGTCCCGTGTGCCAAGTAGAGATGGGCAGACTCGTTTATCCTTGGGAACTGGTTCATTGGTGATCGCTCTTTTTTGGGAACCGTTCATTTTTACTCGTTCACCGTTCATTTGTGCATAGTATACGGTTCTTATGAAAAACTGAAAGTTAGTAGCACAGGTGACTGAAGATGGAAGGCGCCAAGAGGGCACTTGCCTCCGTCCTGGAGTACAGAGTTTTCATTCATAACAGAATTCTCACACACTTGTAATTTTCGTGATTGTGCAAAACCTCTCGTTTAGCCAACTGTAGCGTTATGTGCTGATCGCAGTGAAATAACATAAGGTAGCGCACGAAAAACCGGCCCCGAGTACAGACTGCTCGCCAGTTACGCATGATTTGTTGACTGCTACGAGCAGAATAGATAAACACGTAATAATTACGCAGTGAAGAAATAACAAATAAGCTAATGCAAGCAACAACTTCGAAGCAACAGATGACGATTGGTAGGTGACAATGTGTAGTCCAGTACTCGGAGCCGATTTTTCGTGCGCCGCTCTGTGCCACTGGAATAATATTTTAGGAGTTATCATATTCTCTTTCCAAAATGTGACACCAGACACTCGATTATGGAACGCGGACTTCATTCGGTTGTAAGTCGGTCTGCCTCCCATAACAATGAACATTCTCTTTTACCTTGGATAAAAAAAAAGACGGAAAATGTCCACTCGTGTGTGCCATGCCGACTTCCTTTACATGTGTAATAAAAAAATGTTGCCTTTTTACAAGTATTTCTTCTGCCGGTTATCGAAATAGTGAAGTCTGATATGCCGTCTTGCTACCTGAAGAGATTTATTTTTTAACATACCACGTAATTTTTAGTAATTTACGAAACTTTAAAATACATTTTAATTACCGATCATGGACGGTGAATAGAATACGAAAAGAACCAGAAGTTCAGAGTACAAAAGGTATAGAACAGATCTAGAATGGGCGTGCTCAGTGAACGAAACGAACAACTCGATACTGAACTACGAGCGAACTGCGACGAGTGGCCACGCGAAGAAGGACGAGTCCGGCCGAGCCACACCGAGACCAAGACAGACGGGAACGGAACCGAGGCTGCAACGAGACCGGCCGAAGTGCCGCTCCGGGAACGAGACCGACCGTTTCCCTTTCCCGGGAACTAGAAGTAGAAAGCCGCGACCGAAGTGAACTATGAAAGACCGTTCCTTAGAATTCGTTCGTCAATCTTTCCGTTCATCTTGATGAGCCGTTCGTTTGGACCCGTTAGTCCGCGAACGACCCATCTCTAGTGCCGAGGGCTTTATGGAGAATGTAGACGACGTTACTGCTACCAATTCCTGGTGGTTGCAATGAAATGTTAGTCGTCTGCATAGTCAAGTGTGTAATACACTCGATGCCAGTTTGACGTCTGCTGCACGCCGCCTTCACGTCGATGCAGTTTTAACGGCCACCAGTGCCATCTACCGCGGTAGGCGCAGCGCTGCTCACCCTGCTTGTTGGCGGGGTAGCTGTGGGCGCCTCTCCTCCACAGGAACCGTCCCGCCAGCAAGATGGCGGAGGCCATCGCCACCACGCCCACTGCAGCCCACACGTATGACGTGTACACGCTTCTCTCTGCAAAACAACCATCACACATAAAAGGTTATAATGGCTGTACAAACAGCAGAAATTATGACGTACCCCACAGAGAGGGGAAAAATCTAAAATAATCGACTAGTAAAAACTTCGTGGGTAATTTTTTGGTAAGGCTCTCCTTGTGAATGAGTTCATCTTTGGCATGCTAGTCTAAAAGGGGCCCAAACTCCGTGCAGTTCGCACGTTTATTTCCACACACTTACATATATACAGTCGTGAGAAAAGCTATGGTATGTCTCATAATATAGCGTCGTTTGTCCAGCATAGTGCAACAGCTCAAGGTGACATGGACTCAACAAGTCGTTGGAAGCCCCCTGCAGAAACACTGAGCCATGCTGCCCCTACAGCTGTCCATAATTACGAAAGTGTTGCTGGTGCAGGATTTTGTGCACGACCTGACCTCTCGATTATGCCCCATAAAGGTTCGATGGGATTCCTATCGGACCATCTGGATGACCAAATAATTTGGTCGAACAATCCAGAATGTTCTTCAAACCAACTGTGAACAACTGTCGCCCATAAAACTTCCATCGTTGTTTGGGAACATGAAGTCCATGAATGGCTGCAGATGGTTCGGCAAACTCTGGCACTTTTTTTGCGAAGTCTTTAGCGGTTAACTACTAGGATTTCAGTATAATCGCGTGGTGGGGGGCATTCTTTTAGAACTTAGGTTTATACTTTTGGTTCTCCTACAACTGTCATTATCTGGGCTAGATGGGGAATCGCCTAAATTAAGCCAACACACAGTCAGCTACCTGAGTACCAGCCTCTGATGTGTAGTGCACACCTGACCCATTTAGGGGGACCCTACAACTCTCAGCCCTAAGGCTCAAGTCTCGGATGTCACAGCCTAGCTTGTCACAGAACGTTCAGAGTCTCTGGTTCAATCCCGCTGCTCGGCCTAGAACCAAAGGGGCCACGTTCTTCTGGGGAAAATGCAACTGATTATAAGCTACGTTGGAACATCGTGAGCAAGGCTGATATTCTCAACCCTCTCTGCTAGTCGCTGGAATGATCCAAGTACGACCTCGGAGCCCAGACAACAGGCTTTGTTGCAACGTGCCCCACAATCTGTATCTGGTTGGACCCTCCTCCCTCAATGGCTGCCGGAATAGACTATTAAGCTGAAAGAGGCCTCGAACCGTACACTATGAGGGCACCTTGTGCTCATTCCCATCCCTTGATGACATTATTCGCCATACGTTTTAAATCCCTTCCCCTTTTGCATTCTCTGCCCCTTCACTCAGGGCGCAGCAGGTTTTCCACCAGGTGGATCGAGTCCCTCTGGTTCAGTTTCTGACTCAGTGGGAGACAGCACCTGCAGCCTCTTGGTTACTCGGATGGGTGCAACATCCTGAGTTCTTCGTGATCTCTGTCACCCCTGTACAGGACGCCAAGACCTAACGCTGACACATCAGTCACAGTAAAGTGGACGAGTAATGATGGGTTTTGTGTTTTCTGCAAGAGATGCATTGACCACGTGAGAGGATAGTACTTTGGGTATCTTTGGTATCTCTGATGCACAACTCCTGATAGTTCTCCCAACTGCCCATCATAACCATTTTCAGTCAGCGATCGGTTCAGCTGGACCAGAGGATCCAGTTCATTCCATATAAACACAGCCCACACCATTATGGAACCACCACGAGCTTACACAGTGCCTTTTGACAATTTCAGTCCATGGCTTCGTGGGGTCTACGTCACACTCGAACCCTACCATTAGATCTTACCAACTGAAATGGGGACTCATCTGACCAAGCCACGGTTTCCTAGGCGTCTACAGTCCAGCCGATATGGCCACGAGCCCAGGAGAGGTGGCTGCAGGCTATGTCAAGCTGTTAGCAAAGGCACTCGCGTCGGCCGCCTGGTACCATACCCTATGAACGCCTAATTTCTCCGCACTCTCCTAACGGATAGGTTGAGTTGATAGTTCATTGTTGGAGAGACACCATCGCGGTTATAGTCTACGATAACCAGTTATAGATGTTGGCCACAAACGCATCGGGTATACGGATAAATGGCTCTGAGCACTATGGGACTCAACTGCTGTGGTCATCAGTCCCCTAGAACTTAGAACTACTTAAACCTAACTAACCTAAGGACATCACACACATCCATGCCCGAGGCAGGATTCGAACCTGCGACAGTAGCAGTCGCACGGTTCCGGACTGCGCGCCTAGAACCGCGAGGGTATACGGATAGTTGGGGTTGCTTGGGGATGGAGACCAAACAGCGAGGTCATCGGTCTCATCGGATTAGGGAAGGACGGTGAAAGAAGTCGGCCGTGCCCTTTCAAAGGAACCATCCCGGCATTTGCCTGTAGCGATTTAGGGAAATCACGGAAAACCTAAATCAGGACGGCCGGACGCGGGATTGAACCGTCGTCCTCCCGAATGCGAGTCCAGTGTGCTAGCCACTGCGCCCCTTCGCTCGGTATATATACTGATAGTGTTAACCCCCTTAGCATCAGCTAACGCTGAAGATGGCGCACTGTAGCACCGAAACTGGTAGCCATACAATAAATGACATCATACAGACGGATGTAGGTGTAATAAACGTAAGTGAACGGCCGAAGTGCCCCAGTCCTCCAGTTGCAAGGACGAACACACAATAACGGATACGTTCGTCGTAAGCCCCACATTAATTTCTGCGGTTATATCACACAGTGTTGCTTGTCTGTTAGAACTGACAACTCTACTCCAACGCCGCTGCTCTCGGTAGTTAAATGGAGGCCTCCGGCCATTGCGTTGTCCGAGGTGAGCGGTAACGCCTGATATCTGGTATTCTCCGCACAATTTTGACGCTGTGGTTCTCGAAATATGCGTCTAGCTCCAACTACCGTTTCGAGTTCAAAGTCTGCAATTCCAGTCGTGCGACTATTATTACATCGGAAACCTTTTCACATGAATCACCTGAATGCAAATGAGAGCTCCACCAAATCACTGCCCTTTTATACCTTTTATAACCGATACTATTGCCATCTGCATATGTGCACATCGCCATCCCATGACCTTTGTAACCTCACTGTAAGTCTACTCCAGGAATTCCTTTCTTTTTGTATAAAATCACGTGCGTCACATAAATTCATATCGAAAACATAGGTAAAAGAACTTCACGTAAAATTTAAACATGTTTTTCGTATTGGTTTATGAAAACTCCTACTGGTATCGTGATGTGTTTGGAACGTGATATATTATGTAGTATTATACTGTCGTCTATAAAAGTAACTGTGGTTTCGAGAAACTTTGGCCCTAGTATCCTCGTCCACAACCAACATCTCACAAGTTTCGTTGTATATTTACGTGAAAAAGGTATATTTTCGAGAAGTTTCGGGAGCTTGCAAAGTTTTTCGTAACCTACTAGTGATTTATATTTGAAGACATAATAACAAAGAAAAGCTACAACGTCATCTAATGGTACAGATACATGTATGACATAACATGCATGGTAGATGAACCTAAAAACAGAATACAGCAACTACAAAAAGACAAAAATACTGTACACAAAAACATAAAGCTTACAATAAAAGAAGAACAAGAAAGCACACACAATTTTTTAGACATAACCATAAGGAAAGACAATATTAAACACACATTTGGCATATACAGAAAACCCACAACAAGTGACATTATCTTAAATGAAACTTCAAACCACCTACAGAACTGCAAACAAGCAACAATCAGACACATGTTAAACAGGCTAAACACTTCTAATTACCAGAAAGAGTTAGCCACTCTAAAACAAATAGCATTAAAAAGGCCACAAAGAAACAATGGTAGACAAACTAAACAAAAAAAATAAAGAGACATGTAATGAAAAAACGAACCAAATCACACTAACTCGTACAACTTGCACTACAACAAAAAATGGCATACAATGACCCACCACAACAAATTCACTCATAAAATAGGAAACATTAAAAAAAAACAAGGCATAAACATTGCTTACAAAACAAACAATTTCATACAAAAGCACATCCCAAAACTAAAATCAGAACCAGACAGATACCAACAATGACGTATCTATCAGCTCAGTTGCAGAGATTGTGAGAAGATATACATTGGAATGACTGGCAGGAAATTTGACACAAGATATAAAGAATATATCAGAGCATTCAAATACCATACAAATCATTCGAAATTTGCTGATCATCTAAAAGAAGAACACCATAGAACAAGCAATATTGAAAAAGATATGAATATCATGAAAATCAGTAAACTCTTTTCTTTCCAAGAAAATTTCCACTTACAAAATGCATTAACACAAAATAAACAGTTGCTCAGTGACCAGATAAATATAAAATCACGTGAAAAAGTAAAGAGGCTTTTCCATCCTTCACCCCCTCCCACCCCCCCCCCCCACCCCGCACTCACAGTTTCATTTCACTTCTTTCCCTTCATCTTCGCCTCCATCTCACACTCCATCACACTGCTATATACTTATGTCCACTCATCGTGGTTTCCCCCTCCCATAAAAAAAATAAAATAATTCTCTCCATCGCTGTTCCTTCTCTACTCTTACACAGCACTTAAATACACAGAAACATAACTAAATAGAATCACATACATATAATAATCTAATTAAAAAAAATTATAAGTCAATGTAGTGGGAAGGTTATGTTGGCAACACTACAAAACACAAACAGCAACACATACTTGAAGTACAAAAACAAACAGAATAAAGTGGTGTGCATAAAAGTGTGTCATGATAAATGCATAGTGCTGCAGAACATCTAAAAATTAGACCAAAATTGTCAATGTCTAACACAGAAAAACAACCATGTGCTAGCAGACGGCATTTCCCGATGTAAGCAAGAAATCAGCCGAAAAATCACCGTAAGTACAAATCAACCTATTCTTAACGAACTTTTTTTCGATCTAAAAAGCAAATCAAAATGTAAATAACTTAATTACAGACCACTGATGATGCTTTACCTCAGTAAAGCGAAACGCGTCTGGTGAAAAAATCACGCATTTTTGTAGTTGCAGCGACGGATCGAAAATACCCTCACGAATTGTAAAGCAATTACGGACAGTATGGCCACACAAATGCAGAATTTAAAGTTATTTGTTTACTATTCTGTAAAATACTGCACCAGGCATATTGCAACCCCACTGTATTTTCTGTTTCGGGCCGGAGATGAGTTAGTTGCGATTCATACACAGTTGATGGCTATGACTACTGTCAAACGATTAGAAGCTGTCGCGAATCGGTGTGTTGGGAGAACTACCAGTAGTTGTGCACCAGAGATACCAAAGATACCCAAAGTACTATCCTCTCCTGTGGACAATGCCTCTCTTGCAGGAAAAACAAAACCCATCATTACTCGTCCACTTTGCTGTGACTGATGTGTCAGCGTTAGGTCTTGGCGTCCTTTGCACGGGTGACAGAGATCACTAAGAACTCAGGATGTTGCACCCATCCAACTAACCAATAGGCTGCAGGTGCTGTCTCCCACTGAGACAGAAACTGAACCAGAGGGACTCGATCCACCTGCTGGAAAACCTGCTGCACCCTGAGTGAAGGGCAGAGAATGCGAAGGGGAAGAGATCTATCAATCGCCGGTATTTCAAAGGTATGGCGAATAATGCCAGCAGGGGATGGGAAGGAGCACAAGGTGTCCTCACAGTGTACGCTTCGATGCCTCTTTCAGTGTAATGAAGAGTCTGTTCCGGCAGCCATTGAGGGAGCAGGGTGCAACCAGATACAGATTGTGGGGCACGTTGGAACAAACAAAGCCTGTTGTCTGGGCTCCAAAATCACACTTGGAACATTCCAGCCCCTAGCAGAGAGGGTTGAGAATATCACCCTTCGTCACGAAGTTTCAACGTAGCAGACAGTCAGTTGCATTTTCCCCAGAACATAACGTGGCTCTCTGGTTCTAGGTCGAGTAGGAAGATTGAACCAGAGACTCCGAAGGTTCCGTGACAAACAAGGTTGTAACTTCCTCGAATTGAGCCGTAGGGTTGAGAGTTATAGGATCCCCCTAAATGGGTCAGGTGTGGACTAGCCATCAGAGGTTGCTACTTAGTTAGCTGACTGGGTGTGGGCTTAATTTAGGCGATTCTCCATCCAGCCCAGATAGTGACAGCAGTAGGAGAACCAAAAGTATAAACCTAAGTTCCAAAAGATTGTCCCCCGCCACGCGAGTGTATTGAAATCTTAATAGTTAACCGTCAAGGCTTCGCAAAAAAGCTGCCAGAGTTTGCAGAACGCCTGAAAAGCAATGAAGCTCCCATAATACTTGGCTCTGGAAGCTGGTTGAAACCTGAAGTTAACAGTAGTGAGATCTTTGGGCAAAATTTAAACGGATACCGAAAACGTATGGAAATAGGAAATGGGGGTGGTCTATTTGTCCCAGTATACAAGAAACATTCACCGAGACAGAAAGTGAAGCTGCATGTGAGATTGTTTGGGCAAGACTCAGTATCAAGGGTGCGCTTAAAATTGTAATAGGATCCTTCTATCGACTATCAGATGAGACGTGGGACTTAGGGAAAGCAGAAAAGGTGTGGACGGGGCCTAATCAGTTACCGTTGGTTGCACAGAAAACACATACATTTTATTTTAAAAAAACAAAACTCTCAACAATCATTTTTAAAAGATTTTACTACACTGGCGGCTGGAAGCGTTATTAGAAGAATTGCAAGTTATTGTCGGCTGAAGGGCACAATCAATGTTACACACAATCAACGGCTGGAGGCCTGATTAAGAAGGTTCAATATTATTCGTCGGCTGAAGGCCAGAAACAGTTTCAAAATTACCCAACGGCTGAAGGCCTGAATTATCAATAAGGTGGACAATTACACGTTAAAAAAACCAAAAATCCTTTTAACAATCTTAATAACTGTAACAAGTTATAATGACGGCTGAAGGCCTTATCAAGACAGAACTGAAACTATTTGTCGGCTGAAAGCCACGAACAATGTTACAAACAATTAACGGCTGAAGGCCAGCAGCAATTTCAGAATACACAACGGCTGAAGGCCTGAATTACAAGTAAGGAAGACAGTTACGCATTAACAAATACTAAGATATTTTCTTCCTAACAATCAAAACGGTAACAAGCTATAGTAACGTCTGAAGGCCTTATTAAGAAAAAATTGCAAATTATTGGTCGGCTGAATGCCACAAACAATGTTACACACTAGCAACGGCTGAATGCGTGATTAAGAAGGTTGAAAATTATTCGTGGGGAGAAGGCCACAAGCAATTGCAGAATACGCAAGGGCTGAAGGCCTGAATTACAAATAAGGTGGACAATTACACTTTTAAAAAATACTAAAACCCTTTCTAATAATCTTAAGAACTCGTAACAAGCTATGGTGACGGCTGAAGGGCTCGCTAAAACAGGATTGAAAATTATTTATTGGCTGAAGGCCACAAGCAATGTTACAAACAATATAAGCTGAAGGCCTGATTAAGAAAGGATTCAAAATTATTAGGGGCTGAAGGTCACAAGCAATTTCAGAATACTCAACGGCTGAAGGCCTGAATTAGAAGTAAGGAAGGTAGTTGCATGTTAAAATACTAAAATCTTTTTAAAACAATCTTAACGAACTGTAACAGGCTATAGTGACGGCTGCAGGCCTTATTAAGAGAAAATTGAAAATGATTTGTCGGCTGAAGGCCACAAGTAGTGTTACAAACAATTAACGGGTGAAGGCTGGAATTACAAATGGGGAAGACAATAACATGTTTAAACATTAGAGTAAATTTTAAACAATTATGACAACTTGTCCAAATAAGACGGAGTGATCCACAGACAGCGCTCCCTGAATCGACCTGAGGAAGGTGACTACAGCTGTGTAAGCGGTGAGACAGGCAGCCAAGACTTGTACTCACGTAACAGGATGGCAACCCACACTAGGGGTAGCTTAAGCGCCGACCGACCGACTAACCAATCCACCTAACGTCCGATCACCGGTACAACGATGGAATATTTTCAGGCAAGGGCGAAGAGACGGACAGCACCACGTCTTCAAAAACACACTCAAGGCCGAAGGAAATACTAGAACCAAGGTAGACCTCCCAAAAACATATGCACAGTACAATTCAAGAGGCTGTCGAACTACACGCCGTGTCGGACAGCATCAACACGACGGGGAAAGGTACGCTGCCGGAAAAGTTTCCTAACCTCCAGGGCAGGTAATTGGGGCGTTGGCACCCACAAGGCAGAAAATACCACTGGCTGCGCTACACTAATAAGAATAATACTAAATCCAAACTAACATCGAGGAGCAGAAGGCCGCTAATAGCTTCCGCCAACCTGACAGACCACACTCGTTTCAGTTGGTCTCACCGACACTGGGAGCGACAACATGCAAACAACAGCGAGGACTCAAACAGTGGAGGTTTCACTACTGGGCACGGTTCACTCAACTTCAAACGTCCTGGGTTCGGTCGTCGGGTACAGCCCCTCGGTCGGACAGTGCCTGCCCGCCACCAGCGGTCCCGGCCTGCCCCCGCGCTGCGGACCTCCTCTCTGCTCCGTCCCAAGCCGAACTGCCTGACACACACGACGACCTGGAATACTAGCCATGGCACCAAAGATAGTACCACAGTACTGGCTATCGATAACCACTGCTGCTGCCAAACAATACTAGCAACTCAGTGGCACCATTAACACAAGAAGGAATCAAGACGCCACTACCGCTATTACACGACGTCAAGTTATGAACGGCAAGAAAGCGAGCCGCACACAGCTCATCAGACTTACCTCATGATGTAACCGAAAAGTGTAGAGAAAACTTCAGTTCACTTGTATATATTTTCCCTAATCATACTGTGATCGTTGGAGGAGTTTTTAATGATCCAAAAATCAGTTGGGTTAATTATAGTTTTGTCAGTGGTGGGAGTGACAAGACATCCTGTGAAACGGTACTGAAAGCCTTCTCTGAAAACTATCTGGAACAGCTAGTTCGGAACCCCAATCATGGTGGGAATGTATTAGATCCAGTGGCCTGGCCTACAATGACTTGAACTCTTTGAGAAAGTGCACATCGTATCAGCTATTAGTCATCATGACTTGGTTGTGGCAGCGATAATTGCCACAGTACAAAGAGCAACTAAAACAGGTAGAAGGGTATAATTATATGTTTAGTATACTAGATAAAAAAGCAGTAGGTCGTATATCAATGAGGAACTTGAAACTTTAAACACACGAAAGGAGAATGTAAAGGAACTATGCCTCAAGTTTAAAAGAATAGTTGACCAAGCATTCAAGAGATAAGTACCCTGTAGAACAGTTCATGATGGGAGAGATCCTCCATGGCGTAAAGTCACGGTAACGAAACTCCTAAAGAAACAGACTGCTGCATGTTAGGAGTAAAATAAATCATAGGGCTACAGATAGAAGGATGCTGAATGAAGCGCATTTGATAGTCAAGAGAGCAATGCGTGACGCTTTTAATGACTGCCGTAGCAACATTTTGTCAGATGATCTGTCACAGAACCCAAAGAAATTCCGGTAGTATATAAAAGCTGTTAGTGGCACCAAAGTTATTGGTTCAAATGGCTCTGAGCACTACGGGACTTAACTTCTGAGGTCATCAGTCTCCTACAACTTAGAACTACTTCAACCTAACTAACCTAAGGACACCACAAACATCCATGCTCGAGGCAGGATTCGAACGTGAGACCGTAGCGGTCGCGCGGTTCCAGACTGGAGCGCCTAGAACCGCTCGGCCACTCCGGCCGGCCCCCAAAGTTATTGTCCAGTCACTCATGGACAATACAGGGACTGAAATTGAGAGTAGCAAAGCAAAAGCAGAAATGTTTAACTCTGTTTGTGAATTTAATTCTCGTATCACTGAAAAAGTGAGTGACATATATGTTACTGTTAGCGGTATTGAGAAACAGTTGAAATTGGGAAAACTGAACAAATCCGCAAGTCCAGATGGGATCCCTATCAGATTTTATAATGAATTTGCGGCTGAGTTTGGTCCCCTGACAACTATAATCTATCATCGGTCTCTCGAATAAAAAACCGTGGCCAGCAGATGGAAAAACTTAGGTCACATCTGTCTACAAGAAGGGTATGAGAAGTGATCCACAAAACTACCGTCCCATATCCTTGATATCGATTTGTTGTAGAATCTTAGAAAATCTTTTAAGCTCGAACATAATAAGGTGTCTTGAACAAAATTACCTCCTGCTTGCCAACCTTCATGGATTTTACAACATAGATCATGAGAAATCGACCTCGCACTTTTCTCATATGAAAGCCATGGATCAAGGCAGTCAGGTAGATGCAGTATTTCTCGACTTCCGAAAAGCATTTGACTCAGTACCACATCTACGCTTATTGTCAAACGTTCGATCATATGAGGTACCAAGTGAAATTTGTGACCGGACTGAGGACTTTTTGGTAGAGAGGACATAGCATGTTATCTTGGATGAAGAGTCATCTTTAGATGTTGAAGTAATTTCAGTTGTACGCCAGGGAAATGTGTTGGGTCCCTTGCTGTTCATATTGCACATATCGACCTTGCGGACAATATTAACAGTAACCTCAGAGTTTTCGCAGATTATGCAGTTATCTAGAATGAAGTACAGTCTGAAAGAAGCTGCGTAAAGACTAAGAGGTTGGTAAATTTTCAAAGTAGTGCAAGTTTGCTTTAAATGTTCAGAAATGTGAAATTATGCACTTCACCAAAGGAAAAACAAAACATAGTGTCCAATGAAAATCGTATCAATGAGTCAAGTTGGAATCGGCTAACTCATATAAATACTTGGGTGTAGCACTTTTTAGGGATATGAGTCGGAATGATCACATAAGTTCAGTCGTGGGTACTACCGATGCCAGGCTTCGGTTTATTCGTAGAATACTGGGGAAGTGAAATCAGTCTACAAAAAGAGATTGTTTACAAGCCACTCGTGCGAGTCAACCTAGAATATTGTTCAGGTGTGTGGGATTCGTACCAATTAACTAGCAGCGGATACTGAACGTATACAGAGAAGGGCAGCGCGAATGGTCGCAGGTTTGCCAGACCTCCGGGAGAGTGTCACAGAGATGTTGAAGGAACTGAACTGGCAGACCCTTGAAGATAGACGGAAACTGTCCCAAGAAAGTCTCCTTTCCAAGAACCGGCTTTAAATGATAGCTGTAGGGAAATACTACAATCCCCTTCCCCTACATATCACTCCCATAGGGATCGTGAGGAAAACATCAGACGAATTACAGCACGCACAGAGGCATTTAAACGATCATTCTTCCCGCGCTCCATGCGTGAATGGAAGGGAAAGAAATCCTAATAATTCGTACAGTGGGATATAGCCTCTGCCGAACACTTCACAGTCGTTCGCAGAGTATAATGTAAATGTAGAAATTAAAACTGCATAAATTATGGGACTAGGACTTGAATTTGGAACCTTGACTTTTGTGGGTAATCCTCTTACTGACCGTGCCTGTATCATCGTACATTGACCGAAATGGGTGTTACACCGTGAAGGGCGAATCCAATATTTATCAAACTTTGTGGAGATGTTCATGACACACTGAGTATTCTACGGGGCCTTAAGTCCATTGTAAGTGGGCTGCTTCTGTGCTGGCAGCGCTGTGTAGCGCTTTGCATTGGATCTCTGACTGTGATTTCTTTGTAAGAGACTCTGTGGCTGGTTGGACTCGTTGTTGAAGTTAATCGTCAGTAGTGTTGGGCAGTTGGAAGTTAGTCGCCAGCAGTGATGAAAGTACTGGTTGGCAGTTGGAGGTGAACAGCCAGCAGTGATGGACGTTAGATGTGAGAAGTTAGCATTGATGGAGGGTAGAGGTCTGAACTGTTAGCGTAGGCTAACGATCTGTACATGTTCGACTTGGAGACTGAATATTATATACCTTTGTACGAGATGTCAATGACGATTTATAATCGTGTTTGAACTGCACGTCACATTATTAAGGAAAAAAATACATTATTTTGTTTGCAACAAAATCTTTCCTTTGCTAACCACATGCCTATTAGTAGTTAGTGGCTTTAGTAGTTAGAATCTTTTAGCTAGCAGTATTGTCGCTCGAAGTGTTGCAGTAGTTCGCATAATGAAGATTTTAATAAAATGTATAGGTTAATATTAAGATTTCTTTTTAGTCAGGGCCATTCTTTTGAATTAATTATTTGAAGTCAGATTGCGTTGCGCTAGAATATTGTGGGTCAATGTTGACATGATAAGAAAAAGTAAAGAGAAAGTAGACTCAGTACGTTCAGTTTTACTCAGCTGTTTCAGAATCAAATAACGTAGAAGTTTCATCTTCTCAGTCATTCTGCAATTTAAGTACAGACACACTCATTTAAATAAAGAAGTTTCACCATAATCAACATCAGTATCAGATAACACCACGGTAAAGAATACACTCATGTATTGATTGTGGCATGAAAGCAAACAGCTTCCCAATGTCATCTCGATAAACAGCTTGTCATACCTAAAATAGTTATTGTGTCAGTTTATAAACGTTGCTGACCGGAGTATGCTACACAATGTCTCCCCATCTGATCCCAGATAAGCTTGTCATACCTAAAATAGTTATTGTGTCAGTTTATAAACGTTGCTGACAGGAGTATACTACAAAATGTCTCTCCATCTGATCCCAGATAAGCTCTATGGTTGACAAATTATGGATCCTTGTAGGCCAGACAAGGATCTGTATACTTTTCGGGGTGTTTGTGATATGAACATCAGCTTGGGTTCTGTGCCTATATCGCTCTACCATTTTACAACACCTTTTTTAGGGTAGGGAGGACAGAAAGAAAGCAAATTTTAAGAGAGGTTAGAACTGAGACAAACGTTAAGTTTGAGAAAGAAATCAAAAAACATAATTCCAGCTTATTACATCAGCATAAACAAATATTGGTTAAGAATTTTCAACAGTCAGCAGAAATTATAACTCTACCAAATTTTAACTCAGTCAATGTGAAATGTCTGCTATCTTTATTGCATCAAAATATTCGAGGACTGAGAAATAAAATTAATGAATTAACTATGTGCATAGATAAATTAGAGTCTTCAAACCCAGCTGACATAATCTGCCTCTCTGAACATCATGTGACCACTGGTATAGAACTTTTAAGTGTTACAGGGTTTAGGTTAGCATCTCACTTTTGTAGATCAGAAATGGAGAAAGGAGGAGTTGCCACATTCACTAGGAACTGTCATAAATTTAAGAACATAGACATTCATAAATTTTGCCTAGAACAGCATATGGAAGCATTTGCAACAGAATTAGAATTTCACAAAAAATCCTTCATAATATTAAGTGTGTATCGAGCACCTGCAGGTAACTTTAATCTTGAAAGGAGAGACAGCATTGGTCGTATATTTTTGTTTATTATCGCAAAATCGATTTTCGGTCACTCAGTGACCATCTTCAGTGCTGTAATATATAACTTAGATTAGTAAGCACTGGTGTCAATAAGCTTACGACACCAGTGCTTACTAATCTAAGTTATATATTACAGCACTGAAGATGGTCACTAAGTGACCGAAAATCGATTTTGCGATAATAAACAAAAATATACGACCAATGCTGTCTCTCCTTTCAAGTATACCCATTATCTGGTCGTAATGCACAGGACACTATGGAGTCGCCAATCAATAACTTTAATCTGTTTATAAACCACCTTGAAGCTGTACTGGCCCATTTAACAACCAAAATCAAAGAAATAGTGGTTGCTGGTGATTTCAATGTGGATTTCCTTAAAGACTCTCCCAATAAGAACTTATTTGAGTTAGTAACAGTATCATTCAACTTAATTCCCACTGTAAAGTTCCCCACTAGGATAGCCACTTGCTCACAAACAGCCATTGATAATATCTTTAGAGAAAAGTCCAATGAACAAAATTATATTACAAAACCAATAGTCAATGGCTTCTTCAGACCATGACATGCAGTTCCTTCTGTTAAATGTTAATACTGAACAGGATATAAAATCTGTTGAATCTGAGCTCAAGAGGGTAATCAATAAGCCAATAATTGAATATTTTAGGACACTCCTCAGAGACATTCACTGGACTGATGTTTACAGTGCTCATGGCATGAATGAAAAATATAACACATTTGCTAATAAAGTGCTTACCTTATTCGAACACTGTTTTCACCCAGAACTTACCAAGGTTAGAGCAAAGTCTACAAAAAAGCCATGGATTACCTGAGGAATAGGGGTATCTTGTAAAACAAAAAGAAAACTGTATCTGTCAATTCGAAACAGTTCTGATGTTGATGCTATAGCACATTACAAGAAATACTGCAAAATATTAAAGAATGTAATACGGATGTCAAAGCAAATATATTACAAGGAAAATATAGTCATATCAGATGACAAAATAAAGACAATATGGGAATAGTGAAGGAGGAGACCGGTAGAACCAGACATGAAGAGCAACAAATAGCATTAAGAGTAAATGATACATTGGTGACAGATGTGTATAGTGTTGCAGAACTTTTTAACAAACATTTTATAACTGTTACTGTAAAGATGGGGTTGTCAGGTTCGGTAGATGCTGCTATGGAATACCTCAGGCCAGACATTTCAAGTAACTTCCATAATATGAATTTGACCCTCACTACCCCAACAGAAATATTGTCTATCATAAAATCTTTAAAATCAAAAACATCTAGTGGGTATGATGAAATATCAACAAAGTTAATTAAAGAATGTGATTCTGAGCTAAGTAACATATTAAGCTATCTGTGTAACCAGTCATTTATCAGTGGAATATTTCCTGAATGGCTGAAATATGCTGAAGTTAAGCCACTGTTTAAGAAGGGAGATAAAGAAATAGCATCAAATTTCCGTCCAATTTCACTGTTGCCAGCATTCTCAAAAATTTTCGAAAAAGTAATGTACAGTCGGCTTTATAACCACCTTATCTCAAATAACGTACTTTCAAAGTCACAGTTTGGATTTCTAAAAGGTTCTGATATTGAGAAGGCTATCTACACTTACAGTGAAAATTTGCTTAATTCATTAGACAAAAAATTGCAGGCAACTGGTATATTTTGTGATCTGTCAAAGGCATTTGACTGTGTAAATCACAATATCCTTTTAAGTAAATTAGAGTATTATAGTGTAACAGGAAATGCCGCAAAATGGTTAAAATCTTATATCTCTGGCAGGAAACAAAGGGTATTATTAGGAAAGAGACATGTATCAAGCTATCAGGCATCATCCAACTGGGAACTAATTACATGTGGGGTCCCACAAGGTTCCATTTTGGGGCCTTGCTTTTTCTTGTGTATATCAATGACCTTTCAACAGTAACATTACCAGATGCTAAGTTCATTTTGTATGCCGATGATACAAACATTGCAATAAATAGCAAATCAAGTGTAGTCTTAGAAAGATCAGCTAATAAAATATTTGTGGACATTAATCACTGGTTCCTAGCCAATTCTTTGTCACTAAACTTTGAAAAAACACACTACATGCAGTTCAGAACTTATAAGGGGTGTCTAACATATGATGACAAGAAGATAGAAGAAGTAGACAGTGTGAAATTCTTGGGATTGCAGCTTGATAATAAATTCAAATGGGAGGAGCACACCACAGAACTGCTGAAGTGTCTTAACAAATCTCTGTTTGCAGTGCGAATTTTGTCAGACATAGAGGATATAAAAATGAAAAAGCTGGCATGCTATGCTTACTTTCATTCCATAATGTCATATGGGATTATTTTTTGGGGTAATTCATCAAGCCAAGTTAAAGTTTTCCGGGCACAAAAACGTGCAGTAAGAGTTATATGTGGTGTGAACTCAAGAACATCCTGCAGAAGCCTGTTAGGGAACTAGGGATACTAACTACTGCTTCCCAATATATTTATTCCTTAATGAAATTTGTCATTAAAAATATATCACTTTTTCAAACCAACAGCTCAATTCATGGAATCAATACTAGAAATAAGAATAATCTTCACAAGGATTTAAAGTCACTTAGTCTTGTACAAAAAGGTGTGCATTATTCAGGAACACACATTTTCAATAACTTGCCAGCAGCCATAAAAAGCTTAACAACCAATGAAATTCAGTTTAAGAGAAGCCTAAAGGATTTATTGGTGGCCAACTCCTACTCCATTGATGAATTTCTCAGTAAAACCAACTGATAACTTCTGCACAATTTCAGTGCAGTAATGTGTTCATTGTAAATGTGTGTGTGTGTGTGTGTGTGTGTGTGTGTGTGTGTGTGTGTAAGTACAATCTAACTTCTGCACCATTTCAGTGCAGTAATGTGTTCATTGTAAATAAGTATTATAGTAGTTGTGTTACATGTTTATTACCTTATAAATAAATAAAAAACTTTTTTGTTTTAAATTCAGTGCATTAGTATTTGTAAAATGACTTTCATATAGTGTTCATTAAAAAATGACGATCATTGCACTTGGGACCTGTGGAATGGTACATTAGCTTATTTGTTTTAGTTGACTACTAATGAGTTGTCTGCATGGAGGACTGTTGATTGGGAGGCAAAGAAAGATTTTTTTCCTTTATTGTTATTTTCACCCCTGATACAGGTAGGCCGGCAGCGGCATACTACGCCGCTCTTCGGCCAAACAGATGACAAACGATACAAAAGGAGACAATCGAAAAACAGACATGGTGGATATACAAACGAAGAGGGTGCAGTGTCCAAAATAAAAGAAAAAAACACATTCAGAAACGTGGACACACACAGAGATGACAGAGATGACACACGAGAACGATGAAGCACAAACAATGAAACACTGGAACACGAAGACGACGGCACACACAAACACTAGCTGATGATGTCCGGCGCGCGAAAGTTCACTATACGTGTACGAGTCTGGGGACCTGCTAAAGGGGAACAGGTGGGGGAGGAGGGAGAGGGGAGGGTGTAGATGCCAGTGGCAGAGGAGATGCGAGGGGGAAGAAAGAAGGTAGGGGGTAGGGTAAGCCCAGAGGAGAGGAGGGAGGGAGGAAAGGAGGAGGCAGAGAAGGGAGAGAGGGTGCCCAGGGGAAAGGACACAGTGGGTGGAAGGGGAGGATCAAAGTTCGTAGGAGAGGTAGATGGAGTGGATGAGGGCATCATCAGGGAGGGGGAGTTGGCGGAAGCCACCTTGGGCGAGGGCATGGAGAATGGAGAGATGGAGAGCGGGTGGGACGTGGGAATACAGGCGCGGCAGCGGACGGGGGTGGGAGAGGATGGGAGAGACAAGTGGGTGAGGGGGATCAAGTTTGTGGGAGGTGTAGAGGATCCGTATCCGTTCGAGGAAAAGGAGGAGGTGCGCGGACGGAATGAGGTCATACAGGATCTGCGTGGGGGAGGGGAGGCAGATACGATAGGCGAGGTGGAGCGCATGGCGTTATAGGATTTGAAGGGATTTGTAAAAGGTAGGAGGGGCGGAGATCCAGGCGGGGTGGGTGTAGCAGAGGATAGGGCGGATGAGGGATTTATAGGTGTTGAGGATGGTGGAGGGGTCCAGACCCCATCTGCGGCCAGAAAGGAGCTTGAGGAGACTGAGTCGGGAGTGTGCCTTGGCTTGGATTGTCTGGAGGCAGAGAAAGATTGACATGCATTATCTAAGGAATGTAGAAAACATACAAGATGCGGAACATCCGCAAAGCTCAGGGTCGATGTCTGAAAAAAAAGACACCAAGCACTCATATAAGTGATTCATCTCGATGGGCAATGAATCCTCAATCTCCAGAGTGTGTATACATTTCTTTCGGCTTTCGGCGGGAGTCTAAAATTAGCGAACATGGAGGAGTTGGACAGAGACTGTGGATAGGTGGCACTGAGTGGGAATATGAATCGGCTGGGGAGAGTGCCGGGGTAGTCTGCACTTTTGCCATTAACACTGGCGCAGTGGTTAATGCAGCTGCCTAGTAAGCAATCACAGACATTGACAAATGGTTTAGAGCTAATTCACTGTCATTAAAGTTTGAAAAGAGCCACTATATGCAGTTCAGACACCTTAAGAAATTTCCTTCCAGCGTTTGAATAACGTATGAAGACAAGCAGATTGAAGAGGATGGCAGTGTTAAATTTCAGGGCTTACAACTCGATAATAAATTCAGTTGGGAAGGGCGTACCGCAGAATTGCTGAAGCGCCTAAAGTAGTCTGTATTTGAAGTGCAAATGATGTCAGGTGAAGGAGATATAAATAGAAAAAAGTTGCATGCTTTACTTACTGTCATTCTATTATGTCATATGGGATTATATTCTGGAGTAACTCGTCAAACCGAGCAAAAGTTTTTAGAGAGCAAAAGCTTGTAATAAGACTTATTTGTCGTGTAAATTCAGGAACGTCATGTAGAAACCTGTTCAAGGAACTTGCTATTCTAACCACTGCTTCGCAGTACATTTATTCCTTAATGACATTTGTTGCAAGTAATAAGCTAAATAGATAGTATCAATATTAGAAATAATAACCATCTACATAAAGACCTAAAGTCACTTATCTTGGTCCAAGAAGGGGTCCAATATTCAGGAACACAAATTTTCAATAAATTGCCAGTAAACATTAAAATCTTGATTTCAGATAAAGCACAGTTTAGACAGTGTTTGAAAGACTTTTTGATATTCAACTCCTTCTAATCAATAGGTGATTATCTTAACAGAGACTGTTAGATAAATTAAAGTGAAATGTCTGTTACATTTCAGTTTTGACACCGCTTGATCACAACAGTCAATGTTAGATATATTGTGTATGATAAATTTATTAAAAGTGCATAACTATGTTTCATTCTGACAGTGCATTAATTCTGTAGATATTAACAGTAATGTATTCACCTGCTTTGACAGTCTCGTGACAAATGATCAGGGAAGATGTTTCATTCTTTTATATTATACTTTGAGTTGTTCCACCCCCATGAGGGTCATCTCATGTCTGGGTCTCTGGAAAGAAAACTGAATCTAATCCAATCTCTAATCTATCTAATCCTGATTTAGAGAGCTGGTCTGACACACATTTTCACATTTCGTCGGTAATTCTGCATGAAGTCCCGCTGCAGCTGATCTCAATAGGTCTTCCCTGTCCTTTGCTTTCTTCCCCTTCCACCTTCAGTTTACATTAAATTGAAGAGACTTGCATACTGATGTACTCCTCGGGCACAGAGGTCCCACGCGGTACAGTGGTGTCATTTGGGTTGCCGGCTTGGCAGGCGTTTAGTGGCGAGGCGACGGAGTTCCGGTCTGACTTACGGAGGGTGACACTTCTCCGCCCTCTTTTGCATCGTTTGTCACGTGGGCGGAAACAGAGCGTTGTTCGGCATCATCCCGTCCTCCAGGTGTTTATGTGGGCTGCACGCCCCGATGAACAGTATCGAGTGAAGAGTCAATGGCCGGGCCTTCCAGTTACGACGAGCACCGCCGGATAACAGCTCTGGAACCAGTCTTCGACGGCCGCCACTCGTCCATCAGTTTTTCACTTCACCATTCTACGTACAAACATTTCTTGTAAGTGTCTACCAACCTGATTACTACAATGAGTAAGAGTGATGTTACTGAAATACTACACCTGACGTCTCCTCCAAACAAGAGTTACGTGTTGCATGTAACTGATTCCACAGTCCTACTGCCGATTATAAGTTTAAGGAGGTTACATATCTAAGGTCATCAGTCTCCTATTCACCTCACACAACAGAATCGGTGCACACCCACGCGTCTTAGTCAAAAGTAGATTCCATACGAAAGTTTGAGAAATGTTGCTTAACGTTTATCTGATGTGAGACGTGGATACCAGCCAAGTATTCACCTACTGGGTTGTGGTAAACCGCCTGAAAATCACGTCCAGGCTGGCTGCCACACTGTCCCCTGTCGTTTAATACGCCGGACGGATTCGAAACGGGGCCAGAGTGCTTTCACAACTCCCGTAAGCGGACGCTTTAACACGTATGGCTATCAGGAATAGTAAATCCGTAATAAGTAGTATGAACTTTGACTCTCACAGTCCTTCAGTAGTTGTGTTAGCCGTTGCCACCTAGCTAGAACTGATATCACTCTTAAGCTTGGTACTCTGAGGCCCAGCACACCGAGTTGCTAAAGTACACTCTACAACAGCGGACGATAGATGATGACAGCTGACCTTTAGTACACATAAATGTAACGAAGTGCACGAAAAGAGATCGGAACATTCGAAACCGTTTAGCTACGTTATGAGATCCTGGGCTGGGTGCGACTCTTGCGGTACCACGGTGCTTCCGCCTGGAGTTTTTTAACAACCGATGACCAAGTAAAGCTCTCTGAGACGAAAATAGATGTCAGAGAAATTTGTTACTAGAATTCCAAGGCAGAGATACTCACCGACGAAGGGCGTCGCTTGCATAAAACTTTCTCTTCCGATTCTTGAGTATTTCATTTCGTATGAAACATTTAAGAAATAGGACTGAGGGAAAATACGGGAAGAAATATGAAGAAGAGCTGCTCGAACCGTCGCAGATTTGTTTGGTCAGCGCTTTTAAAGCGAACCAAAAGACGCACTGCTCCCCAATACACAGGTTGGTCCATTGGTAGTGACCGGGCCAAATATCTCACGAAATAAGCATCAAATGAAAAAACTACAAAGAACGATACTCGTCTAGCTTGAAGGGGGACACCAGATGGCGCTATGGTTGGCCCGCTAGATGGCGCTGCCATAGGTCAAACGGATATTAACTGCGTTTTTTTTAAATAGGAACCCCAATTGTTTATTTCATATTCGTGTAGTACGTAAAGAAATACGAATATTTTAGTTGGACCACTTTTTTCGCTTTGTGATATATGGCGCTGTAATAGTCACAAACGTATAAGTACGTGGTATCACGTAACATTCCGCCAGTGCGGACGGTATTTGCTTCGTGATACATTACCCGTGTTAAAATGGACCGTTTACCAATTGCGGAAAAGGTCGATATCGTGTTGATGTATGGGTATTGTGATCAAAATGCCCAACGGGCGTGTGCTATGTATGCTGCTCGGTATCATGGACGACATCATCCAAGTGTCCGGACCGTTCGCAGGATAGTTAAGTTATTTAAGGAAACAGGAAGTGTTCAGTCACATGTGAAACGTCCACCACGATCTGCAACAAAAGATGATGCCCAAGCAGGTGTTTTAGCTGCTGTCGCGGCTAATCCGTACATCAGTAACAGACAAATTGCGCGAGAATTGGGAATCTCAAAAACGTCGGTGATGAGAATGCTACATCAACATCGATTGCACCCGTACCATATTTCTATGCGCCAGAAATTGCATGGCGACGACTCTGAACGTCGTGTACAGTTGTGCCACTGGGCACAAGAGGACTTAAGGGACCGTGACAAATTTTTTGCACGCGTTATATTTAGCGACGAAGCGTCATTCACCAACAGCGGTAACGTAAACCGGCATAATATGCACTATTGGACAACGGAAAATCCACGATGGCTGCGACAAGTGGAACATCAGGGACCGTGGCGGGTTGATGTATGGTGCGGCATTATGGGAGGAAGGATAGTTGGCCTCCATTATATCGATAGCAATCTAAATGGTGCAATGTATGCTGATTTCCTACGTAATGTTCTACCGATGTTACTACAAGACGTTTCACTGCATGACAGAATGGCGATGTACTTTCAACATTATGGATGTCCGGCACATAGCTCGCATGCGGTTGAAGCGGTATTGAATAACATATTTCATGACAGGTGGATTGGTCGCACGTTCACCGGGTCTGACGTCCCCGGATTTCTTTCTGTGGGGAAAGTTGAAGGATATTTGCTATCGTGATCCACCGACAACGCCTGACAGCATGCGTCAGCGCATTGTCAAAGCATGTGCGAACATTACGGAAGGCGAACTACTCGCTGTTGAGAGGAATGTCGTTACACGTATTGCCAAATGCATTGAGGTTGACGGACATCATTTTGAGCATTTATTGCATTAATGTGGTATTTACAGATAATCACGCTGTAACAGCATGCGTTCTCAGGAATGATACGTTCACAAAGGTACACGTATCACATTGGAACAACCGGAAAAAAATGTTCAAACGTACCTACGTTCTGTATTTTAATTTATAAAACCTACCTGTTACCAACTGTTCGTCTAAAATTCTGTGCCATATGTTTGTGACTATTACAGCGCCATCTATCACAAAGCAAAAATAGTTTTCCAATTAAAACATTCATATTTCTTTACGTACTACACGAATATGTGATAAAAAATGGGAGTTCCTATTTTAAAAAAACGCAGTTGATATCCGTTTGACCTATGGCAGCGCCATCTAGCGGGCCAACCATAGCGCCATCTGGTGTCCCCCTTCAAGCTAGACGAGTATCGTTCTTTGTAGTTTTTTCGTTTGATGCTTATTTCGTGAGATATTTGGCCCGGTCACGATCAATGGACCACCCTGCATATCTGGTGTAAAGACCGCGAGATTAAAATTAATGATTTTCGGCCTCATACACAACGGCACTGAGAAATGTTCTTCCTGTGTACCACTCGCCATTCAGTTAGCAAGGGAGAGTCGTACACATGCACCCTGCAACAATAACGAATCATAAGTCTCCCTAGTATTAGTTCAAGCACGAATGACTGCGTTCATATATTGCTGGGATGAGTCCGATCAGAATCAGATGGAATTGCCGGAGAACGTCGAAAAAGTCCAAATAAAGACAGCTAGTTTTGTATTATGGCGAAATAGGGGAGAGAGTATCACGGATAAGATACGCAAATTGGGGTGGTGTTTTACATTGCGCAAGATCTTCTCATCAAATTTCAATCATCAGCTTTCTCCTCTGAGCATAGTCCGCCCCGATAGTTGAATGGTCAGCGTGACGGACTTCCGTCTAAGGGGCCGGGTTCGATTCCCGGCTGGGTCGGGGATTTTCCCCGCTCACGGAGTGGGTGTTGTGTTGTTTTCATCATCATTTCATCCCCATTCGGCGCGCAGGTCGCCCAATGTGGCTTCGAATGTAATAAAAGCTGCACCAAGGCGGCCGGACCTGCCCCGTATGGGGCCTCCCGGCCAATGACGCCAAACGCTCATTTCCATTTTCCTCTGGGCATAAAAATATTTCGTTGGCACCTAGATACATAGGGAGGAAAGATCATCATAATAAAATAAGAGAAATGAGAGCTCGCACGGAAAGGCTTAAGTGCTCATTTTTCCTGCGCGCTGTTTGAGAGAGTAACGGTAGAGAAATAGCTTGAAGGTGGTTTGATGAACCTTCTGACAGGCATTTAATTGTGAACAGCAGAGTAATTGTGTAAATGTAGGTACAAAGGAAATTAATAACAGGAAAAGCTTATCTGTCAAATTAAAGAAGAATTTGATCCGGATTCAAATAATATTACACTCGCCCACACTGTAACAATTATTCATATTCACCCAATAAATAAGCAAGCTCCCACAATGGCTCTGGACTACAATAGTATGACGAATTCTGATATGTTAACAACTGTCAGCCCACACATCTGTCAGGTACAAATTTTTCATACAGAGTAAATACTTCACCATTGAAAATCCATCTACTCTTTACTCACTGGTCGTAGCCAATGGGCTTCATGGGGGGCAGTATACGACGCGCTTATTTTAGTAGTACACTGCATTGAAAACACATAACTCGGCATGGGACGTGCTTCAACAAGCAATAGGAAGGACTAATACCCACAAACACTGCAAACGGACGTTTATATGCGGTAAAAGATGGAGAAAATATAAAATAGAAAAGGATTGTATCGCTGCACAGGTAAGTGCTACAAGATAAAACATTAAAAACTATTTTCATATAAAAGAAATTAATTTCGATTGAACCTCTTAAACAACTGAAACTTTAAACTGATTGGGATTTAAGACAAGTAAAATGGATAACAACAATGAGAAGTAGGAACAGTAACCTGCAGAAAGGTAATATGTCCGTTGCATAAGTCTTTAGGACACAAATTTACAGGAAAAGAGCTATCTCTGAAGAAGCACTTAGTTATGGGAAATGGCATGTTGTCATCCCACTTTCCCGGTACATGAACCAAATTTGTGAAACGCTTGTTAGGAATTGCCGCTGTGATTGTTCTCTTGTGAATGGTCACTTGTATACGGTATACATCCAGGGGAAAGTGTGTTACTTACAATCTCCTCATCGACTGAAGTATCTGCAGTGGGCGATGTAGATCAAACGTGTTTCACTGAGAAAACGGTGTTATTTACGGACATCATTGCACTTATTAAAAGTTTCTCACCACTCTTCGCACGTTATAGTTTTTGTATTACTCTCTCCGATATTAATGTATGGCGACAAGCAATTCAGTATATTTCTATTTCACAGTCCTTGCTACACATTGAGACCTGTTGTGAAGATATAGCCATTAGTGATAGGTAAATTTGTCTCTTTTTTTTTTTTCATTTTTTTTCGCTTTCTGAGACTACGTATTCGTATCTTTGATGGTGCAGGATAGCTGTGTTTGGTAATAATGTTAAAAACGTAACTGCAATTGATATATTTTTCTATAATGGATAAACCATTTTTCTTATTATTGCTTAAATATAGAAAGACTTTAAACTTTTTGGTTTATTTTATCTGCATTTGTGATACAAACTGAGATGTGAGGAACTGATATATAAGTCGTAGACATGAAATCACAGAAAGCGATATCGAAAGTAACAGTTAAGCAGCGATATACAGTAAGGGAGTGTCAATTAGTGTGTGAGTGCAGCAATATAGCGAGACGCGCGTTGTTGATTTGAGGTGCAAAAACTTGCCAAGACAGTGAATCTGGAACTCAATGATTGAGAGAAGAATTACCGTCGCAATGCGTAATGAAATATGAAGTGGGCATTATGAAAAGAAAGATCGTACGATATGAATATTACTAAATGCACTGTGTCTCAATCGGTGCTGAAAAAGCTTACGCGAGTAGACATTAGAGTTATTGCTACTGTGTGGCTGAAACGGCTTTTACATTTAAGTGCATCGCGAAAGCCCAAACTTCATAAAGCTGTGTAATATACTTGCCTTCTTAATGAACAGCCGAATGTTTCAAGCCGTAACTGTCGCGATAAACATAATTACAGCTGCGGATCAGGTTCAAGAACGCTTTTACTGACCATGAATTTGCGATTTCGGCAGTCATGTGTAAACGTGATAGGCAGTTATATCGTGGTCTGAGACCATCAAAAACAGTGTATGAAGTACTGAAACGAGAATTTATTGTGTATAACATGTAAGAAACGTCCTTATGCTAAACTTGTGGAGTGTTACCAACAATTATGTCCATTCAACCAGTGGCCTGTTAAACGTCACTGCAATTGGCTTTCCAGTACAGCCGAGGAGAGACTTTACCAGCATACTTCGTCGTGGAAATACGAAAAACGGAGCTGGTGTAATAACTTTTTTCTGAAACATCACAAGCCGCAGCCATCATCTCAATACGCCGACGCGCCTCTCCAACAACGAACATCAGTCTGCATTGTTGCGCGCTCTCTCCAGATAAAGACTAACAGAATTCATCAGTTCAGCTTGTAAATTGTTTATTTCATTATAAAAGTATTTTCTTTCTTTTCCTTTTCGTAACTTTTTCTACGTGAATAAAAAAGCTGGAAGTGAACTATTAACTTTCAGTGCAGTTTTGTTGACCCACCATTAGTTATATATATTTTTCTTTCACTTGAACTATCTCTTTCTTTTAAATAATTGTAGCCTTCTGGGGGGACATGTTGCAAATGCGTGTGCAGTGTTGGTTTCAAAGTGAGTTGGCATAGGGCATACTTAAATGTGTGATAAGGTCGCACGCGTAAATCGCGACGTCCGCCATTAGTTTCTGAGCTCCGACCAGTAGAATTAAAGCTGCTTGTTCGCTATTGGTCTAAGCTTCGCGGCGACGTCAAATTGAATGTCATAGCTATCAAACCACACATGTTATGTTTACATTGTACGTAGTCATATTACCAGTCTTTCACGAGTAATAACGTTGTTGATATTACAGAGCTAAGTGAACAGATATATAGCCTAATCCTACAGTGTTTACGGGATTAGTAACAGAACTGTGTGTGATTTAAATAATTTTGTGACTAGGCGGAACCTCATCTTCCATATGCACACAATTCGTAAGTAGAACGAGTACTTAGATGTTTCTAACAAAACCTTGAATAAATAGTGTACATACACGGTCTGTAATCTCGCTAAGTACACCACTGAGAACCGTTTTCTCCACACTGTGCACTTGGTAAACACGTTATTCCAAGATCCGAACGTCGTAGTTTTCAGATTCTTATTTTTGTGAAATATTAGTTCATGACAAGAAGCATATCTGTAACTCCACAGTTTGGACACGACATTTAAAACGTTGATCTTGGTAAATCTCCTCTTCTCTGTACCTATTTGGTACCCTTGACGTTATTGCTTCCTGTTATAATAGTTTACATCGAGAACCTATTGATCTGTACGTACATTAAGTTCACAGTGTCATTACACTTTGGAAACACTTCACTTCGCGAACACTTTACTCCCCTGTCCTAATATCGTAATTCTTAACTTTGCTTTATGACATGGTAGTCCACGACAGAAAGCTCTTTAATACCTTTTATTTCACGGTCCGCGAGGTGCATCAACAAGAGTCCGCGATGTGCACCGCAAACACAGTCTAAAAACTGCCACACCAACAAGCCATACCGTCATACGCGACAGTAATTAGTCTGGACTCCTCTCCAAACACCATTGTCCCGAGTTCGAGTCTCGGTCCGGCACACAGTTTTAATCTGCCAGAAAGTTTCATATCAGCGCACACTCCGCTGCAGAGTGAAAATCTCAGCGACCTCTCGATACATTTTAAAGCTCGACCCCTCTCGCAGAATATTACGTAGGCTACATTGTTTTAAACAATAAAGTGAAATTACAATTTCACAGTAATACACAAATTTATGCACGAAAAAGTATTTTGAAGATGTAGGAGCAGAAAATGAAGAACAACAGTCTGTGAGGACACAACGAATTACATCGCTTCCCGGAGGCCAGAATCATATCGTTGACCTCGGCAGCATTGCGTGACGTGAAGTCTTTGGTTTTGGCAGTCAGAATTAGCTTTTTCTCATGTCGGATGTTCTTTGTAACTGTGCTTAAATGAGCAACAAAGTATCTCGTGTACTTAGCACTCAGTGTAATTTATGTTCCGTATACGTCACCCGTACCGTGGAACCATATTTGGGGCGCCGTATTTTCACGTCCGTAACAGTGCTACGACAGTGCAGCCATTATACGCACTTCGTCCAAACCAACGACGGCACCACTGCATCGTCGTGTTTTGTGCCTCGTTACGATACTGAATATTCGCGTCTTCCGCAACATGCAGTGATTAAATCTGAAACACCGACACGTCAGACCAGGATCTGAAATACAGGGGGATCTGCTGCGAATTGACGCATGGTGCAGGGAATGGAAATTTAATCTCAATGTAGACAAGTGTAATGTGCTGCGAATACACAGAAAGAAAGATCCCTTATCATTTAGCTACAATATAGCAGGTCAGCAACTGGAAGCAGTTAATTCCATAAATTATCTGGGAGTAGGCATTAGGAGTGATTTAAAATGGAATGATCATATAAAGTTGATCGTCGATAAAGCAGATGCCAGACTGAGATTCATTGGAAGAATCCTAGGGAAATGCAGCCCGTAAACAAAGGAAGTAGGTTACAGTACACTTGTTCGCTCACTGCTTGAATATTGCTGAGCAGTGTGGGATCCGTACCAGATAGGGTTGATAGAAGAGATAGAGAAGATCCAACGGAGAGCAGGCGCTTCTTTACAGGATCATTTAGTAATCGCGAAAGCGTTACGGAGATGATAGATAAACTCCAGTGGAAGACTCTGCAAGAGAGACGCTCAGTAGCTCGGTACGGGCTTTTGTTGAAGTTTCGATAACATACCTTCACCGAGGAGTCAAGCAGTATATTGCTCCCTCCTACGTATATCTCGCGAAGAGACCATGAGGATAAAATCAGAGAGATTAGAGCCCACACAGAGGCGTACCGATACCGACAATCCTTCTTTCCACGAACAATACGAGACTGGAATAAAAGGGAGAACCGATAGAGGTACTCAAGGTACCCTCCGCCACACACTGTCAGGTGGCTTGGGGAGTATGGATGTAGATGCAGATCTGACTGTGAACAATGCCGACACTCCGTCTCGTCTTTTCAGTACGCCCATGGTTTATCAAACTTTCTCCCCTTCCCCTGCTCCGGCGTCCACGAACAGGCGAACTGTGCAAATGAGTGGACTCGTTATCTTACAGAGTGTTTCGCACACAGTGAACACTGTCGTTTCTACCTGCAAACGAAGGCTTCCGATAAACAATCTTTCTATTGTGCTCGGCTCCGGTTCTGTTCGTACGACTTTACAGGCGTCTATTGTGAGCAATCGAGCCCACCTTCACAAATAGAGTCGTCACGTCAACATCCCGCCTAACGTGCACGACACCTACACCACATACTCATTTTATTGTTTTGAGTGCTCACCCCGCGTCTTCAGCGTCGAGTGCATCGGCAGTTCTACCGTCTGACACACACCACGGCGCGCAGCCTCACGAACTACACTCCTGGAAATGGAAAAAAGAACACATTGACACCGGTGTGTCAGACCCACCATACTTGCTCCGGACACTGCGAGAGGGCTGTACAAGCAATGATCACACGCACGGCACAGCGGACACACCAGGAACCGCGGTGTTGGCCGTCGAATGGCGCTAGCTGCGCAGCATTTGTGCACCGCCGCCGTCAGTGTCAGCCAGTTTGCCGTGGCATACGGAGCTCCATCGCAGTCTTTAACACTGGTAGCATGCCGCGACAGCGTGGACGTGAACCGTATGTGCAGCTGACGGACTTTGAGCGAGGGCGTATAGTGGGCATGCGGGAGGCCGGGTGGACGTACCGCCGAATTGCTCAACACGTGGGGCGTGAGGTCTCCACAGTACATCGATGTTGTCGCCAGTGGTCGGCGGAAGGTGCACGTGCCCGTCGACCTGGGACCGGACCGCAGCGACGCACGGATGCACGCCAAGACCGTAGGATCCTACGCATTGCCGTAGGGGACCGCACCGCCACTTCCCAGCAAATTAGGGACACTGTTGCTCCTGGGGTATCGGCGAGGACCATTCGCAACCGTCTCCATGAAGCTGGGCTACGGTCCCGCACACCGTTAGGCCGTCTTCCGCTCACGCCCCAACATCGTGCAGCCCGCCTCCAGTGGTGTCGCGACAGGCGTGAATGGAGGGACGAATGGAGACGTGTCGTCTTCAGCGATGAAAGTCGCTTCTGCCTTGGTGCCAATGATGGTCGTATGCGTGTTTGGCGCCGTGCAGGTGAGCGCCACAATCAGGACTGCATACGACCGAGGCACTCAGGGCCAACACCCGGCATCATGGTGTGGGGAGCGATCTCCTACACTGGCCGTACACCACTGGTGATCGTCGAGGGGACACTGAATAGTGCACGGTACATCCAAACCGTCATCGAACCCATCGTTCTACCATTCCTAGACCGGCAAGGGAACTTGCTGTTCCAACAGGACAATGCACGTCCGCATGTATCCCGTGCCACCCAACGTGCTCTAGAAGGTGTAAGTCAACTACCCTGGCCAGCAAGATCTCCGGATCTGTCCCCCATTGAGCATGTTTGGGACTGGATGAAGCGTCGTCTCACGCGGTCTGCACGTCCAGCACGAACGCTGGTCCAACTGAGGCGCCAGGTGGAAATGGCATGGCAAGCCGTTCCACAGGACTACATCCAGCATCTCTCCGATCGTCTCCATGGGAGAATAGCAGCCTGCATTGCTGCGAAAGGTGGATATACACTGTACTAGTGCCGACATTGTGCATGCTCTGTTGCCTGTGTCTATGTGCCTGTGGTTCTGTCAGTGTGATCATGTGATGTATCTGACCCCAGGAATGTGTCAATAAAGTTTCCCCTTCCTGGGACAATGAATTCACGGTGTTCTTATTTCAATTTCCAGGAGTGTATTTTCCAACGACGTCGCTAACGTGTTGACCGCGCCACATATGCTCGTGTTCCTGCCATCCGTACAGGTCATGTCGTTACACCAACTGTCAGCGGATGACGTCGCTACTGCGCCGACTCCGTCGCGAGTACCCGCATTTCCGCCAGCCGCACCTCAGCACATCATACAACAGTACGGACGTTCAGCTAACGATGTTGTTGCCAGGTCTACAGCCCTGTGTGGTTATTCGCAGGCCGCGCTCTCATTATGCTCTGTTCCACGCCCACGCCAATGGGACTACCCGACTATCGTCCAAATTCTAAACCCCCACTGTTCTGGTCAACCTGCCGTGTGGTTTTACCTGTGTGAATGTATCGTGGTCGCCACGGCATCATCGACGATAATGCCAAGTTCGTCACTCT
Organism: Schistocerca nitens; assembly: GCF_023898315.1. NCBI lineage: Eukaryota > Metazoa > Arthropoda > Insecta > Orthoptera > Acrididae > Schistocerca > Schistocerca nitens. The sequence goes on along the minus strand of NC_064615.1, from coordinate 265,490,128 downwards.
ACTCAGCCACCACAGTGCGCAAGCCGAACTGATCAGTGATTTATTTCTTTCTACTCCTGCCCCCAACACGTACGAGACAACTAAATCAGTTACTTCAACGCCTTTCACGTACTCCGAAGTAGCAATTTCAGCATGTCGTATACGACGAGACGCTGGCGAAAAGACGCCTTCCCAACTTTGGCGCCGCCTTAGGACACAATCGGACGTAAATCTCATGCCCGATTGCACTCTGTGGACCCTGTGGACCATTAGTGCAACTCGCCATGATGTCGCATGGACACGACCTCTTGGACTCTACGTTACGGCTCACCGATAGGATCCACACCATCGGGCAGCATTGGTGAAGCATTATTTACGTGGGAAACGGCACCAAAGTTGCCGGTTCACTGCCGCCTTGCCACACACACAGCCACGATGCTGCTAAGGCTGCCCAACCCCATCCAACCCCACCCGAGTTGCCCACGCCACCTGCTGCGCGGGACAATGACCTCCGCCATGTTGACAAACAGGCTCGGCAGACAACTTTTTCACCATTTTCCGTGAGGGGCGATTGGCAGTTTGGGGCGTTGGGGGCGGACGCGTGGCGTCGCCGCCATAACCTCCTCCTGCTGCTGGCAGGGTCAAGGGTTCAGCCGGCGCGAGAAGGTAGCACGGTGGCCGGCGCGATTGCACCACTACTAGGACGTGCCCTAGTGCCGATTGGCCATCTCCTCGCACCAGCTGCTGTTGTGGCCCTGGCAGCAGCAGGACATTGACGTGGAGCGTGCGGGACGTTCAGATACAACTAAAAAAAAAAAAAAACAGGTTGGTTTCATTTGAAAAGATAGAATGAATAACTCAGTCAGTACGAAAAACACCACAGGATTGTGTTGACTGTTTTCATTCGGTTGCTCCCACAGATCGGTTTCACTCAAAGGTTCAAATGGTTCAAATGGCTCTGAGCACTATGGGACTCAACTGCTGTGGTCATAAGTCCCCTAGAACTTAGAACTACTTAAATCTAACTAACCTAAGGACATCACACACATCCATGCCCGAGGCAGGATTCGAACCTGCGACCGTAGTGATCGTGCGGTTCCAGACTGTAGCGCCTTTAACCGCTCGGCCACTCCGGCTGGCTCACTCAAAGGAAATGACTATAATAATCCAACATACACGAAGCTACCACTGGCTGATTCGCTTGTTTCCATTCGGTTGCTCCCATAGAATGAATAATTCAACCAGTAAGTAAAGCTAGAACCAAATCAGTCGATTGTTTTCCAACAACCGACTGAATCTATCGTTTTCATTCTGTTGTTCCCAGCACTACCTAAAGGCGCGCTCGTGTGCCACAATGAAGCGTGGGCTGAGGCCCTCCCATGGGTGCTACTAGGAGCCCGTACTGCCTACAAGCAAGGCCTAAATGCCTCCCTCATGGAGCTCTTGTACGGAGAGACCCTCTCCCCACAAGCCAACGTTGTCACTCCAACCACTGCTTTGCAGGTCTCTGAACTGCTGGGCCTGGATTCGCCTGTCCATTGGGGCACATCCACCTTCTGTGCATCCCTCCTCCTCCCCCCATCCCTCCCCCCATTCCACATTCCGAGTTTCTGGCACGTCGTCGACAGTTCCTGTCTCTCTATATCTCCTCCATGTCCGAACAATATCGCTTTGGTTCACTCCGAGACGCCTGGAAACTTCCCTTGTTAAGAGCTCTTCCTGGCACAAAGTGACAATGCGGACGCAATCGAACCGCGGTATTGACCGTCTAGGCATGGTTGAACTACAGAAAACACGAGCCGTGTACCTCGTTCCTGGTGGAATGACTGGAACTGATCGGCTGTCGGACCCCTCCGTCTAATAGGGGATGCTCATGCATGGATTTTTACATCTCTGGATGGGTTTATTGACATCTCTGAACAGTGAAAGGGACTGTGTCTGTGATACAATATCCACAGCGAACGTCCAACTTCGGGAGTTCTGGGAACGAGGGTGATGCAAAACTTTTTTTGATGTGTTTACTTCTCGTATGAAAGCTAGCAATAGCGCTGCGAGGTGTCAGAGATCTTACACCACCTCGACTATAGTACAATATCGCTCGCTGTCGACAGCAACCAGTTCTCTGTGTTTAGTTTGCACTTCACTGTTCAGTTTCACCAGTAGGTACTAATCATTTTCTACAAGATCGGCTTCCCAACTGTTCTGCTGCATTTATATGCGTGATTTCCCTCTCGTCACTACGCGTCTTCCTGACTCAAATGTCACAAAAATCTTAGTTATGTCCAAGAGAATATAAGGTTTCACTTTAAGAGATTCTGGTGGTGCCTAAAGTACACCTGTGGCAAAACACAATAAATACCTTCACTGCATGATAACCATAGTGATGTTACTGATGACAGTGTCACTAAAGTAGAGTTAGTAAACATTGAATTCCGAAATTCCTTCACCTAGAACGAAGAAGGAAATATTCCATAATTTGAGTCGAGAACAGCTGCCAACGTGAGAAACTTAAAAGTGGATATCCTCGGTGTAGCGAAGCAGCTTAAATCACTTAATAAAGGCAAGTGTTCCAGTCCAAATTGTATACCACTAGGTCCCTTTCAGGGTATGCTGATACTCTAGCTCCATACTTGGCACACACAACCGCTCGTTCGCCGATAGATCCATACCTAAAGACTGGAAATTACAAAAGTCACACCGATACCCAAGAAAGAAAATATGAGTCATCCACTGAGTTACAGACCCATATCACGAACGTCGATTTGCAGTAGGGTTTTGGAACATTCACTGTGCTCGAACTTTAAGACGTATCTCGTAGAAAACGATTTATTGACAAATAGCCAACACGGAGTCAGAAAATATCGTTTTTGTGAAACTCAGCTACCTCTTTATTCTCACGAAGTAATGAGTACTATCAACAGCGGATGTGAAGCAGATTTCATATTTTTAGATTTCCATAAGGCTTTTGACAGTTTTAATCAAATTGCAAGACTAACGGAGTATTATCTCAGTTGTGAGATTGGATTCGTGATATCTTATCAGAAAGGTAAAAGTTCATAGTAACTGACGGAAAGTCCCCAATTGAGAACGTTTCGAGCATTATGGGGAGGGCCTTGCAACCAGCTCGGGATTTTGACGATGTGACACGCCAATTGGACAGAATTTGGCACGATATCCCTCAGTGGGACATCCAACAACTCTGTCAATCAATGGTAAGCCGTATAGTATAACTGCTTGTATAAGGGCCAGAAGTGGAGCAACGCGTTATTGAGTTGCTCACTTTGTGAATAAATCATCCAATTTTTTTCTGAAATTGCAATCATCTTTTTGTCTTTCCATGTGCGTCACATCTACCGATTAACCCCCATCCCGAAAATTCCTTCATGGTGCGTAGTTTTTTTTCTTAGAGTGTACTTTCAAAGTAGTCCAGTTGAAACCGGTTCCTGATTCAAATTCTGGGATATTTACTGCATCTTCATTGGGTAGGAATTATACAAAACCTTGTTTAGTAACTTTCTTTAGTCGTGCTGTCGTCAGTAATACTGTCGTTGCTTTTACATACTGAAGGTGCTCATTGTGTCTTCACTGCTGTACTTTACGTACGGCCAAAACCACTTTGCATTTTCGTATGTGTTTTGACCATAGCCTCTCCTGTAAGAATACGCGACGCTCCTGCTTCATCTTCCTGGATACGGCATGAAACGGAGTGGCAGAATCGCTCTATCTCGAGTTATGCCATACGCAAACTTTGCTGCTGTTTAGCGACGACACATTTCTGTGTAGTATTCAAACTTAACTACTCCGATTGTGTCCAATAAAGGGTAAAATCCGAATCAAATGATTATTCCTCTAGAGCGCTGTTCCAGCGCTGTGTGTAGAGTGTGAGACGGGTGCGCTGCACTCACCCAGCGTGAGCGGCGGCGTGCGGAAGCTGTCGCAGAGGCTGCAGTTGGAGGGCAGCAGCGCGGCGCGCTCGCCGCCGTCACAGAGGCTGCAGTTGGGCAGCAGGGAGGGCTCGCCGCCGCCGGCCTGCAGGGCGCGCACGCTGAACCTGACGGCGCCGCCGCCCCCGGACGCCTCCCCCAGAGGCAGCGCCAGCGACGCCTGCGCCGCGGGCACCGCGCGCGACTCCACCTGCCGGCCGTCCACCAGCGTCACGACTCTGTAGTAGAGGCCCTCCGCGGCAGATGGCAGCGGTGGTGGGGACCAGTGCACGTGCGCCGTGGGCAGCGAAGATACCTCCACGTACGAAAACGGCAGCTGCGGCTCATCTGCGGACCAGCGAATGGCACACAGTATACAAAGAGGCCGGATGGGAATTCTCTCTGCTACAAAGCCCTGTTATACTGGAGAAAATCGAAACAAACGCAAGTGAACGAGCACTTTCAGACAGTTCGCTTACTGTCACGTGCCATTCACTGTCACTGTAAGCAGCAGAAAACGACAGAAAATGAGTATCGATACGTGCGAGTAGCGCTGGTCACCGTGCTAATTTTCCGGCCTCCAGTTGGAGAGCAAGAATTGGGCGCTCAAATACACAACTGGCCATTAAAATTGCTACACCACGAAGATGGCGTCCTACAGACGCGAAATTTAACCGACAGGAAGAAGATGCTGAGATATGCAAATGATTAGCTTTTCAGAGCATTCACACAAGGTTGGCGCCGGTGGCGACACCTATAACGAGCTGACATGAGGAAAGATTCCAACCGATTTCTCATACACAAACAGCAGTTGACCGGCGTTGCCTGGTGAAACGTTGTTGTGATGCCTCGTGTAAGGAGGAGAAATGCGTACCATCACGTTTCCGACTTTGATAAAGGTCGGATTGTAGCATATCGCGATTGCGGTTTATCGTATCGCGACATTGCTGCTCGCGTTGGTCGAGATCCAATGACTGGTAGCAGAATATGGAATCGGTGGGTTCAGGAGGATAATACGGAACGCCGTGCTGGATCTCAACGGCCTCGTATCACTAGCAGTCGAAATGACAGGCATCTTATCCGCATGGCTGTAACGGATCGTGCAGCCACGTCTCGATCCCTGAGTCAACACATGGGGACGTTTGCAAGACAACAACCATCTGCACGAACAGTTCGGCGACGTTTGCAGCAACATGGACTATCAGCTCGGAGACCATGGCTGCGGTTACCCTTGACGGTGCATTACAGACAGGAGCGCCTGCGATGGTGTACTCAACGACGAACCTGGGTGCACGAATGGCAAAACGTCATTTTTTCGGATGAATCCACGTTCTGTTTACAGCATCATGATTGTCACATCCGTGTTTGGCGACATCGCGGTGAACGCACATTGGAAGCGTGTGTTCGTCATCCCCATGCTGGCGTATCACCGGGCGTGATGGTATGGGGTGCCATTGGTTACACGTCTCGGTCAACACTAGTTCGCACTGACGGCACTTTGAACAGTGGACGTTACATTTCAGATGTATTACGACCCGTGGCTCTACCCTTCATTCGATCCCTGCGAAACACTACATTTCAGCAGGATAATGCACGACCGCATGTTGCAGGTCCTGTACGGGCCTTTCTGGATACAGAAAATGTTCGACTGCTGCCCTGGCCAGCACATTCTCCAGATCTCTCACCAACTGAAAACGTCTGGTCAATGGTGGCCGAGCAACTGGCTCGTCACAATACGCCAATCACTACTCTTAATGAACTGTAGTATCGTGTTGAAGCTGCATGGGCAGCTGTACCTGTACACGCCATACAAGCTCTGTTTGACTCAATGCCCAGGCGTATCAAGGCCGTTATTACGGCCAGAGGTGGTTGTTCTGGGTACTGATTTCTCAGGATCTATGCACCCAAATTGCATGAAAATGTAATCACATGTCAATTCTAGTATAATATATTTGTCCAATGAATACCCGTTTATCTTCTGCATTTCTTCTTGGTGTAGCAAATTTAATGGCCAGTAGTGTAGGTGCACCGAGATGACTGCCTCTCGGATTTTTTGACAAGTTTTTGATGTATTTGCATACAGAAATCTTAAGAGATAACGATGTCTGTCCATGCCTCAGAAGAATTAAAAGGCGGAGAAGACGTGGGAACGAAATATTCAAATTCATAATAGTGAATTACTGATGAACCTAAACATTATGACCGCTGCCATGCAAGAGATTGAACGCTGCCTGGTAGCACTGCGGGCGTGAGACGTGATACGAACGTACGCAAGCGGAGCAGACAAGAACGGCGAAACGTTCTATGGACGATAGTGGCCAAAAATGTGGAAATCTGCTAACTTATGCGACTCTGACAAGGGGACAATTGTTATAGTCCGACGCCTGGGAAAGGTCGTCTTGGAAACGGCTCTGCCGATCGGCTGTTTGTTTGTTACTGTCATGAGCATCTGTGGTAAGTGGTTTGTAGGACAGTAAAACCACAAGCAGCCAACAGGATGGTGGACCACATTCAACGCACACAATAAATTAGTAACATCTTAAAAAATATACGATTAATGTATTCTACGAGACAAATAGCACAAAACAAAAGAAATTAATAATTGTGACAGAAGAGAAAGATCAATACAATATGTGCAGTAAACTGTAACTGCTGCAACTTTAAATCTATTGGGATAACAGCAGGAAATTTTAAAATCAGATACAAAGAGCATGTAAGGACAATCAACAGTGGCATGCCATAATAACATGAGTAAGGGAATGCTCAGTCTCCAGGAAGAGTATTTCTTACAGAAGATAACAGATGCAACTGAAAATATGTTAAATGAAAAAAATAGCATAAGATAATATTGACGCTAATTCATAACTTATATTGTAAATAAAATACTGATTCGATAATTAAAATTATTTATAATGTATGAAAATACAATAATTGAAAATAAAGTAATAAATAATAGAATGGACACACACACACACACACACACACAAGTGTCTCTCCTTCCCTCCTAGCTACCCTTCCACCATCTCTAACCCCAGACCGGCTCCCCCCCCCCCCTACTCTTGCCCACTGCAGTTTCTGTGAGCCCTCAGCCAATCCTTCCAACCCTGCAGGAAGTGAGGAAGACCACTGTGCAACCAGAAAGGTCAAATGCAGTGTAATAAATAGATGTGACCTACCAATTGGAAGCTTATGCTGTGTCCAACTAGTGCATAGAAAAGAACCCATGAATACATGAATAGGATAGAAAAATGAGAGTAGGTGATGAAGAATAGTCATATATTTGAATATAGTTAAATAATTTAAACAGTCTACTGTTTTGGCGGCAGTTCAGCTTTTTAGCATACCCATAAGATGCTACAGATCCAATCCCCAGTGGCCTACAGAGATGGGAAGCTCTCCATAAAATCATACAAATTTAAAACAACGAAATTCAAATTTAAAACAACGAAAGTTGTACAACTTATAAAGTGAAAATTACTAGGGGTGGCCAAATTTAGATTGAAAGTATGGGTACCACACCGCATATGGACATATTAGTGGAGGTATCCATCAAACTACGAAATGAAACTAACGGTCATTATAACAATTTGGTCTATTACCAAAACACATAAAAATGATTTATCCACTTAATCGAGAAAGTGAACATTTAAGAGGTCGACAGCGGATTGCAAATAAGAAATATACCCTTGCCATCGGCTGTTGCGGCCGAAGTGGCCTGCGGTTAAAGGCGCTGCAGTCTGGAACCGCAAGACCGCTACGGTCGCAGGTTCGAATCCTGCCTCGGGCATGGATGTTTGTGATGTCCTTAGGTTAGTTAGGTTTAACTAGTTCTACGTTCTAGGGGACTAATGACCTCAGCAGTTGAGTCCCATAGTGCTCAGAGCCATTTGAACCCATCGGCTGTTGGATACGTAAAAGCACAACATACATTGCTAACACGGTCAATAACTAAAGAAAAGATTAGTGATTCAAGGAAAAGTCCCAGACGAGCATGCACGAACACGAATACTCTTGGTCAAGTGCATGATTGGTGCAACTAGCTGGCTGTGAAAATTGAAACTGTGATATGAAACCCCGATGCAAATTAGCAGACTTCACACTCGCCTCCTGTCAGTGGTTACAAAGACAGCATATGCACTATTAATCTGTGAGAGGACAGAAGACGCCCGCACTAGTGGCTGAAAATTCTAAGTTCAGCCTGTGTACTTGGCTCTAAGTCAGAGACACCTCTCTCTGCAGTCCTCAGACCCAGCGTTTTGCCTCAAGACCTGGAACAAGTGTTATCTGTGGCGTCACCGAAACAAGTCTGTTTCGGCTTTCCTTTACAAAACTTAGCTGCTTCTTCCAGTGTCGGAATCTCATCAGCCAAGTGGAGCAGACGTCAAGAGTTCTGACCAATGATAGTTTACTGGAACAGGGTAGCAACTTCCTGCTCTTACTGGCTTTGTCACGGTTAACCAGTAAAGCGTGGTGTGGGGAAGAAGGCAGAAAGCCTCGCCCAATACGTGACAGCTTTTCATTCATGACCAAGCAGAAGCTCAGCAGGTACGCATATGCAGGAACTCACCCCTTCTACCGAAATAATTATGATGAGCCAAACACAGGCATAGCTTAATGGCTGCTACCACACTACAAAGGTTTGCATTGTCATGCAGCCTTCAGATTCTTCTCTTAGCTGCAAAAGATTCCTTTTCGCTTCCTGTACAATACAATTTTTAAGGCATGTTCCACAGCCTCCTCAGCGCAACTGCTGAGAGGACACTGCCGACTGTCTTCCCCTACTCTTTACCTGTGTAGAGAATGGCTTTCAACTTGAAACAGCTTTACGGCTCTTCTGGACCCCCAAGTTAACTTCCCTTTTGGGAACCAGCTAAAGGCTTCCTAGGCTGCTGAAATAACAAGACAAGAGGAAAAGAGATGTAGAAATTGTTATCAATGCAATCATTGGCATTAATAAAAATTGTATGCTGCTTTCATGCAGCTTTAATGATCTGACTCGACTGACAACGTGAATCTGTATAAAAAAATTATAAAATAGGTTATAGGACAGTTTGGGACTAAACTGCATGTAACACTACCAAGAATAACTACGGTTGTTGTTGTTGTTGTTGTTGTGGTCTTCAGTCCTGAGACTGGTTTGATGCAGCTCTCCATGCTACTCTATCCTGTGCAAGCTCCTTCATCTCCAAGTACCTACTGCAACCTACATCCTTCTGAATCTGCTTAGTGTATTCATCTCCTGGTCTCCCTCTACGATTTTTACCCTCCACACTGCCCTCCAATGCTAAATTTGTGATCCCTTGATGCCTCAGAACATGTCCTACCAGCCGATCCCTTCTTCATGTCAAGTTGTGCCACAAACTCCTCTTCTCCCCAATCCTATTCAATACCTCCTCATTAGTTACGTGATCTACACACCTAATCTTCAACATTCTTCTGTAGCACCACATTTCGAAAGCTTCTATTCTCTTCTTGTCCAAACTATTTATAGTCCATGTTTCACTTCCATACATGGCTACACTCCATACAAATACTTTCAGAAACGACTTCCTGGCACTTAAATCTATACTCGATGTTAACAAATTTCTCTTCTTCAGAAACGCTTTCCTCGTCATTGCCAGTCTACATTTTATATCCTCTCTACTCCGACCATCATCAGTTATTTTGCTCCCCAAATAGCAAAACTCCTTTACTACTTTAAGTGTCTCAAAATGGTTCAAATGGCTCTGAGCACTATGGGACTCAACTGCTGAGGTCATTAGTCCCCTAGAACTTAGAACTAGTTAAACCTAACTAACCTAAGGACATCACAAACATCCATGCCCGAGGCAGGATTCGAACCTGCGACCGTAGCGGTCCTGCGGTTCCAGACTGCAGCGCCTTTAACCGCACGGCCACTTCGGCCGGCTTAAGTGTCTCATTTCCTAATCTAATTCCCTCAGCATCACCCGATTTAATTCGACTACATTCCATTATCCTCGTTTTTCTTTTGTTGATGTTCATCTTATACCCTCCTTTCAAGACACTGTCCATTCCGTTCAACTGCTCTTCCAAGTCCTTTGCCGCCTCTGACAGAATTACAATGTCATCGGCGAACCTCAAAGTTTTCATTTCTTCTCCCCGGATTTTAATGCCTACTCCGAACTTTTCTTTTGTTTCCTTTATTGCTTGCTCAATATACAGATTGAATAACATCGGGGATAGGCTACAACCCTGTCTCACTCCCTTCCCAACCACTGCCTCCCTTTCTTGTCCCTCGACTCTTATAACTGCCATCTGGTTTCTGTACAAATTGTAAATAGCCTTCCGCTCCCTGTATTTTACCCGTGCCACCTTTAGAATTTGAAAGAGAGTATTCCAGTCAACATTGTCAAAAGCTTTCTCTAAGTCTACAAATGCTAGAAACGCAGGTTTGCCTTTCCTGAACCTTTCTTCTAAGATACGTCGTAAGGTCAATATTGCCTCATGTGTTCCAACATTTCTACGGAATCCAAACTGATCTTCCCAGAGGTCGGCTTCTACCAGTTTTTCCATTGAACTGATAGTTCGGTAATTTTCACATCTGTCAACGTCTGCTTTCTTTGGTATTGGAATTATTATATTCTTCTTGAAGTCTGAGGGTATTTCGCCTGTCTCATACATTTTGCTCACCAGATGGTAGAGTTTTGTCAGGACTGGCTCTCCCAAGGCTGTCAGTAGTTCTAATGGAATGTTGTCTACTCCCGGGACCTTCCATTTTGCTCACCAGATGGTAGAGTTTTGTCAGGACTGGCTCTCCCAAGGCTGTCAGTAGTTCTAATGGAATGTTGTCTACTCCCGGGACCTTGTTTCGACTCAGGTCTTTCAGTGATCTGTCAAACTCTTCACGCAGTATCGTATCTCCCATTTCATCTTCATCTACATCCTCTTCCATTTCCATAATATTGTCCTCAAGTACATCGCCCTTGTATAGACCCTCTATATACTCCTTCCACCTTTCTGCTTTCGCTTCTTTGCTTAGAACTGGGTTTCCATCTGAGCTCTTGATATACATACAAGTGGCTCTCTTTTCTCCAAAGGTCTCTTTAATTTTCCTGTAGGCAGCATCTATCTTACCCCTAGTGAGACAAGCCTCTACATCCTTACATTTGTCCTCTAGCCATCCCTGCTTAGCCATTTTGCACTTCCTGTCGATCTCATTTTTGAGACGTTTGTATTCCTTGTTGCCTGCTTCATTTACTGCATTTTTATATTTTCTCCTTTCATCAATTAAATTCAATATTTCTTCTGTTACCCAAGGATTTCTACTAGCCCTTGTCTTTTTACCTACTTGGTCCTCTGCTGCCTTCACTACTTTTTCCCTCAGAGCTACGCATTCTTCTCCTACTGTATTTCTTTCCCTCATTCCTGTTAATTGTTCCCTTATGCTCTCCCTGAAACTCTGTACAACCTCTGGTTTAGTCAGTTCATCCAGGTCCCATCTCCTTAAATTCCCACCTTTTTGAAATTTCTTCAGGTTTAATCTACAGTTCATAACCAATAGATTGTGGTCAGAGTCCACATCTGCCCCTGGAAATGTCTTACAATTTAAAAACTGGTTCCTAAATCTCTGTCTTACCATTATATAATCTATCTGATATCTTTTAGTATCTCCGGGATTCTTCCATGTATACAACCTTCTCTTATGATTCTTGAACCAAGTGTTAGCTATGATTAAGTTGTGCTCTGAGCAAAATTCTACCAGGCGGCTTCCTCTTTCATTTCTTAGCCCCAATCCATATTCACCTAGTATGTTTCCTTCTCCCTCTTTTCCTACTCTCGAATACCAGTCACCCATGACTATTAAATTTTTGTCTCCCTTCACTACCTGAATAATTTCTTTTATCTCATCATACATTTCTTCAATTTCTTCGTCATCTGCAGAGCTAGTTGGCATATAAACTTGTACTAATGTAGTAGGCATGGGCGTTGTGTCTATCTTGGCCACAATAATACGTTCACTATGCTGTTTGTAGTAGCTTACCCGCACTCCTATTTTTTTATTCATTATTAAACCTACTCAGCATTACCCCTATTTGATTTTGTATTTACAACCTGTATTCACCTGACCAAAAGTCTTGTTCCTCCTGCCACCGAACTTCACTAATTCCCGCTATATCTAACTTTAACCTATCCATTTCCCTTTTTAAATTTTCTAACCTACCTGCCCGATTAAGGGATCTGACATTCCACGCTCCTATCCGTAGAACGCCAGTTTTCTTTCTCCTGATAACGACGTCCTCTTTCGTAGTCCCCGCCCGGAGATCCGAATGGGGGACTATTTTACCTCCGGAATATTTTACCCAAGAGGACGCCATCATCATTTAACCATACAGTAAAGCTGCATGCCCTCGGGAAAAATTACGGATGTAGTTTCCCCTTGCTTTCAGCCATTCGCAGTACCAGCACAGCAAGGCCGTTTTGGTTAGTGTTACAAGGCCAGATCAGTAAATCATCCAGACTGTTACCCCTGCAACTACTGAAAAGGCTGCTGCCCCTCTTCAGGAACCATACGTTTGTCTGGCCTCTCAACAGATACCCCTCCGTTGTGGTTGCACCTACGGTACGGCTATGTGTATCGTTGAGGCACGCAAGCCTCCCCACCATCGGCAAGGTCCATGGTTCATGGGGGGCGGGGGAATCTCCTAATAGAATACTATAATTAAATAATTTTCTTTAAATTGTAGATAACTGATGTTGTCTAGAATGAATAAGTAAAACATGTTTGGTTAGAAACAAAGTAACATTCAGTTGAAAGAGTTTTCCTTCTCTACATGATAAAAAGAGTTTTCTAATGATACGGACGGATGCAGAACCCGTAGTCAGCGAACATTTTCACTACTGTGTAGTAGAGAAATGCAAGCACATGAAGAACCCACTTCCTTAGGTCTCGCTGCCCACAACTCGGTCTCCATGCAGATTGGCTTCACACTGATGGCAGTTTTCTCACCCTCCATCACATGATGGTTCAAATGGCTCTGAGAACTATGGGACTCAACATCTTAGGTCATAAGTCCCCTAGAACTTAGAGCTACTTAAACCTAACTAACCTAAGGACATCACACACATCCATGTCCGAGGCAGGATTCGAACCTGCGACCGTAGCAGTCCCGCGGTTCCGGACTGCAGCGCCAGAACCGCTAGACCACCGCGGCCGGCCCATCACATGAGTGAGCACTCGCCGAGTGTGAAGCAGCAAGCACCTGGTCCTATTTTACAGCTACGGAAACATGGAGACTATTATTACGAGGGTCACTCGAAAAAAAGTTAGCAATGTTTTTTCAAACATCCAATTTATTTTCCGTGCTTTTGATATTTTTACAGTATGTCCAGACATTCTTGAGAGACAAAGCGACATTTTCCCACATATCGTGACAAAAAATAAAAACACCTAGAGCCGTCCTTATGATTTTCATTTATTTTGTTGTTACCAGTTTCAGCGCTTCATTGCGTCATCTTCAGGCTGTCTTTGATGCGGTACGGGTTGATAAGATCCCCATGCATAACCCATCAGTTGTCAGCATTACAGGATACGCAGATAATTTGTCAGCACTCCAACCATCAACTGTCAACTAGTTGAGATGGCAGTTGATGGTTGGAGTGCTAACACATTATCTCCATATCCAGTAATGCTGGCAACTGATGGGTTATGCATGGGGATCTTATCAACCTGTACCGCATCAAAGACAGCCTGAAGATGACGCAATGAAGCGTTGAAACTGGTATCGACAAAATAAATTAAAATCATAAGGACGGCTCTAGGTATTTTTATTTTTTGTCACGATAGTAAACGGCCGTCGTTCCAGAGACATCCTGCTAAAAGCATTGACATACAAAAGCTTTTCCCACATAATTTCTGTCCTCTTAAACTTCCTTAAATCACCGTAAAAATAAGGCCTGTACAGTAGAAGTCAGGACCAGCATTTTGGGTCACTGTTTAAAGCCTTCACAAAGGAGTCATCTTCAAATCTCATTCCATCTACATCTACATCAGACTCTGCAAGGTAACTAACAGTGTGTAGTGGAGGTTACTTCTGGTACCACTGACTACTCTGTTCCATTAGCGAATAGCGCTTGAGCAGAATGATTGTCAGCAAGCCTCTGTATCGGCTCGACTTTTCTCTTCGTGGTCACTACGGGAGATTTATGTGGGAGGAGGTAATATGTTGCCCGACTCTTCCTGGAAAGTGCTCACTTGAAATTTCAATAGTAAACCTCTTTGTGATGCAAAACCCCTCTCTTGTAACGCCTGTCACTAGAGTTAGCTGAGTATCTCTGCAACGCTCTCGTGCCGGCTAAATGACCCCGTGATGACACGCGCTGCTCCTCGTTCGGTCTTCTCTGTCTCTTCTATCAGTCCTATCTGCTACGATGGATGAACAATACTGGAGAATCGGTCGAACAAGCGCCTTGTAAGCCACTTCCTTCGTGGATGAGTTACATCTCCCGTAAGCTTCTTCCTGTGAATCTCAGTGTGGCATCTGCTTTTCCTACTATTTATGTTATTTGGTAACTCCACTTAGTTTATGGTAGATACTGTTTCCGGCAGTTTGTCATCAATAATGTATTTGTACAGAAGTGGATTTCTTTTCCTATGTATGGGCAGTATGTTACATTTATTTCCGTTCAAGTTCAACTGCCAGAGTCTGTACCATGCAGCAATCGTCTGCAGGTCATTCTGGGAATCGGTACTGTCTTCTGGTGTTTGCTACTTTATTATGGACAACCACATTATCAGTGAACTGTTTCAAGATTATCTGACTCTTGCTACTACATCATTCATAAACACTGTAAACAATAACGGCCCTATCACACTTCCTTGGAATACTGCAGAAATTCCCTTCACATCTATCGATTTTGTTCCATAAAGAGCGACGTGTTGACTTCTGTCTGCAAGGAAGTCTTGAATCCAGTCGCAAATCTGCTCCGACACTCGACAAGCTGGTATTTTTTCACTGAACGGCAGTGCGGGCCGGTGTCAAATGCCTTCCTGAAGTCAAGGAACACTGCATCAACCTGAGCGTTTGTCCACGGCGCGGTGGACCTCATGGAGGAACAGAGCGAGCTGAGTTTCCCCAGGATCTCTGTTTACGGAATCCTTGCTGTTTTTATACAGGAGATTTCCTTTCTCAAAAAACGTCATAATTCTTGAGCATAAAACATATTCCACAGTTCCACAACAGACTGACGTTAGTGGTATTAGCCTATAATTATGTGCAAGTGTTCTACGACCCTTCTTGAAAACGGGAATGGCCGGCACTTTTTCCCATTCGCTGCATGCCCTTCGTTGCTCCAGAAATCTACGACAAACTGCTTCTAGAAAGGCAGCAAATTGTTTCGCATAATATTTGTAGAATCTTATAGGTATCTCTTCTGGACTTGAATACTTTTTACCACTAAGCGATTGCACTTGCTTTTCTGTTCTGCGACTGATTGTTTCAGTATCTATCATTTTGTTCCTCGTACGATGATAGAAAGGAGGGACTGAATTATGATCTTCCACTGTGGGAAAATTTCAGAAGACCGAAGTCAGTATTTTGGCCCTTCATATGGGATTCCTTCACTTTACTAAAGAAGTGGAAATCACACTGTGTCAGAACAAAGGTGTAGGGTGGAAGATTCAGTGTTGTTCACCCAAGCTTTGTGATCTCCGTGGTAGTCTTCGCACTGAAATGTGGCAGCGTCTTGTCATGCAACAGCATTGCATCATTATGCAACAAATTCAAGCATTAAGTTTTTTAGAGGTTTGCCACATATGTGTCAGAATTGATTGTGGTTCGTGTGGCATGGTTTCCATAAGCGATAACCCTTCTGAATCAAGAAACGCAATACCCATCACCTTTCCTGCTGAAGGCGCTATTTATCCATCTTTAACTACTTTTCACGATGCCATTCTATCGATTGCCTCTTCGTCTCTGGTGCAAAGTAATGCAACCAGCTTTTATCTCTTGTCACATTTGCTCCACGTAAGTCATCTACAGAATTCTTGAATTGTTTCAAAAGTTTGGTGTACACCGTCTTCTGTGTTTCTTTGCGGACGTCAGTCAACATTCTTGGAATCCACGTAGTGCAAATGTTTTTCAGCTTGAACTATCTCAATATCTTGCACACACTCGCTTGTTCTATTCGCCCTCAGACCGACAATTCGATCACTGTTATGCGTTTGTCAGCCAAAATTACATCGTGAATACGCCGCACATTGTGAGGAGTTTGTGCAGTGCATTGTCTGCCGCCGCGCTGGAGGTCCCCAGTATTGGATTGCCCACTGTCAGCCGGTAAACTGCTGGCCCAACGGCCTACAATACTGCGACCAACAGCGTCATGTGTCTACACCTTCTTCAATTTCTCGTGAATGTTTGTCTCGTTCTAATGACGCAGGACCACTCTAATAACAGCACATTTCCGGCCTCGGTGGCCGAGCGGTTCTAGGCGCTTCAGTCCGGAACCGCGTGACTGCTACGGTCGCAATATCAAATCCTGCCTCGGGCGTGGATGTGTGTGATGTCCTTAGGTTAGTTAGGTTTAATTAGTTCTAAGTTCTAGGGGACTGGTGACCTCAGATGTTAAGTACCATAGTGCTCAGCGCCCTTTGGACCATTTAACAGCACATTGCTCCAAATATCAAGTGCAACAGACATCTGGACGGAATGATGTGACAGCGCTGCTTGAGGAAAGAGGTTGAACTAAATTTCAATACAACTGAGAAGAATGCTTCTACGATCTCCGTGAATAGCAAAGATGTACACTCCTGGAAATGGAAAAAAGAACACATTGACACCGGTGTGTCAGACCCACCATACTTGCTCCGGACACTGCGAGAGGGCTGTACAAGCAATGATCACACGCACGGCACAGCGGACACACCAGGAACCGCGGTGTTGGCCGTCGAATGGCGCTAGCTGCGCAGCATTTGTGCACCGCCGCCGTCAGTGTCAGCCAGTTTGCCGTGGCATACGGAGCTCCATCGCAGTCTTTAACACTGGTAGCATGCCGCGACAGCGTGGACGTGAACCGTATGTGCAGTTGACGGACTTTGAGCGAGGGCGTATAGTGGGCATGCGGGAGGCCGGGTGGACGTACCGCCGAATTGCTCAACACGTGGGGCGTGAGGTCTCCACAGTACATCGATGTTGTCGCCAGTGGTCGGCGGAAGGTGCACGTGCCCGTCGACCTGGGACCGGACAGCAGCGACGCACGGATGCACGCCAAGACCGTAGGATCCTACGCATTGCCGTAGGGGACCGCACCGCCACTTCCCAGCAAATTAGGGACACTGTTGCTCCTGGGGTATCGGCGAGGACCATTCGCAACCGTCTCCATGAAGCTGGGCTACGGTCCCGCACACCGTTAGGCCGTCTTCCGCTCACGCCCCAACATCGTGCAGCCCGCCTCCAGTGGTGTCGCGACAGGCGTGAATGGAGGGACGAATGGAGACGTGTCGTCTTCAGCGATGAGAGTCGCTTCTGCCTTGGTGCCAATGATGGTCGTATGCGTGTTTGGCGCCGTGCAGGTGAGCGCCACAATCAGGACTGCATACGACCGAGGCACACAGGGCCAACACCCGGCATCATGGTGTGGGGAGCGATCTCCTGCACTGGCCGTACACCACTGGTGATCGTCGAGGGGACACTGAATAGTGCACGGTACATCCAAACCGTCATCGAACCCATCGTTCTACCATTCCTAGACCGGCAAGGGAACTTGCTGTTCCAACAGGACAATGCACGTCCGCATGTATCCCGTGCCACCCAACGTGCTCTAGAAGGTGTAAGTCAACTACCCTGGCCAGCAAGATCTCCGGATCTGTCCCCCATTGAGCATGTTTGGGACTGGATGAAGCGTCGCCTCACGCGGTCTGCACGTCCAGCACGAACGCTGGTCCAACTGAGGCGCCAGGTGGAAATGGCATGGCAAGCCGTTCCACAGGACTACATCCAGCATCTCTACGATCGTCTCCATGGGAGAATAGCAGCCTGCATTGCTGCGAAAGGTGGATATACACTGTACTAGTGCCGACATTGTGCATGCTCTGTTGCCTGTGTCTATGTGCCTGTGGTTCTGTCAGTGTGATCATGTGATGTATCTGACCCCAGGAATGTGTCAATAAAGTTTCCCCTTCCCTGGGACAATGAATTCACGGTGTTCTTATTTCAATTTCCAGGAGTGTAGAATAAATGTGGGGTTTTGGAGAAAGCGTTGCACATTCTTTTGGAATGACCCTCATATATGGCTTCATCCTAATTCAGAGAAGCACCGTTGGTGAATAAAGAAAGCGGATCGCAACCGTGCTCTTTGCGACTTGCAACTTGGTACGGGATACGGGGAGACGAATGACTAAAATTAGGAAGTACCTCGGCGTGCGGCTGGCGTTCGGCTGAAATCGGAAACCAATATTATGACACCCTCCGTTCGGCAGATATCGGAAACCAGTCACGTGACGTGACGTCACTCGTTCGCTGTGTGGTGCGATCTTTGTCCTGACTGTCAAATTTACAAACGAGAATTCGATCGCAGCAAAATATTTATGGCGAGCAAAACTATGACTGCTGCTCGTTTTATTCGCAGCAATTGAAGATGTGCCTACCTAGCAACACCCTCGGAAATCACCACATATTCAGATATAAACAGCCAAATATTTGTTACAGGCATGAATATAAATGTCATTGCTGCTCGTTCAGTCCTGTATAACCACAGCCTCGGAAATCGCGACGTATTCGGAAAAAGCGGTAAAGTATTTGTGGCAAGAAAGAATACAAATCTCATTGCTGGTTATTTCACTCGCAGCAATTTCATCTTTCGTCTTTTAATCAGAGTGAAGTCACAAAACTGAAGAAACTGACAACTAGGAGACCACACTCTTATGTGTAAATAGCATCGAATATTGCACAACATATTTCTCTTACCTGAGAGAGAAAGTCCCAGAGTGTGTTACATATTGGAAGATGGGGAAAAAAGAAAAGTTAGCTTGTACTAGGATGCGAACGTATTTTCTTCAACTCTGCTCTCATGGTCTCTAGCTATTAAGTTCGTAGCACTTTTCCACAACTTTAGTAAACACAACAGTTACACATAACAAAGACGTTGGTCATCAGTAATATATTCTCCTTCACTATTTACAACAGTCCGTTTTTTAGAGGCGAAGAACGATGTTCGGAGCACATTTTCATCTGGAATGGAATTCCCTTGAAGGTTGTTCGGTCGAGAGCGGTAAAGGTGAAAATCTGAGGGCGCAAGATCAGGTGCATAAGGTGGCTGCAGAATGAGTTCCCAACCCAGCTCCTGTATAGCGTTTTTTGTCAGTATAGGGGAATGCGAGCGGAAGTTATCGTAGGGCAGCGTCACTACACGGTATCTTCCTGGTCGTTGTTCTCGGACTGCGTCTCAGTTGTTGACAATAAATGTCAGCAGTGATGGTTACACCTGGGGAAAGCAATTCGTAGTACACCACACCGTCGCTGTTCCGTCAAATGCATAACATTGCCTTTCATGGATGCGTGCAGGTCTTTGTATAGGGAACCTCTGCTTTGCTTGGGCTGAACCACACCTTTTTTTCCCCCTTATGACAGCATAAAGACACCTTTTTTCGTCACCAGTGTAAGGTTCTCATATGCTTTCTGCTGTTGTAAATAATTCACCTTTATTTTACTGGGAGAGAGATGAATGAGCGCACTGCATGAGTAGCGAATAACGTCTTTGACTCTGTGTTCAGTTATATCTGTGGTTGACTCGCTAGTAGATACTTGGGAGGGTCATTATGTTTAATACGCTGAATGCTCCTTACAGGTTTCTCTTGGTCCCAGTCTTGGTATACAACTAATTGCTTTTCTTTTGCCATTTCAATACACAGTTTGTGCTTGTTGAATTATCTCATAACAGACTCCCATATTGTAGTTGTGACTGGAAGAATGCTTAGTAGCAAAGCATCAATAAAATTTTACTGACAGAATATCTTGGTTTATACAGCAGGAATATCACACGTGCAAGTCTACTTGTCAGATACCTTATATGGACATACCACGAGAGCCTTTGGTCTATTTTTAGTCCCAATTGTTTGACACTGTGATTCTCTTCTTTCCGTTCCTTCAAATTAAAACAAATTTCCTCCGTTTCTGTGTTGTTTATACATAACTGGTTAGCAATACACTACACCCTACATTTTTCAAAAAGTTCATTATTTTTGTTTACCACCTGCGGAGATCGTGGTCATATCATCATATCATCAGCATATAAGACATTTTTGCAGGCTATATAGTTTGAGAAGTCATTAACATAGACAATAAAGAGGAAAGGTCCAAGAATGAACCAATGTGGAATTCCTCTTTTAATTTTCATTAGTTCTGACCTTTAATTGTTCACATACACTAACTGTTGCCTGTTATTTAGGTATGCTTTAATCAAGTTAAGTGGTTCGTCTGCAGTACCACAATATTCTAATTTTTTAACAATTATCTCATGTGACACTGAATCAAACGCTTTAATTTTATGAATGTTATACAGTTGGTCAGTTTCCTTTCAAAAGCACTGTGGATTTCAGTTATCAGGCTTTTAATAGCTTTTATGGCTGATTGATTAGTTTTAAACCAAACTGGCTGTCATTAACTAATTTATTGCTTTCAAAATACATGTAAATCTGTGTTTGTGAACAGGTCTCTATGATCTTGGCCAGTATAGGGACAATTGATCCTGGTCTACAATTATCTGGCATTTCTGCACCAGTATTTTTGTTTGTGGGGAGCGTAACCATAATTTTAAGACAATCAGGGAAAATTCCATTTTCAAGGATTTTATTTGCAAGTTAGAGTAGAGGAGTTCTAATTTCCTTAATTATATTGTTACAAATTTACTGAATTCATAGTAGTCCTCTGTTCTAGAGTTTTTCAGCTTGTTTACAGAGTTATTTATATCTGTAGCAGTTATTCTACTCCAGTTAAATCTTTTACCTGTTTTATTCTGTTATTGTAAAAGAAAAGCTTCCACATCAGTTAAATCGTCACTTTTTGGTACATAGGCATTTACTGAATTTACGAAGTGTTCATTTAAAGTGTTACAATTAATTGGGCTACTGATTTATTCGTTTCCCATAGTTGCCTCACTTTTAACTATGTTCCAGGCAGCTTTACATTTGTTTTTAGAATTTAAAATATGCTCTTCATTTGCTTTCACTTTTGCTGCTTTAACTTCAGATTTGTATATTTTTCTTACGTTTATATATCTGTTCTTGTTTTCTTGACTGTCTTCAGTTTTGTCCTTCAGCATTAGTAAATGGATTCTAATTTTACTGAGATGTGGGATGTACCACTTTTTTGTATGTTGTGGTTTATGCATATTGCTAGGGTTACAACTCTTTGCAATAAAAGGGCAGTTAATGTCTAATGTATTTTTTACATTGGATATGAATGTAGAAAAGCTTTCATTTGTATCTTTGTTGATGATTAGTATTCCAGCCCATTCTATTCTACTCAGTTCATTTCTCATTATTTCAATGTTCTCTTCCTTGAGAGTTCTATATGTAGTTGGCATCCTAGTGTCATCAAGTGTCAGATTTACAATTTTGAGTCATATGCCATCATGGGGAGATAGTCCTAATTCAATGGTACGCCACTCTACTTCATTCCTACACACATTGCTAATTATATTGTCAAGCTATGCCTCCATTCTGGTCGGTTTTTCATTTAAGTAGTAGTAATTCATTGTTTTTAAGATATTTAGGATGTGTACCACATTTGATCACTTTACTCTTACATCTATATTAATGTATCCTGTGATAAATGTTTTATATTGCTTATATTTGGCACTTAGTAAGATTGATTCAGAGAGTTTTTATTCGAATATCTCCTCATCAGAAGCCAGTGATTGGTAAACTGTTGCAATAATGAGTTTCTGAGTGTATAACCAAGGCAGATGCTTCAAAAAGTCTTTCAACAGACAGGCTTATGAGGTCTGTGATTGAATATTTTAGATTGAGATTTTTGTTGATGTAAATTGACACTGCACCATGGACATTGTTTGGTTTTCAGTAGCTTGTTTGCTAAAAAGTAGTCAAATGGTACAAATAAACTTATTTTTGCACTTTTATTCCAATGTTCATTCACAGAGACTGGCATACTTAATTTTCTCTAGCCAGCAATGTAGTTCACTGACTTTGTTTCTTAAGGATTGTACATTTATATGTAAGAAATGTAGTTCATTTTTACTGCAAGGTGGTACATTGCTTACATTGGGCTTAGTTTGATTATTTACTTTAAATGTGTTTTTTGTATTATGTTCTGAAGCTCTTTGTTTTGACCAAGTCTGACACAGCCTTATATGTTTCCCTGATCGGGTTCTGAGTTTTGTGACATATGTTTTAAATTGCTGAAGCTAGATAATTTATTATTTACCATACTAAGTATTTTTTGGGCCAGCAGTGTCTAAGCTAATCCACTTAGACCCTGACCATCTCGGGTATGCCAAGTTCTCGAGCAGTTACAACTGTCAGAGGGTTGATGATTGCAACTGAGAAATTCCTTAATATCTAAAAGCATTATATTTTTAAACTGTTTGCAAATTGTTTCAAAATGCTTGTTAACTTTGGCTATTTCTCTGTTTACACACGATAATTCAATTAAATTGCAGCGATGAGGTATTTTAAATAATATAACATTTGTGTTTGTTAACTTGCCCAGTGTTGTCTTCAGAGCTGTTGCTGCTGCTGCAGCTGTTTCATTATAGTATACATCATTGGAACCAGCTATAAGAACTGCAAAGTCACACTTTGACAGATTAATGCAATCTTCAGTGTTGGTGAGGATCTGATTGAATCTTGCTCCACTTAATATCTAGCTGACTACACAAGTATAATCAACGTTTTGTAATTACGCTTCCTATCTGTACTGGATTGAGAAAAAGTCAGAAAATATATGCGCTTATTTTGTGTAAATACCTGATATTATGCACATAAACGAATTTGTTTTCTTACACAAGCATATAACATTTCACATACATTCTTGTGGAATCGTTAGAAAACTAATGCTGTATGCGGGATTATTATACTGTCTTCCTCTCCAGTGGAAGTGGTGAACTACAAGAATTCATGGTGCCAAAAAAGAGTATTCACTAACAACAATTATTCTGTCGCTTGTTAAAAAGAACTGTCAATACGTTTCAACTTGACTACATGTAAAAACGATCACCATTGCTTTATTATCAAGAATTTCGGAGAAACTACGTTAGCTGCACTACTACATGTGCAACAGTAGTATTACAGTTCGTTGAAATGTCAAAATCAGTGCTTTATTTTAGCTATAAATGGGGAAAACTGTAACTGTCAGTTCCACTTCACACAGTGCGTAAAGATGGGAACTCGGCTTTCTGCCTCGAGTCACGTGACTTAGATGTTCGTTTCAAGCCTTAAGACGCCAGAGATAGGGACATGCGCGGCCTGCGTTTCATATGGTCTATGGATAATGTAAATTCGATCTCTTTGTTTTTCATTTTGTCACAAATTACGTAATTAGTTGTGATGTCTGTAATTTTACTAATGAGAGAATTTTGAAATTATTATAGTCTTCTGTTGTGCAGCGTTTTTGTCAAGAAACAGAGTTTCATTCCTCAAAAACGATTTTGTTTGAAGTAAAACCCATCTCCATGATTCACAGTGAAGTTTTAAATTCTCTGTCATGTTTGCATTGTACTTTACGCCACACGCAGCAACAGATGATATGACACAAAAAAAAAAAAAAAAATTAAAGTCGCTACTGTATCTGCTGATTTATATTTTGTTTCGGGAATGTCAGCATTCCAGACACAAAAACAGCATTGTGAGTAAGAGGTTAGTCAGTTTTATTTCAGGGCAGATATTACCTTCCATTCTTGAAAATACCGGGTAGTCTGGATTGTTAAACGTCGTGGTAGCAGGGAGATTAACTTTTAGTATCAGTACTGGTAATTTCAAACAGTTATTTTCTTCCGAGTACAGCAGTAAGGTATTTTTGTGGATATTCGAAATCAAACATTGCAGTTCATATCACGCAACGACCATAATGTACTTCAGTTGTGAGTTTTAGTTGTATAGTTTTCATTGTGCACGTAATTAGTTTCTTTTGGCATTTAATTGGATTCATTTTGTTTATTTCAAATTTTGCATTTCATGAAGTTTAAGGATTTATTTCAGGACACTGTTCACATGCGCTACACGGGGCCATCGAACAGTCAATTTTGCTCAGCAATTGAGTACGATACTTAAAAGTACATGTTACATGAAGAGAAAGTTTTTGAAATTAATATATTCAGTTTTCTCACATACAGGATTTTTTTAGAAAGTTTACACCAGTAACGATACAGGATAGGAATGGTCGGTGTTGTTCAGGAGCCAATTGATGACGAACGAGCAGAGATGCACATACGGCCACCTACGGCCACCCCTGGCTTTTGTGATTTTGGCTTAGAGCATGCGGTATCCACATACCCAATTTTTGAATCTTCCACACTGAATGCAAATGTCGCACAGTAAGAAATGACAATCGATAAATAAAGCTTTAGCAACCGGAATACTAACATGCAAAACAAAGTGTTATGCACCCGTCGAATCCATAACCAAAGTGATTCCATACAGTTTTGTTAATCTTAAAATCAACAAAGGATTTTTACGGCCGATGTGTCATTAACAGAAGTTTGGTTGTAACTATTTTTGACGTGTCTATGATAAATCGTCAATGCGCTGTTGCTTGGAAACCACATACTGTCGTAACACGTAAGTTACACTACTGGCCATTAAAATTGCTACACCACGAAGATGATGTGCTACAGATGCGAAATTTAACCGACAGGAAGAAGATGCTGTGATAGGCAAATGATTAGCTTTTCAGAGCATTCACACAAGGTTGGCGCCGGTGGCGACACCTACAACGTGCTGACATGAGGGAAGTTTCCAACCGATTTCTCATACACAAACAGCAGTTGACCGGCGTTGCCTGGTGAAACGTTGTTGTGATGCCTCGTGTAAGGAGGAGAAGTGCGTACCATTGCGTTTCCGACATTGATAAAGGTCGGTGGGTTCACGAGGGTAATACGGAACGCCGTGCTGGATCCCAACGGTCTCGTATCACTTGCATTCGAGATGACAGGCATGTTATCCACATGGATGTAGCGGATCGTGCAGCCACGTCTCGATCCCTGAGTCAACAGATGGGGACGTCTGCAAGACAAGAACCATCTGCACGAACAGTTCGACGACGTTTGCAGCAGCATGGACTATCAGCTCGGAGACCATGGCTGCGGTTACCCTTGACGCAGCATCACAGACAGGAGCGCCTGCGATGGTGTACTCAACGACGAACGTGGGTGCACAAATTGCGAAACGCTATTTTTTTTGGATGAATCCAGGTTCTGTTTACAGCATCATGATGGTGGCATCCGTGTTTGGCGACATCGCGGTGAACGCACATTGGAAGCGTTTATTCGTCGTGGCCATACTGACGTATGACTCGGCGTGATGGTATGGGGTGCCATTGGTTACACGTCTCGGTCACCTCTTGTTCGCATTCACGGCACTCTGAACAGTGGACGTTACATTTCAGATGTGTTACGACCCGTGGTTGGTTGTTGTTTTGGGGAAGGAGACCAGACAGCGAGGTCATCGGTCTCATCAAATTAGGGAAGGACGGGGAAGGAAGTCGGCCGTGCCCTTTTGAAAGGAACCATCCCGGCATTTGCCTGGAGCGATTCAGGGAAATCACGGAAAACCTAAATCAGGATGGCCGGACGCGGGATTGAACCGTCGTCCTCCCGAATGCGAGTCCAGTGTTTACGATCCGTGGCTGTACCCTTCATTCGATCCCTGCGAAACCCTACATTTCAGCAGAATAATGCACCACCGCATGTTGCAGGTCCTGTACGGGCCTTTCTGGATACGGAAAATGTTCGACAGCTGTCCTGGCCAGCATATTCTCCCGATCTCTCACCAACTGAAAACGTCTGGTGAATGGTAGCCGAGCAACTGGCTCGTGACAGTACGCCAGTCACTACACTTGATGAACTGTGGTATCGTGTTGAAGCTGTGTGGGCATCTGTACCTGTACACGCCATCCAAGCTCTGTTTGACTCAATGCCCAGGCGTATCAATGCCGTTATTACGTCCAGAGGTGGCTGTTCTGGGTACTGATTTCTCAGGATCTATGCACCCAAATTGTGTGAAAACGTAATCACATGTCAGTTCTAGTATAATATGTTTGTCCAATGAATACCCATTTATCTTCTGCATTTCTTATTGGTGTAGCAATTTTAATGGCCAGTTGTGTAGTTATAGGAGAGCCATTAGCCTGCCGTACCTACGTAGTTGTGCGGCGGCATGGTGAAGAGGAAGCGGCCGTAGTCGCGGTGGCGGCCGTCGGCGTCGCTGGCGGCGTACTCGAGGCTGAAGGGCCGGCCCTCGCAGTCGTAGCCGCACCACGGGCAGTGGAAGTGCAGGCGCGGCGGCCGCCCGCTGCCGGAGAGGGCGCGCTGCGACAGCCGCAGCCCGCGGCAGAAGTTGGTGGCCGGCGCGCCGCCCAGCGACGAGAAGCGCAGCACAGCACCTGCGGCGCGCGGGGGTACCGTCAGCGCTTGCGGTCGATAAAGAAAAACTCCAAGCCCCCAGTCAATACAACTTGTCGATTTTATCAATGTCGTACAACGAATTAAACTGCTTACAGTCATCCACAGATTTCTGATCCCAGAACTTCTTAGTGTGCGATCATGTTTTCCAGCTATGTGTCGTGTAAATATTTAAAAGTGAAAACATGTCTCCGTATCACAATACTTTGAAGTAAACGCAACTCACAAAAGAATATCACAGCAGAGTCCACACAGATACCTTGGCCGGTAGATGCGCGATCGGCAGGGCTTGCATAGAGAGTGGTAGTGGTGGGGGTTGTGGGCAGTCGCTGTAGCGGAAATGCTGGGCGCTGGAGGGGAAGCGTCGTTCTTAAATGAAGCTTCCGCTCATATTCCTTATAGATATTAAATGGAGCCCTTCCACGTACAAAAACATCTTTCAGCTCTGCTTTAGTTAGTATCTAAAATGAATTCTGAAGGAAATGCAACAAAAGCACCGATTCATTTTCGCGTGACTTGTTAACCATTAACTTTCAGATCAGCGTCATAAGTGTCACATTTTGAGTCAAACCTACACTTTTCTCTTGTTGCCATCTTAAAATTTGCTTCCTTTGCCAAAACATAGCGGAATTTACACAGTCTCACCTCACTAACATGTTGTGCAGACACAGTTGCGAGAGAATTTTGAAACAGTGGTTTGTTAAGTTTATTAAGTGATGAACTGTGGAAAATTAATGTCTCTAGCTTATGAAAAAGCATATCCTCGGTACAAAGTACACCTGCAATGTCCTCATTTAAGATCTTCCAAAACCTGTAACATTTCTCGTTTCACCAGCAATCAATGGCTCTTAAAAATTACATTATATCAAAAAAGTGTGTAGTTACTGGAATAACCAGGTAGATAATGAAGTTTTGCATAACAACCATATGGCAAAATACTGTCATCTGTGTGCTATTACTTGCCAAAATCTCATTTCAATGTCTGAAAGGGTGTATGAAATATGAGGAATGTTCTGAATATTTCACTCTGGTTTTATCATTGGTATGCCTGACCGCAAATGACCATGCTACATCAGATCAGTTTTCTCGCCATTGTTGAAGATACAGACCTCCACCCAAGTCTAAAGGAAAATTCAATATCATTTCTAAACACACACACCCACCATATATATATAGTGATTCAGGAGGAAAGGTACACACTTTGAGGGGCGATAGTATTAGTGATTCTGAACAAAAAACTTTATATGGACGTATGCCCTATTCCGAATGGTTTCAGAGATAGAAGACATTTAATATCACTTTTGTACCTATTTCTTGAACAACTCGAAAAACCCGCACCCTCCAGCGAAAAGGTGTCGCAGTACAAAAATTAATCTATATTGAATTTCCTACAGATAAGGTCCTATTCATTTTTTTCTCAAGAACTAATGGTTTGTGCAAAGAGAGTGCGAAAATGTTGAAAACCTCACTCGACGCGCATGCGCTGTAGCTTACGTAGTTTTTGTAGGCCAATTTGAGATAGTTTCCCGACTTTATAGACTAAAAGTGTCCCGTATCAAACTGTTTGTCTCAACTTGCTACCTCAATGTGCTACCTCAAATTGGCCTACAAAAACTACGTAAACTACAGCGCATGTGATTCGAGAGAGTTTTTCAACATTCTCGTGCTCTCTTCGCACAAATCATTAGTTCTAGAGAAAAAAAATGAATAGGACCTTATCTGTAGGAAATTTAATATAGTTTAATTTTGTACTGCGACACGTTTTCGCTAGAGAGTGCGGTTTTCGAGTTATTGAAGAAAAACGTACAACACTGATATTAAATGTGTTCTATCTCGGAAACCATACGGAATAGGGCATACATCCATATGAAGTTTTTCTGTTGAGAATCACTAATACTATCGCTCCTCAAACCGTGTACCTTTCCTCCTGAATCACCCTATATATATATATATATATATATATATATATATATATATATATATATATATATATATATATATATATATATATAAGACAATGCGCGAACGTTGATATATATATATATATATATATATATATTTCAACGTTCGCGCATTGTCTTATTTACATGCAAGTATGACAATAACTATGACCATTAACGTAATGTCGGGCAAATCATCATGAAGCTAACATATAAAGCTGTGAGTGAGGCAAAAATGAATTTCTTTTACCGAATAGTTTCTGTAAAATTGTCTGTGGAAAACTGCAGAGCGTGAACCTCGATTCTGCCATCGCCGAACGGCCGAAAGGTCGCAGACAATATTCGGTCCCCCCTTCCGAACAACCGAATAAACTCGGCCAGCGCTTTAGACGAAAATTGGTCACTGCGCATAGGCCACAGTATCCTGCGTGGACTCAGACAACAGACATCAAACATGGTTCAAATGGCTCTGAGCACTATGGGACTTAACATCTGAGGACATCAGTCCCCTAGAACTCAGAACTACTTAAACATAACTAACCTAAGGACATCACACACATCCATGCCCGAGGCAGGATTCGAACCTGCGACCGTAGCGGTCGCGCGCTTCCAGACTGTAGCGCCTAGAACCGCTCGGCCACCAGCGGCCGGCCATCAGACATGTTAGTGGGGAACAGTTAGTGGTACAAGAAGTATCCTACCGTCACACACGGTCAAGTGTCTTGCGGAGTACAGTTGTAGATCTAGATGCTCTAATTAAAAGTATTAGTTCTACAATACCTACCCCCACATCAGTTCATTCTGAATTGCCTTTTGGTTTCTCTGTAAAATCTAGTTATAAATATCCCTCTCCCTACCACCTGGCGGGATGTGAGGTCACAAACACTAAGAACTCATATTTATTTCATACTAGAACTAAGCTGCCTTAAGACTAGCAGTATTTTAATTCATATTAGCATTAGCTTAAAACAATTTTCCGTTGCATATCAAACTGTCCCCCCCATGAACCATGGACCTTGCCGTTGGTGGGGAGGCTTGCGTGCCTCAGCGATACAGATGGCCGTACCGTAGGTGCAACCACAACGGAGGGGTATCTGTTGAGAGGCCAGGCAAACATGTGGTTCCTGAAGAGGGGCAGCAGCCTTTTCAGTAGTTGCAGGGGCAACAGTCTGGATGATTGACTGATCTGGTCTTGTAACACTAACCAAAACGGCCTTGCTGTGCTGGTACTGCGAACGGCTGAAAGCAAGGGGAAACTACAGCCGTAATTTTTCTCGAGGACATGCAGCTTTACTGTATGATTAAATGATGATGGCGTCCTCTTGGGTAAAATATTCCGGAGGTAAAATAGTCCCCCATTCGGATCTCCGGGCGGGGACTACTCAAGAGGACGTTGTTATCAGGAGAAAGAAAACTGGCATTCTACGGATCGGAGCGTGGAATGTCAGATCCCTTAATCGGGCAAGTAGGTTAGAAAATTTAAAAAGGGAAATGGATAGGTTAAAGTTAGATATAGCGGGAATTAGTGAAGTTCGGTGGCAGGAGGAACAAGACTTTTGGTCAGGTGATTACAGATTTATAAATACAAAATCAAATACGGGTAATGCAGGAGTAGGTTTAATAATGAATAAAAAAAATAGGAGTGCGGGTTAGCTACTACAAACAGCATAGTGAACGCATTATTGTGGCCAAGATAGACACAAAGCCCATGCCTACTACAGTAGTACAAGTTTATATGCCAACTAGCTCTGCAGATGATGAAGAAATTGATGAAATGTATGACGAGATAAAAGAAATTATTCAGGTAGTGAAGGGAGACGAAAATTTAATAGTCATGGGTGACTGGAATTCGTCAGTAGGAAAAGGGAGAGAAGGAAACATAGTAGGTGAATATGGATTGGGGCTAAGAAATGAAAGAGGAAGCCGCCTGGTAGAATTTTGCTCAGAACACAACTTAATCATAGCTAACGCTTGGTTCAAGAATCATAAAAGAAGGTTGTATACATGGAAGAATCCTGGAGATACTAAAAGGTATCAGATAGATTATATAATGGTAAGACAGAGATTTAGGAATCAGGTTTTAATTTGTAGGACATTTCCAGGGGCAGATGTGGATTCTGACCACAATCTATTGGTTATGAACTGCAGGTTGAAACTGAAGAAACTGCAAAAGGGTGGGAATTTAGGGAGATGGGACCTGGATAAACTGAAAGAACCAGAGGTTGTAGAGAGTTTCAGGGAGAGCATAAGGGAACAATTGACAGGAATGGGGGAAAGAAATACAGTAGAAGAAGAATGGGTAGCTCTGAGGGATGAAGTAGTGAAGGCAGCAGAGGATCAAGTAGGTAAAAAGACGAGGGCTAATAGAAATCCTTGGGTAACAGAAGAAATATTGAATTTAATTGATGAAAGGAGAAAATATAAAAATGCAGTAAATGAAGCAGACAAAAAGGAATACAAACGTCTCAAAAATGAGATCGACAGGAAGTGCAAAATGGCTAAGCAGGGATGGCTAGAGGACAAATGTAAGGATGTAGAGGCTTGTCTCACTAGGGGTAAGATAGATACTGCCTACAGGAAAATTAAAGAGACCTTTGGAGAGAAGAGAACCACTTGTATGAATATCAAGAGCTCAGATGGCAACCCAGTTCTAAGCAAAGAAGGGAAGGCAGAAAGGTGGAAGGAGTATATAGAGGGTTTATACAAGGCGATGTACTTGAGGACAATATTATGGAAATGGAAGAGGATGTAGATGAAGATGAAATGGGAGATACGATACTGCGGGAAGAGTTTGACAGAGCACTGAAAGACCTGAGTCGATGTAAGGCCCCGGGAGTAGACAACATTCCATTAGAACTACTGATGGCCTTGGGAGAGCCAGTCATGACAAAACTCTACCATCTAGTGAGCAAGATGTATGAGACAGGCAAAATACCCACAGACTTCAAGAAGAATATAATAATTCCAATCCCAAAGAAAGCAGGTGTTGACAGATGTGAAAACTACCGAACTATCAGTTTAATAAGTCACAGCTGCAAAATACTAACGCGAATTCTTTACAGACGAATGGAAAAACTGGTAGAAGTGGACCTCTGGGAAGATCAGTTTGGATTCCGTAGAAATGTTGGAACAGGTGAGGCAATACTAACCTTACGACTTATCTTAGAAGAAAGATTAAGAAAAGGTAAACCTACGTTTCTAGCATTTGTAGACTTAGAGAAAGCTTTTAACAACGTTAACTGGAATTCTCTCTTTCAAATTCTGAAGGTGGCAGGGGTAAAATACAGGGAGCGAAAGGCTATTTACAATTTGTACAGAAACCAGATGGCAGTTATAAGAGTCGAGGGGTATGAAAGGGAAGCAGTGGTTGGGAAAGGAATGAGACAGGGTTGTAGCCTCTCCCCGATGTTATTCAATCTGTATATTGAGCAAGCAGTAAAGGAAACAAAAGAAAAATTCGGAGTAGGTATTAAAATTCATGGAGAAGAAGTAAAAACTTTGAGGTTCGCCGATGACATTGTAATTCTGTCAGAGACGGCAAAGGACTTGGAAGAGCAGTTGAACGGAATGGACAGTGTCTTGAAAGGAGGATATAAGATGAACATCAACAAAAGCAAAACGAGGATAATGGAATGTAGTCAAATTAAATCGGGTGATGCTGAGGGGATTAGATTAGGAAATGAGACACTTAAAGTAGTAAAGGAGTTTTGCTATTTAGGGAGTAAAATAACTGATGATGGTCGAAGTAGAGAGGATATAAAATGTAAACTGGCAATGGCAAGGAAATCGATTCTGAAGAAGAGAAATTTGTTAACATCGAGTATAGATTTAAGTGTCAGGAAGTCGTTTCTGAAAGTATTTGTATGGAGTGTAGCCATGTATGGAAGTGAAACATGGACGATAACCAGTTTGGACAAGAAGAGAATAGAAGCTTTCGAAATGTGGTGCTACAGAAGAATGCTGAAGTTAAGGTGGGTAGATCACGTAACTAATGAGGAGGTAGTGAATAGGATTGGGGAGAAGAGAAGTTTGTGGCACAACTTGACTAGAAGAAGGGATCGGTTGGTAGGACATGTTTTGAGGCATCAAGGGATCACAAATTTAGCATTGGAGGGCAGCGTGGAGGGTAAAAATCGTAGAGGGAGACCAAGAGATGAATACACTAAGCAGATTCAGAAGGATGTAGGTTGCAGTAGGTACTGGGAGATGAAGAAGCTTGCACAGGATAGAGTAGCATGGAGAGCTGCATCAAACCAGTCTCAGGACTGAAAACCACAACAACA
This sequence comes from Schistocerca nitens, assembly GCF_023898315.1. Lineage (NCBI taxonomy): Eukaryota > Metazoa > Arthropoda > Insecta > Orthoptera > Acrididae > Schistocerca > Schistocerca nitens. The sequence continues at coordinate 265,457,413 of NC_064615.1, read as the reverse complement.
ACAACAACATCAAACTGTCTTCAATGTATATTAACATCATATCGATCATACTTGAATTCACTATTACACACCTGGAAATTGAAATAAGAACACCGTGAATTCATTGTCCCAGGAAGGGGAAACTTTATTGACACATTACTGGGGTCAGATACATCACATGATCACACTGACAGAACCACAGGCACATAGACACAGGCAACAGAGCATGCACAATGTCGGCACTAGTACAGTGTATATCCACCTTTCGCAGCAATGCAGGCTGCTATTCTCCCATGGAGACGATCGTAGAGATGCTGGATGTAGTCCTGTGGAACGGCTTGCCATGCCATTTCCACCTGGCGCCTCAGTTGGACCAGCGTTCGTGCTGGACGTGCAGACCGCGTGAGACGACGCTTCATCCAGTCCCAAACATGCTCAATGGGGGACAGATCCGGAGATCTTGCTGGCCAGGGTAGTTGACTTACACCTTCTAGAGCACGTTGGGTGGCACGGGATACATGCGGACGTGCATTGTCCTGTTGGAACAGCAAGTTCCCTTGCCGGTCTAGGAATGATAGAACGATGGGTTCGATGACGGTTTGGATGTACCGTGCACTATTCAGTGTCCCCTCGACGATCACCAGTGGTGTACGGCCAGTGTAGGAGATCGCTCCCCACACCATGATGCCGGGTGTTGGCCCTGTGTGCCTCGGTCGTATGCAGTCCTGATTGTGGCGCTCACCTGCACGGCGCCAAACACGCATACGACCATCATTGGCACCAAGGCAGAAGCGACTCTCATCGCTGAAGACGACACGTCTCCATTCGTCCCTCCATTCACGCCTGTCGCGACACCACTGGAGGCGGGCTGCACGATGTTGGGGCGTGAGCGGAAGACGGCCTAACGGTGTGCGGGACCGTAGCCCAGCTCCATGGAGACGGTTGCGAATGGTCCTCGCCGATACCCCAGGAGCAACAGTGTCCCTAATTTGCTGGGAAGTGGCGGTGCGGTCCCCTACGGCACTGCGTAGGATCCTGCGGTCTTGGCGTGCATCCGTGCGTCGCTGCGGTCCGGTCCCAGGTCGACGGGCACGTGCACCTTCCGCCGACCACTGGCGACAACATCGATGTACTGTGGAGACCTCACGCCCCACGTGTTGAGCAATTCGGCGGTACGTCCACCCGGCCTCCCGCATGCCCACTATACGCCCTCGCTCAAAGTCCGTCAACTGCACATACGGTTCACGTCCACGCTGTCGCGGCATGCTACCAGTGTTAAAGACTGCGATGGAGCTCCGTATGCCACGGCAAACTGGCTGACACTGACGGCGGCGGTGCACAAATGCTGCGCAGCTAGCGCCATTCGACGGCCAACACCGCGGTTCCTGGTGTGTCCGCTGTGCCGTGCGTGTGATCATTGCTTGTACAGCCCTCTCGCAGTGTCCGGAGCAAGTATGGTGGGTCTGACACACCGGTGTCAATGTGTTCTTTTTTCCATTTCCAGGAGTGTATTTTCAAAACGCTGCCTGTAATTTTTTCGAATTTAAAACGACTGATAACTGACAAGTAAAGTGTCTCATCTTAAAGGAATTTCCTTGCTAATTCCAAAACTTAGATTACGTGACCCTCTAATATTTCTTAAGCTGGGTTCAACTTTATATTATGGTTTATATTTAGTAATACTGATTCACCTGATGCGTTCGTTCGCCATCATCAGTTGAATCAACGATAGTTTTCAAAACAGTCGTTTAATTCAATTTTAATATAATACCTCCTCTAGAGGTACACAGAATGAGTTTTCGATGAGAAAATCGATTTTTTGAAATATGCATTTTCGAAATATTTAGAGTTTCTAGTTTAAAACTGTGCATAAAATATTGAGAAGACCTACATACTAGTATTTTGAATCGTTTTTTTAATTGCTGGATACGATGTTCCGCACCATGTTTATGAGACACGAAACATGTCTTATTAGCCTTCCTTGCCAGAGATATAATTGAATACAATTTCTGTCGGCTACACTGCAAGACAATTGACAATCTATTTTGCGCCGTTTGTGTTGTTTCCTTTGTGAACAAATCGATGTGCGAGTTTTTAAGTTATAATTGGCGAAGTCATTGACATTTCTTCCTTTCAGCATGCCAAGACCTCCTCTAAACGTATTTAACAAGCGTGTACATTGGCGCAAGGAACTACAGGATACTCAGAATTCGTCTGATTCATCGTCTAGGTCAGTATTTGACGTCCTAGTAGCCTCTAACCTCTACATTGATAGTGATACATTGAGTGACGGTGCTGCCACTACATCTTCCTGCTTCAAAAAGAAGAGTAGCTGGAATTGAAGAACAATACAAGAAACTAAAGGCTGGAACTGCAAAATGTGAGATAATTAATGTCTTTATTATCAGACGTTTTGGAGGGCAATGTGTGCTGCAGGCAATGTAGAAAGTGTGGTGTTTCACTGAAAACAAACATACATGTAGGACCTGCTTGTGAATTTGAGCTGATGTGCAATTATAGCAAACACAATGTTATTTTTTCAATTTCTCTTATGTTACTGCAGATACAGGTGAGCTATTTGAAATACACATAAGACTGGTTATGAATTACGGTCTATGGGTGAGGGCAGGGCTGCAGCTGCCGTGTTACGTGGTCTGATGAACCTTCCTGCTCTAGCCTCAAAATTTGACAAACACGTCATTGTAATAGGCTCTGCTATTGAAAATATAGCATAGGGAAATATTAAAGATGTAGTTGAGGAAGCTGTTTTTGAAAGAAATAAAAACAGGGACCTGTCCATTGGCCGGCCGGAGTAGCCGAGCGGTTCTAGGCGCTACGGTCTGGAACCGCGCGACCGCTACGGTCGCAGGTTCGAATCCTGCCTCGGGCATGGATGTGTGTGATGTCCTTTGGTTAGTTAGGTTTAAGTAGTTCTAAGTTCTAGGGGACTGATGACCTCAGAAGTTAAGTCCCATAGTGCTCAGAGCCATTTGAACCATTTGAACCTGTCCATAGCTTTTGATGGGACCTTGCAGGCTACATATTTAACAGCAGGCGAGGTATCTGAATGGCATTATTTCCCAAGCACTGCAGATACAAAGATAATATGAAACATAAACATGAAGAAGGCATGAAGAAGGTTGTATAATAAATTATTATGGTTCAAGTGGTGGTATGGAAGTTGCTGGAGTAAGAAATATTTATCAGCGCTTAGTAAAATGATGGTTTAGCCCTAAGGAACTATGTGAACATTTGAAAACTGGAATTTGTTTGGCCACATTCGGAGAAGAATGAGATCGAGACTTCGACAACTCAAAGCTAGGATGAAAGGCAAGAGATTGAGGAACGGAAAAACTTTAGATAATAAAAGACTGACACATGCTGTTATAGATCATATTCAGATCATATTCAGAAGTGCTATAGTCTAGCAATTATACATAATACAGTAAATGCAGCATTAATGAGAAGAGCAGTCTGGGCGCTTTTTTTTTCCACACAGCTTCAAACAATGAGAATCCTACCGCGGGATATATCCAAAAGGAAAAGTTAGTTGGTGCAAGTGCAATAGAGGCAAGGAAACTAAACAACAATACAATCACCCTCGTTATTTGCCATCTGCCATAACGGACGAAATAAAACCAATATTTTTCCAAGATTTCGCAGGTGTTAGTCTACTAAAGAAATTATTCAAGGCTGGACTCAGAATACAAATGAATGTGTGGACCATGTGACATGAAACACACTACCTAAAACTGTGTATGAGGGAATAAACACTCTTCAGTTTGGCGTTTATGATGCTGTTTCATCAGTGAATCAGGGGAATATAAGAAAGTGCAAAGAAAATGGGGCTGTGTGTTGATTTATGAACTGCAGTAGCTATACTTTGTTTAGGCAAGGAATGGCTCACATCTTCCGATAATGCGGTAGAAATCTACTCAAAGATGGGTAGACAGCATAGGAGAACCATGAAGACGAAGCCACTGCACAATTCTGATGATGCTACCTGTGGAGCAGATGTGAATTGAAAGTTTTTACTTCAATTCTGTATAGCCTTACGTGACACAATTTTAAAATTATCCAAATGAGTAGGCCCCCCCCATGAAAGCTATTATCCTGTTATGGTCTTTAGTTATTACATATCCTCAGTTCATGAGTGCAAAATATGGGGTGATGAGTTAAACAGGTTTCAACATTAGAAATAAGGACTTCTTACAGGAATCCTAAAATACAGCATGAAAAAGGTTGTACTGTATCTACGGAATTAGCAAACAATCACGAATGTCATGTTGTTGTTGTATATATATATATATATATATATATATATATATATATATATATATATATCCACTGTTTTCACAGTGGCAATAACTTTAGGTAATGGTCAAAGTGATTGCAAGCAATCACAAATGTCATGTTGTTGTATATATATATATATATATATATATATATATATATATATACGTATTTACAACAACAACATGACATTTGTGATTGCTTGCAATCACTTTGACCATTACCTAAAGTTATTGCCACTGTGAAAACAGTGGATTTCAGGGGTTTCAGGTGACAATAACTTTAGGTAATGGTCAAAGTGTTTGCTGCTAGGTGTCGCGATAGAGTTTTCTTCGATATTAGATTATAAAATCACAGGCTCGTCGACTTTTTAGTGGTGTAGATGAGCAATATTATTGCCATCTCGATAACCATGTACACGGCAACCGTTACAGTGAGAATGAATATTTCCGTTTAGGATGCACCGTTTTGCATACGACTCCTGTTTTGTCATGCTAACCAAGCACTAAGTGCTTGCTCACTTTCATTCACGTGAAACACGTCTCTTCTACTGAACAAGTACTCATAACTCTTAGCCCGTTCCAAAATATGGACAGTGAAGAGCTTGAAACAGAAGAGATGAATTTTATAGTATCAAAGATGAACAAGTGCTCATAGCTCTTAAGGTATGGATTTTAGAGCCTATGTTTACATAACTTTTTTTCTTGTTTTGGTGTAAGGAACCTGTCACTAAAGCTTGTTGGTGTTTCTTTTTTTTATTGTGGATAGAATTCAACCGAATTTGTTACACAAACAGAAAACTTCAAAAGTATCAGTTCTGTGGGGTTAGAATCTACTAGCTCCCATAGCAGCTGAGATATAGGTGGAAACCTGTTTTTGTCAGCCTTTGCATGTAGGCTTCTCTGCAAGACAGGCATGTTTTGTTGGAGCAGTATCAGTCTTCTTTTTCGATCTGTTTTGCAGAGGCTACAAGTGTCTATGGGCATTGGTGTGGGAATGTTGAGATGGATAGACGAGAGGATGAACAGAAATAGGGGCCAGGAGGAGATGGATAGAGAGAGAGGGGAGCAGGAGGGGGTGGAATGGAGGAATGCATGTACAGAAATATGAGGAGGAGATGGAGACAGAGAGGGGAGTAGGAGATGAACAGGCAGAGAGAGTGGAGAGGAGGAGATGGACAGGCAGGGCTGGGAAGATGAGATGAAGTGGACACAGAGATGATGGCAGAAAGAGGTGGACACAGAGAGGGGGCAGGAGTAGGCGAGTGCAATATATTTGTCAAACATGTATGTGGGTGAACCTACGTGGTACAGGCTAGTAATTCTAAAAAAGATGATAATTCTGCAAAACAAAGGATTAAAACACAACATTGGTCTATTGGACACAAAATGAAGATGACACGAAGGGGCAGATCCGCCAGTCCTATAAACAAGTGGCAAGCCACCAAGGAGGAGCGTAATGAGGGTGCTGTCCGTCGCCAGCATCGATCTATTCTTTGGAAGCAGAACCTAATTTTAGGCCTGGCTAGAGACTGCCTTCATGCACAGACTATATTCAAATGTGTTCTTAGCGCGATTGTTTTTTTTTTAACAGCTGACAAGGGAATATTCCCAAGTGTCAACAAACGATCCTGCTGAAACTTGGTGGGTGTAGTAGAAGGGGCAAACTAATGTAATAGGTATCTTTTTTCTTTTTGCACCAAATTTCACTTTTAAGAGGTAAAATTTACGTCGAAAGGTAATTTGGCGTATTAGGTTTGGAGGGACTATCTTCAAAACTATGATATATAAAAATGTTTCTCAAATAAAAGTTAATATGTAACTAACGTTCTTGAAAACTGTATAATCGAATTTTGTAATAATCTGAAATTTTGCAAAATATCCCACTACCACTAATTAATTCTGAAAAACGAAAACATTTGTTATAACATAAAATAAAGAAGCTTTAAAGTGTACGAAAACTGGTATCTGAAACACCATCTTTGGAAAATAAGCTGTACACAATCTACTGGCAGCGTGTTTACAACATACATTACTAAAATATCTAAACATTCATAGTCTAGTTATATATTTCACTTAGATTTATTTTACGCTTTAAATTTTTGTTTTACGTTGCACATTGTTTTTTTTGTTCTTAGTTTTTATTTTACCATTTCACACATGTGTATTTCGTTAACTGAAAATAGTAAGTAGATGACAGAATAATAGCAATGTATAAATAAATGTTTAAAACATAACGTCTTCTTACACCATGCACGTAAAATGAACGAAATTTCTTCATCTAATTTACATGACAGAAAACACAATATAGAACAAAATTCACTAGGATTTCAAATTATCTTGGCTTCTAAATATCTTAATTTGTATCAGCCATATTTCAGTACACTTCTAAGTCTTGGCAAAGAGAATTGATTACGTACAAGTGACTGTAGCTTTACGATATTGTTTCTCAAGTGGTAATTGACATCATAATCATACAACAGAAATACACACGTCAAAATAAGTGTTCCATCACCTCGGTTCCGAGAGTTGCGGGACCTGCACAAAAAATTGGAACAGAGATCAACATAAACATCATTTACGCCCTTTTTATTGCTCATGAAAACATTGCACGTTGTACCACCATACAGCGATACCTTCAGAGGTGGTGGTCCAGATTGTTCTACCTCGCATACCCAGTAGCACGTCCTCTTGCATTGATGCATACCTGTATTCGTCGTGGTATACTATCCACAAGTCCATCAAGGCGCTCTTGGTCCAGATTGTCCCACTTCTCAACGGCGATTCGGCGTAGATCCCTCGGAGTGGTTGGTGGGTCACATCGTCCATAAACAGCCCTTTTCAATCTATCGCAGGCATGTTCGATAGGGTTCATGTCTGGAGAACATGCTGGCCACTCTAGCCGAGCGATGTCATTATCCTGAAGGAACTCATTCACAAGATGTGCACGATGGGGGCGCGAATTGTCGTCCACGAAGACGAATGCCTCGCCAATATGCTGCTGATGTGGTTGCACTATCGGTCGGAGGATGGCACTCACGTATCGTACAGGCGTTACGGCGCCTTCCATGACCACCAGCGGCGTACGTCGGCCCCCCAAAATGCCATCCCAAAACATCAGGGAACCTCCACCTTGCTGCACTCGCTGGACAGTTTGTCTGGTTGAAGGCATATGCGACACTCATCGGTGAAGAGAACATGATTCCAATCCTGAGCGGTCCATTCGGCATGTTGTTGGGCCTATCTGTATCATGCAGCCTATTGTGCACAGTTTGAGTCGTAACACGACGTCCTGTGGCTGCACGAAAAGCATTATTCAACAAGGTGGTGTTGCTGTCGGGGTTTCTCCGAGCCATAATACGTAGTTATGGGTCATCCACTACAGTAGTAGCCCTTGGGCGGCCTGAGCGAGGCATGTCATCGACAGTTCCTGTCTCCCTGTGTGTCCTCCATGTCCGAACAACATCGCTTTGGTTCACTCCGAGACATCTGGACACTTCCCTTGCTGAGACCCCTTCCTGGCACAAAGTAACAATGCGGACGCGATCGAACCTTGGTATTGACCGTCTAGGCATGGTTGAACTACAGACAAGACGAGCCGTTTACCTCCTTCCTGGTGGAATGACTGGAACTTATCGGCTGTCGGACCCCCTCCGTCTAATAGGCGCTGCTCATGCGTGGTTGTTTACATCTTTGGGCTACTTTAGTGACATCTCTGAACAGTCAAAGAGACTGTGTCTGCGATGCAATATCGATAGTCAACGTCTATCTTCAAGAGTTCTGGTAACTGGGGTGGTGTAAAGCTGTTTTTGATACATGTAGATGTGAAAATCTTCTCCCAAACTTCTGCCAACATCGAAAGCCGTACACATCTCACGCATGTACCTGTATCATCGAACCCTTTGGGACCACCAGATGAACAGGTTCCTTGTCCTCAGGCACGATGCTTTATATGATTCTTTCACAATGACAGCCTGAAGAATCTAACAGTAATACAATTTTTTATCCCTCACTGGGAAAGAAGCCATCAGACGTTTGTGTACTAGATTTAGATGCAGTCACAAGGACATTTGAAGATTCTCTAATTCTCGGTCCAAACGGACCATCAGTTTCTTTTAAAACTATGAAAAGACGGATGGTCGTTGTGAAAGAACCTTTTTGAGTGTCATAGCCCAAGACAAGCAATTTCTGATGATCCCAAAGAGCTCGATGGCACAGATACAGCCTTGGAACATATAATGCTTCCCATGTTGGAAGAACTATGTGAGAGGATTTTCGGATCTATTTCTATTGAATGATTATAATATCAGTCTCCACTTGAGGAAGAATATAATCAAGCTGCAACCACTAGTATATAAACAATTCTATTGACCAAAGCTTAATAACGTAGTGGAATATGCCTGATACAAATCAGGATTTTTAGGGAGTGTCACCTATGACAATTTGAAATCCTGTTGAATTTTGCTTTAAATTTGTTTCCTGTCTTGTATATTACGTGGATAAATTTCTTTCTTTTTACGTGCATTGTGTAAGAAAACGTTATGTTTTAAGCATTTATTTACAGATTGTCATTACTGTAATGATTCTGTATCGCAATTCATTACTTATTTTCAATTATCAAAATAAACATATGTCAAATAGTAAACCAAAAAATGAATGTGAAATGCAAAATAACAACTTACAACATAAAACAAAAGCAAATTAAATAACCAGACTAGTAATAAATGTTTAGATATTTTAATTATATATCTTGAAAGTACTCTGACAGCACATAGTGTATGGCTTATTTTTCAAAAATGGTGTAGAAATCAGCTTTATTTCACATGGATGCAAATAGTTTGACAGCTTTTTTAATTTATGTTGTAACAGAAGGTTTCATTTTTCAAAATTAATTAATTATGACATAAGAAACTGAAACAGTAGATAACAAGGGATTAGGTGAAATACAACCTGACGATATAAGACCCTCATTAACATCAACATCACGAACAGAAATGCGACTGCAAGAAATGGTATTAATGCTGAATTGCAAAAATACGGAGGAATGATGCTACATCTACAACTGTTACGTCTCTTAAACGAATGTTGGAAGGGCAGAAGTATTCCCAAAGGCTGGAAGATTGCTAGAGTGATATCATTTTTTATAAGCGGAGACAAAAGACTATGTGGCAACTACAGAGGTATAAGTTTACTAGACTCAGAATACAAGATGTATGCTAAGATTTTAAATACAAAAATTAAAAAAGTAACAGAAGCAGTACTGTGTGAGGAACCATTAGTTTTTAATAAGGGACACTAAGATAGATGTACAACAAATAATACAAAAACGCAGAGAATATAATAAAGAAACACACATTGGTTTCATCGATTTTTAAAAAGCTTCTGACAATTTCAATAGACAGGAACTTTGGAAGATAGATAATGACTAATCGCGGATATCCAAAACATCTAATAAATGAGATAAAAAGTTTGTATCAGAACACTATTATCACTCTAGGTCTCAAGGGAAAAATGGCTGATGAGATACTAACTAACAAAGGAGTATGTCAAGGCTGCTGTATCTTCCCAACTTTGTTTAACATTTACATACATAAATTAATGCATGTATGGAAAATAGAATTTCAAAAAGGCATATACTTAAGACAGGACGACTGTTTTCAATAACTTACCACATGTTGACGGTGCGGTGATCCTAGCAGATAAACAAGAGGACTTTCAGAAAAGAATTTACTTACTCAAATAAATAAGTGCGAAATTTGACATGGAGATATCAATAGAAAAAAACTAATACCGTGGCTTTCATGGGAAAAGAACACGTTAGAACCAAAATAGGGGTAAAATAGATGATTTTAGAGCAAGTAAACCACTTCGGCTACCTAGGATGTGATGTGACATATGACTGCAGTAAAGCTTTAAAAATTAATCTTAGTAAATTTAGCCGGATATGTGGGACAGTTAACAGAAATCTTAAAAACAAATCTAGGAAAAATACTCAAATTAAATTATACAAAACAGTTGCAGTCCGCACACCACTATATGGAAGCGAGACCTGGGTGATTAGCGAAAAGCAAGAAAGCTTTATTCAGGCATTAGAAATGAAATTCCATATACAACTTACAGGTTACACAATAGAAGACAGATTAAGGAAGCAAGATATTAGAGAAGAACTAATATTTTTTTGTCTAAATGATAAAATTGCAAAGTGTAGGAGAAAATGGGACGAGCTCCTAGAAAAAAATAGAGAGTGACAGGCTCCCCTTAAAGGCCAGAAAATATAAGTGCCAAGGAAGAAGAGACAGAGGAAGACGTCGGCAACGATAGGCACCGTAGCACACAATATCGCCTAATACCTGAAAAGAAGATGGTTGGATGTTTCGCAAAATTTCACATCATTAAAAAAAATTCGATTATTCAGTTTTCAAGAACGTTAATTACATATAACCTTTTATATGAGAAACATTTTTTGTATATCATCATTTCGAAGATATTCCCTTCGAACTTAATATGCCAAGTTACCTTTCGGGGTGTGTTTTACCCATCAAATGTGAAATTGGTTACGAAAAAATGTATTGGATTATTGTGCAACCTATGCACACCTGCCAAGTTCCATCAAGATCGTTTAATGGCACTGGGAATGTTCCCTTGTGAGCGCCATTTCTTTCTTACAAGGGAAACTCCCTATCGCATACCCCTGAGATTTAGTGGTAAAATGGTTCGGTGGATAGCCCGTCAAAAACTGAACACAAATCAAGCATGAAGATAGGAAAAAGGTGTACTCAACTGTGAAAAAAGAAGCAAAATAGAAACAGCGAACGACCCAAGCTCAGGACGTACAACATCGAGCGAGAGTGAATAGTCGCAGTGTCGTGGTTGTGTGGTCACGGTGTTGGCCTGTAATGCGGGGGACTCGTGTTCAGATGTCCCTCCTGCTGTTTTTTTCCTCTCAGACATTTATGAACTGTCCCTCCGGTCATTGATGTGTCTATTATTCTTCTGTAGTCTTGGCAAATTGTCATACTATACATTGATTATGGAATATGAGGCATTTGGTAAGAATATATTACCGTCGCAAGTAAAAGTTATGAGTAGTGAGAGCAGATAATATGCCGCATAGATCTCTCACAGAAATGAAAACAAGAAAGAAATGGGTGTGAACTATGTTACAAGAAAGAAATTCAAGAAAAGAAAAATTCCTAAACGTAACGCAAGAGTCATAACATGTGGTACTTGCGTCGAACAAATAGGAGGTACAGGGTGAAAATTATTGAACTATTTGAAAAAAAATAGTTATAAACTACGGCGTGCACATACTTTATTCAACAAATAACCCACTATAGATATTCGGATTTAGGTTATGACATTTTCTATATGCCTGCCGTCATTGGCGATGATTGGCCCCAGACGAATAGCGAAATTCTGCATGACCCGCTGAAGTGTCGGAATATCGATGCTGTCGATGACCTCCTGAATGGCTGTTTTCAGCTCAGAAATGGTTTTGAGGTTATAACTCTACACCTTGTCTTTAATATAGCCCCACAAAAAGAAGTCGTATGTGTTCAGATCCGGAGAATATGGCGCCCAATCGAGGCCCATACCAGTGGGTTCTGGGAACCGCATAGAAAAAATGCGGTCCCGAAAGTGCTCCTCCAGGGGATCAAACACTCTCCTGCTTCTATGGGGTCGAAATGTGTGAAACCTTATGGGACTTAACTGCTAAGGTCATCAGTCCCTAAGCTTACACACTAATTCACCTAAATTATCCTAAGGACAAACACAAATATCTAGGCCCGAGGGAGGACTCGAACCTCCGCCGGGGCCAGCCGCACAGTCCATGACTGCAGTGCCTCAGACCGCTCGGCGAATCCCGCGCGGCTATGGGGTCGAGCTCCGCCTTGAATGAACCACATCTTGTCGAAATAAGGGTCACTTTGGATAATGGGAATGAAATCATCTTCCAAAACCTTTACGAACCGTTCGGTAGTCACCGTGCCATCAAGGAATATCGCACCGATTGTTCCGTGACTGGATTTTGCACACCACGCAGTCACCCGTTGAGGGAGGAGAGACTTCTCGATTGCTAAATGCGGATGCTCAGTGCCCCAAATCCTACAGTTTTGCTTATTGACGAGTCCATCCAAATGAAAGTGGGCTTCCTCGCTAAACCATAACCATGCATGCGCGTAGTGATTCTCATCACGCCCCGCGGCCAATCGTGCAGTTTGAATGTCCTAACGCAAACCGTTCAGAAGTTACGACAGATTTATTTCATACAGTTCAATGATTTTCACCCTGTACGTATGTCAGGAGGTCCCTTCGTTACACCTCCCAGTTGCAAGCGAACGTTAAACCACGACACAGACACAAATTTCAATACAGACATAAGAGACGTCAGTTAAAAATTTAAAATTTTGTGAAAAAAAAAGTCGGGCACTTGGGAGGTTCGAGCATGGATCTCCACCCTTCGCTGTCCAACACCATGCCCACACAACCACGACGCCTTAGCTATTCACAATCGCTAGATCTACATCTACATCTACATGGTTACTCTGCAATTCACACTTAAATGCCCGGCAGAGGGTTCATCGAACCATTTTCATACTGCTTCTCTACCATTCCGCTTTCGAATGGCGCGTGGGAAAAAGGAACACCTAAATCTTTCCGTTCGAGCTCTGATTTCTCTTATTTTATTATGATGATCATTTCTCCCTACGTAGGTGGGTGTCAACAAAATATTTTCGCATTCGGAAGAGAAAGTTAGCGATTGAAATTTCGTAAATAGATCTCGCAGCACAGAAAACCGCCTTTGTTTCAGTGACTGTCACCCCAACTCGCTATCATATCAGTGACACTCTCACCCCTACTGCGCGATAACACGAAACGAGCTGCCCTTCTTTGCACTTTTTCGATGTCCTCCGTCAATCCTACCTGGTAAGGATCCCATACTGCGCAGCAATATTCCAGCAGAGGACGGACAAGTGTAATGTAGGCTGTCTCTTTAGTGAGTTTGTCGCATCTTCTAAGTGTTCTGGCAACAAAGCGCAGTCTTGTTTCGCCTTCCCCACAATATTATCTATGTGGTCTTTCCAATTTAAGTTGCTCGTAATTGTAAATCCTAGGTATTTAGTCGAACTGACAGCCCTTAGATTTGTGCGATTTATCGTATACCCATAATTTATCGGATTTCTTTTAATACCCATGTGGATGACCTCACACTTTTCTTTGTTTAGTGCCAATTGCCACTTTTCGCACCATGCAGAAATTCTCTCTAGATAATTTTGTAATTGGAATTGTTCTTTTGATGGTTTTACTAGACGGTAAATCACAGCGTCATCTGCAAACAGTCTAAGGGGGGTGCTCAGATTATAACCTATATCATTTATGTAAATCAGGAACAGCAGATATCAATTCTGTTCTACTCGATGATTTACCGTCTGCCACTACGAACTGTGACCTCTCTGAGAGGAAATCACGAATCCAGTCACGCAACTGAGACAATACTCCATATGCACGCAATATGATTAATAGTCGCTTGTGAGGAACAGTATCACAAGCCTTCTGGAAATCTAGGAATATGGAATCGATCTGAGATTCCTTGTCGACAGCACCGATGGGAATAAAGAGATAGCTGTGTTGCACAAGAACGATATTTTCTGAATCCGTGTTGGTTATGTATCAACAAGTCATTTTCTTCAAGGCGAGTCATAATCTTCGAGTACAGTATACGCTCCAAAATCCTACTGCAAATTGAGGTCAGTGATATGGGTCTGTAATTAAATGGGTTACTACTATTTCCTTTCCTGAATATTAGTGTCATCTGTGTTACTTTCCAGTCTTTAGGAAAAGACCTTTCGTTAGATGAGCAGTTCTATATGATTGCTAAGAAAGGCGCTGTTGTGTCTACATACTCTGAAAGGAAACTGATTGGTATACCATCTGGACTACAAGACTTGCCTTTCTTAAGTGATCTGAGTTGTTTCGCAACACCTAAGATATCTACTTTTATGTCACTCATGTTAACAGCTGTTCTGGTTTCGAATTCTGGAATATTTACTGTACTTCGTCTTCTTTCGTGAAGGAATTACGGAAAACTGTATTTAGTAACTCAGCTTTAGTGGCCCCATGATCTGTAACATTTCCATCGCTGTCGCGCACTGACGGTAATGTGTAAGTAGGCTGTTTAGGTTTTTATGTTGGTAACGCCACGTAGCGCTCTGAATGAAAATCACTGGCTGTGCTGTGTGCAGTCTGTGGCTGGTTGGCATTGTTGGAATATTCGCCATTGTAGTGTTGGGTAGTTGGATGTCAACAGCGCGTAGCGTTGCGCAGTTGGAGGTGAGCCGCCAGCAGTGGTGGATGTGGGGAGAGAAATGGCAGAATTTTGAGAGCGGACGATCTGAACGTGTGTCCATCAGAAAGAGTAAATTTGTAATATTGGGTATCATGAACTGATATATATATGATGACTTTGGAACATTATTAAGGTAAATACATTGTTTGTTCTCTATCAAAATCTTTCATTTACTAACTATGCCTATCAGTAGTTAGTGCCTTCAGTAGTTAGAATCTTTTATTTAGCTGGCAGTCGTGGCGCTCGCTGTATTGCAGTAGTTCGAGTAACGAAGATTTTTGTGAGTTAAGTGATTCGTGAAAGGTATAGGTTAATGTTAGTCAGGGCCATTATTTTGTAGGGATTTTTGAAAGTCAGACTGCGTTGCGCCAAAAACATATTGTGTGTCAGTTTAGTTGGTTGGTTGGTTTGGGGAAGGAGACCAGACAGCGAGGTCATCGGTCTCATCGGATTAGGGAAGGAAGTCGGCCGTGCCCTTTGAAAGGAACCATCCCGGCATTTGCCTGGAGCGATTTAGGGAAATCACGGAAAACCTAAATCAGGATGGCCGGACGCGGGATTGAACCGTCGTCCTCCCGAATGCAAGTCCAGTGTCTAACCACTGCGCCACCTCGCTCGGTGTCAGTTTAGTGTTGATCAGAATAGGTAAAGAGCGAGATGTCTGAGTACGTTCAGTTCTGCTCAGCTGTTTGAAGATCAAATAATGTAAGAGGTTTATCAGCACAGTAATTCATTAATTTTTCTAGGAGGACGTTTCAATTAACTCTTTTTTGCCACTGGTGTACTTTACATACGACCAGAATGTCTTTCGGTTTTCTACCGTATTTTGAGACAATGTTTCATTGTGGAAACTATTAAAAGCATCTCGCATTGACGCCCGCACTAAATTTCGAGTTTCCGTAAAACTTAGCCAGTCTTGAGGATTTTGCATGAATTTGGCATGCTTTTTTCGTTGCTTCTGCAACAGTGTTCTGACGTATTTGTGTACCATGGTGGAAGATTCTCGTCTCTTATTAACTTATACGGTATGAACCTAGCTATTGCTGTGGAGATGTTGTACATCTAGCGCTTGGGCAGTTTGCTGTTTCTACATTGTTTCTGTTTTCATGGTTCAGTACACCTTCTTCCTGTTTTAATGCTAACCTGTGTTCAGTTTTGGCGGTCTATCCAGTGGGCCGCTAAATCTGAGAGAGGTGTAATGGGAGTTTTCCTTGTTAGGAGCCGGCCGGGGTGGCCGTGCGGTTCTAGGCGCTACAGTCTGGAACCGCGTGACCGCTACGGTCGCAGGTTCGAATCCCGCCTCGGGCATGGATGTGTGTGATGTCGTTAGGTTAGTTAGGTTTAAGCAGTTTTAAGTTCTAGGGGACTGATGACCTTAGAAGTTTCTTTAATGTCGTTTGTTGTTAGCAATATTAGCTTATTCCCAAGAGTTAGCAGCTTTCACTCAGTTAATACTAGGCAGAAATGAAATCTGCATGTGGAATGCACTTCCTTGACTCTTGTGTAGAAAGAAGTGCACTATTCTGCTGCATCCATTTTCGATAAGCTACGACAAGAACTCAAAAATCTTAGCAGTAACCCAAACGCTTTTAAGTCTAAACTGAAGAGTTTCCTCATGGTTCACTCCTTCTATTCTGTCGAGGAGCTCCTGGAAGAGCTGAAAAATTAAGCAAATTCCAGTGTTACATTGTTGAATTTCTTTATTTAACTTACGAATTGTCGCCTGAATACGTTTCTTATATTGCATTTTATCTGTTTCTACTATCGTGTTATAATTTCATGTATTGACTCGTTCCATGACCATGGAGACTTCTCCTTAATTTGGTCCCACAGAACAACAAATAAATAAAATAAATAAATAAATAAGTCCCATAGTGCTCAGAGCCATTTGAACCTTGTTAGGAGAGGATATTTGCACACTCTATGTGAGCTGCTAGAAACGCGTCAGTAGTTCAGTAGTTCAGATTCACTCTACTGATATTACTTCGAACACCGTATCAGGAGCTGCCACAGAACCCCGTGGCTGAACACTCGGTAGATTCGCAGGCTGTGACCTTGCGGCAGACACCGGTTCTTCGTTAAGTGTGACATGTTGGGTGCAGCTAGTATCTCCAAGTCTCACCCCTCATGCTGCTCAGTTAAGAGTTCGGTCAGCGCGCAGAGAGACTCTGAGGAGGGCGGCCGTGTACGAGCAGTGGCTAGAAAAAAACCGGACTAGTACTGGTGAAACAATAAAACGAATGCAATAAGGCTGAAAGTCGCGTGGCCTGTCACGTGACTCTCGCTCCGCCTACTGCTCGAGTTTCATCTGCCTCCTGCACTCAGTCTGCCTGTGGCGTCTGTTTTAAGTAGTTGACGTTTTGTCTGTGCGTCGGAAAATGTTGAGTGTACAGAAAGAACAGCGTGTTAACATCAAATTTTGTTTCAAACTAGGAAAATCTGCAAGTGAAACGTTTGTAATGTTACAACAAGTGTACGGCGATGATTGTTTATCGCGAACACAAGTGTTTGAGTGGTTTAAACGATTTAAAGATGGCCGCGAAGACACCAGTGATGACACTCGCACTGGCAGACCATTATCAGCAAAAACTGATGCCAACATTGAAAAAATCGGTAAACTTGTTCGACACTTTCCTTGTCAACTCCTGTTAACTCAGACACTGCTCTGAATGTTAAACGGCTATCTTGTCGAACGAGTTTACCGATTTTTTCAATGTTTGCATCAGTTTTTGCTGACAATGGTCTGCCAGTGCGAGTGTCATCACTGGTGTCTTCGCGGCCATCTTTAAATCGTTTAAACCACTCAAACACTTGTGTTCGCGATAAACAATCATCGCCGTACACTTGTTGTAACATTACAAACGTTTCACTTGCAGATTTTCCTAGTTTGAAACAAAATTTGATGTTAACACGCTGTTCTTTCTGTAGACTCAACATTTTCCGACGCGCAGACAAAACGTCAACTACTTAAAACAGATGCCACGGGCAGACTGAGTGCAGGAGGCAGATGAAACTCGAGCAGTAGGCGGAGCGAGAGTCACGTGACAGGCCACGCGACTTTCAGCCTTATTGCATTCGTTTTATTGTTTCACCAGTACTAGTCCGGTTTTTTTCTAGCCACACCTCGTATAAGCGGCGCGGCGCCTTGGCGTACTCACGGCTCCATCGCACGTCCAGGAAGCTGACGTTGAAGGCGGTGACGGGCGTGCCCTCGTCGTCCGTCCACACGTAGGGCCGCATGCGGACGGCGCCCAAGCGGCGCGCCCAGCTCTCGCCCCGCAGGTCCAAGGCAGCGCACTCTGCGAAGCAAGAAAGCGTTCTCAGTCTCTTTCATTCAGGAAATATAGTTCTACATCTACATCCATACTCCGCAAGCCACCTGACGGTGTGTGGCGGAGGGTACCTTGAGTGCCTCTATTGGTTCTCCCTTCTATTCCAGTCTCGCATTGTTCGTGCAAAGAAAGATTGTAGGCTGCCTCTGTGTGCGCTGTAATCTCTCTGATTTTATCCTCACGGTCTCTTCGCGAGATGTACGTAGGAGGCAGCAATATACTGCTTGACTTCTCGGTGAAGGTATGTTCTCGAAACTTCAACAAAAGCCCGTACCGAGCTACTGAGCGTCTCTCCTGCAAAGTCTTCCACTGGAGTTTATTTATCACCTCCGTAACGCTTTCGCGATTACTAAATGATCCTGTAACGAAGCGACTTCTAATCAAGCTGCGGGTCTATGGGGTATCGTCTCAGTTGTGCGACTGGATTCGTGATTTCCTGTCAGGAAGGTCGCAGTTCGTAGTAATAGACGGCAAATCATCGAGTAAAACTGAAGTGATATCAGGTGTTCCCCAGGGAAGCGTCCTGGGACCTCTGCTGTTCCTGATCTATATAAATGACCTGGCTGACAATCTGAGCAGTTCTCTTAGGTTGTTCGCAGATGATGCTGTAATTTAACGTCTAGTAAGGTCATCCGAAGACCAGTATCAGTTGCAAAGCGATTTAGAAAAGATTGCTGTATGGTGTGGCAAGTGGCAGTTGACGCTAAATAACGAAAAGTGTGAGGTGATCCACATGAGTTCCAAAAGAAATCCGTTGGAATTCGATTACTCGATAAATAGTACAATTCTCAAGGCTGTCAATTCAACTAAGTACCTGGGTGTTAAAATTACGAACAACTTCAGTTGGAAAGACCACATAGATAATATTTTGGGGAAGGCGAGCCTAAGGTTGCGTTTCATTGGCAGGACACTTAGAAGATGCAACAAGTCCACTAAAGAGACAGCTTACACTACACTCGTTCGTCCTCTGTTAGAATATTGCTACGCGGTGTGGAATCCTTACCAGGTGGGATTGACGGAGGACATCGAAAGGGTGCAAAAAAGGGCAGCTCCTTTTGTATTATCACGTAATAGGGGAGAGAGTGTGGCAGATATGATAAGCGAGTTGGGATGGAAGTCATTAAAGCAAAGACGTTTTTCGTCGCGGCGAGATCTATTTACGAAATTTCAGTCACCAACTTTCTTTTCCGAATGCGAAAATCTTTTGTTGAGACCAACCTACATAGGTAGGAATGATCATCAAAATAAAATAAGAGAAATCAGAGCTCGAACAAAAAGGTTTAGGTGTTCGTTTTTCCCTTCGCGCTCTTCGGGAGTGGAATGGTAGAGAGATAGTATGATTGTGGTTCGATGAACCCTCTGCCAAGCACTTAAATGTGAAATGCAGAGTAATCATGTAGATGTAGATGTAGATGTAGATCTTCTCTATCTCTTCTATCAACCCTTTCTTGTACGGATCCCACACCGGTGAGCAGTATTCAAGCAGTGGGCGAACAAGTGTACTGTAACCTACTTCCTTCGTTTTCGGACTGCATTTCCTTAGGATTCTTCCAATGAATCTCGGTCTGGCATCTGCTTTACCGACGATTACTTTTATATGGTCATTCCATTTTAAATCACTCCTATTGCCTACTCCCAGATAATTTACGGAATTAACTGCTACCAGTTGCTGACCTGCTATATTGTAGCTAAATGATAAAGGATCTTTCTTTCTATGTATTTGCAGCACATTACACTTGTCTACATTGAGAATCAATTGTCATTCCCTGCACCATGCGTCAATTCGTTGCAGATCCTCCTGCATTTCAGTACAATTTTCCATTGTTATAACCTCTCGATATACTACAGCATCATCCGCAAAAACCCTCGTGAACTTCCGATGTTATCCAGAAGGTCATTTGTCTATATTGTGAATAGCAACGGTCCTACGACACTCCCCTGCGCACACCTGAAATCACTCTTACTTCGGAAGACTTCTCTCCATTGAGAATGACATGCTGCGTTCTGTTATCTAGGAACTTCTCAATCCAATCACACAATCCGTCTGATAGTCCATATGCTCTTACTTTGTTCATTAAACGCCTGGGGGGAACCATATCAAACGCCTTTCATTATACTCGAACATAATACGTGTTCGAAAATTCTACAACTGATTGACGTTAGAGATATAGGTCTATAGTTCTGCGCATCTGTTCGACGTCCCTTCTTGAAAACGGGGATGACCTGTGCCCTTTTCCAAGTTAGTTGGTTAGTCAAATGGTTCAAATGGCTCTGAGCACTATGGGACTCAACTGCTGTGGTCATTAGTCCCCTAGAACTTAGAACTACTTAAACCTAACTAACCTGCCCGAGGCAGGATTCGAACCTGCGACCGTAGCAGCAGCGCGGCTCCGGACTGGAGCGCCTAGAACCGCACGGCCACCGCTGCCGGCCCAGTTGGTTAGTCACTTACTTGTTCCACAGATCATATTTATGATAAACGTTATGATGTGGAAAGTGTCAAGAGAACTAACACAGAACACTTACAAGCAAGTAAAGGAAAAAAGTAAAAATCATTTTTATACAGCTTCATGATTAATTTGAAGGCAGTATTACAGAAGGATGTAGTTGAAGATCAGATGGGAGATATGATACTGCAGGAGGAATTTGACAGAACATGAAAGACCTAAGACGAAACAAAGCCCCTGGAGCAGACGCCACTCTGTCAGAACTACTGACTACTTGGGAGAGCCAGCCATGACAAAACTCTTCCATCTCGTGTGCAAGATGTACGAGACAGGCAACATACCCTCAGTTTCAACAAGGATACAATAATTCCAATTCCTAAGAAAGCAGGTATCGACAGATGTGAAAAACCGCCGGCCGCGGTGGTCTCGCGCGACTGCTACGGTCGCAGGTTCGAATCCTGCCTCGGGCATGGATGTGTGTGATGTCCTTAGGTTAGTTAGGTTTAACTAGTTCTAAGTTCTAGGGGACTGATGACCTAAGATGTTAAGTCCCATAGCGCTCAGAGCCATTTGAACCATTTGAGATGTGAAAATTATCGATATATCAGTTTAATAAGTCAAGACTGCAAAATATTATCACGAATCCTTTACACGAGAATGGAAAAATTAGTAGAAGCCGGCCTCGTGGAAGATCAGTTTGGATTCCGGAGAAATGTAATCACGCGAGGCAATACTGACCCTACCACTTATCTTAGGAGATCGGTTAAGAGAAGGCAAACCGTACGTTTATACTTTTTTAAACTTAGAGGAAGCTTTTGACGATATTCATTGGAATGCTCCCTTTCAAATTCTAAAGGTGGCAGGGGTGAAATACTGGGAGCGAAGGGCTGTTTACAGTTTTTACAGAAACCAGATGGCAGATATAAGAGTCGAGGGGCACGAAACGGAAGCAGTAGTTGAGAAGGGAGTGAGACAGGGTTGTAGCCTATCTCCGATGTTATTCAGTCTGTACATTGAGCAAGCAGTAATGGAAACAGAAGAAAAATTTGGAGTAGGAATTAAAATCCAGGGAGAAGGTATAAAAACCTTGAGGTTTGCCGATGACATTGTAATTCTGTCAGACAGCGAAGGACTTGGAAGAGCACTTGAACGGATTGTACATTGTCTTGAAAGGAGGATGTAAAAGCAAAACGAGGTTAATGGAATGTAGTCGAATTAAATGAGGTGATGCTGAGGGAATTAGACTAGGAAACGCGACACTTAAAGTAATAGATGAGTTTTGTTATTTGTTCAGCAAAATAACTGATGATGGTCGAACTAGAGAGGATATAAAATGCAGACTGTCGATGCCAAGGAAAGCGTTTCTGAAAAAGAGAAATTTGTTAACATCGAGCATAGATTTAAGTGTCAGGAAGTCCTTTCCGAAAGTATTTGTATTGAGTGCAACCATGTTTGGAAGTCAAAAGTGGACAACAAACAATTTAGACAAGAAGAGAAATGTGGTGTTCCAGAGGAACAAAACAGAAGTCTGCATTTGAATGTGATGCACGAAATTTCGAAACGGTGCCCTAAGCCACTGCGCTACCAACTCACTTCGTTTTAAGGTGTGCGAATGGATTGATGAAGTCGCCTCGAAAGTTTGACAGTCATTTACTCGAAACCTGCGTTGACATCTAAAACCAAAGTTGATGTGTCTTTATTGTCACCTTTCTCTCACTACGCCAATTTTCGACTGTATGACACAGCGATCTACGGAGGGTTCCCGTCGTAAGCGATAGCAGCGTCACTTGGCGGGAGATGACTGCTAACCAGACACACGCACGGTGCATGTAGTATGGGGAAGGCGTGCGATCCATCTGAGTTTGACCAGAGATTGGTACGGGCATTTCGGAAAGTACACGACTTACCGGCCATTCGAGGAGTGCTGTGGTGGGTTTCTTCAAAACATGGCGAAACCAAAGTGAAATCACGTCCAGACAGCGTTCGGTTGGGCGCCCATCCGTCATTATTACAGATGTCGGACGTCTTAGGATGGGCAGACTGGTAAAACAGGACGGCAGCGAACCGTTGCGAAACTAACAACAGACATTAAAGCTGGGTAGAGTACAAGTGTGTCTGAACACACAGTGCACCGAACACTCCGAACGACGGGCCTCCGCACCCGACGACCTTTGCGTGTGCCAATGTTAACACCACGACATGGGCAACTACTACTGAAATGGGCACGTGACCATTGGCACTGGACGTTGGCGCAGTGGCACAACGTTGCACGGTCTGATGAATCCCGATACCTTCTTCATAACGCTGATGGCAGTGCGCGAATCCATCATCTTCCACAGGAACATCTCCTTGACACATGTACTGTGGGACGGAGACAAGCTGCGGCTGCTCCATTATACTCTGGGGACCATTCACGTGGGTATCCATGGGTACAGTGGAGCACGTGCAAGGCACCATGACGGCCCAGGAGTATCGTACACTGGTTGCAGACCACGTACACCGCTTTATGACGATCGTGGACCCGATGGCAGTGACATTTTTCGCCAATATAATGCGTCATGTCACAAGGCCAGGAGTGTCATGGAGTGTTTCGAGAAACACAGAGGCGAGTTCCAATTGATGTGCTGGTCCCCCATCTCGCCAGATGTGAGCGCGATCGAGCACATCTGGGATGTGACAGAACGTAGCGTCAGAGCTCACCCGCCACCCTCCTGGAATTTACGGAAATCAGGTGACTTGTGTGTGCAGATGTGGTGCAATTCCCTCCAGCGATTTACCAATGCCTCATCGAAACCACGGCACGACGCGTTGCAGCTGTTATACGTGCCAGGGGTGGACATACCGGCTGTTAAGTAGGCGGTCATAACGTTCTGGCGGATCAGTGTCTTCTGAAGAGTATTTGGAGTCTGTGGCCCGAGTGCACTACAAATGTACACTTTGAGTTCTGAAACTGTTTCCGGCAGAAAAGACAACACAAAGTTTTCATAGAACCCCACAGAAAGGAATCCATCCGTGGCAGGCTCGGAGATACACTACTGACCATTAAAATTGCTACACCACGAAGATGAACGTGCTACAGACGCGAAATTTAACCGACAGGAAGAAGATGCTGTGATATTCAAGTGATTAGCTTTTCAGAGCATTCACACAAGGTTGGCGCCGGTGGCGACACCTACAACGTGTTGACACGAGGAAAGTTTCGAACCAATTTTTCATATGCAAACAGTAGTGACCGACGTTGCCTGGTGAAACGTTGTTGTCATGCCTCGTGTAAGGAGGAGAAATGCTTACCATCACGTTTCCGACTTTGATCAAGGTCGGATTGTAGCCTATCGCGATTGCGGTTTATCGTATCGTGACATTGCTGCTCGCGTTGGTCGAGATCCAATGACTGTTAGCAGAATATGGAATCGGTGGGTTCAGGAGGGTAATATGGAACGCCGTGCTGGATCCCAATGGCCTCGTATCACTAGCAGTCGAAATGACAGGCATCTTATCCGATTGGCTGTAACGGATCGTGCAGCCACGTCTCGATCCCCGAGTCAACAGATGGGGACGTTTGCAAGACAACGACCATCTGCACGAACAGTTCGACGACGTTTTGTAAGGGGTCCGTAGGCCCTTCCTATAAATTTGCACTCGGCACAGGTCGATAGGGCGAACAATCAATTGTGTCGTGTTGCGAGAGCGAGTGTGGAGTTGAGCCAGTGTCATGTTGCGGGTAGAGGTGTGTGGAGGCCAGTTGTTGAAATGCAAGGCTTTAACGGTGAAGGGAGTCGCCATCGCCGTGGTTAGACCCCTTTGTACTAGAATAATATCGGGAAGGTGAAGAAGTATTATTACGAAAGTGATTAGTGACATTTCTAGGGCCGATATTTGGTTTCGCGTCTACCGCGCCGGCATCACCTTGGATTGCAGTGTTGGATTGCACTGTTGGATGCAGTGATGGATTAGCGTGTGACGATAATAGAAAATGAAGAAGCCTGTGCTGAGATTAGCCGTAATTAGATATGTATGACGAAGGCAGTGGCTGTCTCCTTTTTTTGTGTTTTTGAGACGAATATAGGTTCGTAATTAGTGAAACTGTGTTGGTGTTTTTCTTGTTACCAGACATTTCATTATTACAGTATTGAGAAGGACGAACTGGAAAGTAACAACTTCCGTAGCAGTCAATTCCGATTGCCAGCCCCATTAGGTACACGGTCACATTAATAATAATTGTTGGGCTGCTATTCGATCAAATCAGGTCGGGATAAATAAACGGAGGTGTTGCAGTTTGCAGCAGCATGGACTATCAGCTCGGAGACCATGGCTGCGGTTACCCTTGGCGCTGCACCACAGACAGGAGCGCCTGCGATGGTGTACTCAACGACGAACATGGGTGCACGAATGGCAAAACGTCATTTTTTCGGATGAATCCAGGTTCTGTTTACAGCATCATGATGGTCGCATCCGTGTTTGGCGACATCGCGGTGAGCGCACATTGGAAGCAGGTATTCGGCATCACCATACTGACGTATCACCCGGCATGGTGGTATGGGGTGCCATTGGTTACACGTCTCGGTCACTTCTTGTTCGCGCTGACGGCACTTTGAACAGTGGACGTTATATTTCAGATGAGTTACGACCCGTGGCTCTACCCTTCATTCGATCCCTACGAAACCCTGCATTTCAGCAGGATAATGCACGACCGCATGTTGCAGGTCCTGTACGGGCCTTTATGGATACAGAAAATGTTCGACTGCTGCCCTGGCCAGCACATTTTTCAGATCTCCCACCAATTGAAAACGTCTGGTCAATGGTGGGCGAGCAACTGGCACGTCACAATACGCCAGTCACTACTCTTGATGAACTGTGGTATCGTGTTGAAGCTGCGTGGACAGCTGTATCTGTACACGCCATCCACGCTCTGTTTGACTCAATGCCCAGGCGTTTCAAGGCCGTTATTACGGCCAGAGGTGGTTGTTCTGGACACTGACCTCTCACGATCTATGCACCCAAATTTGGTGAAAATGTTATCACATGTCAGTTCTAGTATAATACACTCCTGGAAATGGAAAAAAGAACACATTGACACCGGTGTGTCAGACCCACCATACTTGCTCCGGACACTGCGAGAGGGCTGTACAAGCAATGATCACACGCACGGCACAGCGGACACACCAGGAACCGCGGTGTTGGCCGTCGAATGGCGCTAGCTGCGCAGCATTTGTGCACCGCCGCCGTCAGTGTCAGCCAGTTTGCCGTGGCATACGGAGCTCCATCGCAGTCTTTAACACTGGTAGCATGCCGCGACAGCGTGGACGTGAACCGTATGTGCAGTTGACGGACTTTGAGCGAGGGCGTATAGTGGGCATGCGGGAGGCCGGGTGGACGTACCGCCGAATTGCTCAACACGTGGGGCGTGAGGTCTCCACAGTACACCGATGTTGTCGCCAGTGGTCGGCGGAAGGTGCACGTGCCCGTCGACCTGGGACCGGACCGCAGCGACGCACGGATGCACGCCAAGACCGTAGGATCCTACGCAGTGCCGTAGGGGACCGCACCGCCACTTCCCAGCAAATTAGGGACACTGTTGCTCCTGGGGTATCGGCGAGGACCATTCGCAACCGTCTCCATGAAGCTGGGCTACGGTCCCGCACACCGTTAGGCCGTCTTCCGCTCACGCCCCAACATCGTGCAGCCCGCCTCCAGTGGTGTCGCGACAGGCGTGAATGGAGGGACGAATGGAGACGTGTCGTCTTCAGCGATGAGAGTCGCTTCTGCCTTGGTGCCAATGATGGTCGTATGCGTGTTTGGCGCCGTGCAGGTGAGCGCCACAATCAGGACTGCATACGACCGAGGCACACAGGGCCAACACCCGGCATCATGGTGTGTGGAGCGATCTCCTACACTGGCCGTACACCACTGGTGATCGTCGAGGGGACACTGAATAGTGCACGGTACATCCAAACCGTCATCGAACCCATCGTTCTACCATTCCTAGACCGGCAAGGGAACGTGCTGTTCCAACAGGACAATGCACGTCCGCATGTATCCCGTGCCACCCAACGTGCTCTAGAAGGTGTAAGTCAACTACCCTGGCCAGCAAGATCTCCGGATCTGTCCCCCATTGAGCATGTTTGGGACTGGATGAAGCGTCGTCTCACGCGGTCTGCACGTCCAGCACGAACGCTGGTCCAACTGAGGCGCTTGGTGGAAATGGCATGGCAAGCCGTTCCACAGGACTACATCCAGCATCTCTACGATCGTCTCCATGGGAGAATAGCAGCCTGCATTGCTGCGAAAGGTGGATATACACTGTACTAGTGCCGACATTGTGCATGCTCTGTTGCCTGTGTCTATGTGCCTGTGGTTCTGTCAGTGTGATCATGTGATGTATCTGACCCCAGGAATGTGTCAATAAAGTTTCCCCTTCCTGGGACAATGAATTCACGGTGTTCTTATTTCAATTTCCAGGAGTGTATATTTGTCCAATGAGTACCCGTTTATCATCTGCATTTCTTCTTGGTGTAGCAATTTTAATGGCCAGTAGTGTACAAGCGGTCAAGAGCGGACCCCAGCGTCGTCTTGCAAACCTCTGCGCTCCGGCTACTGATTCGTTACGCTTGCGTGAAGACTGCAATTTTGAAGTTTCTTTTACATTCTCTGTAATTCGTATTGATGTATGGCTATGATCAGGTAGTTATAGTCGTTATTAATAGCTGTTTACATTTTGAATTGCCCTGTACACTTACCAGCAACGAATGGGGAGGAAGTTTTGGTTTAACATCTCATCGACGACGTCATTAGAGACGGAGTACAGGCCAGGGTGGGGGTGGAGGGGGATCAATGAGACGGACGGATAGAAAAGGACTAGTGCTGTGTCCGTTTCAGAGGAACCATTCTCGCATTCGTCTTCAGCGACGCAGAGAAGCCACAGAAGAGCTAAATTTGGACGGCCGAACAAGGATCCGAAAACGCCATTGTACTTAATGTGAGTCCATTGCGCCACCCTGTTCTGTCAGATATAAACAGATAAGCTGGAGACAGAGCGCTCTTGTCGACGCAGAAAGCGCGATACCGCGGTGTCACCTGTGACTGGGACGACGTCAGGATGCGTGTTGCCCTTCGCGTAACTGCCTTGCACAAGAGCAAGACTCACTGCCTTTCAGCGCATCTGGTAGCGGAATGAGCGCAGCTTTCAAAGTGTGGACTCTCCACCGCAGAGGATGTTCCAGCACGGAGACAGTGTTAACGACTCTCTGACGCTCAATATGGCGCAAATAGGTACAGAAAGAGGACTGGTTTCCAAACTTTTTGAGATCATTACCCCTGAGTTCAATTAGTAATTAGTTAGTACCTGCGACCGTTACCACCAACATTAACGCCTAACTAAAATTTAGAACGAAAAGAATTTTGTCTGCAGACTTTTATTTTTGCAATGAAGAAAGATAAATGATATTTAGTTTTCATAGCTATTTTCTGAAACTAAATGAGTCAGCGAGACAATTGATTCTGCTTATTTCCAACTATCTTTTTTATTGAATGATGAATCGATTTCAGTGCTACTTTCAAATCCTTCTCAGAAAAGAAAGTTAACCATCCACATTAAGGGAAGATATCACAAAACATGCTCCTTCCTTTTTCTAGCGACACTTTGTTGCCCAACACACTGGGCTCCCCTTTAAAATCAATGAAACTTAAAATGTGTGCACCATACTTATTGATTGTAAATCACTTGATAGCTGGACTCTTTACTTCTGAACTGACAGACACAGGAAAACTTCAGGCTGCCAACGCTTTGTGTCTGAAAACTGCCACTTGCTGAGGGCATTTTCGTAAGATATTTAAGCATACGTGATGTATATGTCTCTTATTTACTGTCGTAGACGCATAGTTAACCTCCAGCACAAGAGTTAATGCTAGTATTTGAAAATAATCAGAACTGTTTGAAAAAATGTAATTATTGCTAATTTATGTAATTAGTACACTACTGGCCATAAAAATTGCTACACCAAGAAGAAATGCAGATGATAAATGGGTATTCATTGGACAAATATATTATACTAGAACTGACATGCGATTATACTTTCACGCAATTTGGTTGCATAGATCCTGAGAAATCACTACCCAGAACAGCCACCTCTGGACGTAATAACGGCATTGATACGCCTGGGCATTGAGTCAAACAGAGCTTGGATGGCGTGTACAGCTACAACCGCCCATGCAACACGATACCACAGCTCATCAAGAGTAGTGACTGGCGTATTGTGACGAGCCAGTTGCTCGGCCACCATTGACCAGACGTTTTCAATTGGTGAGAGATCTGGAGAATGTGCTGGCCACGGCAGCAGTCAAACATTTTCTGTATCCAGAAAGGCCCGTACAGGACCTGAAACATGCGGTCGTGCATTATCCTGCTGAAATGTAGGGTTTCGCAAGGATCGAATGAAGGGTAGAGCCACGGGTCGTAGCACATCTGAAATGTAACGTCCATTGTTGAAAGTGCCTTCAATGCGAACAAGAAGTGAGCGAGACGTGTAACCAATGGCACCCCATACCATCACGCCGGGTGATACGCCAGTATGGTGATGACGAATAACTGCTTCCAATGTGCGCTCACCACGATGTCGCCAAACACGGATGCGACCATCATGATGCTGTAAACAGAACCTGGATTCATCCGAAAAAATGACGTTTTGCCATTCGTGCACCCAGGTTTGTCGTTGAGTACACCATCGCAGGCGCTCCTGTCTGTGATGCAGCGTCAAGGGTAACCGCAGCCATGGTCTCCAAGCTGATAGTCCATGCTGCTGCAAATGTCGTCGAACTGTTCGTGCAGATAGTTGATGTCTTGCAAACGTCCCCATCTGGCGACTCAGGGATCGAGACGTGGCTGCACGACCCGTTACAGCCATGAGTATAAGGTGCCTGTCATCTCGACTGCTAGTGATACGAGGCCGTTGGGATCCAGCACGGCGTTCCGTATTACCCTCCTGAACCCACCGATTCCATATTCTGCTGACAGTCATTGGATCTCGACTAACGCGAGCAGCAATGTCGCGATACGATAAACCGCAATCGCGATAGGCTACAATCCGACCTTTACCAAAATTGGAAACGTGATGGTACGCATTTCTCCTCCTTACACGAGACATCACAACAACGTTTCACCCGGCAACGCCGGTCATCTGCTGTTTGTGTGTGAGAAATCGGTTGGAAACTTTCCTCATGTCAGCAGGTTGTAGGTGTCACCATTGATACCAGCCTTGTGTGAATGCTCTGAAAAGCTAATCATCTGCATATCACACCTCCTTCCTTCTTCGGTTAAATTTCGCGTCTGTAGCACGTAATCTTCGTGGTGTAGCAATTTTAATGGCCAGTAGTGTATTATTGTCTTACAAAAGAGTGGTAATGGTAATGCTCTTTTAATAATAATTTAGTTTTGTGATGGAAACAATCAAAAACTTTCGTTTTTACACGTCAAAAAATTTATTTTTCCCCTCACTGAATCTCTACAAATTCATCGAAATGACAGCTCTTCAACTCGCAATTAAGTGTTTGGCAGAAGGTTCATACAACCTCTTTTAGACTGTTTGTCTACCATTCCACTCTCAAATAGCCCGTGGGAAGGAAGAACACTTAGATCTTCCCGTGTGAGCATTGGTTTACCTGATTTTATGACAATCGACATAACTCCTTGAGCAGGTTGGATTCGATAAAATATTTTGGCATTCAGATGAGGAATCTGGTGATACAATTTCATGAAAAACCTTTGTTTTAGCGATTGTCACTCCAACATGTTTACCATATCTATGACATTTTCTCCTCTATAGTACAAAACGAGCTGCTCTTCATTGGACTTCTTCGACATCCTCCGTCAATTCTGTCTGGTAAGGATCCCATATTGCACTACAATATTCAAGAGGAGGACGCACAAGCGTAGTGTAGGCAGGCATTCTAGTAGATCTGCTGCAGCTTCTTTACATTCCTTCAGCCTTTCAACGTGCCCC
The DNA here is from genome assembly GCF_023898315.1 of Schistocerca nitens. Lineage (NCBI taxonomy): Eukaryota > Metazoa > Arthropoda > Insecta > Orthoptera > Acrididae > Schistocerca > Schistocerca nitens. The sequence continues at coordinate 265,427,020 of NC_064615.1, read as the reverse complement.
TCTTTTCTTAGTAATGACTTGCCATCTGAGCTCATGAATTCATGCCACTGCTATTTTTCTCCTGAAGTTTCATTCATTTTCCTATTTAAATGCGCCCATCTTTCCTATAGTCATGTGTATTTCTAGGGTTTCCCATTTCTCCTCTAGCCATTCCTGTTTCGCGATTTTACAGTTTCTGTCATTCTCATTTCTTAGAAGTCCATATTAGTTTTTGCCTGTTTCGCTTGCTGTATTTTATATTTTTTCCTTTCATCGATTATTTTAGGCTATTAATATTAAGTTAACATCAGCTGGGTGGTATTTCGGAATATTTATGGGGAAGAAAACAACAATTTCTTTCCACTGTAGATCTATGTAGATACCTAAAAAATGATTGAGATATGTTTGGATAGAAATAAAAATTAAATCCAGTTAGAATAGTGATGGAACATACAATATACAAGGCATACCATCGAGTAGGTAATTAGGCAGTTGAAGGAGGAACGCAGGTGAACCATTATACAGGCAGATAAAGTTTACTGCATGTAAACAGAATGGCAAGGATATTTGAATGTAGTGGCAGCACAAAGATGAAAAGATAGAAATAGAGTCCAGATTAGAATCAGTAAAAAGGCAATGAGTATTCGAGCATGAACAAATAAGAATTCAACATTGCAATATGGCTCTGCGTACTAGCAAAACTGCATAACAGACAAGTGGGCATCGCTTACCACTGCTGTTCCTCAGGTAGTATTCCACAATGCAGTCTTCTGGGTCGAGATCCAAGTGGGGCATCTGCAAGAGGAAGCGCATATCAGTACAATTTGGCAAAACTTTGAAAAATCTGTGTGAGGAATACACGAGTAGTTGTGCTGCGTACGTTTGAAGAGAGTTTCCAGGTTTACCTTGCCACCCGCCCCACTCCCCTTACGATGTCATCGATGATGCCTGATTTCGCGTCCCCAGTCCTATACTTTCGTAGGCCAATCCCCCCTATGTAAAAAAAGACAGGAAATTAAATGCGGGAAATACAAAATAGCCCAATTGTACAATGGTGAAAAAGTCAAAAACCAAGAAGGGCAGTTGCAGTATTGATGTGAAATTCAAAAAATCCAAGAGGTGACCTGGAGATACGAGAAGAATGTCTATGACGTCAGAATCGAAGATGACAACCTGGGAATACAAGGACAGCCTCTAAGATGCCAGAATCCTAGCTGGTGCTCCAAGGTTCCGACCTGGAGACATCACAACAGTCTACAAGGCTGCCATTATATTTAAATACAAGATAGTGGAACTGACGACATGAGGGCATCCTGCATGGTTATCATATTTCAAATGTTTCACCGAGCGAGGTGGCGCGTTGGTTAGCATACTGGACTCGCATTCGGGAGGACGACGGTTCAATACCGCGTTCGGCCATCCTGATTTAGGTTTTCCGTCATTTCCCTAAGTTGCTCCAGATAAATGCCGGGATGGTTCCTTTGAAAGGGCACGGCCGACTTCCGTTCCCGTCCTTCCCTAATCCGATGAGACCGATGACCTCGCTGTCTGGTCTCCTCCCCCAAAAACAACCCAACAACAACCCAACATATGTTTCAAGTTTAGAATGTTATCAAATGTGCGCAATGGAAGGAAATTCAAAAATCAATGGCTTTCTTCTCAGAAAGCACTTGACCTAACTAAGTCCAGTTGTGCCATCCTCATATTAAGAGATTGAACCACAGATCCCAAGTCTCGGACGTCACAGATTGGCACGCTATGTTTGGAAACCAAGAACTAATTTTCCCTAAGTTTAAAATGGGCTGCTGTTTAAACACTTACGGTTGGAATAGGAAAGGTATGTTTATGTCTTTATTTAAAGAAATACTGCACAGCCGCATCCCACATGCCGTCTCTGTCTCATGAAGTCCTGAGCCATGCATTGCACCCCACACACGCCAAGTCCAGTTGCAAACCAGACCTCAGCTGGATGCTGAAAACATGCTGCCGAATTGACTACATAACCCGAGGTTCCAATTTCCACAAGTATGACGTTTGTGCTGGTGCTGCAGTTACAGCCCACTTGACCAAAGTTAAAAGGGTCCGGAAATTTGAATTGCAAGCAACACACTTTTGCTTAGCCCACAGCAAAAAAATTGCAGGAAATTCTAAATTGTCCTAAGTTTTTAAATGATCAATAAATTACATATATATTCTGCAGGAACATCCAAAAATTGGGAAAACACACAAGTCCACTTGGAAGAAGACTTGCGTTACAGAACGTTAAGGCACCATGACTATCGAATTCACCACAAAAATTAGTGTGTGGGATGGGTGTCAGCTATTAAAACAAGCAGTAACATGCTTTTATCATAGACAGCCAAGCTGTACCCGCCAATTTTTCTTTTCTTCTTTATTGTTATTTTTAAACCTGTTTACAGGCAGGCCAGCAGCAGCATACTACGCTGTTCTTTGGCCTCAGAGAAACACAAAAGATACAAATGAAGACAATTAGAGAAAAAAATATGGTGGACATATAAACGGAGACAAACACTTTTTAAAAGACATGGAGCCGTTCACGGACGTAGAGTCCAAGATAGAATGTGTTCAGACACTTGGACACATACATATACGAAAATTGTCACACGCGAACGTAGGTACACAAAACAAATAACACTGAACCACTTAAGCACAAAACGACGGCACACACAGAAACACGAGGCGTTGATCTCCGGCGCGCGAATGTTCACTAACTGTGTACGAGTCCGGGGACCTGCCAAGAGAGGAGGAGGGGGGTTGGGAGAGGGAGAGGGGAGAGCAGATGCCATGGGAAGGGGAGATAGGGGAAGGGAGGAAGGGGGAGGGGAAGCCTGGGGGAAGAGGGGTGGAGGAAGGGGACAGGGGAAAAGGAAAGAGAAGGGAGGGAGGGTTCCTAAAGGAAAGGACACAGGAAGTGGGGGGGGAGGATCAAAGCTGATAGGAGGGGTAGATGGAGGGGAGGAGGACATCACCAGGGAGGGGGAGCTCGCGGAAGCCACCTTGGGAGAGGGTAAGGAGGGTGGAGAGATGGAGACCGGGTGGGACGTGGGAATACTGGTGCGGCAGTCGACGGGGGTGGGAGAGGATGGGCGAGACAAGCGGGTGAGGAGGATCGAGTTTGCGGGAGGTGTACAGGATCCATATCCGTTGGAGGAAAAGGAGGAGGTGGGGGAACGGAATGAGATCGTACAGGATCCGCGTGGGGGAGGGGAGACGGATGCGATAGGCGAGGCGGAGAGCATGGCGTTCAAGGATTTGAAGGGATTTGTAAAAGGTAGGGGGGCGGAGATCCAGGCCAGATGGGCGTAACAAAGGATAGGGCGGATGAGGGATTTATAGGTGTGGAGGATGGTGGAGGGGTCCAGACCCCACGTGCGGCCGGAAAGAAGCTTGAGGAGACGGAGTCGGGAGCGTGCCTTGGCTTGGATTGTCCGGAGATGAGGGGTCCAGGAGAGGCGACGGTCGAGGGTGACGCCAAGGTACTTGAGGGTGGGCATGAGGGCGATAGGACGGCCATAGACAGTGAGATAGAAATCAAGGAGGCGGAAGGAAGGGGTAGTTTTGCCTATAATGATCGACTGGGTTTTAGAGGGATTGACCTTGAGGAACCACTGGTTGCACCAAGCGGTGAACCGGTCAAGATGGGATTGGAGAAGGTGTTGGGAGCGCTGCAGGGTGGGGGCAAAGGCAAGGAAGGCGGTGTCATCGGCAAACTGGAGAAGGTGGACGGGGGGTGACGGCGGCGGCATGTCCGCTGTACACAAAAGGTACAGAAGGGGGGAGAGGACGGCGCCTTGGGGCACACCGGTGGAGGGAAAAAAGGTGTAGGATTCCGTGTTATGGATGGTGACATAGGAAGGACGGTGGGAGAGAAAGGAGCCGATCAGACGGACGTTGTTAATGGGAAGGGCGAAGGTTTGGAGCTTGAAGAGGAGACCGGAATGCCATACGCGGTCATAAGCACGTTCGAAGTCCAGGGAGAGGAAGATTGCGGAGCGACGGGAATTAAGCTGTTCGGAAAGGAGATCAGTGAGGTGAAGGAGAAGGTCGTCGGTAGAGAGGGACGGCCGAAAGCCACACTGGGTAACGGGAAGGAGGCGGTGCTGGCGGAGATGCTGGTGGATGCGTCGGGTGAGGACAGATTCCAGGACCTTGCTGAAGACCGAGGTAAGGCTGATGGGACGGTAGGAGGAGACGGCGGACGGCGGTTTTCCAGGTTTAAGGAGCATGAGGATACGGGAGGTTTTCCACAGGTCGGGGTAGTAACCGGTGGACAGGACTACATTGTAGAGCCTGGCCAGGGTGGAGAGGAAAGAGACAGGAGCTTCACGAAGATGACGGTAGGTGACACGGTCGTGACCAGGAGCGGTGTGGCGTTTTGTGTGGAGTGTAGCAATGAGATTCTGTGTAGTGATGGGGGCATTGAGTTCCGTGTGTGCAATGTTGTCCAAGTACTGGAAACCAGGTGCGATGGGAGGGACAGAGGTGTCAGGACGATCGCGGACACCCGGGAAGAGGGAGTAATCGAACTGGGGATCATCAGGGATGGAAAACACATCGGAGAGGTAGGAGGCAAAGTGATTGGCCTTACTAAGGGAGTCAGGGAACAGGTGATCATCGTGGAGAAGAGGATAGTAGGGGGAGGGTTTAGTTCCGTTAAGGCGACGGAAGGCCGACCAGAACTTGGACGAATTTATGGGTAGGGTAGCATTTAAACGGGTGCATGTCTGTCGCCAGTCCCGGCGTTTCTTAGGCGCGAGCAAATTACGAATGTGTCGCTGTAGTGCTGTACCCGCCAAAAATGCTTTGATTTTATATGTACCCACCATGAATGAAGCACATTTAAAAACGAAACATGCTTATACAAAGTGACAAGAGGAATGGTAACCATCAAAAACACCGAAAACACAGATGAAAAAATTTCACATTATGACAGTAGCGGTCTGTAACCTACCTGTGCACAGCATCTATAACAGAGCAAAACCTCATCAAGTGGATGACTACAGAGGATACATAGGAGAATGTGCCCCACAAGCGGCTAATGGGAGATGACGTGAGATAGCGCTGTATGCATAGCAAAGGTACCCTGTAAGTCATGTGGCCTGGCCTAGCATTCTGCCATCTATAGGTGTGTTTACGCCTGCGCGCCTTACGGCTGTGCTTCTTGCCCCGCAAGCACGTAAGTGTTTGCCTCTTTCTCAGCTTGTGCGCTTGAGTAATCCCATTCACACCTAAATTCTTTGCCCACTTCTGTGCACTACTCTGGCAAAATGAAGGAGCGCACACATTGGCTACTCTACAGTCTTTCTCAAACTATATTACGGAAACTTCTTTATGATACATTTTTGATTCTTCTGTTATTTATAGCTTTATATATCGGCTTCAAGATGAACTGTCTATCCATCATTTTGATTTGCAGCTCCTTGTATTGGCCGTGTTTGCAGTTAAAATTGTTGGATGCTCCACAGATTAAACACAACACCCATGAACAAACAGAACTACACACAAGCACTAAACACAATAAAACAAATAGCTGTAGAAAATGGTTATACTTCCCCTATTTGGTAGACAAGTTATATAAAAAAATATGCAAACAGTACAAAAATGAACACACCACACACACATAAATCCTCACCCAGCACAGAACAACTCAAAACACAAACAATGACCACACACAAAACACAACAGAGCAACAACACACACACAAAACGAAATGGCGCACACTCACCTACAATAACAAGATTGCTTACAGAATAGGCAACATATTAAAGAAACAGGGACTCCAAATAAGATACAGGACGGAGAACACAACACAGGAAAATATCAGAACACAAGAAACACCCATGGATAAATATAAGAGATCAGGAATATATGAACTCACGTGCCAGTCAGTGTACATAGGACAAACATGCAGAAACTTCAAAACAACATATTTAGAACATCTTAGAGCTTTAAAAAGCAACAGCTCCCACAGCACATTTGCTGACCACATTGTAGCCAACAATCACCACCCAAATACAATAGAAACAGATCTAAGAATACTAAAACCCAGCCACAGCCTATACAGCAAACTGACCATTGACGAAAACTTCCATATACAGAAGGCAATAGCAGAAGGAAAACAGGTCTTAAACGAATGCACTACACTCTGCAAGGGCACACTATTTAACACATTAAACGAACTTTACAAATAAAAACAGCACAAACGGATAAAGTATATATACACACACACACACACACACACACACACACACAGGCGCGAAAAATAGATAAACTAAAATCTGCAAAGACACACCATTTACACACAAAGGAATACCATATAAAAATCAACACACACAGCTAAGAAGCGCACAGAAAACACACACACACACACACACACACACACACACACATACGCGCGCGCGCGATAAAATGCAAACAAAATTCAAATTTGGCGCCGAACTCTCTGGTGAATAAATGAACACTGACTGGGCTGGGACACATAACAAACCACAATCACACTGTGTTCTGGTGAAGTGAAAAGTGTTTTACTACGTTATTTGTGAAAAATACTTGTTATAGTTACGTGTGCATCATAGCACCTCAGCATTATGCGGAGAATGGAAGTACTTGCCAGACGAAAACGTAAGTAAAAACGAATATAGGCGAGAAAACATTGCGATAAACTGAATTACATTCTAGAAGAAGGGTTAACTGCCAGAAAAAAAAAATCTCATGAACATCCTTTGGTTGCAGATGAAAAGCTACTTGTAGTAATTAACACACAAGTGATCCAGAAAATTCATGCTCACCAAATGTAAAGGCATTTACAAAAAGAAACGATCTGTTGTTTGAACTAAAAATGCACATAATTTTATAATCATTTAACAAAAATGTTCACATTGCAGAATAAACAAAAACGCAAAACCAACTGATGATGGCACAATGATGCCGAAACCTGTTTGGGTACTGAGAAATACGGTGTTTTGCATAACTGCTGAACCCACATCCAACAATTTGAACTGTATCTTTCTGTTAATTCTCATAATTCTTGCAATATTTAAAGATTATGGATGTCACCACGCGAAATTAGAATAGTTTATACTGAAAAATAGGAGTCGTCATGAGCTTGTGGTGCGTTCATGACAGATTATACGTATATTGCTGTGTATCAGTTGTAGCTGACACTGAATTTTTCTTTATACTCGGGAGGAAGCCTATATCTGTCTCCAGTTTTGAGAAAATGGATTTTGTGTATCACACTCACTTCCGCCCATGCATTCAATGATACGGATATAGTGAATTATCCATAACATTCGTCAGATCTCGGAAACAGTACAAGATTATTTTTCCTTCAGTTCAAATACCTACATAATTTTACATAAAATTCCTCTTAACTTTGTCTTTATAATCGGCAGAACTGACAAACCACAAACAAGGAAAGGAATGATAATCCTCCACAGATTCTATTTGTTTCTCATTGGCCCAATAAGACATGGTGCTAACGCAAACACGTGGAAGAAACTGAATCTTTGAACTATCAGTTACAGTCAAACGAACCAATAAATGGAGACAACCGCGAACATGCGCACGACTGCTGCACTTGCATCCCCCAATCCTGTGCCAGCGCAGGGTCGTCCATGTGCACACATCATATAGGTGGAAAGACTGGAAACTAGCTCTCGTTACAGCGAAATGTTAAGTTGTGCCCTTCACAAAATATAAAAGTGAGGTGTCCTTCGGTTACAGAACAGAGGTTCAAGTAAAATTATTTAAAAACAGTCTAGACCGCAGCCGATGTTAACTTCTGACCGGTTTCAGCCTTTTAATAACGGGCCATCATCAGAGTTTGCACTGTAAAAACAAAAGTAAAAGGGCTATATTACATAGAGAAATCAATGCTGTAAAAGTATACTCTAAAAAGATGCACCATTACCCATCTGGATGACGGTGATGGCGCCTGAGCGGCTGTGGACGCCTTGGTCACTGTAACTGATGCTGATAGCTAAGCAGCCACGTGTTATATAGGATAGAGAGAGGGCACTCCAGAGCCTAAGGCATCGCCGTCAGCCAATGGGAAACGACTTACAGTTCGTTTTGAGTCTTCATTTTAAATATATGAAGATAGTAACTGTTCTCGAAATAACAGATACAATTGATGACAGTGCAGCTTCTCTAGAATAAATGATAATTAATTGAAACCCTCAGCTGCCAACAGGTGTTGTTACCATACCTCGATGGGGACAGCTGAAAACGTGTGCGCCGACCGGGACTCGAACCCGGGATCTCCTACTTACATGGCAGTCGCTCTATCCATCTGCATAGAGGACACAGATGAATAGCGCGACTGCACGAACTTATCCCTTGCACGCTTCCCGCGAGACCCACATTCCCAACTGTCCACAATCTACATACGTAATGTTCCTAATAGATACTTTCGAGACCAGTTACTATCTTCATATATATAGTTAAATGGCTACCCGGCCGTTGACCTTCGTCTGTGCGAGTGCGCACTGGTTGCCCGAACTCTTACGGGAATCGTCAACTTAAGTGGGCGCGAGTAACGAGTGGATGGGCGAAAGTGTCTATTAGGAACATTACGTATGTAGATAGTGGACAGTTGGGAATGTGGGTCTCGCGGGAAGCGTGCAAGGGATAAGTCCCTGCAGTCGCGCTATTCATGTGTGTCCTCGGTGGCTCAGATGGATAGAGTGTCTGCCATGTAAACAGGAGATCCCGGGGTCGAGTCTCGATCGGAGCACACATTTTCAGCTGTCCCCATCAAGGTGTGTCAACAATACCTGTCGGCAGCTGAGGGTTTCAATTAATTATCATTTATCTTTCAAATTTAACTAATCAAGGAACGAGTTTATATTCATTTATGGTTCAGAATTTATATTACAGCCAGCCTCATAAAATGCATTAAAATTTAGTGTAATTCGTTAACTGAGGTCCAGAGCGTCGTCTGGAGGAAATAATTCGCACTATAAGGTCGCTAATTTTATAGATACTGCTATTTATTCGTAATAAAACCAAATTTACGGCGTATTAATACGAACATTATACGTATTGATTTATTTGTATTAGTAGCTCAGGCGAGAATTTCTAACGCTTGTCTTCGAGCTTGTCCCCCACCTTGATCAGAAAGGTCGCCGGGTCTCTCCCCAACTGAGAACGTGTCTGGGGCATTATGCCCAGTGCCCTCCATAACAGATAACAGCACGATTACAGAAAAGAGCCCTTGCCTCAGCTCGGGCCTTGTCACAGACAGGATTAATGAATCGCAACTAAAATGAGTCAAATTCTACAGACATTTGAAAGTCAAATTGTCTGGGGATACGAAATGCAACAATCACACACGATCAGATGTGAGTGAAACAAAATATGGGCCTTAATTTATTGTTTATTGACACCTGCGCAACGTGTAGTAGAATACAGCTCAAATACAGCCTACCCAGGGATCCCTAACGAGTACAAAGAGGGGCAACACAAGTCATCAAAGATCTCTTAACTGCCGAGACACCGATATTATAGACACTGAAAAATTTCAGCTGCCTGATGGAAGAAAATGATACGTTATATACCACGAAAACCTGCTTAGAATGGCTCAAGAACTAGTTTCAGGGTGGAATCAGTTTATATTCTTACGCTTAGAATCGGTAGAGACTGTGAAGGACAGAACTAGATTAATAACATGCGGTATATGCATGCATGAAATCACTCATCCCATGGTCCGCTATAGAATGAAATAAAAACCTATATAGCTCGCCCCAAACTTCCCGTTGGAAACTAACCTGTAGTTATGATTCCCTAGCTGAAGTTTTGGTCCTTGTTTTATCCATGTATGATTGTTTGTTGGAATTTGCAACGGTTTGTGAAATAACGAAAATTAAGAGAAATAAAAACAGTAACGTTTTCATCATACTTCATTTCAGATTAATACAGTGGTTTACATTTACTCTACATGAAAAAACAGCACTAAAAATAATTCCAGATGAGGACGAAACGTGTCGTGAAGAGACACCAAAATAAAGCGACTAGCCCAATTGTGTGTTGCAATTTGGCTAAACTTTCTGAGGTGACAAACTAATATTCGAAGATGATATTTAGCTTCTTATTGAGACAGAAATGTACGGTACATATCAACGCCATAATTTCATAGCAAGAGTTTTAAGTGACAATCTCCAGTCTAAATGTATGGACTGCAAAGTGGCAAAAAATTTTGGCCCATTCTCTAAATATCCATGTCATCTGTTGTGCACTGAGACATCAACTAAGAGCCTTCTAATCAGTTCCTCTTTATTTATTACTGTGGTATCAGATATCTACCACATCACGGAACAGTTACTGTTGGAATAGGTCAGGTCATAGAAGCACATGGGTGTAAAATTTTGTAGGGATGTAAGGAACGATCACATAGGCTCAGATTTAGATGAAGTAGGTGTCCGGTTTATTCGAAGAACGCTATGAAAATGCAATCAGGCTACTAAGCGGCTGCTTATAAAACACTCATGAGACCCATCCTACAATGCTGTTCAAGTGTGTAGGACCCGTTTGTATACTGAACGTATACATAGAAGGGCAGCAACGATGTTCAGAGGTTTGTTTGACCTGTGGGAGAAATTAACAGAAATGCTGATGAATCTGATTAAATTAGATTAGATTCAGATTTCATTCCATAGACATAAAAATGAGATGATTCTTGTAAGTGAGAAACAAGTCAGAAACTATGACATGTAAAAATAAAACATTTGAATTAATACTCAGTACCCTGATCATTTGTCAGATTTCAAAATATGTGAATACATTACAGCAATCTGAAACTGTTAATATTTACAGAATTAATGGACTGTCATGTGAAACATAGTTATACACTTTTAATAATTTTATCATACAAAAAATAATTAACCTGATTGTTGTGACCAAGTAGTGTCAAAACTGAAATGTAACAAGCATTTTTATTTAAACTGGTCTAACAGTCTCTGTTAAGATATTCATCTATAAATTACCTTCACTTAAAACTTCCGGGCTGATAGGCCGTGGTCGAAGTATAAAACTCTCCCCTGACGTTTCGTCTCCGACTGCAGGAGACATCCTCGGAGGAACAGCGGCGAACTGCGAAGAGAACTCGAGGAAACGCTGATTAAATGGGCAGTAACAGAGGGCGCCACGGTCGATCACGTGGCGTCGGCTATGAGATTGTCTTTGGTAATGCCAACATTCTCGATTGAAAGTAATGGATCGTCACGCTTGCGGTGGAACGCTCACGTTCAAATTTTATCCTGTTTAACACCTTCGTCTTTCCTGTTAAAATTATTACGGTGTTTATCAATCTCGATAGCCTCTCTATACATGCGTGCATAATAATGCGAGGTTTTTGATATGGCGCTCGTCTCGCTGAATTTTATTTCATGATCACCTTCCTGGTAAACATGTTCCGCTACGGCAGATTTATCCGAGTGACCCAGGCGGCAGTTTTTCTTATGTTCAACAAGGCGGGTGTTCACACTTCTCTTTGTAGTGCCGATATAAACCTGTCCACAACTACAAGGAATTTTATAAAAATGGTTCAAATGGCTCTGAGCACTATGGGACTTAACATCTGAGGTCATCAGTCACCTAGAACGTAGAACTACTTAAACCTAACTAACCTAAAGGACAGTACACACATCTATGCCCGAGGCAGGATTCGAACCTGCGACCGTAGCGGTCGCGCGGTTCCAGACTGAAGCGCCTAGAACCGCTCGGCCACACCGGCTGGCAGGAATATTATATACCCCCGGTGTGGCCAAAGAGTGTCGTGCATCTTCTGCTGATCTTAAATATTCTTTTATTTTCCTGGTGGGTCTGAATATAGTTTCCACCCCATACTTGCTTAAAACTTTTCCAATGCGATCTGTGACCTTACTAATGAACGGAAGAAAAACTTTGCCCTTGGGCGACTGTTGTTCGTCGTTTCTCCTGATTCTCTGCCTAGAGCAAAGTGATCGATCTATATCCTTGCTAGAATAGCCATTCTTCACGAAAGTTGATCGTAGATGTTCAATCTTATCTTTTAAATAAACAGGTTCACAAATTTTGTACGCCCTGTCTACCAAGGTTTTCATTACACCTCTTTTTTGTCTAGGGTGGTGGTTTGAATCTTTATGTAGATAACGATCAGTATGTGTGACCTTTCTACACACCTTATGGCCCAACGTTCCGTCCCGTTGTTTAATCACAGACACATCCAGGAAATTCAACTGCCCATTCCTTTCCGTCTCCATAGTAAATTGGATTTTCGGATTAATGCTGTTTAAATGTATCAGGAAGGCATCCAACTCATCTGCTCCGTGTGTCCATACTAAGAACGTGTCATCGACATAGCGATACCATGTGACTGGTCTCTTACTGGCAGTCTGCAACGCCCGTTGTTCAAAAGTCTCCATAAATAAGTTAGCCACAGCAAGACTAAGAGGACTGCCCATAACCACCCCGTCAATCTGTTCATAAAAGTTATTATTGTATTGAAAGCAGGTTGTGGTGAGGCAGTGTTGGAATAATGCCACAACATCGGTAGGAAAAATATCCGCTATGAGTAAGATAGCTTCGTTTACCGGAATCATGGTAAATAACGACACAATAACGTGATCGACAGTGGCGCCCTCTGTTACTGCCTATATAATCAGCGCTTCCTCGAGTTCTCTTCGCAGTTCGCCGCTGTACCTCCGAGGATGTCTCCTGCAGTCGGAGACGAAACGTCAGGGGAGAGTTTTATACTTCGACCACGGCCTATCAGCCCGGAAGTTTTAAGAGAAGACAATACCGGCCGAGAAAGCTTACATTGTATGATCATCTATAGATTAGAAGGACCTGCCGATCAAAAAGTCTTTCAAACTCAGTTTAAACTGTGTTTCATCTGAAACAAAGATTAAGTTTATTGAAAAGGTGTGTTCCTGAATATTTGACCTCGTTTTGGACCAAAGTAAGTCATTTTCCTTTTTTATATAGATTGTTCTTATTCCTAGTTTTGATACTAAGTATTGAGCTATTGGTTGGGAATAGAGACATATTACTTGCAATAAATTTCATTAAGGAATAAATATACTGAGAAGCAATGGTTAGAGTACAAAGTTCCTTGAAGAGGTTTCTGCGTGATGTTCTTGTATTTACATCATAAATGAGTCATATTACACGCTTTTGCAATCTAAAATTTTTTGCTCGGTTTGGCGAGTTACCCCAAAATATGATCCCATATAAGAGAATGAAAGTAACCGAGTATATTTATATCTCCTACATCTGACATCATTCTCACTGCAAATACAGACTGTTTTAGGCGCTTGAGCAATTCTGTGGTATGCTCTTCCAAACTGAATTTATTATCGAGTTGTAATCGCAGAAATTTAACACCGTCGACCTCTTCGATCTGTATGTCTTCATAAGTTATACATATGCAGGAAGGAAACCTCGTACGGGTTCTACATTGCATATAGCGGGTCCTTTTATTGTTTAATCGCAGTGGATTAGCATTAAACCATTTCTTAATATCAGTGAAAATTTAATTAGCAGCTATTTCTAAATCTGTACTTGACTTGCTATTGATTGATTGATTGAGTGATTGATTGTATCATCTACAAACAAAACAAACTTAGAATCTGGTAATGTAACAGACGGGAGATCATTAAAGGACACAAGAAGAAGCAAGAGACCCGAGATGGAACTTTGAGGAAGAGCACATGTAGTTAATTCCCAATCAGATGAAGAGTGATTGCTTACTCCACAGGTATTTCGCAACGACATCCTCTGTTTCCTGTTAATTAGGTAAAACTCGAATCATTTTGCAGCACTGCTGGTGACTCCATAATATTCTAATTTAGTTGAAAGGATGCTATGAATCTCACAGTCAAAGATTTTTGATAGGTCACAGAAAATGTCAGTAGCCTCTAATTTGTTATCTAATGAATTAAGTACATTCTCACTGTATGTGCAAATAGCCTTCTCTATACCTGAAGCTATAACGAACCCACACGGTGACTTGGAAAGTATATTATTGGCAGTCAGATGCTTAAGAAGACGCTTGAACACAACCTCTTCAAATATTTCAGAAAAAGCCAGCAAAAGTGAAATTGGTCGATAGTTTGATGGTCTTTATCCCCCTTCTTGTAAAGAGGCTTAACTAGAGCCAGGAACCGGAAAGTGGATAAAGAGGAGAACGCGCCAGCCAAGTCCCTAGCTTTTCTTCTCTTCGTTGGAAATATCTCCTTCAAAACAGCGAGGATTCTTAATAATTTTCATGTGAAAGTGGTTTTTCGTCCACCTTTTAAGATTTAAGATTTGCTGGGGTCGGTGAAGGATGATTTGTTTCTGCGGAAGGAGGAAATTTACAAAATACCATATCAGTGTTCGTAAACCACATCAAATACTGACGAACCGATTCCACAGACCGAACGGGAGGAGAGGGACTAGTGTAATTGGTTAATACAAACCATACAAAAATACACAGAAGTATGTTTTTTAACACAAACCTACGTTTTTTTAAATGAACCACGTTAGTTTTGTTAGCACATCTGAACATATAAACAAATACGTAATCAGTGCCGTTTGTTGCATTGTAAAATGTTAATTACATTCGGAGATATTGTAACCCAAAGTTGACGCTTTAAACCTCCGACGTTCAGTTGCGTGTTGTAACAAACACGGGCCACTGTCGGCGAGCAGCATCTGCAGGGACATGTTTACGATGACGACCGTGTTTACGAGTGTGGCTCTAGTGCACTGTTGTGGTTTGGTCTAGCTGTCGCAGTGTCCGCATGTAGCGGCGCTTGCTGCTATTGTTAATCTGCATTCGTCTCCGCACGCAGACCACCTGTAGTACACCGTGTTACCAGACGTCTGTGATAGTGTAGTGTTGTAGGAACTGTGACTATGGCTCTGAGCACTATGGGGCTCAACTGCTGAGGTCATTAGTCCCCTAGAACTTAGAACTAGTTAAACCTAACTAACCTAAGGACATCACAAACATCCATGCCCGAAGCAGGATTCGAACCTGCAACCGTAGCGGTCTTGCGGTTCCAGACTGCAGCGCCTTTAACCGCACGGCCACTTCGGCCGGCGAACTGTGACTATGGTGTATTCGAACTCTGAAAAGGCGGAGATGATACTCATCTATGGCGAGTGTCGAAGAAATGCAGCTGAAGCATGCAGGGTGTATGCAGAACGGTACCCGGACAGAGAGCATCCAACGTGCCGCACATTGCAAAACACCTACCGCCAACTGTACGCAACAGGTATGGTCGTAGCACGCAAACGGGTCCGTAACAGGCCCGTCACAGGAGAAGCGGGTGCAGTTGGTGTTTTAGCTGCTGTTGCCATGAACCCACACATGAGTACACGGGACATTGCGAGAGCCGGTGGACTGAGTCAAAGTAGTGTCATGCGCATACTGCATCGTCACCGCTTTCACCCGTTTCATGTGTCGCTACATCAGCAATTACATGGTGATGACTTTAATCATCGAGTGCAATTCTGTCAATGGGCATTAACAGAGAATGCGTTGCAGTTCTACCTGTTTACCGATGAAGCGGGTTTCACAAACCACGGGGCAGTGAATCTACGGAACGTCTCTGCACTTCTTTCTGTGGGGTACGTTAAAGTAGAATGTGTACCGTGATGTGCCTACAACCCCAGAGGATATGAAACAACGTATTGTGGCAGCCTGCGGCGACATTACACCAGGTGTACTGCGGCGTGTACGACATTCATCACGCCAGAGATTGCAATTGTGTGCAGCAAATGATGGCCACCACATTGAACATCTATTGGCCTGACATGTCGGGACACACTCTATTCCACTCCGTAATTGAAAGCGGAAACCACGTGTGTACGTGTACCTCACCCCGCATGGTAATGTACATGTGCGTCAGTGAAAAAGACCAATAAAAAGGTGTTAGCATGTGGACGTAATGTGCTGTTCCAGTCTCTTCTGTACCTAAGGTCCATCACCGTTCCCTTTGGATCCCTACGTAATTCGGTGCTCTCCGACACACACGATCGAACAGCGGAGGAGTGGTACTCAAGCGTCAACTTTAAGTTACAATATCTCCGGATGTAATTAACATTTTACAATGCAACAAACGGCACTGATTACGTATTTGTTTATATGTTCAGATGTGCTAACAAAAGTAACGGGGTTCTATTTAAAAAAACGTAGGTTTGTGTTAAAAAACATACTTCCGTGCATTTTTTTAATGGTTTGTATTAACCAATTACGCACTAGCCCCTCTCCTCACGTTCGGTCTGTGGAATCGGTTCGTCAGTATTTGATGTGGTTTACGAAATATATCCAGCGGTAATGTTAGGTGACTCACCCTGTATAAGACGGAGCGCTGAACGTCTTCGTCAATCCTCGTTCGGCTCACCTGAAGATGGCTGGCAGTTGTGCAGCCGAAATATCGTGCAATGAAGTTTACGACAACCGGCTGCAAGCCCGAAATCTTTCTGAACACGTACAGGCATGTCACAAACGTAATATAATTCTCAGCATTTTTCACTGCTATTTCTGTCAGCGTTTTTTTACTGTCATTAATTTTTACTGTCATTTATGTCATTACTGTCATTTTTATATGTCTCTGTATCTAAGGTGTAGTATATATGGGTTATTTCTTCTCCCGCCCTTAAAGTTTCTTACTCCTAATACATGTAACACAGATAGCTAAGGTTATCTATTAATACTGCAGTCGTATGTTTCTTCTATCATTTTAACAATTACAGTTTTGTTTCTTTCAAAATTAATATCATAAGTGAAGCATCACGTGATTAAAGTCGCACCTCTTTCGACGCACAATAACATCTTTTAAAATGTCTCATGTTACTGCTGCAATCAGAATATTTAAGGACAAGAATGTTTCACACTGAAAATTAATGTGGGAAATTGTATTTCCTACACACAGTTCAGTACAGACACCTAGTGCCCGAAGACATTTATTTTGTAATGTACTGGGCGAGAGCCAGTTTGGCTTTTGATGTTGACGAAGATATTTAAAACTCTAACTACATACTATCTATTCATAAGGTATTTGATGAACTTGTCGGTGTACACAGTTATTCTAAACATTGCTGTATAAAAGTTTGTCCTATCCTTTTAATGTTATACGGTCCAGCCACATTAATGTCACCACCACCTATGTTCGACGTCAACGTGCAACGAACACTGGCAGAAAGCAGGTGGCAGCACTAGCAGTGGCGGGTATATGAAACACCTTGGGGAGGAGGGGGGGGGGGGAGCGGATGGCAGCGCAGTCGTCGTTGCACCACTAGCAATGGAGGATATACACTCATGCTCTTAAATTAAGGATAATTGCAGAATGTGGTGCCACACAACGTGGCGTTATACAAAACTGGGGCTAATAGTATAGGCAGATAGGGAACACGCACGACACAGATCTCTAAGTCTACGATATTGGTGATAAATTGAGAAAACCGTCCCGAAACATATGTGCTACAAAACGCCACTGTTTCCTGCGCATGTACCCCGACATCAATATGGGACGTGATCGCCATGCACACGTACACATGCCGCACAACGGGTTGGCATACTCTGGATCAGGTGGTGGGCAGCTGCTGGGGTATAGCCTCCCATTCTTGCACCAGTGCCTGTCGGAGCTCCTGAAGTGTCGTAGGGGTTTGAAGACGTGCAGCGATACGTCGACCGAGAGCATCCCAGACGTGCTCGATGGGGTTTAGGTCTGGAGAACAGGCAGGCCACTCCATTCGCCTGATATCTTCTGTTTCGAGGTACTCCTTCACGATGGCAGCTAGGTGGAGCCTTGCGTTATCATCCATCAGGATGATCCCTGAAAAGGCGGACATACTGGTTCGAAATGACGTCCCGATACACCTGACCTGTTACAGTTGCTCTGTCAAAGACATGCAGGGGTGTACATGCACCAATCATAATCCCACCCCACCCCATCAAACCACGACCTCCATACAGGTCCCTTTCAAGGACATTAAGGGGTTGGTATCTGGTTCCTGGTTCACGACAGATGAAAACACAGCGAGAATCACTGTTCAGACTATACCTGGACTCGTCCATGAACATAACCTGAGACCACTGTTCCAATGACCATGTACTGTGTTCTTGGCACCAGGATTTACAGGCTCTCCTTGACTAGGGGACAGTGGAATGCACCTTGCAGGTGTCCGGGCGAATAAACTATGTCTGTTCAGTCGTCTGTAGACTATGTGTTTGGAGACAACTGTTCCAGTGGTTGCAGTAAGGTCCCGAGCAAGGCTATCTGCAGTACTCCGTGGGCGTCTGCGGGCACTGATGGAGAGATATCGGTCTTCTTGTGGTGTTGTACATTGTGGACGTCCCGTACTGTAGCGCCTGGACATGTTTCCTGTCTGCTGTAATCGTTGCCATAATCTTGAGATCACACTTTGTGGCACACGGAGGGCCCGTGCTAGTATCAGTTGTGTTTGACCAGCCTCCTGTCGCCCTAGTATTCTACCCCTCATAATGTCATCAATATGTGTTCTTTGAGCCATTTTCAACACACAGTCACCATTAGCGCGTCTGAAAACGTCTGCACACTTACTCGGTGCACCGTATGTGGACTGCTGCCAGCTCCACCATGCGACGACCGCAGGTCAAATGCACCGCATGGTCATGCCCTGAGTTGATTTGAACCCGCAAACCGCCCACTAGATCGTTGTTTCACCATGTATCAGCATTATCCTTAACGTATGAGCATGAGTGTACAAACGGCGTGGGGGAGCGCGGAAAACAGTGCAGTCGTTGTCGTATTGCGGAAACGGAGCGATTTATCTGACGTCGGAAAGGGCATGATCACTGATTTTCGGGCCAAGGGTGGAAGCATATCCGAAATGGCTAAGTCTATAAACTGTTCAGACGCTGCCGTGGTAGAAGTATACCGTGAAGGGCAACATGACGCTATAACAAGTCGACGCCGAGGTAACTGTGGTGCACCAGAGACTATACATACAGGGGTGAACAACGGCTGCGGAGATGTGTCCGGGCGAATAGACTTGCGTCTGTTGAGCAGCTGACCGCCCAGACGAACTAAGGGGCTACCAACAGTGTCTCCTCAGTGACCGTTCAGTGAACTTTGCTGCGTAGGGACCTTCGCAGTAGGCGTCTGAGAGAAGACACCATGCAAGAATCGTCAGAAGTGTCGAGGCTGAAGGAGGGGAGTTATAGGCTGGGGAATATTTTCGTGGCATTCTCTGGGTAATTTTGTCATTCTGGAAGGCACAATGGATCAAAAGAAGTATGCGTCTATCCTTGGAAACCATGTTCATGTATACAGTTTGTGTTTCCTCGGCATGGTGGCATCTACCAGCAGGACAATGCGACGATTCACACAACTTGCAGTGTACCTGTGTGGTTCGAGAGCACCAGGAGGAGTTTACCGTACTCCCCTGGCCACCAAACCCCCCGGATTTAAAATCAAATCGAGAATCTGTGGGAACACCTCGATCGGGCTGTTCGCCCCATCGATCCTCAAAAGAGGAACCTAGCGCAGCTTGCGACGGCACTGGAGTTTGCGTGACTCCGTATCCATGTCGGTACTTTCCGGAGCCTCCTACACTCCTCGTAGTGGTCCGCGCTGCAAAAGGTGGTTATTCGCGCTTTTGACTGGTGGCCACGTTATGTGACTGGAGAGTGTAATTCCCTGTACCAAAGATTTTATCTGAAGACGCTGTTAAAGCGAAACGTGTAGCCAGTAGCATTTATAAAAAGATTTCAGCGGTAAAGGTAAGAGTGTATAATTGAGTCAAACATGGTCGCAGATCCGCTGAAAGACTGTGTCAACAGTAATCAAAAACGTTTATCTCTTGCTACTTTTTCGCTCTTTATGAAGTAAGTCTTCAGCTTTGGGGGGCAATGAAACTAATAAAACTAATGTAATCAGTGTTTTCAGTGTTCAACAATAAAGGTTTTAGTACTTAACGTCATATATTTAACGCATTGATGCACTTATAAAGTAACCAAATGTCTGAAGCTGTTTTATGCAGGGGAGTTCGACTCTAAAGGGTGGGAGAGGGGTTGGAGATGCTATTAGTGTGTTATTCGATGTGTGCATTTCGTGGGTAGGTTTAGGTGCCATTGTTGATGAATCTCCTTCTATGTAATCCAATAATCCAATACCCCATCAAATTCTGGACATTTTTCGACGACAATCTGCGTAAGCCCTCCGTCGACTGGTCGATCTACACTGGTGTCCAAAATTAAAGCAACAAATCGCTATTTCCCCATCCTCCGTCTAATTGACAGTATAATCATACAAGGTGTCAACAGATGTCCGTACGATCGTGTTCTGCATGGGAGATGACATTCCGTTCAATGGGGAACCAGGTCTATGATGACGTCAGGGCACCTATAAAATGGGGTAGTGTTTGCCGGGTAGTCCCACATCCACAATCGGTGTGTGCACAGTCACAGACGGTGCAGTATGACACAGAGAGTATGCCTACCAGACTCTCTGCGGTGAAGGGCTAAACGAAGAATGGAAGCAGGACAATCACAAACTGATGCAGCTCTATGGCTTAATGTGATATGACGCCAGTTTATAGAGACCGAAACTGTATCGCGAAGACCAGGACAGGGATGACGACGTGTGACATCAGAAAGAGAACCGTTATTTGGCTGTTAGGGAAGAACGTTACCGTCTTAGTACTGCGCAGCAACTGGCATCTGACCTCGCACCAACCACTGGACGTGTTGTATCGAGGCAAACGTAGTACAGACGGCTTCGGCAGAGTGGCCTTTAATGTCAGAGACCTGCTGCATGTGTACCTCTGACGCGTGTTCACAGAAGGAAAGGCCTAGAGTTGAGTCGTCAACAGTCTAACAGTGGGCCAATGTTCTTTTCGCAGATGAGGCGCGATTTGGTCTGGGCAATGATTCTCGACGGTGTCGCATCTGGATGGAACGTGGAATGCGATTTCGGCACCCAAACATTGTGGAAAGAGACCGATATCGAATATGATCCCCAATGGTATGGGCAGGGATTATGTTGGCCATTCATGAGATTGTACATGTGAATCGGCATGGTTTAACTGCTGTCAGATATCGTGATGAGACCTTGGGTCCTCATGAGCGGTTGTCACGAGGTGCTGTGGGTCCAGACTTCGTACTGATGGATGATAATGCTTGATTGCATAGAGCACGGCTGCTTGATGTTTCCTTGGAAACGGAAGATATTGCACACATGGCGTGGACTGCTTACTCTCCCAATCTGAATCGCATAGAACATGTCTGGGATGCACCAGGTAGATGGGTTGCATCACATCATCATCCACCAGCCACTATCCAAAACTTGTGAACAGCTCTGCAAGAAGAACGGGCGTCATTGCCTCAACATGAGATTGATGACATCATTCACAGCACACCCCGTCGTTGTCAGGCCTGTACTGTTGCCAAAGTTGGTCACGCCCCATACTGAGGACATTAACCAGTTGTCAGAATGTGTGCGCAAATCCGTTACATTGGAAAAAAGAAGAACATTTTTGTCTACCGTTATGCATGTTACAGATGTTTACGTTGTGCATTTTTCACGTTGCTTCTCCTTTGCTATCACCCGTTTATACTGTTTCGTGACAAAATAAACGCAATCTTCCTAAATTTCCATTTGTCCCTTTAATTTTGGACACCGATGTAGTTTCTACCCGTGACGAGAAATCTCTTCGAATTAAGATGATTCTTGCAGTGGATCCTTTTTCTGCACCTTCGTTCGGCTTTGCTGGAATTGCATACTACTGTGTGATGTATTAAAGGCGTTTACTGAATTTCCCGTAAAGAGTGATGAACTGTAAATCGAAGGCGACTGTGTATATACTGCATTTCAACTTCGTGGCTCCTACTTTACTGCGGAGGTCAGAAGTTTTCTTATATGAAACAAAAACAATTTGCAAACACGTACCTCAAACGCAAATATGCGCTTCTACCACAGGATCGTTATCCTAAATACTCATTTTAGCAACTTCTTTGTAAATAATCAACAATCAGTTGCATATAAGAAATTTAATTTTCTCATATGGTTTAAGGCACTCAGTGTCCTTCTTTAGAAGGTTGTAACTAGCGCATTATTTGCGAGTGTTAACAATAAGATGCAAGCAGCATATTTCTGTGGTCATGTACGTGTGGTTCAGAGTGCCTGAACAGCACTGCAAGAGCACAGCAATATGCTGCATGCGTCTTATTGTTAACACTCGCAAATAATGCGGAATTACAACCTTCTAAAGAAGGACACTAATTGCCTGAAACCGATTAAGGACTAGGAGTTGAGAACTGGATAAACTGTAAGGACAAGAGGTTGTTGAGACCTGCAAATGGGAGCATTGGGCGACGATTGACAAATAGGGGAGATCAATACAATAGGAGACGAATGGGTACCTGTGAGAGATGATATAAACAAGATAGCAGAGGATCAAATAGACAAAAAGACACAGTCGTATTATAAGTAACTGGACAATACACGAGACATTGGATTGAACCCACGATAGGAGAATATATAAAAAATGCTGGTGAAAAGGAATACAGACGTCTAAAGAATGAGATTGACAGAAAATGCAAAATAGACAAGCAGGAATGGCTGGAAGACAAATGAAATGCTGTAGAAGGATGCAGTCACTAGGGAAAAGATAGAATGTCGCCCACTGGAAAAATAAACAGGCCTTTGGAGAAAAGAGAAGCAGTTGCATGAATATTAAGTCTGCAGATGGCAAACCATTACTAAGCAAATATGGGAAAGCTGAAAGGTGAAAGAAATAATAGAAGGGCTTTGCAAGACAAGTGAGTTTGCCATTATTATAGAAAAAGGGGAAGCAAATGAAAATGAGATGGGAAATGTGACACTGCGAGGAAAATTTGACAGAGCACTGAAAGAAACGAGTAGAAACGAGGTTCCTGGAGTGGACGACACTGTCTCGGAATTATTGACATCATTTCGAGAGCAGCCATGAAAAAACTATTCCAACAGGTATGCAAGATGTACGATACAGACGAAACACCCTCAGGCTTCAAGAAGAATGCAACCGTTCCAATTTTCTGAGAAGTCTGGTGCTGACAGGTATGAATGTTACCTATAACTAACTTTAATAAGCCATGGTTGCAAAATACGGACAGGGATTATTTGTAGGACTGTGAAAATCTGGTAGAAGCGACCTCGGGGAAGACCAGTTCCAGTTCCGGAGAAATTTAGGGACACGTAAGGAGATACTGGCCTTACGACGCATCTTAGAAGATCGTTGGTTGGAATGCACTGTTTGACATTCTGAAGGTGTCAAGGCTAAAACAAAGGGAGAGAAAAAGTTATGTACAATTTGTACAAAAATCAAACTGCAGTTATAGCAATGGAAGAACATGAAAAGGAGGCAGTGGCTGAGAAGGGAATGAAACTGGGTTGTAGCCATCCCGATGTTATTCACTCTGTACATTGGTCAAGCAGTAAAAGAAACTAAAGAAAAATTGGGAAAGGTATTGAAGTTCGCGAAGAGAAAACAAAAGGTTTGAGGTTTCCCGATGACACTGCTATTCTCTGAGACGGCAAAAGACGGTAAGATGGATTGAACAGTGTTGATAGTGTCTTGAAAGGAGGATATAAAATGAACAACAGCAAAAGTCTTCTTGTAAAAATAGTAAACAGTATCCTAGCAGTAGTGGACAGCGGAAGATCCTGACGAAGATCCCAGCAGAGGGGTCGAAACGTCGAATATTTTAGAGGAAATATGACGCTGAAGAATAACCCAGAAGAGCTTAACTTCAGTGACAACGGCCACGAAAGCCTGCAGACTTACTTGTAATCCAGTTGTCCATATATCTTTCTGAGGAAGACTTTTTATAAACATTGAAACCATGGTAAAGGGGTATTAATAAACCTTCCAATTTGCAACTTATTGGCTGTATACTATTTCTACAAGAAAATTTCATTCTACGGTTGCTGTTCCAGCCATGTACAAAATTTTAAAATGTAGTGTAATCGAACTAAATCAGGCGAGGCTAAGGGAATTAGATTGGCAAATGATACACTAGAAGTAGCTCATGAGATCTGCTTTTGAGTAGCAAAATAAAATGGTGATGGCAGAAATAGGGAGGAAATGAAATATAAGCTGGCAATAGCAAGAAAAGACTGTAGAAATTATTTATTTCATAACTGCAAATTCGGCCTTTCGGCCATTTTCAAGTGGTACTGAAAAAAAAAAAAAAGTCGCAGCACCACCTGAAAATGCCCAAAGGCCGAAATTGCAATTGTGAAAAAAAATAATTTCTACAGTCAACAGCGAATATGATGCCCTTTAAGAAATTCTACATGAGTTCGAACCCCAATCCTGAGAAGTTAATCAGCAGGAAAGGAGTTTCTGAAAAAGAGAAATTTTTTTAGTGTTAGGAACTCTTTTCTGAAGGATTTGGTCCGGAATATCGCCTTGTAAGGAACTGAGACTACAACGATTAATTGTCCAGACAAGGAGAGAATTGAAACATTTGTAATGTGATGTTGCGGGAAATGGTGAGGATTAGAGAGGTAGGTCGAATAATCAGCGACGAGATATTGAGTCGATCCAGAGCCAAAGGACATTTATGGCACAACTTGGATAAATTGATGACATTAGAATAAAGTAAGATGCAGATACTGACAAAATAGAAAGTGTGAGGGCGTGCCGTGAGTAGCGCCTGGGCAGGTAGGAGCGTTGTGACGGAAGGCCAAGGACCCGTGTTCGAGTTTCGGTCCGGCAAACAGTTTCAGTTTGTCAGGAAGTTTAGTAACATTAAAACGGAGGAAAACTGTTTGTCGCAGTTTCATTCTACTGTTAATTTAATTTACGCACCGAGATTGTTTTGGGATAAACTAGTACATTAATCTTTCGGAATCATTTATACATACGTTAGGAATTACATGTGGAGGGTTTGTGCTTCATGATGTAGCAAAGGAAGTTATACGAACTTATTTTCTTTGGTTAACTTCCCTCATTTACGTATTTAGAACCATTAGAATCATCTTAAGTGATTTTTTTCCTAGCAGGGGTACGGGAAGGACTTCCGCATACTTCAATAGAGTTTCCAGCGAAGGAAGAGAAGGAGAGATAGTCGTGGTTTGTGGCTATTGCCAAGGAGATTCCGTGATTTGTGAGATGCTTAAAAACTTAATTTCAATATAAAAATTAAATTTGTGTAACACTACCGGTACTTAAACAAATGAACACAACAGAAGAGACGAATGGCTGCGCGTGTCGCTAGCAGTTGAAAGCCAGAGCTGCGAGCTGTGTTGAATCCAGAGTCATGTGTTTGGGCTACCGTGGGTCACCTTCCAACAAAACACAGTCTGGAAATATCTGCCCTTGACTCACCTAACGTGCTGTGTATGCGTGCACTGCAGCCTATCTTTCTGTGTACAAACTGACTGCCATTCCATAACCAACAAGAAGTTTTAAACACAGTTTGGGAGGATATGCAGGCAACATAGTCGACTACACAGTTCAAAATTAATGACGTGAATCTGAAGATGAGCTTTCTTCGTATAACCAGGCGACTGTAGGTGAGCCAGAAGATGATCTTCAACATAGGCCGGTAAATGGAGCACAAGAGAGAATACGTTTATAGCGAAGGCTAAAATTTTTGCAGTAAGAGGAACAGAATCAGCATGAGGTAAGATAGACACCAAATAAGGAAACAGATCAACAAATATCTCTCGATGGTCAGCAGTTAAAAAAATAGGATCTGTGTGGCACGATCAAGAGAATCATTGGAAGTAACAGACGAGAGACAACGCTAAAATTCTATGAAGAAATGACAGTGAGAACACATATTTATTGATTTGAAGTTCTGAGAAGAACAAAAGAAAAAGATCAGAAGAAATACAGTGAAGAGGCAAATGTCTTAAAAGAGAGACTGGGCATACAATACTCGATAGGCACGGAATTGAAGGTATCAAGTAAGAACGGTAGACGAGGAAGAAAGAAAATACTGGAACAAATTAAAGGAACGCGTTGGAAAACAGTAATCTAAGAAACATTTAATTAACATTGGACGATTGAAGAAAATATTATACAATGTATGGCTTTTATGGCCAGCGTCTTCTCCAGTCAAAACTTCCGGGCTCAGAGGCCATGGTCGATCACAGGCTCTTAGACTGGAAGTTTTAAGTGAAGAAGAAAAGATGGCCGGATGAAGAAGTCTGAGGGTGGAGCAAATCAGAAACGGCTTACATCTTGATCATGATTATGAACGAATCTCTAAACAGAAATATTCAGCCACATATTTTGAATGATTGTGTGTGTGTGTGTGTGTGTGTGTGTGTGTGTGTGTGTGTGTGTGTGTGTGTGCTCTAAAAGTGACATATGTAACATCGTAACGCGTGTCAACAATGTTACCATCGTGTAAGTAATTCCAATAAAGACACTGCCGTTCAGTTAGAATAAACAATCTTATTTTATTGCGCACTTTGCATCAGTTCCGACACGTGCATCACTGGCAAGCGCACCTACAATATAACAACGAAAGCCTGTGGGACACAGCTCGTAAAATGTGTGCAACTGAACTGGCTGTAGCGTAACAACATAAGAAAAGTGAAAAGCCATGCGCAGTTTCTTACATGGGAGGGAACGTTCTTAAATTAGGTGAACGCCAAAAATAGGATCACAAAAGTTTGTTCATAGGCATGCACGACCTTGGAAAATTTGCGGTAAGTTCTATGGGACCAAACCGCTGTCATCGGTCCCTAGGTTTACACACTACTTAATTTAACTTTAACTTACGCTAAGGTCAACCCACACACCCATGCCCAAGGGAGTGCTCGAACCTCCGACGGGGAAGAGCCGCGCGAACCGTGGCAAGGTGCCTAAGACCGCACGGCTACCCCGCGGCACGACCTTGCATATGATTTATACAAGATATGTAGAAGTGAATACTAAGTACAGCACAAATGGAATAAGAACCCATACTACGATCAGAAACAGCGAGGAAACAACCTCAAGTTACAATACTGAAGCGCGTTGAAGGAATCGTCAGACAATAAGACGAATGGAGCATTTGACTGAGTTCAGTGACATATGTCAAAATCAATTTTATTACACAAGTAAGCTACGATGTACACAAGCCACCAAAGACAACATATGACTCGCCTCATATATGAAAGAGAAGATTTACCTCAGTTTTCACAAAATATAGCTTGGAGCTCCAGTGTCCATCTTACAAATAACTACCCCCAAAAATATACAAAGTAAAAACATCAGGCCACACGACTGAGAAGAAACATAAGGTATGAAAACAATAATTATTAACCACTACACTTCGTCCTGCCCAGTACAGGGATTTACCACAACAGACAAGAAATGATATCTAGAAGCTATAATCGTCATATTTTGACTTTAAAGTGAACCAACACAATATGAAAGGAACAAATGTCTTCCGGGCAAATTAAATTAACATGCTCCAAACAATGAGGTATAGGATTACACACAGAGGTAACAAGCCATACCTCAATATAGGGTAGTATATAAAATATATTGTAGATGGTTTGGATCCCTGGCGGCGTTCGCCTTTCAAAAAAAAACGTACCAGGTCGCACCTGCAACAGGGCAGTATTACACACTTGCGACGCACAATGCATAAACACAGCCGCTTCTGTAAACAGTTAACATCATTATCCAGACGCGACCTGCTCATACAAGGCACAGAGATCTTTATTCCTGTTCGTTAATAAGCACCCTCAAAACCAGTCTGCCTAGGGGAACATGACGCAAGTCACACAAGAAAGAAATCAGCCATGCATAAGCGGCGCGCTGCAGGCGAGTGAACAGAAAACAGGTCAGGTGGTAATATTGGCCGAACACAGTGCCTCAGTTGCACTGCATCATTCTGAAGCAGTCTTGACGTCCTGCCGGCGAGCTATACTCATGTCCAGCATCCCGTTGTGACCGCCGCTCACCTCCTTGCGCCAGCGCCGGGACATGTGCTCCGCGCTTATGTCCCGCGACTCCACGGGAGGCCGCCTCACCGCCGAGAGGAAGCACGGCCAAGCCAGGCGGCTAGTGCCAACCTAAACCCATAGTGCCGTACCAACACCGACTCAAAGGAAGGCCTCGGCGCTTGTTCGTGACGTCATGTCAGCTAGGCACGGCGAACGCCAGGTCTGTTGCAGGCATACTCATAATGGTGGTGTCTCCCTCTCTGACACAGGAAAATGTGAAACTATTGGCGGTAGTTGACCAACACACATTGTTCTGAGAGATTTCTGCAATCAATTAATTGTGCAATTCATTACACTTCTTAAATTTCCACTTGTTTTAAGGATTGACATACAAAAACAACTTCATGGTCCAGCAGCAACAGAATTCATGCTTCTTTACCTTATTTGTAAATCTGAGGAAGTTACTTTTGTACTGGGTTGCTTTTACAAGAAACTGTGAACATATTGGTGCTCTTCTTTAGGTATCTTGGTTGACTATGTGGTGAGGCGCAATGAGTGTTAATGAAATATCTTGCGATTGTACATGTTGAGGGAGGGGGTGGGGGACAGAACAAGAGGCAAAAGAGAGATACTTGTTTTATCAAATAACATTTTTTTGTCTTATAAAGTTTCTCCTTTCAGTTGCAAGAGGGGAATATTTGTCTTTTCTAATGTGCATGTTTAAAAAAGTTTAAGCTCAGCAGTATTTTCGATCTATGAAGCTATTTTGTTTCCTGTTTAGAATTCCTTTCGTTGAAAACGACTGTAATCTAATGACTGGCAACAGTTGGACATTTACACATGTAAATTAGTTCACATTTCCAGTGACGATGTCAAACGAAAATAAATAAATAAATAAATAAAAGAAACGAGTTCATTGTAAGGGGGTTGGGGTAAGTTTCGATAACGAAATTGATCAAGTAAATTTAGTTACTTGAATGTAAAATTTCCGAAGCTTGCAATGGGGCAAAGGATCTTCTCATATTGATCTACGTTTGTTTCGACAGGATTCAGTAATACAGAACTATGGTCTTCATTTGTAGCTTTACGATAGTAAGAAAATCTTTCATCTAAATAAAACTGCAGAGTCCAAAACAATACCAAACATTTTGTCCAAAAATAAGAGATTTGTAGTGATTAGCACGCCCAGGCGTTTCTGCCAGCAACAGACCTGGCGTTCGCCGTGCCTAGCTGACGTGACGTCACCAACAAGCGCCGAGGCCTTCCTTTGAGTCGGTGTTGGCCGTACACGGTAAGGTATGTACCAACGTACACACCATAGAAACAGGGTGAACCTGAACTCCATCGACAACGTTCCAGAATTGCAATCGGTTTCATTTCTTACCGCCATTTACCTTTGTATCTGTATTGGACTCTAAATATCTACATAACAGTGCAAACGTTGACTGTGTACCCTGTACGAGTGTCTTGTACACAAACAAACCTGTTTCATTCCCCATGGTACTTGCTGCTTACAACAGCGACGTCCACTTTATTCTTCTCCCTCAAACTTGCATTTAATATTGTTCTGATGTGTCCCGAGTTTGTTTAGCCGGCACCGTTGGTTGTACGTTACCAGCGATATGAAATACTATCGATAGGTTTACTGACAAAGAGTTGCCGACATGGATTTCTTGTGTGGGTTCACTGAGTGCAATGGAACAGCGACCCAACGACGCTACGCTGACATGTTTCCTAAATCACGGCAACCACATCACACTGCGGTGGCTTCGTCTGTGGGTTGTAGCAATGCTCCGTTTTTTCTATCACTGTTCAGCAGTTCTTACAGAAAATGATTGAATGTTATAACAAACCGAATAAGTAATAACTACAGTAACGGGAAAAATGGCAACACAAAAAAATAATTGGTGTAGAGTAGGGAATTTTCGGGTATATATTTGTCTAGGTAACATATTTAAGTGATTAACAATGTAAGATCACTGGACAATGTAATCGCGAGCTAAGCCATTGCAAATGTGAAATGAGTGGCACCCTACTATCCGGTGTAACTGCCATAATGCTGAATGCAACCATGCAAACGTGCATGCATTGTGTTTTACAGGTGCTGGACGTAGAATTGAATTTGGTCGGTCAATACAGCGACGGTTAATGCTGTTTGTGGATGATGCTGGAGTTGTCGTCCGATGATGTCACATATGTGCTCAATTCGAGGCAGATATGATGATCGAGCAGGCCAAGGAAACATGTCGACACCCTGTAGAGCAGGGCTTCACAACATCGTGCTCGCGGAGCAAGCTGTGAGCAGCAAGGCGCGAGCACGCTACCCCCACTACCGGACCAGAGCGGAGAGTGGAGAGAGTCACGTGGGACTCACAGCAGCTGCCGCCAGTCAATGTAAATCCGCGGCCACCTGCAGGGATATCACTCACGAATTATTACTGCGGCAAATGAAACAAATAAAGGAGAATGTACACGTGCCACATAATTTTATTAGCTTAGTGTATACCTCTGCATTCGTATTAATTTGTGAACTGTTACACAATAAAAGGTGTCACTGAAGTGTGGGATTCTCGGTTACCTTGTTTGCGTCTATGTTCGGAGTAATTGTTCTTGTGCATTTTAGGCGCAGCGTGCAGTTTAAATTTCGATCATACAATGCGTTTCTCAGGCGCGTCTTGTTACATTTCATTGCAGAGAACAGTTGTTCACAAACATACGTGGAACCGAACATTAATATTGTTGTAGCCGCCAGTTTGTGCAAACGAGGAAATCTATCGTGAGGGAAGTGTCTGTAGAATTCCAAAATGTTTTTCTTGTTCTCAAATTTGTCTCTGTATTCTCTGTCACATTGCAGGTCAATAATTTCTTGCTGCAGCTCAGGACGAATCTCTTAAATATTCGCTGAATATGGAGAGAACAGATCAAAATCACTGTCTAGTGCTGTCAGATATTGAAAGCGCTGATCAACTAAACTATGTGAATAACGTTCACAGTCTTTGTGAACATCTTGCGTGGATGATAATTTAGGAAAATGAGCTAGGTTTCCTGTTTCCAGCTGACTCACCCAAAGTGTCAATTTCATTTTAAAAGCTCGTATTCGATCTATGAAATGAGTAATTAGCAGATCTTTACCTTGTAGTAAAATGTTCAAAGCATTCAGATGGCTAGTTAAATCTGCTAAGAACGCGAGATCACATTCAAACGTGCGCGCGCATTTCCCCTCCCTCCCCTCCCTCCCTACTCCGCGACCTTGCACCTGCTCGCGAGTACGTGCCTGAGCAGACGCGAGTACTCGCGCTCAAAACCGGCCAGTTGTTAAGCCCTGCTGTAGAGCATGTTTGGTTATAACAACGGTATTGGGTGAGGGTTATCCTGTTGGAAAACATCTCCTGGAATGCTTCTCAGGAATGCCAGCACAACAGGTCGAATCACCAGTATGACATACAAGTTTGCAGTCAGGATGTGTGGATAGCCAGGAGAGTGCTCCTGCTGTCACACGAAATCGCACCCCAGATCATAACTCCAGGTGCAGGTCCAGTGTGTCTAGCATGCAGACAGGTTGACTGCAAGCCCTGGACTGGACTTGTAAGCAACATAAGACCGTCACTGGCACCGAGGCAGAACCGGCTCAGAGAACACAACAAACCTCCACTCTGTCTTTGAATGAGCTCTCGCTTGACGCCACTGATGTCGCAAATGGCGCTCATTTGGGGTCCGTGAAATGCACGCTACATGGCGTCTGGTTCGGAACTTTCCTTGAAGTAACCGATTTGTAACAGTTTGTTGTGTCACTGTGGTGCAACTGCCGCTCAAATTACTGCTGCAGACGCAGTACGATGCGCCTGGAGCCGTACACCAAAGTCGATGGTCTTCGCTGCTGGTAGTACCATGTGGTAGTCCAAAGTCCGACCAGCGCTGCCAGCATTCATCTTCGTGGCTACTTTTCTGCCAAGTCTTTGTGCAGTGTCGCAGAACGGACATTTAGCTTGTCTTAGCCCTATTACACGACCTAGTTCAAACTCAGTGAGGTGTTGATAATGGCAGCTTTGTCCCCTTAAAGGTACACCAAAGTCGATGGTCTTCGCTGCTGGTAGTACCATGTGGTAGTCCAAAGTCCGATCTACTTGCAACCGTACACTCTCGTGACCAGCGCTGCCAGCATTCATCTTCGTGGCTACTTTTCTGCCAAGTCTTTGTGCAGTGTCGCAGAACGGACATTTAGCTTGTCTTAGCCCTATTACACGACCTAGTTCAAACTCAGTGAGGTGTTGATAATGGCAGCTTTGTCCCCTTAAAGGTACACCAAAGTCGATGGTCTTCGCTGCTGGTAGTACCATGTGGTAGTCCAAAGTCCGATCTACTTGCAACCGTACACTCTCGTGACCAGCGCTGCCAGCATTCATCTTCGTGGCTACTTTTCTGCCAAGTCTTTGTGCAGTGTCGCAGAACGGACTTTTAGCTTGTCTTAGCCCTATTACACGACCTAGTTCAAACTCAGTGAGGTGTTGATAATGGCAGCTTTGTCCCCTTAAAGGTATTCTTCAGTAACAGCACCTCACCACGCCCTAGCTCAAAGGTACCTGACGATAGTGACTTCTTTTTTGCCCCTCTCCCCCGCGAGGGGTGGGGAGTGGGGGGTGGCAGCAGCGTAACGCTAGTAACCATTGCAACGTGTATTTAAAGCAAACCTGTCTTGAATCCTCATAGCGGTGCTACCAGAGCCACCCTTATGCGACTGGCGCGAAATTTGAATACACATCATCTTTCAGCAGTAGAAACACGCGCAGTAACTTTCATCTATGTCGCACAATTCCTTCGTGGTGCTGTGATTTTTATTTCCGTCAGTGCACGTTATTACTCTGTAACGAATCACCGGTCCTTTATGCCAAAGTATTCAAAAGCTATCCATGAAATTTTATACTCTACACGTGTATTCCACCAACCACCTAATTGTGTCTGGCGGAGGGTATGTTGTGCACCACTGTCATCCTTTACCCGTTCCAGTCGAGGATGCCTTAGGTGCGGAGAATGATTCTTGGTGTGACTCCGTGTTTGTTCCAGCCTCTCCAATTTTACATTCATGGCCTATTCGCGAGATGTACGTAGGAGGGAGTAATATATCGATTGACTCTTCTAGGAACCTACGTTCTCAGAATTTCAACAGCAAAGCACACCACAGTGCACAATGCCTCTCTTGCAGCGCCTGCCACCTGATTGATTGAGCTCCTTCGTGACGCTTCCACCGTTACAAAAGGAACCTATAAATAAACGCGCTGCACTTCTGATCTTCAGTATTTCTTATATCAGTCCCATTTGGTACGGATACCAGACTGACGAGCAAAGTTCAACTATTGGTCAAAGGAGGGTTTTGCAGACTTTCAGCTTTGTGGATGAACCACAGCTCCTGAGGATTCCTCCACTGAATATCAGTCTGGCATCTTCCTTAGCTGAGATTATTTTTATGTGGTCGTTCCACTTTAAATCGCTCCGTACACATACTCCTATTTTATGGACAATTTTTGATGTTGCTGAGAAACAGTAACACAATAATTTTTAAATGAACACACCGCCATTTGACTGTATTGTTGTTTATTTAATTATGCCCCAGGCTTCGCCTTTTACGCCATTTTTATTAAACATGACGTGCTCCCACGATTATTTACTAATCCTTTTTACAAGATGATGATTTTACATCTGGCATTTCGTGCGAAGCGAATATTTTTCTTAATTTATGGTCGATTTTGAACTTGATGTCCTGCAATATATGTTAATGACATAACACTCAGTCACTTGAAAATGGCATAAAAGGCCGAAACCTGGGTCGTTATTAAATAAACAACAGTGCACTCAAATTTAAAATGATTTTATTAATGTCCCCTATAGTTTATACACGTGCTCATATTGGACCGTAGCGGTCGCGCGGTTCCAGACTGAAGCGCCTGGAACTGCTCAGTCACAACGGCCGGCAAAGATGGCTAACCAACGAACATACACTACTGGCCATTAAAACTGCTACAACAAGAAGAAATGCAGATGATAAATGGGTATTCATTGGACAAATATATTATACTAGAACTGACATGTGATTACATTTTCACGCAATTTGGGTGCATAGATCCTGAGAAATCAGTACCCAGAACAACCACCTCTGCCCGTAAAAACGGCCTTGATACGCCTGGGCATTGAGTCAAACAGCTTGGATGGCGTGTAGAGGTACAGCTGCCTATGCTGCTTCAACACGATACCACAGTTCATCAAGAGTAGTGACTGGCGTATTGTGACCAGCCAGTTGCTCGGCCACCATTGGCCAGACTTTTCAATTGGTGGGAGATCTGGAGAATGTGCTGGCCAGGGCAGCAGTCGAACATTTTCGGTTTCCAGAAAGGCCCGTACAGTACCTGCAACATGCGGTCGAGCATTATGGTGCTGAAATGTAGGGTTTCGCAGGGATCGAATGAAGGGTAGAGCCAGGGGACGTAACACGTCTGAAATGTAACGTCCAGTGTTCAAAGTGCCGTCAATGACCGAGACGTGTAACCAATGGCTCCCCAAACCACCAGGCCGGGTGATACGCCAGTATGGCGATGACGAATACACGCTTCCAATTTGCGTTCACCGCGATGTCGCCAAACACGGATGCCACCATCATGATGCTGTAAAGAGAACCTGGATTCATCCGAAAAAATGACGTTTTGCCATTCGCGCACCCAGGTTCGTCGTTGAGTACACCATCGCAGGCGTTCCTGTCTGTGATGCAGCATCAAGGGTAACCGCAGCCATGGTCTCCGAGCTGATAGTCCATGCTGCTGCAAACGCGTCGAACTGTTCGTGCAGATGGTTCATGTCTTGCAAACGTCCCCATCTGTTGACTCAGGGATCGAGATGTGGATGCACGATCCGTTACAGCCTTGCGGATAAGATGCCTGTCATCTCGACTGCTAGTGATACGAGGACGTTGGGATCCAGCACGGCGTTCCGTACTACCCTCCTGAACCCACCGATTCCATATTCTGCTAACGGTCATTGGATCTCGACCAACGCGAGCAGCAATGTCGAGATACGATAAACCGCAATCGCGATAGGCTACAATCCGACCTTTATCACAGTCGGAAACGTGATGGTACGCATTTCTCCTCCTTACACGAGGCATCACAAGAACGTTTCAACAGGCAACGCCGGTCAACTACTGTTTGTGTATGAGAAAGCTGTTGGAAACTTTCCTCATGTCAGCACGTTGTAGGTGCCGGCGCCAACCTTGTGTGAATGCTCTGAAAAACTAATCATTTGCATATCACAGCATCTTTTTCCTGTCGGTTAAATTTCGCATCTTCGTGGTGTAACAATTTTAATGGCCAGTAGTGTATATCAGAGGGTCTTCACTCATAATGTGTATACAATTTTCAAAGTACGTAATACCATCACAGCATCTAACGAGTGGTTGGGGTGGAGGAGAGGGGTGAGAATGTGATCACAATCATTCTTGACAAACTGCCTGTTGTTTCCTGTGTCGGGCTCCTCGGCCGATGTCCGTCTCATAATTTTTCTGACATTTCGCCAGTACTAGTGGCTGGCACTGTCAAAGTTTCATCCTCCATTGCTGGTTGTGGACTGGAGCCGAGCTCGCGGCCGCAGACTGTTTGCGGCTGGCGCGCCAACGTCCAAGGCTTCTCCGCGGTCATTTCCTGTGCGGTTCTCTTGCTACCTGCGACGGTCGTTCACTGCAGCACAGGAAGCGAGGATCCGTTTACCTTGAGACTTTCTTCTTTCTTGTTGAAGCTATTATATTGTTTGTGTATTTCTATAGCTTCTCTGAAGAAACGGCTGTGATAGTTCTTCTCTGCAGCCAGAAATTCCGTGTCGGCGCATTTTACTACTTGGTCGGTGTCACACAGCGTGTGGAGTACCACGGCCGATTTTTTCACCTGCTCCAACCTGCAATGTCGCTTGTGTTCCGTGATGCTGGTGTTGATTGATAGTGCAGTCATTCCAATGGCTTTTCTGCCATACATTCCTAGAGTGAGGGACGGAATCGACCGTATATTGCGCAAACGCGGCGTAAAGACTATTTTCAAACCGACGAAGTGTCTCAAATCGGCAAAGGATAAAAGTGACCCGCTGCAATGTCGGGAATATACCGCATACCATGCACATGCGCAAAAGTTTATGTTGGAATGACTGCACGGTCAATCAACACCAGGATCACAGAAGATAAGCAGCATTGCAGGTTGGGGCAGGTGGAGCAATTGGCCGTGGCAGAGCACGTGCTGTGTGAGACCGACCCACGTAGTAAAATACGCTGACACGGAAGTTCTGACTGCAGAGAGGAACTATCACAGTCGCTTGTTCAGAGAAGCTATAGAAATACACAAACACGAGAATAGCTTCAACAAGAAAGAAGATAGCCTCAAAGTAAACGGATCCAGGCGGGCGACCGTCACAGGTAGCAAGAGGAGAACCGCATCGGAAATAACTGCGGAGAAGCCCTTGGGAGTAGGCGCCCCAGGTACTGTACATATATAGCATGGCTGCGAACTTGGCTCCGGTGCACCATCAGCAGAGGGGAGCGAAACTTTCACAATGCCAGCCACTCGTGCTGGTGAAACGGCAGAAAAATCATCAGACGAACATCGGCCGAAGAATCCGAGACAGAAGCGAACAGGCAGTTTGTCAACAAGTGGACACGAAAGCCCTTAACATTTTTGTACAATCGTTCTTATTAAGACATCGTCTAAACATACGAGCAACGCACATCAGGGCGCATAGAAAAAACGATGACAACAAGTAGAACAAGACCGAAAAGTTTCATCACAAACAACAACCACACAGATTAGGAGATCGACTCAGGTCACCATCGGCAGCTGTCAATACAATCACGGTTCGCACCCACGGCTTCCGCAGTACAAATACAAAATAAATGTACAAAATAGAGAGCGCAAATGTACATTACTTAGGGAACGATTATAAATCAATTCAGAGCGAACGATCGCGAATCAATTCAAATTGCATAGTTACATTCTTAAGTGCGTTAACGACGCTACACGTAGGGAAGCGAAGTGTATCATAATAACTGTGTTCAGACAGAGCCTAAGAGTAAGCAGGACCCAACAAGAGAATACGCAGATGAACAGTAAAAGACATCGCAGATGCCGACCGGTGTGGCTTAGCGGTTCTAGGCGATTTAGTCTGGAACCGCGCGACCACTACGGTCGCAGGTTCGAATTCTGCCTCGGGCATGGATGTGTGTGATGTCCTTAGGTTAGTTAGGTTTAAGTAGTTCTAAGTTCTAGGGGACTGATAACCTTAGAAGTTAAGTCCCATAGTGCTCAGAGCCATTTGAACCATGTCTAGATTAGGTGGGAATGCGACAGTTTCATTGTGAGTTAACGATGTCACCAAATACGAAAGCAAAAAACTGGTTGTGGTGGCAGGGTGACCTGTAGCGTAGTTCGAGGTCTAGGTTACGTTCAGAGGCAATAGTTTGCTTCTGAGTTGGCGAGCCCAACGAATGCGAAAGCCGGAAAACTGATTACTTTGTCCTTCTGAGGTACAGCGTACCCCAAAGTCAATGTAAGAATGACGTCTGTAAATCTGTGACAGTATTGGCAGTGATAAATGGGTATTAATATAAGTTCCATTAATAGCTTTTTCTGCGTTGCACAGACTCTTCTGATCAGACCACATCGACTGGGGTGGTTCTGCATGATGGATCTGTTTCGCCCTAATCCCAAAAAAAAAAAAAAAAAAAAAAAAAAGAAATAAAAATAAAAAAATAAAAAAAATAAAAAATTAAAAAATTGTCAAGCGCATTTATTTTCAGAGATGTTATCTTTTAATTTTAGGACTTGAGTTCGTTTCCAATTGTCTTATAAGAACAACCCATACATGATAATGCTGCATTTGGTGTTCTTCTAAGTAAGCAACGAGAAATGCCGAAAAAGGTGACTTCAGCCTCTTTTGAGCGGACAGTTCGATCTGACTCCATTGTGTTTTCTGCTATGGCAAAAAAAAAGGTTCAAATGGCTCTGAGCACTATGGGACTTAACATCTGAGGTCATCAGTCCCCTAGAACTTAGAATTACTTAAACCTAACTAACCTAAGGACATCACACACATCCATGTCCGAGGCAGGATTCGAACCTGTGACCGTAGCTGTCGCGCGGTTCCAGACTGAAGCGCCTAGAACCGATCGGCCACTGTGGCCGACTCTGCTCCGGTCTTCTAACGAGTTCGCAACAGGAATCTTGTCCTTATGGAACACGAAGGCAATGAAGTGAAATGGTGTATGTCGCCCGGTTTTATAGCCAGTAGCAAAAAGTGTCCAAAGTGTGGTGGTGTTATGAACCTTATTTGTTGTACAGAAGGTAAACATAGGGAGCAGTGGAACTGTAAAAAGACTGATCAGAGAATTAGTTACAGCATTAGAAAAAAATTCGTGGTTTGAGGGAAGCAAGATAAGTATCGCAAAAATTCTACAGTTAACTTGTCGCTGGGTCAACCAACGAAAGTGAGAAACTTGGTGGCGACGAGGCTATGTTCGGAAGAAGAAAATACGGCAGAGAGAACGGAAAAAACAGGAAGGAGGGTTTTCGGTAAAATCCAAAGAGGAACCCATAAGTGTTTTTTCAAAGTTGTTCCCAAATGTAACGAAGAAGGTGCTGCTTAGTATCGTCAGTGGTTACATCCTTCCAGGAAAGGCTGTCATTTCCGACTCTTTTTGGTTGTACGAAAGGTTGAACGATGAAGGGTACAACATTTACTGTCAACTATAAACTGATGTTTAAGGATTCCGAAACGGGTGCACACGCAAACAGCATCGAAGACACCTGGCCGGCCATAAGGAGACCTCCTCATGGAACCAGACAGTGCAAAAAACGTTTTGAAAGTTACGTGTTGGAATGTGTGTGACGCATAAGATACAGTCAAAAAGGAGGGTTTGTTTGTGGGTTATAGGGAGAGTGCAGCCATGGTGTACAAGTCGCAGCGTGATGTGCTGGTTTCAGTAAGATCCTGGTGTTATTATTTTGATTTTTTCTGGAATTCTTTCCTTGTTTTTGTATTTTTATTTTCTTGGAGATGTTGCCCTTCTTTGTAAATAAATAAAGGTCGTTTGTTTTTGTTGCATTCGTTTCGCTTCCTTGTCATTAGTGGGCATTAATATATGGCGCTTCTTGAATACAAGGAAGCGAAATATGTGTACCATAAAAATAAAATCTTGTTTTGCTGCTTAGACAGGTCACATCCCAAAGAACATAATATCACTCGTGTTAAATCGTTTATTATGTGTTTTTTGTTTCTGTGTTTCTCCACTAAACTTCAGTTCCATTGTACTAACTATATGCACTACGCTAAAGAATGTGAAAAAAGCAATAATTTTGCGCCCGCTCTTGAAACCGAAACGTTCTTATTGGCTTCACGAATCAGCTCTTCCGCCATCTTACATTCCCTTCACTGCTCGCAGCAGGCGTTACCAGCACACGCTTTACGGTAATAGCACTTACGGACGCCTCCTCTAGCATTACCTTTCCTCAACAGAAGTTATCGATACCAGTATTATTTTTCGAATTTTGAACAGGTTAGTATTATCTCAGTTGCTTTTCTGAAAACTTTCATGTAATTTTATATATAGTATCTTATATTTCAAACTAAAATTTATGAAAATTAATTACTTTACGAAATTTTTTAGCCTCGATGTTATAGTCGATAAGTACTAGTTCTGAATGTACAGTTAAAATTATTTTTTGGCACATTTGAAATTACGAACTATGGGCACACTTAAAATTTATATTTTAATCACGCAATCCTGTAGTATTTACTATGTTTATTTCTGGATTCATTTATGAAATAATAATGTAAATTAGTAATATAACGAAAACTAGTAGGGATTCATTTGTTAAGAAAAATTGTAAACCCTTTGGAATATTGTTATTTCCGCAGAGTGTGAGAGTCGAAAGCATGCCTCTGATGTGATCGGACGTATTTTTGTATTTTGTGCGAACAATGTAATTTCGACTTTGTTAACGTGAAAAATTAAAAGACTGTATGATATACTAAAATGCAATAACAACCTTCAAATTTATTTGGATCAAGCCAGCCATGAGGATCTAAAATGTGATATTTTCAGCTTCAAGAATCTGATCGCTACACAAGAAGAACTTGAGCCATATCTGCATTACATTTAAGTAAACTAGAAAGTTTATTGTTGTCTTTGCTCCTCTAAAACCTTCATAAAATGTGGACATTAGATGGATTTTTTTCCTATGGGACCAAACTGCTGAGGTCATCGGTCCCTAGGCTTACACACTACTTAGGTAATCTAACTTAAACTAACATACGCTAAGGATAACACACACCCATGCCCGAGGGAGGACTCGAACCTCCGACGGGGGGAGCTGCGCGAACCGTGGCCAGGTGTCCTAGACAGCGCGGATGGAATTAGGAAGGAGGGGATTAGAACGTGATCGAAGCCAGATAGTAGGTACTGTTTTTTTTTCCGCGGTCTTGCTTTGTGCTCAGAGTTGGAACTACTACTACTACATTACCCGTGAGTGGTTTTGTGTTGATAATCTTTTGTGTGCTCAACTGGCAAGAAACCATGTTCTTCCTGCCACTATATTTTACAAATTCAGACCAAATGTAGCTTGTATTTTGAAGTTCTGCAACCTCTATGCTCGATTAAAGGCTCCAACATTCCACGCTCCACCCTATAGAATTCCAGTTTTGTTTCTTCTGAAGACTGTATCCTACTGAGTAGACCTCACCCGTGTAGCCGAATAGAGAACTATTTTAGTCCGTAGTACTATCGGTATACCATACAGTACAGACGTCTATCTTCGGAAAACACGGTGGTGGCTGTCACTCCCCCTTGCTTTGAGCTGTCCGCTTTAGCGACATACACTATGTGATCAAAAATATCCGGACACCCCAAAAAACATACGTTTTTCATACAGGGTGTTTCAAAAATGACCGGTATATTTGAAACGGCAATAAAAACTAAACGAGCAGCGATAGAAATACACCGTTTGTTGCAATATGCTTGGGACAACAGTACATTTTCAGGCAGACAAACTTTCGAAATTACAGTAGTTACAATTTTCAACAACAGATGGCGCTGCGGTCTGGGAAACTCTATAGTACGATATTTTCCACATATCCACCATGCGTAGCAATAATATGGCGTAGTCTCTGAATGAAATTACCCGAAACCTTTGACAACGTGTCTGGCGGAATGGCTTCACATGCAAATGGTTCAAATGGCTCTGAGCACTATGGGACTCAACTGCTGTGGTCATAAGTCCCCTAGAACTTAGAACTACTTAAACCTAACTAACCTAAGGACAGCACACAATACCCAGCCATCACGAGGCAGAGAAAATCCCTGACTCCGCCGGGAATCGAACCCGGGAACCCGGGCGTGGGAAGCGAGAACGCTACCGCACGACCACGAGATGCGGGCAGGCTTCACATGCAGATGAGATGTACTGCTTCAGCTGTTCAATTGTTTCTGGATTCTGGCGGTACACCTGGTCTTTCAAGTGTCCCCACAGAAAGAAGTCACAGGGGTTCATGTCTGGCGAATAGGGAGGCCAATCCACGCCGCCTCCTGTATGTTTCGGATAGCCCAAAGCAATCACACGATCATCGAAATATTCATTCAGGAAATTAAAGACGTCGGCCGTGCGATGTGGCCGGGCACCATCTTGCATAAACCACGAGGTGTTCGCAGTGTCGTCTAAGGCAGTTTGTACCGCCACAAATTCACGAAGAATGTCCAGATAGCGTGATGCAGTAATCGTTTCGGATCTGAAAAATGGGCCAATGATTACTTTGGAAGAAATGGCGGCCCAGACCAGTACTTTTTGAGGATGCAGGGACGATGGGACTGCAACATGGGGCTTTTCGGTTCCCCATATGCGC
Organism: Schistocerca nitens; assembly: GCF_023898315.1. Lineage (NCBI taxonomy): Eukaryota > Metazoa > Arthropoda > Insecta > Orthoptera > Acrididae > Schistocerca > Schistocerca nitens. The sequence goes on along the minus strand of NC_064615.1, from coordinate 265,385,219 downwards.
CAGTTCTGTTTATTGACGAAGCCGTCCAGGTAAAAATAAGCTTCGTCAGTAAACCAAATGCTGCCCACATGCATATCGCCGTCATCAATCCTGTGCACTATATCGTTAGCGAATGACTCTCGTGCAGCAATGGTAGCGGCGCTGAGGGGTTGCCGCGTTTGAATTTTGTATGGATAGAGGTGTAAACTCTGGCGCATGAGACGATACGTGGAAGTTGGCGTCATTTGGACCGCAGCTGCAACACGGCGAACGGAAACCCGAGGCCGCTGTTGGATCACCTGCTGCACTAGCTGTGCGTTGCCCTCTGTGGTTGCCGTACGCGGTCGCCCTACCTTTCCAGCACGTTCATCCGTCACGTTCCCAGTCCGTTGTAATTTTTCAAACAGATCCTTTATTGTATCGCTTTTCGGTCCTTTGGTTACATTAAACCTCCGTTGAAAACTTCGTCTTGTTGCAACAACACTGTGTTCTAGGCGGTGGAATTCCAACACCAGAAAAATCCTCTGTTCTAAGGAATAAACCATGTTGTCTACAGCACACTTGCACGTTGTGAACAGCACACGCTTACAGCAGAAAGACGACGTACAGAATGGCGCACCCACAGACTGCGTTGTCTTCTATATCTTTCACATCACTTGCAGCGCCATCTGTTGTTGATAATTGTAACTACTGTAATTTCGAAAGTTTGTCTGCCTGAAAATGTACTGTTGTCCCAAGCATATTGCAACAAACGGTGTATTTCTATCGCTGCTCGTTTAGTTTTTATTGCCGTTTCAAATATACCGGTCATTTTTGAAACACCCTGTATTACGTGCATTGTGCGCCACCTGCTGCCAGGTAATCCATATCAGCGACCTCGGTAGTCATTAGACACCGAGAGAGAGAGAGCAGAATGGGGCGCTCCGCGGAACTCACGGACTTTGAACTTGGTCAGGTGATGTGTGTCACCTGTATCACACGTCTGCACGCGAGATTTCCACACTCCTAAACATCCCCAGGTCCACTGTTTCCGATGTGATAGTGAAGTGGAAACGTGAACGGACACGTACAGCACAAAAGCGTACAGTCCGACCTCGTCTGTTGACTGACAGAGACCGCCGACAGTTGAAGAGGGTCGTAATGTGTAATAGGCAGACATACATCTAGACCATTATACAGGAATTCCAAACTGCATCAGGATCCTCTGCATGTACTATGACAGGCGGGAGGTGAGAAAACTTGGATTTCATGGTCGAGCGGCTGCTCATAAGCCACACACACGCCGGTCAATGCAAAACGACGCCTCACTTGGTGTAAGGAACGTAAACATTGGGCGATTGAACATGTTGTGTGGAGTGACGAATCATGGTACACAATGTGGCGATCCGATGGCAGGGTGTGGGTACGGCGAATGCCCGGCAAACGTCATCTGCCAGCGTGTGTAGTGCCAACAGTAAAATACTGATGCGGTGGTGTTCTGGTGTTTTTCATGGAGGGGGCCTGCACCCCTTGTTGTTTTGCGCGGCACTATCACAGCACAGGCCTACATTGATGTTTTAAGCACCTTCTTGCTTTCCACTGTTGAAGAGTTATTTGGGGATGGCGATTGCATCTTTCAACACGATCAAACACCTTTTCATAATGCACGGCCTATGGCTGAGTGATTACACGACAGTAACATCCCTGTAATGGACTGGCCTGCACAGAGTCCTGACCTGAATCCTAAGTCCTGACCTGAATCCTACAGAACACCTTCAGGTTATTCTGGAACGCCGACTTCGTGCCAGGGCTCACCGACCGACATCGAGGTCCTCAGTGCAGCACTCCGTGAAGAATGGGCTGCCATTCCCCAAAAAACCTTCCCGCACCTCATTGAACGTGTGCCTGAGAGAGTGGAAGCTGTCATCAAGGCTAAGGGTGGGCCAACACCATTCCAGCATTAACGATGGAGGGCGCCACGAACTTGTGTCATTTTCATCCACGTGTCCGGATACTTTTTATCACATAGTGTAGCAACACCATACTGACTGGTGTTCCAAGTTGAGACCAGTCAGTCATAAGGACTCTTGCTCCTGCAACTTTTATGGAAGCTGACGCCCCTGTGCAGGAACCATATCTTAGCCTGACCTCTCTGATGCGATTACACCCACAGTAATGCTACGTTATCATCGCTCACAAGGAGCCCCATCGCGCCGTGGGCGTACAGTCTCACGAAACGTTGCAGTCTGAAAAATCGCGCCGGCCGTGGTGGCCGAGCGGTTCTAAACGCTTCCGTCCGAAACCGCGCGACTGCTACGGTCGCAGGTTCGAAACCTGCCACGGGCATGGATATGTGTGATGTCCTTAGGTTAGTTAGGTTTAAGTAGTTCTAAGTTCTAGGGGACTGATGACCTCAGATGTTAAGTCCCATAGTGCTCAGAGCCATTTGAACCGACCAGTCTCAAGGCAGTGGAACCCAACGAGGCAAATTCCAGTCAGTGTGCCCTCGGGACCAATGCGCTTTTTTAAACATCGCTCTTAGTGAATCTCCGACTAACAGAGTATGTGACATAATTATCGCCTCCATCCTTTCACTCTGTCCCTGACAGACACTTAGAGCTTATAATCATGTGACGTTGCGATGGCACTGATAGTATCGAGGCTGCCGAAATGAACATCTCAGAATCGGCATCCGTAGATAGGGACCACGTACGTGTCTATTACAAAAGGGGTGACGTCAAAGAAGAAAGAGAAGAACAAGAAGAGCTTGAGAGACGATATTACTTAGGTACGAGCAGGTTACGTAGATATGAGCTCAGGCAGAGTTAGAGGCCTGTTTACCTGGTCGCTGCAGCTGACGTTCTTCGGCGTCAGCGGACACTCCAAGCCGGCAGCCGTCCTGAGACTCGTCGCTATGCTCAGCAAGAGCAGCACCAGCATGCTCCGCCCTGCAACACCACCAACAAACAACGACACATCACTCACAAGGCTCAACAACCACACCTCAGACAGCTATGGTTCCAAGTGGCCACTTCAGGTCCCAGTTGTGTACAAAATCGATGAGGTAAGTGTATGTGGACACGTTCATTGTATCCAGTGGTGTCGTACAGTGTCGATATCACACCAGGCAGAAAGCCTCCCGACGTTGGCAGGAAACCGTGTGACGGCATCGCAAATCCGCGGCCGGCACGAGTACACACCTCCTGCTGCTTTTGCACGTAGCGTCACCACCGAGCTGGCATAAGAAGACGCCGCAACGGAGCCAGGACCATCAACTAAAGGAGCAGCCGAGGCCTCAGCAGGGGTAACAGCAGTTTCTCTCTATTATGATTATGTGTAACGACTGGACTCTGACTAATGGTCTCTCTAGAAGTTGCTGTTCCAAGTTGAGGAAAGTCATTGTACCATTCAGATTACTTGTCCTTCCAATGACTTCCGCTTTCTTTTTAAGCAAAAAAATGGTTCAAATGGCTCTGAGCACTATGGGACTTAACATCTGAGGTCATCAGTCCCCTAGAAACTTCCTGGCAGATTAAAACTGTGTGCCGGACCGAGACTCGAACTCGGGACTTTTGCCTTTCGGGGGCAAGTGCTCTACCAACTGAGCTACCCAAGCACGACTCACACCCCGTCCTCACAGCTTTACTTCTGCCAATTCCTCGTCTCCTACCTTCCAAACTTAACAGAATCTCTCCTGCGAACCATGCAGAACTAGCACTCCTGAAAGAACTAGCACATCACCCAGGCTGTGGCTAAGCCATGTTTCCACAATATCCTTTCTTTCAGGAGTGCTAGTTCTGCATGGTTCGCAGGAGAGCTTCTGTTAAGTTTGGAAGGTAGGAGACGAGGTACTGGCACAAGTAAAGCTGTGAGGACGGGGCGTGAGTCGTGCTTGGGTAGCTCAGTTGGTAGAGCACTTGCCCGCGAAAGGCAAAGGTCCCGAGTTCGAGTCTCGGTCCGGCACACAGTTTTAATCTGCCAGGAAGTTTCATATCAGCGCACACTCCGCTGCAGAGTGAAAATCTCATTCCAGTCCCCTAGAACTTAGAAGTACTTAAACCTAACTAACCTAAGAACATCACACACATCCATGCCCGAGGCAGGATTCGAACCTGCGACAGTAGCGGTCGCGCTGTTCCAGACTGAAGCGCCTAGAACCGCTCGGCCACAACGGCCGGCTCTTTTTAAGCGTCTGCCCCAAGAGCTGAATGGTCAGCGCGTTGGAAGGCCATGCAAGGGGGCTCGGGTTGGATTCCCGGCTAGGGTGGGAGATTTTCTCCCCTCAGGGACTGGGTGTTGTGCTGGCCTCATCATCATTTCATCCCCACTGTCAATGCGCAAGGCGCCCAATGTGGCGTCGCACTCAATAACCCTTGCACTTGGCGGCCGAACTTCCCGCCTGGGAACTTCCGGCCACTGACGGCATACGCTCACTTCAATTTTCTTTTTAAGCACCCGCTCTTCCTCGGCACCCACCTCTGGCGAATCCAACGTCTTCGACAACCACTGCGAACGGGTCAATGACCACTGGGCAACGTAACATCGTCTATCTGCAGCGGGCCTCACGAGGAAACGCACGTTGTTAACAGGTGGTAGCTTGAACCAGACTGAAAGAATACAGCAGGTAAACACGTATTTTACTCTCAACGATTTCGGAGATAACGGAAACATTACTTGTCAACCGTATCTCCTCTCTGTTAAAAGCACTACATGATTTTTTTTTTTTTAAAGCACTACACTTATCTGAATTCATCAAGCTATACCTGATAACTGTTTTGCACATTAATCTGTCCTGCGTAAAACGTCTTTATTTCCTGCTTCATCTATCCAATGTAAAATCCATCTTACGGCGACATTCTTGTGCCTCCAGAATCAGTACAGTCCATTTACACCGCCCAGATGAGTACTCGCCAATTCGTAATCAAGTGTCTTGCAGAGCGTTTACGGAACCAACTTTACACTATTTCTCGACCGTTCAAGACTCGAACAGCGCGTAGAAAAAACGAACACTTAAGTACTTCCGCGCGAACTCTCATTTCTCCTATTTCATTATAGTCATAATTTGTCATTATGTAGGTGACCGTCAGCAAAATTATTTCGCACTCCGAGGACAAAGCTGATGATCTAAATTTCGTGATAAGTTCTCGCCGCAACGCAAACCGCCTTTGTTTTAATGATTGCCACCTCTATTCTCGTATCATATCCGTAATACTCTCCCCCCTATTTCGCGATAATACAAAACGAGCTGCCCCTCTTCCAATATCTCTGAAGTCCTCCATCAGTCATACACCGTAAGAATCCAATACTACACAGTGGTACTCTAACAGAGCTACATTCACAGTCTCTTTAGTAGACATGTTGCGTCTTCTAAGTGTCCTGACGATAAATCGCACTCTTTGGTTTGTTTTGCACACAGCATTACCTACAATTTAACCTGTTCGTAATTGTAATCCCTAGGTATTTAACTTAGTTCACATCCTTTAGATTTGTATAATTTATAGTATAACCGAAATTTAACGTATTCCTTTTAGTACTCATACGGATGACATCCATTTTTCGTTATTTAGAGTCAGTTGCCATATTTCACGCCATACAGATATCTTGTCTAAATCATTTTGTAATGATTTTGGTAGATGTAAATCACAGCATCATCTGTAAACAGATGATTGTTCAGATTGTCTCCTAAATCTTTCATATAAATTAGAAATATCAGAGAGCCTATAACATTTCCTTCGCGAACGCCAGATATTACTTTTGCTTTACTCGATGACTTTCCGACGAACTGTGACCTTTCAGACAGAAAATCACGAATCCAGTTACACAGCTGAAACGATACTGCAAAGGCACCCAATTTCCTTAGAAGATACTTGTGAGGAGCGGTGTCAAAAGCTTTCTGGAAATCTATAGATATGGAATCCATTTGAGGGCCCCGTCGACAGTACTCATTACTGCGAGCGAATAATGAGCTACTTGTGCTTCACAGCAACAATATTGTCTGCATACATTCTGACTATGTGTCAGTAGACTATTGTCTTCGAAATAATTCATAACGTTCGAACACAGTGCATGTGTCAATATCCTACTGCAAATCGACGCCAGTGATATGGGTTTGTAATACATCGCATTACTCCTATTTCCTTTCTTGAGTATTGGTGTGACCCGTGCAACTTTCCATTCTTCAGGTAAGAAGCTTTCGTCGAGCGATCGGTTGTGTATGGCAGTTAAGTATGGAGCTATAGTGTTAGCAGACTTTGCAAGTAAACTAATAGCTACAAAATCTGGACTGGAACACTTTCCTTTATTACGGGATTTAAGCTGCTTCGTTGCACCGAGGCTATCCACCTCTAAGTTATTCATAGGAGCTATTCTTGATTGAAATTCTGGAATATTTATTTTGTTTTCCTTGGTGAAGGGATGTCAGAAAACCGTGTTTAGTAAGTCCATCAGTCTAAAACTGTAATCTGTTACTCTACACTTCACCTACCGTAAATGACTTTCAAAATACGGGAGTAATTCTCTGCTATATGACCACATTTCTGCTCTCACGTGTAACTGATCTGATTACGTTCCGTCTAAAATTTCGAAGTACGAAAGTAACTCTCTGTTTTCATGTGTAACTTGGCTGATTACATTCTGTCTAAAGGCGTGAATCCTACTTTTTCTCCAGAAGGTCGACAGTAAACCAAATCGAAATAAAATCATGATGAAATGTATTAGAGACAGCCACAAAACAGTGTTTGGCACTTGTCGCTTTCACTTTGGTGATGTGACCGAAACAGCGTGGCATGAGCTGACTCTACGAGACACCAAAATGCATGAGGAGGTGTCGTGATAAATGATCGATCAACCGATGCCGGCAAAACATGAAGGATGGTTGGAGCGAGATCCATGGCGTGCTCATCTCGAAATGAGGCGTATTCTCACTGATGAACGTCCACAACTCGGCAACACGGACACCGACATTCGAGGCTGTTCCACGGTTGGTTGGTTCATTCGGGGTAGGGAACCAACCATCGAAGACTTCGGTCCCATCGGATTAGGGAAGAATGAGAAAGGAAGTCGGCCGTGCCCTCAAAGGACCAATCACGGCATTTGCCTGAAGCGATTTTGGAAAATCGCGGAAAACCTAAACCAGAATGGCCAGACGTGGGTTTGAACCGCCGTCCTCCCGAATGCCAGTTCAGTGTGCTAACCACTGTGCCATCTCGTTCGATCTATTCCACGGTCTAGTATCGTTGCCACACACCGCAAAAAACATTAATACGAATGTACGACAGTTCTTAATTAACCACTCACGAAAAAATATTTCGTTCACAAAAATTTTTACACGGAGGTTTACAACTTGTTTCCATACTATCATGACAAGCATTTTAAATGCGGTAATTTGCAAGAGGATAATTTTACGCATTTTAAGAGAGCTTTGGAGGAAAGAAAACCACTTTCATGAATATCAAGAGCTTAGATGGAAACGCAGTTGTAAGCAAAGAAAGGAAAGCAGAAAGGTGGAAGGAGTATACAGAGGGTTTATACAAGGGCGATGTTCTTGAGGACAATATTATGGAAATGGAAGAGGATGTAGATGAAGATGAAATGGGAGAAATGATACTGCGTGAAGAGCTTGACAGAGCACTGGAAGACCTAAGTCGAAACAAGGCCCCGGGAGTAGACAACATTCCATTAGAACTACTGATAGCCTTGAGAGAGTCAGCCCTGACGAAACTCTACCATCTGGTGAGCAAGATGTATGAGACAGGCGAAATACCCTCAGACTTCAAGAAGAATATAATAATTCCAATCTCAAAGAAAGCAGGTGTTGACAGATGTGAAAATTGCCGAACTTACAGTTTAATAAGCCACGGCTGCAAAACAATAACATGAATTCTTTACAGGTGAATGGAAAAACGCGTAGAAGCCGACCTCATGGAAGATCAGTTTGGATTCCGTAGAAATGTTGGAACACCTGAGGCAATACTGACCGTAAGCAGATTCAGAAGGATGTAGGTTGCAGTAATTACTCAGAGATGAAGAGGCTTGCACTGGATAGAGTAGCATGGACAGCTGCATCAAAACAGTCTTCAGACTGAAGGCCACAACATCAACAACAATGTGATTTTATTCCCATTATCTGCGTAAGGGGCGTCGCCGGCCCCAGGTTCCCTACCTCAAATTGTTCCTGTTAAACTTTTGTACGCTCTTACGGAAAGACGCCGTATATATGTATTATCAGCATCACACTACCACGCCAACTTCTTTCGTGTTTCGAGAGTCAAATGACGGTGTACCAGCGTTTTCCTAACCCCTGTATCCTGAGACGTACGGTGAACTGAGGTACACGTGTGTAACGATGCATTTTTAATCCTATAATGAGGATGTGCTTCTGCACGGTACGGCTGCTGACAGCTTTTAGTTGTCTGTTGCTGAACGGACGAGAAACTTTATTTGAAGCGCGGCCCGTCCAGAGGCTTTTTCGATCCGGTATAGTTAACGGGGATCCCCGTCACTGATATGTCTTCGACCACGACACTCGAGTGTCTGTGGTAGTTTTCCCGGAATCTCTGTCCGTCCACAAGACTCAGTTGGCGGTAGATGCCGTGTTTCTTGACTTCCAGAAGTCGTTGGATACAGCAGAGCACGGCCGGCTGATGAAGAAAATGCTAGTGCAAGGTATATCACACCAGATCTGTGATTATAGATTTCTGAATCGAAGTTCCTGACGAATACAACGCAGCATGTCGCTCTTCAGAGAGAGGAATCTTCAGATGTAAAGCAGCTTCCAATGTATTCTGCGAATCATTACTGGGCACAATGTGCGTAAAGGACCGAATAGATAGCATCGGAAACTGTATGAGGCTATTCGCGGAGGCTTCTCGTGTATTAGATTGATGCGTAAGGTCGTAGAGTTTTTCCATAAGTTTAATAAACACAACAGGTGCACATAATAGAGGCTTCAGTGCCGACCGGAGTGGCCAAGGGGTTCTAGGCGCTACAGTCTGGAACCGCGCGACCGCTACGGTCGCAGGTTAGAATCCTGCCACGGGCAATGATGTGTGTGCTGTCCTTAGGTTAGTTAGGTTTAAGTAGGTCTAAGTTCTAGGAGTCTGATGACCTCAGAAGTTAAGTCCCATAGCGCTCAGAGCCATTTGAACCATTTTTTAATCAAACCTGAAAGTCACTATGGAGCAGAAACTTTAATTTTAAATAGAATGAGGGATACTGAAGAAATTTAAAAATAAAGAAAGAAAGAAAGATTATTAGTAAAATGTGAAGCCCCTAAATTACTGATGGAGAAACTTATAGGCTGAGAAGTAATAAGGAAATAGAAAAATACACAGACATAAGTGGTGACATGAGCAAACGAAGACTTAAATTTATGGGCACATTAAAAGAATGGTACCCACAAAACAAGTAGTAGAACTCTACGAAAACAGAAGTAAGGGCAAAACTGAGCCAATTAAATGGATCGCTGTGATTAAGGAGGATTCTGAAGTAGCTGGTATAACTCAGGCAGACGGTACAAATAGAAAAAGAGTCAGACAAAAGATATGTGATTGGAAAGTTGATCAGAGCAAAGTTAGAAAACGGACTGGAACACCGTGATCTGATAAAAGAAAGATATTTCATTCTGAAAGGACGAAACAAATTTGGACACAAAGGAAGGCCAATCATCAAAAGCGACATTCATTGACTGTACTTCGCGTGATCTTATTGGGCCCATACAAGAATAATAATAATAATAATATACTTCCTCGCTGTTAGCAACAGTCTGCCAACGCTGGGGTAACTCTTCGATTCCTCAAATCACCTGATTTTGAGGCGAAGACCTCGCCGGGCCATGTCCGGAGAGAAATTTTTATCCGGAAAGACAGTTCCTTGAAGGTTGTTCGATAGCAAGAGGACAAGGTAAAATTCGGTGGGCGCACTTCTGAATAAGGTGGGAGCGGAATGACTTCCAACCAAACTATTATCCACACATCAAAAAAAGTTTTGCATCACCTCGGTTTGATAGTTCCGGAACCTGTACAGAAAATTGGAATTAGATCAACATAAACATCATTTCCGCCCTTCTCATTGTTCATGAAAACCACACATTGCTTGTTGTATCACCATACAGCGAGACCTTCAGAGGTGGTGGTCCAGATTGCTGTACACACCGGACCCTCTAATATCCATTAGCACGTCGTCTTGCATTGATGCATGCCTTTATTCGTTGTGGCATATTATCCACAAGTTCGTCAAGGCACTGTTGGTCCAGACTGTCCCACCCCTCAACGGCGATACGGCGTAGATCTCTCAGAGTGGTTGGTGGGTCACATCGTCCATAAACAGCCCTTTTCGATCTATCCCACACATGTTCGACAGGGTTCATGTCTGCAGAACATGCTGGGCACTCTAGTGGATCGATGTTATCCTGAAGGAAGTCATTCACAAGATGTGCACGATGGGGGCGCGAATTGTTGTCCATGAAGACGGATGCCTCGCCAATATGCTGTCGATATGGTTGCACTATCGGTCGGAGGATGGCATTCACGTATCGCACAGCCGTTACGGCGCCTTCCATGTCCACCAGCAGAGTACGTCGGCCTCACCCAAAGCAACCCCAATACAGCAGGGAATCTCCACCTTGCTGCACTCGATGGACAGTGTGTCTCAGACGTTCAGCCTGACAGGGCTGCCTCCAAACACGTCTCCAACGATTGTCTGGTTGAAAGCATATGCGACACTCATCGGTGAAGAGAACATGATGCCAATCCTCAGCGGTCCATTCGGCACATTGTTGGGCCCATCTGTACCGCGCTGCGTGGTGCCGTGGTTGCAAAGATGGATTTTGCCCTGGCCGTCGGGAGTGAAGTTGCGTATCATGCAGCCTACTGCGCACACTTTAAGTTGGAACACGACGCCCTGTGGCTGCACGAAAAGCATTATTCAACATGGTGGCTTTGCTGTCAGAGCTCCTCCGAGCCGTAATCCGTAGGTAGCGGTCATCCACTGCAGTAGTAGCCCTGGGGCGGCCTGAGCGAGGCATGTCGACAGTTCCTGTCTCTCTGTATCTCCGCCATGTCCGAACAACGTCGCTTTTGTTCACTCCGAGACGCCTGGACACTTCTCTTGTTGAGAGAAGTAACAATGCGGACGCGATCCAACCGTGGTATTGACCGTCTATTGGACTTAAAATCTGAGGTCATCAGTCCCCTAGACGTAGAACTACTTAAACCTAACTAACCTAAGGACAGCACACACATCCATGCCCGAGGTAGGATTCGAACATGCGACCGTAGCAGTCGCGCGGTTACGGACTGAAGCGCCTAGAACTACTCGGCCACTTCGGCCGGCGGTATCATTGGTATTAGCTGTGGTGTAGTAGTATTAATAAAAGTTGTTTGTTTCCTAGCAGAGAGGGATATTCTAGACTACTATTGTTAGTTCTTCCAATAGTTCTACTGTTGTAATTGAACTTAGGTACGTAGACGTTTAGTTCTTTCAGTAACTGTTAAAACTTTACCATGAGTGAGAAGTGTGGGCTTTGTCGTAGGTTTGTGAATAGTGGGTTACGGTGTGGGATTTGTTCAAAGTATTTTCATTGGGGGAGGGGGAATGCAGCGGGGAAGCCAGTGGGCATTCTAGTGAAATCCTCTCCTGGGAATGTAGAGTATGTAGCAGAAATTAGTTGATAGGGGAGCAGAAGCGTAAGATCGGTGCCCTTCAGATGAAGTTAGATATACGCAAGTGAGGAAGTAGATAGTTTTAGAAAGGTGAAGCGTGCTGGGGAATGGGAACTGGTGGTTGGTAAGAAGGCATCTAGGAGGAGATATTCAGACAGCTGTACTTAGCGTATAACCAATGGTTTTGACCAACTGTCACAGCGTAAGTCAGTTTCAATGTCTAACATAAAGAAGAAGGTTCTGCTGCTAGGTAGTTCACACGGTAGAGATGTGGGCCAGCAGTTGCAGGAAGTGTCGGGGAGTGAGTACCAGGTCATCACCATTGTGAAGCCTACTGCAGGGTTGGCTCAGGTGACGTACAGCATAGGGGAGTTATGTAGGAATTTTAGGAAAGAGGATCATGTACTGATAGTGGGTGGCGCAGGGAATAGTCTTGATAGGGGCAGAGAATATAATGTAGATGGTGACCTGGTAAAGATGGCTACTTAAACTGGTTGCACTAATGTGCACTTCGTGCAATTGTTTCGGCCTCATCTTAACGCCGCTGTTTGGCGTGTTAACATGGGGCTGGAAAAAGCACTGATGGTGGAGGGAATGCAGTGGTGCCAACTGAATTTACCAGTAGATCAAGTTTCACTAGGAATGGCCTGCCCCTCAATAGGTATGGGAAGGGGAGGTTGGCAAAGCTTATAGGTGACAGTGTAATGGGTGGTGGTGGGATCACTCATGGAAAAATCCTGTAGTGTTGGAGCTGCACCTTTTTTAGACTGAAATGAGCTTATAGGAATACCAGCTTAAAGGAAGTCCCTCTAACAAAGGAATCACCTGCAGAGAATGTCAGGTACCCATGCAGAGAAGGAATTAGCGTAGTTCATCAATATATGAGATATTAGAGACAAAGTTAGTGAACTGCTTATAGATTTATATCGGAGCACCACTTAAATAATTTGACAATTCAAGGCTTTACCAGGATACAGATTAGCTCTCTGTTTTTAACGGAGTCCTTAGCGGAGTGGGGAGTGGCCATGTACGTCAAAAAAAGTATTCCATTTGAGTCCAAAGCCGTATCACAGCACTGCACTGAACAGGTATTTGGATGTTGTGCAGGGGCAGCTGAATTTAGTGGATCTAAACTTCTAATCGTTGTTGTTTATAGGTCCCCTAACTCTAACTTCAGAGCGTTTCTGCTCAAGCTAGAGATGATTCTTATGGGAAGTACCAGAAATTAGTTATGTGATGACTTCAATATTAATTTTGTCGATGACTGTGCAAGAAAAAGGATGTTTGTAGATCTCCTAAACTCTTATGACCTGGTGCAGACTGTGTTTTTTTCAATCAGGGTGCAGGGGAACAGTAGCACAGTCACAGCCAATATTTTTATTCATTCTTCATTACTAGATGGTCATCCTGTTAGTAAAAGGGTGAATGGCCTTTCGGACCACGATGCAAAAATCTTAACACTAAAAGGCTTTTGTACTCAAACAAATGTCACATATAATTACAAACTATGTAGGAAAGCTAATCCAACGGCAATAGTGAGTTTTTTAAACCTCGTTAAGAAACAAGAGTGGCAGGATGTCTATAGTGCCTATAACACAGATGACAAATATGCTTTCCTTAACACATTTCTCATGCTCCTTGAAAGTTGCTTTCCATTAGAACGCTCTAAACAGGGTTCTAGCAGTAAAAGACAGCCTGGATGGCTGACTAATGGGGTAAGGATATCATGCAGAACAAAGCGGGAATTATATCAATATCAAAATGTTACTAGTCACAGTCAAGCTAAAGTAGCCCGTTAGAAACAGTATTGTAAACTCCTGAAAAATGTTGTTATAAGGCAAACAGTACGCGATACGGAAATAGCTACTGCTTTACAGCACCTACTTCACACGATAAAATAGCTGCTTCACAGGATAAAATAGCTGCTTCACAGGATAAAATTAAAACCATGTGGTCAGTTGTGAAGGAAGTGTCTGGTAAGCACCACAAGGTAGAGGATATAAAGTCAGTTCGTAGTAAAAATATTTCAGTTACTGGTAAGTCAAATATATGTAAAGTATTTAACAAAAACTTTCTGAGCATTCCTGGTGAATTAAATAAAAACTTAGTTTCTACAGGGAATCATATAACTTTCTTGGAAATGCCTTTTCGAGATTGATTTTTGAAATACTCCTCTGTGATACTGACAATGGGGAGATTGAGTCAATAATTAAATCTCTGAAGACTAAAGACTCATCTATATGATGGAGTGCCTAGCAGAATATTATTGTGCTGCACATGTTAGCCCTCTACTTACCCATGCTCGTAAATTTTCCTTTAACAATGGTTAGTTTCGTGTACGCTTAAAGTACTCAGTAGTAAAGCCACTTTATTAAAAGGGAGAAAGGGTTAATGCAAACAATTTTAGACTTATTTCTGTGCCATCAGTGTTTGCTAAAGTTATTGAAAAGGCTGTGTATGTAAGGATAATTGATCATTTTATTTCACATAATTTGCTATCAAATGTACAGATCTTCTTTAGAAGTGGTTTAACAACTGAAAATACTATATTCTTTTTCCTCTGTGAGGTAATGGACGGATTAAACGAAAGGTTTCGAAAGCCAGCCATGTGTTTTGATTTAACTAAGGCGTATGACGGCGCTGATCACAAAATATTGCTCCAGAAGTTGGACCATTGTGTAATACAGGGAGTAGCTCGCAATTGGTTCACCTCTTACTTTAGCAACAGACAGCAAAACGTCATTGTTCACAGTGTTGTGAATGGCTGTGATGTGGGGTCTGAGTGGGACATGGTCAAATAAGAGGTGCCCCAGGGATCAGTGCTGGGGCCACTCCTGTTCCTTATTTATATAAATGATATGCCGTCTAGTATTACAGGTAATTCCAAAATATTTCTGTTTGCTGATGATACTAGCTTGGTAGTAAAGGATGTTGTTTGCAACATCGGCTCTATTTCAAATAGTGCAGTTCATAAGCTCATGGTTTGTAGAAAATAAACTAATGCTAAATCACAGTAAGACTCAGTTTTTACAGTTTCTGACACACAATTCTACAAAACCCGACGTTTTAATTTCAGAGATTGGGCATATGATTCTTGAAGCTGAACAGATAAAATTTCTAGCTATTCAGATAGAGGGTAAACTGTCGTGGAAAGGCGAATTTCAGGATCTTGCTCAAAGGCCTAATGCTGCCATTTTTACTATTCGAACGGTATCTGACGTAGGTGATCGTTCGACTCGAAAAGTTGTCTACTTTGATAATTTTCATTCACTTATCTCATATGGTATTATATTTTAGGGCAACTCTTCCCATTCTCAAAGTATATTTTTTGCTCAGAAACAGGCAGTTCAGGCAATAAGTGGTGTAAGTTCGCGAACTTCTTGTTGATCTCTGTTGTCTAGTCTGGGTATTGTGACAGTGTCCTCTCAATATACATATTCTTTACTGCCGTTTCCTGTTAAGCTTTTTCCCATGAATTAGCAGCTTTAACTCAGTTGATACTAGGCAGAAATCCAGTCTGCTTTTGGATCGCACTTTCTTAACACTTGTGCAGAAAGGTGTGCAGTATACTGCTGCATCCACTTTCAGTATGCTACCCCAAGAATTCAAAACACTTAGCAGTAGTCCATGCGCTTTCAAATCGAAACTGAAGAGTTTCCTCATGGATTACTCCTTCTTTTCCGTCGAGGAGTTCCTTTAAAAGTTAAGCTGATTCCTATGTTATATTGTTGATTGAGTTTACTTAAACTTATAGCTTTTTTGGATTCATCAACGTTTTTTATCGGTTGTTACGTATATGTTGTAATTTCATGTACTGACACGTTCCATGACCTTGGAGATTTGCTCCTCAATTTGGTCCTATGGAACTTGACGTGTAAATCAGTATAAATAAATAAGTAATGTTTACTCAGTCCGAACTACACCACACCGTCGCTGTTGCACCAGATGCATAACATTTTTTGTGGATGCACACAGATCTTCGTACGGGGAGTGGCTGCTAGGTTTGGGCTCCACCATTCCTTTATTTTCCTTATAATAGCATAAAGATACCATTTCTCGTCATCAGTAACGACACAGCGTAGGAATGGTCGATGTTTTTCAGGAGTCAATTGATGACGAGCAAGCAGAGAAGCGGTGATACTTGTGATTTTGGCTTAGAGTATGCGGTACGCATAGATACGATTTTTGAACCTTCCCCACTGCAAGCAAATGTCGCACGAATGATCATAGTTCATCACATTTGGCGGTCCTTGAATACAATGACATGAATCATTGTGAATTAATGTGTTTACACAACGTCCATCAAACCCTGAAGTTCTACTTGAACGTGGAGAGTAATGTCAAAACGATCTTCCTTAAAACGAGAAAGCCGTTTCCTTATCCCGCTCTGCCCAATGTCATCATCCCCGCGCATGGCGCAAATTTTTCTCTCTGCGTCTGCTGCTTGCACTCCTCTATTGAACTGAAACAGAAGAATATGTCGGAAAAATTCCCATTTCCCCAGTTGGGACTCCATCTTCTAGCGTCCACAACTCCACTCACGATGACAATATGTAAACTCAAACCGCAGCAGTGAACTACATATAAAAAACGACAATCGATAAATAAACCCATAGCAGCAGGAATATCAACATGCAAAACAAAAACGCTACGAACTTATGCGCAAACCTATTACATAGTCGCACGCTAGAGAATTTTTGCGAATTGCAGAGGATTGATGTTTGGTGCAGGGATTGGCCGTTGGGTCCCAGTAAAAACACACCTAGGAATTTCTCATATCGTGCTGGAATGTCAGCGATCATATTTCATATACAGGGTGTCCCAGCTATCTTGTCCACCCAAAATATCTCTGGAACAATAACAGCTATTGGAAAACGACTTTCACCGGTATCAATATAGCGCTGGGGCCCATGAATGTACATATTTGGAAACATTCTAAAACGAAAGCATATGTGTTTTTTAACACAAACTTATGTTTTTTTTAAATGGACCTCCTATATTTTTTCTTCAGCAATCCATAGCATGACAAAGCACATACACAATGGCGTTGATTACATCGCGATATTCCCATTACATCCCGAGATATTGATACGCGAAGTTGACGCTTGAAACACTCGACATGCGCTGCTAGCGCACGTCCTGAGGCTCAGGCGTGAACGCCATGCTGCCCGTAATCGCGATGTGATTGACAAGTCAGTGTCCCTCTTGATAAGTATGGAGGTGTGATTACACATGTCAATCACATCGCGATTACGGGCAGCATGGGGTTCACGCCTGAGCCTCAGGACGTGCGCTAGCAGCGCATGTCGGGTGTTTCAAGCGTCAACTTCGCGTCTCAATATCTCGGGATGTAATGGGAATATTGCGATGCAATCAACGCCATTGTGTATGAGCTTTGTCATGCTATGGATTGCTGATGAAAAAATATAGGAGGTCCATTTAAAAAAAACATAAGTTTGTTTTAAAAAACACATATGCTTTCGTTTTAGAATGTTTCCAAATATGTACATTCATGGGCCCCAGCGCTACATTGATACCGATGAAAGTCGTTTTCCAATTGCTGTTATTGTTCCAGAGATATTTTGGGTGGACAAGATAGCTGGGACACCCTGTATAGTAAATAAATAGTATCTCTTGTATCCTGCCTACTCGTGAAATATGGGGTGCCTAGGAAACCTGCTTCTCGGATCGCTAGACAACAATTCATGCAAATCATATTAAAAATTTTTATTGTGAAAATTAAATGACAGTAACTTTGAGAAATACGTAGATATGTCGCAAGCAGACGGGTGACGTGCAATATAATCAATGTCCTTCAGTATAACGATTCCAATACAAGTAATACAGTGAATGCTTCTATCCAGGTCGGTGGTCTTGACGCTTCTGTAGAACCAGCTGCTGTAGAACTGATAGTACAGGGCCGCGACCAGTCGGGAGCGGCGCTTATGTTCTTTTCGCCTAGAGGCCGATGCTGTCGTGTTGTCGTCCTAGAGGGGTCGGTCAGCGTGAAATTGGCTGACGCCATCTACATCTACCCCTACATGGATACTCTGCAAATTACATTTAAGTGCCTAGCAGAGGGTACATAGAACCACCTTCGCAATTCTCTATTATTCCAATCGCGTGTAGCGCGCAGAAAGAATGAACACCTATATCTTTCCGTACGAGCTCTGACTTCCCTTATTGTATCGTGGTGATCGTTCCGCCCTTCGTAGGTCGGTGTCAACAAAATATTTTTGCATTCGGAGGAGAAAGTTGGTGATTGGAATTTCGTGAAAAGATTCCGTCGCAACGAAAAACGCCTTTCTTTTAATGATTTCCAGCCCAAATCCTGTATCATTTCTGTGACACTCCGTCCCATATTTCGCGATAATACAAAACGTGCTGCCTTTCTTTGAACTTTTTCGATGTACTCCGTCAGTCCTATCTGGTAAGTATCCCACACCGCGCAGCAGTATTCTAAAAGAGGACGGGCAAGCGTAGTGTAGGCAGTCTCCTTAGTAGGTCTGTTACATTTTCTTAGTGTCCTGCCAATAAAACGCAGCCCTTGGTTAGCCTTCCCCACAACATTTTCTGTGTGTTCTTTCTAATTTAAGTTGTTCGTAATTGTAATACCTAGGTATTTAGATGAATTTACGGCTGTTAGATTAGACTGATTTATCGTGTAACTGAAGTTTAACGAGTCTCTTTTAGACTCATGTGTATCACCTCACACTTTTCGTTATTTAGGGTCAACTGCCACTTTTCGCACCATTCAGATATTTTTTCTAAATTGTTTTGCAGTTTGTTTTGATCTTATGATGACTTTATTAGCCGATAAACCACAGCGTCATCTGCAAACAACCTAAGACGGCTGCTCAGATTGTCTCCCAAATCGTTTATATAGATAAGGAACAGCAAAGGGCATATAACGCTACCTTGTGGAACGCCTAAAATCGCTTCTGTTTTACTCGATGACTTTCCGTGAATTACTACGAACTGTGACCTCTCCGATAGGAAATCGTAAATCCAGTCACATAACTGAGACGATATTTCACAAGCACGCAATTTTACTACGAGCCACTTGTGTGGTACAGTGTCAAAAGCCTTCCGGAAATCCAGGAATACGGAATCGATCTGAAATCCCTTGTCAATAGCACTCAGCACTTCATGTGCATAAAGACCTAGTTGTGTTTCACAGCACTCTCTGATCTCAGGTTCCCGACTGGTGTGCCGGCGTTTGACTTTACGCCGGGACAGTATCAGTCCAACTGGTTACATTTTCACCTCCGGTTGCTGGTTTCGGTAGTGCAACAGCCATCATCAAACGAATATCAAGCGCAAGCGCATGTGAGGAGTCAGTGCGTTGAGATGCTTTTTTATATTACCAAATCGTCTCCGTCAATGACTGCAGTCAACTTAGTAATACGAGGACGACTAAAAGGAATGGATCTTCCTGAGGGCTTGATTTTATTCTTATAACAGTTGTTATATTACTGAAACTGGTAATCACTGGTAAAAATTTATGCGTTTCGGACTTGTATAAACATATAGGGTGAGGTTTTTTATCTTGAGACAAAAAATATCTAAAAACTACGCACTGGATTAAAAATCGGAAATATATGTGTTTCATATTTTTTAAAAAGGTGTCCACCGTTACCAATAACGACCCCCCCCCCCCCCGCCTCCTCTCCAGACTCTGGAGCACCTCTTAAATCTTCAACAAGTACATCACATTTTTATTCTAGAATCCGAATCTTCGGAAAACAATAAGTGACTTTGTATGTAGCATTTTTGTCGTTGCATAATAGATGGCGCTGTAATCGACAAATAACACAATTGTTTTCCAAAACGGTACTGTCTCGACAAAAATGCGTTGGATCGAAAACATAAACGGCTCAGCGTTTTGCAGTTTCCTCCGTGTAGGTATTATGAAACACATATATTGAGTAAAAATCTCTCGGTGTACATGCCGCGTCAAATCAGGATAAAACTCCAAGCTTTCGACCACTACCTCCATGGTCGTCGTCAGGGCTAAAACTGACTGTCGTGAACTAGCGAGGTTCCCACTTTTATATGCAAAGGACGGCTTCTGATTGGCTGGAATACGTCAGCGATATGGCGCGTAGTGAAGTGGTGCCCTCTACTTCCATAGATGTACTTGCTATCCCGCGTTGCTTGCAGCGCCATCCCTTGAATCAGGAGGTAAAGTGCGAGAAGTTTTTCTCTGCGATTTTTCTTTATCCAGTGCACTCTTCCAAGTGTTGCTAAGTGCATAGCCGTTGTCTCTATTAAAGTTATTATCGCTAAGTCTAATTTCGACTCCTTCCCGTATCACAGAGTCCCAGTAATTCGATGTGTGGGCTATTACTCTGGTTTCTTCAAATGAAATCTTATGCTTGTTAAGCAGGCTATGTTCAGCCACCGCTGATTTTTCCAAATACCTGTATTTCAGGTGGCGTTGGTGCTCGATGCAGCGGTCGGCAACGGTTCTTACAGACTGGCCCACGTAATTCTTGCCGCATTCGCAAGGAATAGTATAAATTCCCGG
The DNA here is from genome assembly GCF_023898315.1 of Schistocerca nitens. NCBI lineage: Eukaryota > Metazoa > Arthropoda > Insecta > Orthoptera > Acrididae > Schistocerca > Schistocerca nitens. The sequence continues at coordinate 265,365,071 of NC_064615.1, read as the reverse complement.
CACTCTTAAGCCGAGACTATCTTTGACTGGTCTCAACATTTCCTTAATTTTCCTAGGTGGTCGGAAAACTGGTTTTATTCCTTGCCTCTTCAGGACTCTGGCTATCTTGCTCGTTGTAGCACCGCAAAAAGGAAGCCGCGCTATGTGTTGGTCCTCTTCTTGTATGTGGCCGGCATCGTGTCTTACTTTCTTGGACAATACTGATTTAATTTCACCGGCAGAATAACCATTCCTCTTGAAAACAGTCGTCAAAAAATGGTTCAAATGGCTCTGAGCACTATGGGACTCAACTGCTGCGGTCATTAGTCCCCTAGAACTTAGAACTACTTAAACCTAACTAACCTAAGGACATCACACACATCCATGCCCGAGGCAGGATTCGAACCTGCGACCGTAGCAGTCGCACGGTTCCGGACTGCGCGCCTAGAACCGCGAGACCACCGCGGCCGGCCAAACAGTCGTCAAATGGTTAATCTCGGGACCGAGGTGGTCCTTGTCGGAAATAGTCCTGGCTCTGTGTACTAAAGTATTCAGCATAGCTCTCTTCTGAGACGGATGATGGAAGCTATGGCTATGCAGATATAAGTCTGTATGGGTTGGCTTCCTGTACACAGAATGGCCCAGTCGTCCATCCGGCTTTCGCTCTACCAACACGTCTAAAAAAGGTAACTTCCCTTCCTTCTCTACCTCCAATGTAAATTTTATGTTTGGATGTACACCATTCAGATGTTCGACGAACTGCTGCAGCGTGTCGCTGCCGTGTGGCCAGATTAAAAAAGTATCGTCGACGTATCTGTAGGAGCATGATGGGCGGAGGTGAGCACTGCTCAGGGCTCGTTCTTCGAAGTCCTCCATGAAAAAATTCGCTATTGCTGGTGACAGTGGCGAACCCATGGCTTTTCCATCAGTCATTTCATAATAATTTCCACTGTATAAAAAATAAGTGGTCGTCAAGGTATGCCGGAACAACTTCAAAATTTCTGAGGAGAAATGAGCAGCCAACAGTTGTAATGTGTCATCCACAGGTACTTTGGTGAACAGAGAAACCACGTCGAGGCTGACCATGATATCACTTGGGCCTATCTTCATCTGTTTTATGATATCAACAAACATTTTTGAATTTTTAATATGATGCGGGCAGTGACCAACTATAGGCGCCAACAATTTAGTTAAGTGCTTTGCAAGCCTGTACGTAGGAGAGCCAATAGCGCTAACAATCGGTCTCAGCGGGACGTTCTCCTTATGAACCTTTGGCAAACCGTACAGTCTTGGTGGCCTAGGTGCTCTCGGCCGTAAGTTCTTCACCAGTTCGTCGGAGAGGCCAGAGTTGTTTAGTAGCTCCCTTGTCTTCCTGCTGAGCGCCGATGTGGGATCCCGTCTGAGAATCCGGTATGTGCTGTCCTCCAGTAATAATACAACTTTCTTGTGGTAATCTGTAGCATTGAGGATTACCGTGGCGTTCCCCTTGTCAGCAGGTAAAACAACTAGATCTTCATCCTTCTGCAACAATTTCAGTCCTTGTCTCTCCTCTCTGCTGATGTTTGACTTAGGCGGCTTGGATGTCGCTAAAATCCGGCTAGTAGCAAGCCTTACGTCATCCGCTGCTTCTTGAGGAAGATGACGAACTGCTTGTTCCACTCCACTAATGATCTCAACCACCGGTAACTTACGTGGAGCTGGGGCAAAGTTCAATCCTTTACTGAGAGCCGAGATGGTAGCTTAGTACACAGAGCCAGGACTATATCCGACAAGGACCACCTCGGTCCCGAGATTAACCATTTGACGACTGTTTTCAAGAGGAATGGTTATTCTGCCGGTGAAATTAAATCAGTATTGTCCAAGAAAGTAAGACACGATGCCGGCCACATACAAGAAGAGGACCAACACATAGCGCGGCTTCCTTTTTGCGGTGCTACAACGAGCAAGATAGCCAGAGTCCTGAAGAGGCAAGGAATAAAACCAGTTTTCCGACCACCTAGGAAAATTAAGGAAATGTTGAGACCAGTCAAAGATAGTCTCGGCTTAAGAGTGCCGGGAATTTATACTATTCCTTGCGAATGCGGCAAGAATTACGTGGGCCAGTCTGTAAGAACCGTTGCCGACCGCTGCATCGAGCACCAACGCCACCTGAAATACAGGTATTTGGAAAAATCAGCGGTGGCTGAACATAGCCTGCTTAACAAGCATAAGATTTCATTTGAAGAAACCAGAGTAATAGCCCACACATCGAATTACTGGGACTCTGTGATACGGGAAGGAGTCGAAATTAGACTTAGCGATAATAACTTTAATAGAGACAGCGGCTATGCACTTAGCAACACTTGGAAGAGTGCACTGGATAAAGAAAAATCGCAGAGAAAAACTTCTCGCACTTTACCTCCTGATTCAAGGGATGGCGCTGCAAGCAACGCGGGATAGCAAGTACATCTATGGAAGTAGAGGGCACCACTTCACTACGCGCCATATCGCTGACGTATTCCAGCCAATCAGAAGCCGTCCTTTGCATATAAAAGTGGGAACCTCGCTAGTTCACGACAGTCAGTTTTAGCCCTGACGACGACCATGGAGGTAGTGGTCGAAAGCTTGGAGTTTTATCCTGATTTGACGCGGCATGTACAGCGAGAGATTTTTACTCAGGAAATACGTCGCGAAAGACTTCGTAGCCAACACATATATTATTTGACTTGGTCGCTCTGCGTGCACGTCGTCCCTCATTTTCTAAATACGTTCATGATAACTGGTCTGCGTTATTATTTATAATTCAGTCTATTACGGAGGAATATGAAACTGAAATGGTTTACATTTACAGAGAAAGTGGAAAGATTGTCGGCAATGCTGTAACCTTTTCTGCTCAACGCTATCCAAACAGGGTGAGATTGCGCGCTTCTTTTTGTCGGGTTATTCGAGAGCTGTGCACCGTTTATTATAAAAAAAGTATAGCCTATGGTTGTTCCCGAACGTTTGTTAGAGCAATGTGCAAATATTTGAAGTAAATCGGTCAAGAACGTTTCTAAATTTTTGGTAACAGCATTTACCCTGTTATAGTACATACACATTTATACATTAAAAATACAGATATCTAACGTTCATCTGGATATTTATTAGAGTATCGTGTAAAAATCTTTGAAGCGCATTGCGCAGTAGCTTTTCGAGATTACTGGTAACAATATTTCCCCTTTATATATTCCATATTTATTTATATGTTACAAAAATAGATAGCCTATGTCTGTCCAAATGTTTAGCTGAGTAATGTGTAAAAATTTTAAGAATATTAGTCAAGAAGTATTAGAGATTTTCGGTAATAACGTTAAACGACTTGTCTTTACATAGTAGTAAAGATAACATTAGAGATTTTTGCTAACAACGTTAAACGACTTGTCTTTACATAGTAGTACAGATAACATTAGGGACTGAATCGTTTTCTTGTCTAGTGCTCCATATACTACTTATCAGGAGCGTGTCAATACCTGGATCGTTTTCCCTCCGTGGCACTGTGCAATCCTCATGGCCACGAACACGCTTAGCTTACTTGGCCAGACACGTTTAGGCCCCGTTCTTTTCTTTTGATATTGCTCGTAATACCTCGTAACATAACAAGAGTTACACACGTTTCAAAAACGGGGTAACGCCTTTGTAAGCAGACATTTTTAGACAAGGTCTGCAGTGGCTGTGTAAAGTGAACGTAAGCAAACAGACTGTCAACCAAAGTAAGTAACAAAAGGTTTCCTTGATTCCACTACACTGTGTTTATTGTTATGACTTCTATCAAGTCTACCTTCTAGAGTTATGCTAAACCTCTGTAAGTTTTAGTAGCTGCCCGGAGAACAGCTTTTTATGAAAGAATTGTCTTTTGGGCACATAAACTGATTATAGTAACAACTCCCTTTTATCCTAAGCATTTGCCTAATGCAAATAACAGCGTGTTTCTTCTTGCAAGAACGCAGCATTACATTTGCTCCTAGCCAAACACGTTTCGTCCTAATTGTGGCATTGTTAATGGCCGCTTATTTGATTTTTGTGGGAGTGTAGTAGCACAAAATTTTAGTTTTAAAATTACTGATATTAGATTTAAAGCATATTTTTACATTAAATGCTTTTGTACCTTATCATAAAGCCTGTCTGCAAGTGCGCGAACAATACTTGCGACAGGCATAACTGGTTACTGTCTTCAGGTTGTTTCTAAAGTTCAGTATCGCAGCGGGAGGTGCGTAGAAGGAAGAGGCCCTACTGGAACTTCCTGGCAGATTAAAATTGTGTGCCGGACCGAAACTCAAACTCGGGACCTTTGCCGTTCGCGGGCAGTGCTCTACCAACTGAGCTTGGGTAGCTCAGTTGGTAGAGCACTTGCCCGCGAAAGGCAAAGGTCCCGAGTTCGAGTCTCGGTCCGGCACACACTTTTTAATCTGCCAGGAAGTTTCATATCAGCGCACACTCCGCTGCAGAGTGAAAATCTCATTCAGGAGGCCCTACTATTTATTTGGTGCATCTCATTCTTCCGACCACTCTGCCGGCCGGTGTGGCCGAATGGTTCTAGGCGCTTCAGTCCGGAACCGCGCTGCTGCTGCGGTCGCAGGTTCGAATCCTTCCTCGGGCATGGATGTGTGTTATGTCCTTAGGTTAGTTAGGTTTAAGTAGTTCTAAGTCTAGGGGACTGATTACTTCAGATTAAGTCCCATAGTGCTTAGAGCCATTTGAACCGACCAGTCTCAAGGCAATGGAACCCAAAGAGGGAAATTCCAGTCAGTGTGACCTCGGGACCAATGCGCTCGATCCCAGTGACGGGCGGGAACCAAGCAATCAGCTGGTGCGCTGCTCAATCATGGAGATACTGGAGGAGACGAAGTACCACACCACAGTCCTAGTGTCTAGGAGAGCACGCATTGAACCAGATAATCTGAATATATTATGCAGCAGTAATTAATATTTGCTTGTACATACAAAAATATCTTGGACTGAAGTCAGAGGTAAAGAGCTCACTGATGTTTCACCGGTTACCAAAGGAAAGGATTACCAAATGGATATTGTCCCATATTTATAGAGAAACTGTACCGTTGAGACGAGCTACTGAGAGAACTGCGAGGAATGAGAAAGAAAGATAGTGTAACATGGCAAGGTAGCTACAGGCTTCACAAGCACACATGATGGTGGGTTTTGCACATGCATGCACTAATGTCTATCACCTCTACATGGCACGAGCATGCATGTGCAAGCATCAGTTTGTACCCGAAATATGTCGAACTTAGACGACGAGACGCTTGCATGACTGTTCAAAGACAGCGAATGATTTCCGAAAGAGGTCGAATTTTCCTCACTGTGCTGGCTGAATTGATGGAAACTGCACATAGTTCCTACAGTTGCAGATGGCCCATTCTATTTCAGTCACAAACATACAGTATTGTTTTAGTTGCCATAGCAGAAGCAAATTTTAGATATGCGTTAGTTAAAAATTAGAATACAAATCAGTGTGGAACATTAATACTGTGTATTCTAGCTTTTACTGTGTTTGTGTTCCTCCAAAAATCGACAGAATATTCCATAATGATTTGTGTTACATTTCGGCACAAGCGGCAAAATATCGCTTGAATGTGTTCTTCACAATAAAGAATATTTAGAAAACTTCTGAAAGTCATTGAATATTTGAAAGAGACTAAAGTCGCAAAGAGTTAAAATTGCCATATGTATCCATGAAGTGAGTGGAACAGTTTTGTAGCCTACCCCCGATGTTATTTAATCTGTAAAATGAGCAAGCAGTAAAAGAAAGCAAAGAAAAATTTGGGTTAGGAATTAAACCCCAGGCTAAAGAAATATAAACTTCGAGGTTTGCTGAGGACGCTGTAATTCTGTTAGAGACAGCAAATGACTTGGAAAAGCAGTTAAACCGACTTGACACTGCTCTGAAAGGAGGATGTAAGATGAACGTCAACAAAAGCGAAAAAAGAATAATGGAATGTAGTCTAATTAAATCAGGTGATGCTGAGGGAATTAGATTAGGAAACGAGTCACTTAAATTAGTAGACAAATGTTGCTATCTGGGCAGCAAAATAACTAATGAAGGCCGAAGTAGAGAGGATATAAAATGTAGACTGGCTAAGGAAAGAAAAGCGTTTCTGAAGCAGAAAAAATTATTAACTCAGAATATAGATTCAAGTGTCAGCAAGTCTTTTCTGAATGTATTTGTCTGGAGTGCAGCCATGAATAGAAGTGAAACACAGACGATAAACAGTTTAGACAAGAAGAGGATAGAATCTTTTGAAATGTGGCGCTACAGAAGAATGCTGAGTCTTAGGTGGGTACATCATGTAACTAATGAGGAGTTACTGAACAGAATTGGTGGGACAAGGAATTTGTGGTACAACTTGAATAACAGAAAGGATCGGTCAATAGGGCACATTCGGAGAGCTCACGGGATCACTAATTTAGTACTGCAGGGAAGTGCGACGGGTAAAAATCGTAGAAATAAGATGAATACAGTAAGCAGATTCACAAAGATGCAGCCCGCAGTAGCTATTAAGAGATAAAGGGGCTTACACAGGATAGAGTAGCATGGAGAGCTGCATCAAACCCGTCTTCCGACAGAAGACCACAACAGCAACAGGTTCATACAATACGTAAGTGTTACGCACATGCTTCGGGAACTCAAATGAGAATCTCTGGAGGTAAGGCGATGTTCTTTTCGAGGAACACTATTGTAAAAATTTAGAGAACCGACATTTGAAGCTGACTGCAGAACGATTCTGTCCCTGCCAACATAAATTTCGCGTAAGGACCACGAAGACGGGAGAAATTAGGGCTTGTGCGGAGTTGTATAGGCAGTCGTTTTCCCTCGCTCTATTTGCGAGTAGAACAGGAAAGGAAATTACTAGCAGTGGTACAAGGTGCACTTCGCCACAAACCATACCCTGGTTTGCGGAGCATGTACGTATATGTAGATCAATTCTTCGGATTCATGGTGGAAGGGACATTTAAAGGCAGTGGTGGATGCCCAATCCATACACTATGTGCAGACTTAACAGGAGCCGATGACCAATACATGTAACGCAATCCGAGTGGAGTCGGGTTGTGAAGATATTGCTAATTGCAAATGTCTCCTTTTTGCTCTGTACACTGATCTTTGATGGTCTAGAATATTTTTTTGTTTTGTTCTATAGTATGAAAGGTGACTATGTTTCGCTTTACTTATGTTGATGAACGAATTTCTTATTTTTGAGTATATGAAACACTTACCTCCTTTTTATATTCTTTATAATAGTTTTTTGAAATGCGCTGTGTAAACTGGATGTAATATGCAAAACATTTGTATAAACTGTAAGGCGAGAGCGGTATCGATAGTTGCAGTCGAACATTGAGACTGAGTGGTGCGCGGTGGCGTGACGTGTACGCATCAGACAGAAACACAAGAAAAGTACTGGTCGAGCTCTTATGCTTCGCTTGTGGTTTGAGCTAAGTTTCGATGTGAACGTTACAAAAGAAAATGTTTGTGTGTTTGGCTACTGTGAAGTTTGTGGAGTACCTACTCGTATAAACAGCAGTGACAATGTACAGCTGCGCGGAGTGGCCGGGCGGTTCGAGGCACTATGTCACGGATTGCGCAGCCACTCCCTCGGGCGTGAGTGGGTGTGTTGTTCTTAGCATATGTTAGTTTAAGTTAGTTTAAGCAGGGTGTAAGTATAGGGACCGATGAACTCAACAGTGTGGTCCCTTAGGAATTCACCCACATTTGAACATTTTTGACAATGTACACGACAGTGAACAGCGATTATCGCTGTTAGAACCGAACTGTTTGCGTCTAACTGAGTTGTATACACTAATTCTTATCCTGCTATAACTTAATGAACTGCCACTCCAGTTGAGATATTGGCCGCCGCCGTGTAATCATTTAAATTGTTTCTTACGAGTGGGACTGCTCTCGACAGAACTGTGAATTCAGCATTGGATACTCATGCTAAGAGCGGATGGAATGAAGATCCGCGATCGGTGAGGTACAGTGAATGGTTCACCGTCTTAAAACTGAATACAGGACATTGATAATAGAATCGTATGTGTAAAGAACGTCGTAATCGCCCACAAGCGAACTTGGATCTACACAGTAACAACTACGTCTAACCGGCTTGTAACCAAAGGAACGAGACGAAGAATAAAATAGGTGTCAGGAGAAACATACACCAGGCAAGAGGAGATATTTGCTGCCATTACACGATCGATGGAGCCATTGTAATTACGCTAATTACGCTGTCAATGACTTTTCTTTCTTTCTAGGGGCCTTAGTCCCGTGTCACTATTGATTTTGCTGTGTTAGTTGCAGAGGGTGGCCGGATGCCCTTCCTGCCTCCACACTGAACCCCCCAGGACGGAATTAGTGAACCTCAGCTGTCTACGTCTAGTGTAAGACATGGAATAGTGCGATGCCTGCGAATCGTGTAACTGAGGCAGAACGTGGGGATCAGCCCGGTATTCACCTAGCGGGATGTGGAAAACTCCCCAAAAACCACATCCAAGCTGGCCGGTATAGTGTCATACCGGCCTCGTTAATCCGCCGGGCGGATTCGATCCGGGGCCGGCGAATTACGCTGTCAACGACTACGAACAGATAACCTGCATGGTAAAACTGTCACTCTTTCTGTCATTGAATAAAGACTCAAAACATTTTAAACACTTAAAATTGTATTTTCTTTTCTTGTTGCGAGAAACTTTCCTAACATTTACTTTCCTTAAAATACGTTACTTCCTGCAAAGATCGTTTGTAATCCATGTTGACATTACCGTACGGTACGTAGATAATTATGATTCTGGGACCATCTAACCTCAACTGAATGAAACAGTTTTTCTGTCGTATGCGTTTCGTCTTTATTTTTTGCAAGTCATCTTCAGTGGCAGATTTCATGGACGCTGATCTATGTGTTGAGTTCTAGCCTTGTGTTACAACTGTTATTCTTCTGGCAACTGCCATTTGAAATTTCGTTTTCAAACTTAACAGTACCAGGAATTGAACACATTTTGATTTTATGTAAGTTGTACATGTTGCTGAGCGTTTTCTGGTATTTCGCGATAAGTAAGAATATTTGCAGCCAAGGTCGTGTACTGAAACATTTTCATTTGTTCAGCGACCCGTTTCGACAGTCTAGATGTCATCTGCGGATCTTCTGGAAACAATGGTGGAGTGTGCTCCAGAAGCTGGTCGTTGGGGAAACTAAAATATTTTAACATGCGATCTTCGCTAAGAAATTCGTATTTGATGTTATTTATAAGCGGTCCGGAAGTAATAATTATCAACATACTGTAATACCCCTATGTAAGTGAGGACGACTGGACCATAAACGTTAAAGATGCTACGTTGATATTCTTGTAGTCTTGATTATTTACCACCTCCGTCTTTATCTAATATTTTATTGTAGTTTTTGTTGCATGTATTTTAACGAATGTTTTGGAGGGGAGTGCATTTATACGTGTGTGCAGTGTTTTTATCATGTGCATTTACGGTTTTGTTTTGACGTGTGGTAGCTCGCTTGAGTTGTGGCGCCCGCCATTAGATTGTGCGCGCCGACCAATCATAGAAACGCTCCTCGTTTGCTAATGGTGCAAGGCATGCTATCAGTGGGAACTTTGAATTTAACAGCTCTCCAACTACGTCAGTTGTGTTTATATTTGCTGGAACGTCATATTACAGCCTACTCATGACCATGTGCGAGTTTGTTGGCTTTCCAATTATAATTGAACAAAATTACAGCCTATTCCATCATTATTTACGGCGTTAAGTACGGAATTTTATGCGATTTGTGTTGTTTTTGAGATCGCTACCAAATTCTTAGATGGTTGCTTTACTTAAATTTGGAAGAAAAACGGATGCTTTTGAGTGTAAGTAATCAAAATTCACAGTCAAAACTACGTAGAGTAGAGCTCTTAGAATTGTTTTCTTCCAATACGGCTAAATTTCGTGACACCACTGAATCACATTCTGCAGAGGATGTATTTGAAAGACTGCTTGATTGACTGCGAGGGGCCGAAGGATGTCTCAGGTGCGTGTTAACCACAGGCAGAAGTTTCTATAGAGTCTGATCCTACGTAGCAGACAGATGGGAGTGAAAGGACAGATCAATCCATTATCTCAACAGGTATTGGTTTCCGGACATATCATTACGGGAACTTTCCTTCTAGTTTTAACCAATACTACCTCCTGTATGATTATCCGGCACTTTTTTTTTTAACTTCGTTATTGTTAGACAGATGGGTGCCAGTCCTGGTAACATTTCGTCCCCAGAGGTGTATGTGAGGGTGAGAAGAGGTGACATGAAACTAACTGAAAACGACAGATATTGGTGCCGAATCCGTAGTATTCGTAGTTGCTATGTTGAATAGTTAAGAGTCCTTTTGGCAGTTGACCCCTTTGAAATGTGTGTGTGTGTGTGTGTGTGTGTGTGTGTGTGTGTGTGTGTGTGGAGATGGGTGGGGACTGGACGTGTCAAGAACATGTCTAGATTGTGTGGAGAAATTTCAGCTATTCTTTATGAGTGTAACACATACAACACTGGTTTATACTCTACAATATCATTTTATAACTGCCGTAACGTAACGTTCCCAAAAGATGTTGCTTGACGATATTTAGTCTAATTTTAAATCACCAAGAACACACGCCACTTTGCCTGCTTAAGACTTCTTTATTGACTTCTTACTTAGCAGCTATCCCAGAATCATCACATCTTTGCTACCAAAGAATAAACAAAAAATAAATAAAATTTTAAAGATATTACATCGTGTTATCAGTAATGAACTATAACTATTAACGGTCTTGGCAACTTCATAAAATATAAAAATTCCATTTAGATTCATCACTGTTGCCTTTACACTACTCCCCCACCAGTAACATGGTTACGAATTAATACATGGTGATGAACGAATTTTCTTAAAAAAAATCAGCACAACATTAACATAAAACAATTAAAGAAACATATTGGAATGACAAAAGATATGATAAGAAATAATTACAAAAACTTTTTACAATGTCTGGTATGATATTTGATTAATTCTCCACAGAGACAACTGCTCTAACAATCGAGGTGGGAACCTTATAATCTGTCCTGATTTCGACACTCTGATATTTGGAGGTGGTTCCTCTGTGGGATGTTGTGGTTCAGTGTCCTTGGAAAAGTTTGGAAGTTCCTTCTCTGATTCCCATTTTCCTTGCAGGAGATAAGCTGGTTTAAGTCTGTCCACTGACACATTTATGTGTTTGTATTTCCTTTTAATAGTGAAATATTTTAGATGTCTTGAAATGACAGGAAAGGGACCATCATATGTGGGTTCTAATGATTTTCTAACCCTGTCACGTCTCAGGAAGACATGGGAACAGGTTTGGAACAAATACTGATCTTGCTTTGCTTTGTGCAGGCGTACTAGGTTTCAGATGAAGCATTTACTTTTGCAAATTAGATGCAAATGGATCAAGGTCAATCTTTTTAGTGGGCTCTTCAAAAAATTCGCCAGGAAGTCTTATAGTTTTTCCATATACCATCTGTGCAATGGAATGGTTCGATGTTTCCCGCATTGCAGTGCGCAGATGGTATATGGAAAAACTATAAGACTTCCTGGTGAATTTTTTGAAGAGCCCACTCCAAAGATTGACCTTGATTCATTTGCATCTAATTTGCAAAAGCAAATGCTTCATCTGAAACCTAGTAGGCCTGCACAAAGCAAAGCAAGATCTAAAGGCAACAGTGATGAATCTAAATGGAATTTTTATATTTTATGAAGTTGCCAAGACCGTTAATAGTTATAGTTCATTACTAATAACATGATGTAATATCTTTAAAATTTTATTTATTTTTTGTTTAATCTTTAGTAGCAAAGATGTGATGATTCTGGGATAGCTGCTAAGTAAGAAGTCAATAAAGAAGTCTTAAGCAGGCAAAGTGGCGTGTGTTCTTGGTGATTTAAAATTAGACTAAATATCGTCAAGCAACATCTTTTGGGAACTGCCGCAAATATTACGTTACGGCAGTTATATTTGGTGACCGCGACGTGATTTGAACACGCAACCTTCTGATCTGCTTAAGTCTTCTTTACTGACTTCTTACTTAGCAGCTACCACAGAATCATCACATCTTTGCTACCAAAGAATAAACAAAAAATAAATAAAATTTTAAAGATATTACATCAGGTTATCAGTAATGAACTATAACTATTAACGGTCTTAGCAACTTCATAAAATATAAAAATTCCATTTAGATTCATCACTGTTGCGTTTACAATTTCTTGTTACACGAATCGGTTTTCGGCAGTTGCATCATCATCACGTACATCGATTCCTAATTCTAACATTAACATTTTTCATCTCTGGAACTGGAGATCTCTGCACATGCACTAGTTCAAAATCTTTCATCCAACAAAATTTCACTGCACCACATGCGCTTACTTATCTTCCTACCTGATGATGGCGTAACAGCCGAAAAGCGGTTCATGTAACAGACAATATTGTACAATATTACACCACTGTTGCGTGTGTTTCATTCGTGATGTATGAAATATTCTGTCAAGAGTCGACGTCACAGTCAATCAATGAACCATTCTTGGTACACATAACACTTAAAATCTGAAAAAAAAGATACTGTGACTAAGAAATGCCTAACACCTGTAGCCGTGGGGTTGCTGATGATCCTATCCTTGTCTAACATTAATGACTGCTCCTTCATGAATGCAACGCGCATCAGGACCGTGAATTGCTCGTCTCGCCAGTATCTGTATGTGCTTCATGATTTTCTGGCAACTCCTTAATCTTGTTGCAACATCTTTTACGAGGAGCGTACCTTTTTTATGTCATCTCACTAGCATGCGCAAGAGGCAGCTAAAGATTCAGCTGAGCTTACGCAAGACGTTGTAAATAAATTCCCGATCTTTCTTGTCAGTTCAGCAAGTGTAACGACATGGCGGAGTCTTCCCACGTGAGTGTATGAAGCCCTACGCGCCTGCACCTCGTTCTTGATTTACGCGTAATGGCGGGTCTCGCTCGCCGCCAGACACAACCCGCCTCCCTCCGCCTGGAGGCCGCGCTATTTCTGGTCGCCTGAGCAAGCAAACAGCCGAGCATCGAATGGTGGCGGCGCCGCCAGCGGGGCCATGCTGCGCCCTCTTCACCGCGGGAACTGCACTCAGCGAACGATCAGACTCACCCTAAAAGTGGGGATGTGGTACGTGTCAGTCCAAGGAAATCTTTGACTCCGTGAGAAGCCAAAACGTGGTGACCACTGCCCACCTCGGAATTGCGTCTCGGATGCGTGAAGCGGTGAGGGAAGGTCATAAGCGGGGCAGAAACGGGCCGTGACGTGAGCGAATTTGCAGAGACCAGATTGTTATGGTCTGGCGAGTAAGAACGTGCATCTTGCAAACGGCCAAGCTGGTCCGCTGGTTGCTACTGTCGCGAGCATCTGTGGACAGTGGTTGGAGGACGCTGAAAAATGGTTCAAATGGCTCTGAGCACTACGGGACTTAACATCTGAGGTCATCAGTCCCCTAGAACTTAGAACTACTTAAACCTAACTAACCTAAGGACATCACACACATCCATGCCCGAGGCAGGATTCGAACCTGCGACCGTAGCGATCGCGCGGTTCCAGACTGAAGCGCTTAGAACCGCTCGGCCACTTTGGCCGGCGAGGACGCTGAATCCACGGTGGTTAGGCCATATGTTATCGACGCCTCATCAGATAACGTGGAGGATGGAGGCTCGCCTTCTCTGCAAAGTAGGGTAGGCAGCGGTCTGTGGCAGATCTGACGATAGTGTACAGTGCTGGTGGAGACACAAATGTTTCGCAACACTCCATTCAGCGCACATTGTTGAACAAGGGCTGCGCAGCAGAAGACTCCTGTCAGTCCCCTTGTTGATCCACCGACGTCGTCATTTACGACTGCACTGAGCAAAGGATCATAGAGAGTGGACCCTGAACCGACGGGAGCGGGTCTCCTGGTCGGATGATTCACGTTTCTTGTAACACCTGTAATGGCACAGAAATCAGTCCTGTACTTGACGGATCGAATATAACCTTACGCTCCTTTGCTACAGTGCAGCGGCATGGCTGATGGGGATGCCCCATAGTTCTAGACTGGACAGATTGGCGCCTGGAAGTCGTTTTGGCACGATGGAGTAAGTCAGTTGCTCCAGAACCATTACGCGAGTAGGATTTGAGAAAGGCGATCGTGGTTAGAATGATAATTTTGAAACTCAGATGAATTCGTATCGGGGGGAGGGAGTGGTTATACGATTGTATGGTAAGAAATCGACAGTGGTAAACACGTGTAAGCTCGTCATTGATAAGTGAGTGTAATTGTAGTGTGACTGCGATCGGAACAAGAAGGGGACGCAATACTTGATTTTAAAGAGTAATAAATTAACTGTGGTACAAAAGTGTTGACATACTGTAACCTCTTCATTGTTATTTGAATGTTTGGTAATGAATGACTTATAGAACTGTGCGGCGGAAGAGAGAGGACATGCGTTGTAGGCTAACGGTCACAGCTTCACTTATAGGCGCATGTACCTTCGGAGTAACTTCCCACTCATTTTCCACCAGCCAGACTACAGCAAGTGATAATCAAGTATATGTCAATAAATAGAACAGAGTGGCGGCTTACACACGAAGTCGACGATCGTAACGGGATCCACCGCCATACAGGTGAACGGCTGATCGAAACATCCACCGCGTCATGGACGCAGACTGTTGGGGACAGTATTGCAGTGAGGTGACAAAAGTCGTGGGATTCTGACAAGCACATATACAGATGGCGGTAGTATCGCGTACACAAGGTATGGAAGGGCTGTGCATTGAGGGAGCTGTCATTTGTACTCAAGTGAATCGTGTGAAAACGTTTGCGATGGTGCCAAGAGTATAACGACTGGACCAACGAGGAGATGCATCGCGTACTGTTTCGGACAAGAGTAGATTCAGTCTGAGTACTGACTCTGGACGTACCGTCACATGGCGAGAGGTAGGAACACGTAATGCATCCAAGAAAATTGTCGAACATGATAGTTTTGCTGATCGAACTGTTACGATATGGGGAGGCATCATGTTGCATGGGCGTACTGAGCTCCAAATCATTGAACACAGTACCCTCATTGGTCAACGATATAGCGACACTGTAATCCTTCCCCATCTGCGTCTTTTAAGGGGTGCATTCGGCTATGACTTCATTGCTATGGATGACAATAAGCGACCGCATCGAAAAGAGCAGGTGGAGGCGCTTCGGAAAAGAGAGGTTATTCGGCGAATTGGCTAGCCTGTCCGTTCCTCTGACTTCCGAGTGTCGTCCACAAAGTAATTCCGTTTATATTTCTTTCCGCGGTAGCGCTACAATCGCAGTTCCGAGAATGTTCGGCAGTTACTCTGACTCAAGGAGAAGACGCGTATGCCACTATCAGATCACTGCTGCCCACGTGTGCTTTGTAGTGCTTCTTTATAATGTCAGCCGTAATTGAAAATGCCGCCGCGTGTGAAATCAGATCTGTGATTCGTTTTCTAAATGCAAAGACAGTTAAACCAAAGGAAATTCATCGGCAAATCTGCAAGGTTTACGGACAAAGTGCTAAGAGTGATTCAATGGTTAGAAGATGGGTCAGACTCTTCAATGAAGGACGTGATCAAGTGCACGATGAAGAACGAAGTGGACGCCCGACTGTGGTTACTGATGAACTGGGTCACGCAACTGAAGACAAGATTAAGCACAATCGTAAGTTTACACTTAGTGCCCTTGCTATGGAT
The DNA here is from genome assembly GCF_023898315.1 of Schistocerca nitens. Taxonomy (NCBI): domain Eukaryota; kingdom Metazoa; phylum Arthropoda; class Insecta; order Orthoptera; family Acrididae; genus Schistocerca; species Schistocerca nitens. The sequence continues at coordinate 265,349,325 of NC_064615.1, read as the reverse complement.
GTTCCGCAAATATCATGATCACTAATTCATGACATTGTTACTGTAAGACTGAAATTTCTAAAACTTTTTCTCACGTGGGGTACCCAAAATTCTTACTGAACAACACAAAAAACAACGGATGGGCAGTGCACTTCAGTTTTTGACACGCTACAATGAAGAAGGCGATGCTTTTCTTTCTCGTATAGTCACAGGGGATGAAACTTGGGTACCGTACGACACCCCTGAATCAAAACGGCAATCAATGGAGTGGAGGCACACTTCATCCCCAACGAAGGTTAAGAATAAGCAAATCTCGACACCTCGAAAAGTCATGTGCGCCGTTTTTTGGAACAGAAGAGGTATTTTACTGATGGATTTCTTACCACGAGGCCAAACAATCAATGCACGTGGTTACTGGGAGGCCATTAAGAAATTGCGAAGCGCAATACAGAACAAGCGCCGAGGATTACTGTTAAAAGGTGTTTTTTTTTCCACGATAATGCCCGACCTCAGACGGCGAACGAGACCAAACAACTCATACGACAATTTCACTGACACGCGTTTGATCACCTTTCGTAGAACCCGGTCCTCGCTGCTAGCGACTTTCATCTCTTCTTACACCTAGAATCTGTCCTTGGTGGTCAACACTTCAACGATGATGACGTGCTGAAAAAACATGTCACCACATGGTTAAATACAAAGGTGGCAATCTTCTATGAAGAAGGCATACAAAAACTTGTGCCACGCTGTAACAAGCGCCTACAAAATTTCGGAAGCTACGTAGAAAAGTAGTTTAACAGTTGTAGATTTTTGTACAATAAATATTTTTTCTGTATCTGTACATGTTTGTTTTATATAACTAAACGGAACTTACTTTGTGGACGACCCTCGTATATCCCATCAATCTCATGTGGGATACGTTGGGAAGACGTATTGCTTCACGTCCACGTGTCCAGGGTTTGTCAACCGCACTGCACCTGGTGGAGGATGGAACGCCCTACCATAAGAATTCCTTACCTACCTTGTGGCTGGGGCGGAACATGTTGCGTAGCATGCATTGTCGTCTGTGGAATCACACAGCCTGTTAACAGCCACGTTCTAGGCTTAGCAAAGTCCAGGGGACCATCATGAATCGCGATGACTTCAGTGCAATTATTGTCTTTGAATGAAGTATTATTTCTGTTCGTGTCATTGCGTATTTCTTTCGGTTACCCTCTCTCCTATATTGTTAACAGTTCTTTCTGTGCTTGGTTCAGGTTTCATCGAGATATGTTACTTGGCAGTGTCAATCATGTGAAAGTTATTTTGATCCTTAAACTTTGGACGTCAGCGTATTTTATACACTACTTCAATTAATAATAAAATTAAGAAGAAATTTCGGTAGCAGTGACTGGACAGGTTAGCTTATAGTGAAGCCGGTATGAGAAGCGCCTTGACTCTTCTTCTTATGTGCAAGATTTATACTACCATTTATAGACATTAAGTTGGGTTTAATGAAACAATTTGTGAAATTCTTGTCCAAAGATGGAGAAGGTATCAAATACTTCAATACAATACTGCTGCCAAAGTTTCTTATCTTTTCCTTTGGGGAAGCTCATCAGTCCTTTGACTGGTTCGATGTAGCGACTCCCTGTCCTGTGTCAGCTTATTCATCTCTGAGAAGTACTTTCATCCAACATCCACAATTGTTTGTTGGACATATCAAAATCTCGGGGTTTTGCTACAGTATTTACGCTCTAAAGCTCTCTCTAGTACGATGGAAGTTATTCCTTGATCTCTTAACACATGACCTATCATTCCGTTCCTTGTTGTTGTAAATGTCTTCCACATACTTCTATCCTCGGCGTTTCTGCGGGGAATCTCCTCATTCCTTACCTTATCAGTCCACCTAATTTTCAACATTCTTCTGTAGCACTACAACCCAAGCGCTTCGATTGTCTTCTGTTCCGGTTTTCCCACTGTCCAAAATTCACTATCATTCAATGCTGTGCACAAGACTTGCTTTCTCAGAAATTTCTTCCTCAAATTAAGGTTTATGTTTGATCCTGGTAGACTTCTCTTGTCCGGGAATGCCCTCTGTGCTTGTGCTAACGTGCTTTTTCATGTCGTCCTTGCTTCGTCCGCCGTGGTTTATTTTGTTTCCAAGGTAGCAGAATTTCTTTACTTCACCTGTTTCGCGGATCCCAATTTCTATGTTAATTTGATCATTAATCTCATTTTCCCTCCCCCTAATTACTTTCGCCTGTTCAGTTTACTCTCTGTCCATAATCAGCGTGCAGTAGATACTTCATTTCGTTCAGTAAGCTCTGCAAATCTTCCTCCTACTAGTCTGGAAAGCAATGTATTCAACGAATCTTCTCTTTCACCTTGAATTTTAATTCCACTTCCAAACCTTTCTTTTATTTCCGTTATTGCTTCGTTGATGTACGGATTGGACAGTAGGGCAGAAAGACTGCATCTTTTCAATCCAAGGACTTCGTTGTTTGTCTTCCATACTTATTACAACTTCTTGGCTGTTATAGCTATTGTCAATTAATCTTTTTTCTCATATAGCTTTATCAGTTATCAAAAGCAAATCGAAAGAGGACGTATTTCTTGGGCATGGCATTCCGAAAATGACGTTAGATTCCAACTTTTGATCATAAATGACTGTGAGTCAGACAGCGGATTATGTATCATGCAAGTAAGTTTTTACCAAGTTCTTTGACAATAAAAGTAACCCAGTTTCTGTTGTAGCAAACGTACTGTAAAATTTCAAGACGTTAGGTGACTTGATGAACCTCGAGATTCAGTTTCTGAACGGACTCACCTTGATCTTTCCCCTGCAATTTTGCGAGATGTCAGTGAGGAACAAGGTTAACACCTGTTTCAAGATATTAGAATGATGGAAAGACGATATCAGGACCGCTGGAATACGAGTACGAGAGGGGCGACTCTTTCTGACTTCAGCACACAGAGCACCAGGAAAAAAGCTGTATTAGTTGCTTTGAGAAGAGAGAAAGAAATGTAAGTCAATGGACACATAATTCATTGCAATAAGGAGATGTTTCAACATTCGTACTTCAATAAAAGCTTTGTAGATACCGAAGAATTAAATTACTTTTCACTCCAGCTGCATGTGTAATTTTTCCAGTTAGTAAGAAAGTGGAACAGTGTTAAAACTGTACATGATACAAAGAAATCTAGTGTCAGATACGGATTCGTAGCCTAAAATAAAACACGTGATTAAGCTGTTACAAAACGAAAAGTAATAAAATATTTCTTCTTAACTTCTGTTGTTGTTTTTACGAGGGGAATTCAAAAACTAAATTACACATTATCGTGGCAGGCCGAGTAACTTCTGTTGAATGCTGCACTACACTTCAGAGTGACACAGGTACACGATACTGTTTCTCAACACAGTCTCCAAGTCTCTGTAAACACCACTCGGAACTTTCTCCAAATAATTCCGTTCCTGGACAGTAGAAATGCGCTCCTTGGGCACAGAGGCATTCGAGACCTGCTGTGTCAACATTCTCATCGCAGGAAACCTCGTTCCAGCTAGATGTTCTTTCAAGCTGCCTTAAATATGGAAATCGTGTGGTGGAAGATCAGGACGTCCCAGTCAGCTGCACTCACGTTTGTCTAGTGCAGCCTCGGTCAAATTGTTGGCACCATTTCACTACGGTCGGACGCGTCATTGCATTTAGTGCATATGCTGCCAGATTTTCACGGAGAACCTGTGTAAAACTTAGACGTTTTGTCCACGTGAATAGTACAGTCCTGCGTACATCAACTCTGGAGTGCGTTTCCATTTGCTACGTCATTTAACTCGCACACTGCGATCCTCCTGTTTTCTGTACAGCAGCACAACCGATCTGCAGAAAACCGGAACATGTAAGCCCTTCTGACAGTGCGTCACTTTTGTGACGCAATGGTCTTAGCGTGGGACGACACGTATAACTTACGTTCTAAAGTCCGTAAATACATTTCACCTCTTTCGCACCGTAACCCTGCCCTGGGGATAAAATATCAATGGGACTGTTAGCAATCAGCCAGCGACTACAAAGGCTCTGTGACGTTATTATAAGTCATTTTACATATATGTGCCACCTCTATCCCGCTCAGTGTACTTCCAGACAGTAATTGATGTCTACCCACGTCTGATTGAAATTGCTCCAAACGCTGCAGAGTTGTAGTCTACATGCCATTCCTTCGTGCCACCGTTCCCACCCATATGGGAATATTTTTTTCCGCTAGTCTGCGTTATCCATACGGAACTGGAGACTCAGCACATCTTTTCTCCAGTGCTAGCATACAGACGGACATACGGCGGGCACTATATGTTCCCACGACCTGGCGGCGCCGCAAGAGAACGTGGAATGACAGAGCACCTAGCCAGACGAAGACGCATCGTGGCCGACACAAATCAGTGGTGGTCTACAATCAGTGGCGGCCCAAGATTAGTGGCGGCCCAACTGCACCCCCATGTGCTCGTGCAGGTTCTTCGTGGTCCTCGTAACAAACCGTAAGCGTAGCGGTCGTACGACATTACTAGCACGAATGTTCGTCGAAGTGGCAGTAAAAAGAGAAGAGATGATTTTGAAACGTCGAGTTATGCACTGAAGCGCCAAAGAAACTGATATAGACATGCATATTCAAATACAGAGGTATGTAAACAGGCAGAATACGGCGCTACCGCGCGGAGTGGCCGCGCGGTTTGAGGACTGCGTGGCCCCTCCCGCCGGAGGTTCGAGTCCTCCATCGGGCATGGGTGTGAGTGTTTTACATAGCATAAGTTAGTTTAAGTTAGTTTCAGTAGTGTGTAAGTCTAGGGACCGATGACCTCAGCGGTTTGGTCCCTTAGGTATTCAAACACATTTGAACATTTGAATGCGGCGCTGCGGTCCGCACCGCCTATATAAAACAAGCGTCTGGCGCAGTTGTTAGATCAGTTACTGCTGCTACAATGGCAAGTTAACAAGACTGAAGTCGGTTTGAACATGGTGTTATAGTCGGGGCATGAGAGACGGGGACCCAGCATCTCCGAGGTAGCGATGAAGTGGGAATTTTCCCATACGACCATTTTACGATTGTACCGTGAATGACAGGAATCCGGTAAAGGCCGGCCGGAGTGGCCGAGCGGTTAAAGGCGCTACAGTCTGGAACCGCACGACCGCTACGGTCGCAGGTTCGAATCCTGCCTCGGGCATGGATGTGTGTGATGTCCTTAGGTTAGTTCGGTTTAAGTAGTTCTAAGTTCTAGGGGACTTATGACCACAGCAGTTGAGTCCCATAGTGCTCAGAGCCATTTGAACCAATCCGGTAAAACATCAAATATCCGACATCGCTGCGGCCGGAAAAAAATCCTGCAAGAACGGGACCAACCACGAGTGAAGAGAATCGTTCGATGTGACAGAAGTGCAGCCCTTCCGCAAATTGCTGCAGACTTGAACGCTGGGCCATCAACAAGTTTCAGCGTGCGAACCATTCAACGAAACATCATTGATATAGGCTTTTGGGGTCGAAGGTTCACTCGAGTACCCATGATGACTACACATTGCAGAGCTTTACGCCTCGCCTGGGCCCGTCAATACCGACATTGAACGGTGATCACTAGAAAAGTGTTGCCTGGTCTGATGAGTCTCGTTTCAAATTGTATCGAGTGGATGGACGTGAAGGGGTATGGAGACAACCTCATGAATCCGTGGACCCTGCATGTCAGCAGGGGACTGTTCAAGCTGGTGTGGGGCATGCGCAGTTGGAGTGATATGGGACTCCTGATATGTCTAGATACGACTCTGACAGGTGACACATACATAAGCATCCTATCTGATGACCTGCATCCATTCATGTCCATTGTCCATTCCGACGGACTTGGACAATTCCAGCACGACAATGCGACTCCCCACATGTCCAGAATTGCTACAGAGAGGCTCCAGGAACACACGCTTCCGCTGGCCACCAAACTCCCCAGACATGAACATTATTGATTGTATCTGGGATGCCTTGCACCGTGCTCTTCAGAAGAGATTTCTACACTCACGTACTCTTACGGATTTCTGGACAGCCCTTAACGATTCGTGGTGTCAACTCCCTCCAGCAGACATTATTCGTGTCCATGCCGCGTCGTGTTGCGACACGTCTGCATACTCGCGGGGGACGTACACGATGTTAGGCAGGTGTACCAGTTTCTTTGGCTCTTCAGTGTAACATAAATGCAGGCAGGTTTTGCTATGCAAAAATCACATATCCACTCATGTATTTTTAAAGTTTCACGAATTTGAGTTTATTTCCAATAAGAACACAGAAAAATCGAAAGTCACAGTTCACAGAGCCTGACCGAGTTTCTTAAGATCTTGGAGGGGGCTGAATACACCACGACCGAGTTTCTTAAGATCTTGGAGGGGGCTGAATACACCACGATTAACTGCGTGAATTATTTTCAGAAAACCGTTGAAGTTCCACAGTATATTTCACAATGACTACAAACTGAAACCTTATAGGTGCGGCTTGTATCACGCGCAACCCGAAAAGTAACAAGTTTATCAGATGCTGAAAAATATCTCTGTCCAAAAGTACGAACTATGAATAATTCGCACACGTGAACTCGTAGCTATTTCATCATCCATCATATAAAATTTTTTCCTAACATAGCATGACAGCCTGCAACGGCGTCCGAACCTAGACTCCCATCCAGATTGGCGCTGTTCACCCAGGAAACGTCGGTAGGCACCACTGAAGTTGTAGCGGTTCGCCTACATTGTTTCTTCGTTTGTTGTCCTCGGTGTCGACGTACTATCTGAAAAATATACGGGGTGGGCGTGCACTACTGTCTACTGTAAACGATGTAGCCGACAGATGCACAGTTGCGTTTCGCAGTCTTTTACTCTCACTTTTCACAACCCCCCAACAATACACAGCCATTGCACTATTGCTCTGACTTCCCATAAGCCTCATTAATAGTTTGCAGGCAGACATCCACATACTGCTACGATAGTTCACTGTTGAACATCTACGAGCGGTAATAACATAAAAACATAACTCACAGTTCTTTCGGAATAATCAGGTACGTATGGAACAGACACTGTCATTGCTTTAACACACGGCCTATTGATGTAACACTTATTTCACTGTTAAGTTGATGCATTGTTGTCGTTCTAACCAACACAGGCTCCTCGACTGAAACTTGGCCATGGACTGACTGCCTCGTGATCAAAAATCGAGCCCTTCTTTATCCTCACAATAAAAGGGGCCGAAACTGCACATTGTTCGAAGTTAAATTTACAGAGATTGCAATTAAAACTTATTAAATTAACTGAATACATCGAAAAATTCCGTCGTTTTATCAGTTTCTTCTACTACAATAGTTAGGCTGAATTATTTGTTTAAATCGTGAAATTAACATACAGGGTGAGTCACCTAACGTTATCGCTGGATGTATTTCGTAAAGCACATCAAATACTGACGAACCGATTCCACAGACCGAACGTGAGGAGATGGGCTAGTGTAATTGTTTAATACAAACTATACAAAAATGCACGGAAGTATGTTTTTTAACACAAATCTACGTTTTTTTAAAATGGAACCACGTTAGTTTTGTTAGCACATCTGAACATATAAACAAATACGTAATCAGTGCCGTTTGTTTCATTGTAAAATGTTAATTACATCCGGAGATATTGAAACCTGAAGTTGACGCTTGAAACCTCCGACATTCAGTTGCGTGTTGTAACAAACACGAGCCACGTTCGGCGAGCAGCATCTGCAGGGACATGTTTACGATGACGACCTTGTTTACGAGTGTGGCTGTTGTGGTTTGGTCTAGCTGTCGCAGTGTCCGCATGTAGCGCTTGCTGCTATTGTTATTCTGCATTCGTCTCCGCACGCAGACCAACTGTAGTACACCCATCCGCAGCTCGTGGTCTCGCGGTAGCGTTCTCGCTTCCCGAGCACGGGGTCCCGGGTTCGATTCCCGGCGGGGTCAGGGATTTTCTCTGCCTCGTGATGACTGGGTGTTATGTGTCGTCCTTAGGTTAGTTAGGTTTAAGTAGTTCTAAGTTCTAGGGGACTGATGACCATAGCTGTTAAGTCCCATAGTGCTCAGAGCCATTTTGTAGTACACCGTGTTACCAGACGTCTGTGATAGTGTAGTGCTGTAGGAACTGTGACCATGGTGTATTCGAACTCTGAAAAGGCGGAGATGATACTCATCTATGGCGAGTGTCGGCGAAATGCACGAAATGCAGCTGAAGCCTGCAGGGTGTATGCAGAACGGTACCCGAACAGAGAGCATCCAACGTGCCGCACATTGCAAAACATCTGCTGCCAACTGTATGCAACAGGTATGGTCGTAGCACGCAAACGGGTCCGTAACAGGCCCGTCACAGGAGAAGCGGGTGCAGTTGGTGTGTTAGCTGCTGTTGCCATGAACCCACACATGAGTACACGGGACATTGCGAGAGCCGTTGGACTGAGTCAAAGTAGTGTCATGCGCATACTGTATCGTCACCGCTTTCACCCGTTTCAAGTGTCGCTTCATCAGCAATTACATGGTGATGACTTTAATCATCGAGTGCAATTCTGTCAATGGGCATTAACAGAGAATGCGTTGCAGTTCTACCTGTTTACCGATGAAGCGGGTTTCACAAACCACGGGGCAGTGAATCTACGGAACATGCATTACTGGTCCGTGGACAATCCTCGCTGGCTCACACAGGTAGAGCGATAGCAACCGTGGACTGTAAACGTATGGTGCGGAATCATTGGCGACCACCTCATTGGTCCTCACTTCATTGCAGGGGCCCAAACAGCTGCAAAATACATCGCATTTCTACAGAATGATCTGCCAACGTTGCTCGAAAATGTCCCACTGGAAACGCGTCGACGTATGTGGTATCAGCATGATGGTGCACCAGCACATTCCGCAATTAACACTAGGCTGACCCTTGACAGGATGTTCGACGGGCGTTTCATAGGACGTGGAGGACGCATAAATTGGTCAGCCCGTTCTCCTGATCTTACACCTCTGGACTTCTTTCTGTGGGGTACGTTAAAGGAGAATGTGTACCGTGGTGTGCCTACAACTCCAGAGGATATGAAACAACGTATTGTGGCAGCCTGCGGCGACATTACACCAGGTGTACTGCGGCGTGTACGACATTCATTACGCCAGAGATTGCAATTGTGTGCAGCAAATGATGGCCACCACATTTAACATCTATTGGCCTGACATTTCGGGACACACTCTATTCCACTCCGTAATTGCCGGCCGCGGTGGTCTCGCGGTTCTAGGCGCGCAGTCCGGAACCGTGCGACTGCTACGGTCGCAGGTTCGAATCCTGCCTCGGGCATGGATGTGTGTGATGTCCTTAGGTTAGTTAGGTTTAAGTAGTTCTAAGTTCTAGGGGACTGATGACCACAGCAGTTGAGTCCCATAGTGCTCAGAGCCATTTGAACCATTTTTCCACTCCGTAATTGAAAACGGAAACCACGTGTGTACGTGTACCTCACCCCTCACGGTAATGTACATGTGCGTCTGTGAAAAAGACCAATAAAAGGTGTTAGCATGTGGACGTTATGTTCTGTTCCAGTCTCTTCTGTACCTAAGGTCCATCACCGTTCCCTTTGGATCGCTAAGTAATTCGGTGCTCTCCGATACACACAATCGAACAGCGGAGGAGTGGTACTCAAGCGTCAACTTTAGGTTACAATATCTCCGGATGTAATTAACATTTTACAATGAAACAAACGGCACTGATTACGTATTTGTTTATATGTTCAGATGTGCTAACAAAACTAACGGGGTTCCATTTAAAAAAACGTAGGTTTGTGTTAAAAACATACTTCCGTGCATTTTTATATGGTTTGTATTAACCAATTACACTAGCCCCTCTCCTCACGTTCGGTCTGTGGAATCGATTCGTCAGTATTTGATGTGGTTTACGAAATATATCCAGCGGTAATGTTAGATGACTCACCCTGTATATAGTTACGCAAACAATACTTTGGACAAAACTGTTGATTACTTTGGAATTAATTAAGGGCTGACTTTGCTAACATGTTTTCGAATAGAGCAAAATAGATCCTTTAAGAATACAATTAGTTGTTCCTCCAAAAGTTTACAATTATTACAGAATTTATATTTATTTATAAGTCAACAATAGGATTTATGGTTCAAATGGCTCTGAGCACTATGGGACTCAACTGCTGAGGTCATTAGTCCCCTAGAACTTAGAACCAGTTAAACCTAACTAACCTAAGGACATCACAAACATCCATGCCCGAGGCAGGATTCGAACCTGCGACCGTAGCGGTCTTGCGGTTCCAGACTGCAGCGCCTTTAACCGCACGGCCACTTCGGCCGGCCAATAGGATTTAAGTTACGAAATAATTACTGATTTCACCCTATAACAAAAGGTACTAACTAGGTATAGTCAAAATAAATTAGAAAATCAATCTCATAGATAAAACTAAGCACAAAATTGCCCGCCTGGTTAGCCGTGCGATCTAACACACGGCTTTCCGGATTGGGAAGGTGTGTCTGGTCCCCGGCACGAATCCTTCCGGCGGACCTGTGTCGAGGTCCAGTGAGCCGGCCAGTCTGTGGGTGGTTTTTAGGCGGTTTTCCATCTGCCTCGGTTATGCGGGCTGGTTCCCCTTATTCCACCTCAGCTACACTATGTCAGCGATTGCTGCGCAAACAAGTTCTCCACGTACGCGTACACCACCATTACACTACCAAGCAAACATAGGGGTTACACTTGTCTGGTGTGAGACGTTCCCTGGGGGGCTCCACCGGGGGCCGAACCGCACAATAACCCTGAAAGAGAGGTTCGGTGTGGGGCGGCGGAGGGGTGAAGTTGACTGCGGTAGTCGTCGGGCTGTGGACCAATGCAGCTGCGACGGGGACGGAGCCTCCCCGTCGTTTCTAGGCCCCCAGTTAGCATACAATGCAATACAATACAAGCACAAAATTAGGTCAGATGTTATAGTCTTTAAAACTGAGGGTCAACCTTTCTCTTTTACGAAAACATAGATTATACCCATGTATGTTAATGGTAATTAGTTAGAAATGAAAAAAATTAAATCCGGGGATGCAATAGCAAAACAAGAGGGGAAGTAAAAATATCCCAGCTTGCTTCATCAAAAAGTCAGTAAACTAATGAATGTGAAAATTGCTGAAATTCTCAATTTTAACATTTTATATACATATGATACATCAAATCACAAGGAAATTTTTCGAGAAATATTACGTTGTTATCAGTTTTCTTTTATGTATGATAGTTTATTTATAAACAATAATTTCTTTGATTTTGCTCCATTTTCGGATTTGTTGTTGTATTTGTGGTCTTCAGTCGAGAACCTGGTTTGATACAGCTCTCCATGCTACTCTATCTTGTGCAAGTTTCATCATCTCCCAGTACTTACTGCAACCTACATCCTTCTGAGTCTGCTTAGTGTATTCATCTCTTGGTCTCCCTCTTCAAATTTTACTCTCCACGCTGCCCTCCAATACCATATTGGTGATCCCTTGATGCCTTAGAACATATCCTACCAACCGATACCTTCATCTAGCCAAGTTGTGCCACAAACTTCTCTTCTCCCCAATTCTATTCAATACATCCTCATTAGTTATGTGATCTATCCATCTCATCTTCAGCATTATTCTGTAGCATCACATTTCGAAAGCTTTGATTCTCTTCTTCTCCAAACTATTTGTCGTCCATGTTTCACTTCCATATATGGCTACACTCCATACAAATACTTTCAGAAACGACTTCCTGACACTTAAATCTATACTTGATGTTAACAAATATCCCTTCTTCAGAAAAGCTTTCCCTGCCATTGCCAGTCTACTTTTAATATCCTCTCTACTTCGACCATCATTAGTTATTTTGCTCACCAAATAGCAAAACTCCTTTACTACTTTAAGCGTCTGATTTCCTAATCTAATTCCCTCAGCATCGCCCGAGTTAACTCGTCTACATTCCATTGGCCTCGTTTTGCTTTTGTTGATGTTCATCTTATATCCTCCTTTCAAGACACTGTCCATTCCATCCAGCTGCTCTTCTAGGTCCTTTGCTGTTATGACATAATTACAATGTCATCGGCGAACCTCAAAGTTTTTATTTCTTCTCCATGGATTTTAATTCCTACTCCGAATTTTTCCTTTGTTTCCTTTATTGCTTGCTCAGTATACAGATTGAATAACATCGGGGATAGGCTACAACCCTGTCTCACTCCCTTCCCTGCCACTGCTTCCTTTTCACGCCCCTCGACTCTTATAACTGCCATCTGGTTTCTGTACAAATTGTAAATAGCCTTTCGTTTTCTGTATTTTACCCCTGCCACTTTCTGAATTTAGAAAATTATTTTCATCTTTCCATCATACCCCTGTCGGCTCTAGAATGGCATTCAATCTGTCTACGTTAAAGCAAGAACGTCTTCGTTTCAATAAACTCGACCCAATAAAAACTGCTTTGTAAAACGTAAGGCCGATACAGGTAAATTATATAACTTACTCGGTGGTGTAACACGACAACCTATTGTAAATGGGAGTGACACTTTATTCACTCACAAACACGCGACCGCGGACGCACAGGTGGCGTCTCAGATGGGTCCATATTCGTGTTGACAGCTGAAAGCAGCTAGCCACGAGCACGAGGAGAGACAGTTTCACACTGTGCTGCACACATGGGGTAGTCTTTGGACTTCCCGTCCGTTGGGCAGCACAATAGCTGCTCGCTTGTCACGGTCGCTTTCGCAAAATTAAAGCTTATCCCAAAATTAATAAATATTGAGCCTTATATGTCACTGACCAGCCAGTAGGCTTATTTGAAGCATAAAAGATGGACGATTACGCGTGTGAAGAGGCGCCTTCGATATCTGCATTAGTTTATAAATTATTGTAGGTTAAATGTTATAAATAATTCCTTAACTGTAAAAGTGAATGTCTCAGCAACGTATTACCCGATTGCAACAAACGAAGTATTTAAGGATACATCTCGTATCTGGCGGTGATAGTAGATTTACTGAAATTATTCACATATTTAAAGGAGAGTCCGAAAAGTGGATTTCGCACTGTTAAAAACAGTTTTTCTTACTAAATCAATAGAGAAATATTAAAAGTAGTGGCGGTACTGTAAACTTTAGATATATAGCAAAATATTTAATTTATAATTTAAATTCTTTGATAATATTTACACTTATAAATCCGAAATGTTGACTGGAATACTCTCTTTCAAATTCTGAAGGTGGCAGGGGTAAAATACAGGGAGCGAAAGGTTATTTACAATTTGTACAGAAAGCAGGTGGCAGTTACAAGAGTCGAGGAGCATGAAAGGGAAGCAGTGGGAGGGAGGGGAGTGAGACAGTGTTGTAGCCTATCCCCGATGTTATTCAATCTGTATATTGAGCAAGCAGTAAAAGAAACAAAAGAAATATTTGGAGTAGGAATTAAAATCCTTGGATAAGAAATAAAAACTTTGAGGTTTGCCGATGACATTGTCATACTGTCAGCAAAGGACCTGGAAGAGCAGTTAAACGGAATGGACAGTGTCTTGAAAGGAGGATATAACATGAACATCAACAAAAGCAAAAAGAGAATAATGTAATGTAGTCGAATGAAGATAGGTGATGCTGAAGGGATTAGATTAGGAAATGAGACACTTAAAGTAGTAGATGAGTTTTGCTATTTTGGGGAGCAAAATAACTGATGGCTGTCAAAGTAGAGAGGATATAGAATGTAGACTGGTTATGGCAAGAAAGCGCTTGTGAAGAATAGAAATTTGTTAACATCGAGTATAGATTCAGGAGTCAGGAAGTCGTTTCCGAATGTATTTGTATGGAGTGTAGCCATGTATGGAAGTGAAACATTGACGACAAATAGTTTAGAGAAGAAGAGAATAGAAGCTTTCGAAATTTGGTGCTACAGAAGATTGCTGAAGACTAGATGGGTAGATTACATAACTAATGAGGAGGTACTGAATAGAATTGGGGAGAAGAGGAAATTGTAGCACTACCTGACTAAAAGAAGGGACTGGTTGGCAGGACACGTTTTGAGGCATCAAGGTATCACCAGTTTAGTACTGGAGGGTATCGTGGAGGGTAAAGATAGTAGAGGGAGACCAAGAGATGAATACACTATGCAGATTGAAAAGGATGTAGGTTGCAGTACTTATTCAGAGATGACGAAGCATGCACAGGATAGAGTAGTATGGAGAGCTGCATCAAACCAGTCTCTGGACTGAAGACCACAATAACACATATAGACTGAAGCAGCGAGTGAAAATTTGTGCCAAGGCGAGAATCAAACCCTGGTCTCTTGGTTACGAGGCAGGTGCGTTAGCCACTGAGCCACCTTAGCACAGCAGTTCACACAACTGGTATATCTGCCTCCGCAATCCAAATTCTGACAACCGCCCAGTCTTAATTCCCCCTTGCACCGAACAGAAATTTTCACTCGCCGTTTCAGTCTATGCCCATAAAGTCATATGTGTATGGGACCAGTAAAGTCTCTGAAAATTGCTATTTCAGATGAAAATATGTTCGAAAATATTTCTTCACGAATACATTCTAGATTAAGAAATTTCATTTGAGTATTAACTACGTTTACGTTTATTTTACGGTCTTTGTGTTTCTTGATACATTAGCAACGCGATAATGTATTAATTATCTCGTCAATACGTAGAACAATAACTATGACGAACATTAGCTTTACAGTGCGACTGAGAGCTGGCTGGCTTTCTTGCCTCTTGGTGCTCTAGTATCGCTCCACCTGGTAAAGGAAAAACTTTCACAGCGGTGAACGACACGACTGTATGTAGAGTGCGTATTGTCTGGGTATTTTTGAACCAGTGCCCTACCAGAAGGCGATACTAGAGCTGTAACCACTGCGCCACGTAGCTGAGTGCACAATGATGATGAGAGGGAAAAAAATCTGCTGATACCTACATTTGATGTTTTGAAGCTTGGGTTGTTCACATTCTTTGTTGGCGGTCTATACGAGCACGTCCATAGCTTTGATTTCCTGAAGGCAATATTTCTGAGATTAAAGCTAGAATTCTTCTAAAGGTGAACATTTACTGCCACAGACTGGAAGCTAAAAGGCTCTGCGATAACTTCTCGATTTAATCGCTGCGGCTGTCAAATATACGGGAAGCATTACATATTCATAAAACTGCAGAATCGACATCACTTATCGATTGTTTTTCAGTAGCCCTGCCAACATATGCCCTTATCAGGCGGTCGATTATCGCATCGTTATCTTTATCACCTCAGGTGCGCATCGACTCGGTGAAAACTAACCAGCTATCTGTTCACGTGAGATTACGGCAATTGTGACAAGAAAACACGAAATCAGTCTGCTCGTTGTTTAGCCGTCGTTGTAATTCCCTCCTTGCAATAAGGAAGTACTTCCCACAAATCACTCAATAAATGTTCGACACTGATTTACGGTAGACTAGGAAGCAATATTCGCTGCAGAGTTGCAGGACAATGTGGCTTGTGTGAGACGCACAACAGCAGTATGCTGGTCTCGAAATCGCAAGTTTCTGGGTTAAAACCCCTGACTTCTTAACGGTGTACCAAACACTTAAGGACAGAATTCCAGCGGCTGAAATAAATATTTCCTTTTTAAAAGCGATACAAACAACTTGTTCCTCGCAGAAACCTCATTCGTGGACAGTGAAAACTGTAAGCAGTTCAGCACTGCAGCTCTGTTCTACACAAACCACTAACGGCAATAAATCCTGGGAGAAAACATTTTATGCCTCATTGCTTGTACACGTAACTTACGACAGCGATGAAATTTCTGTTCCACACGAATTCTATAAACACTATTACCAGTAGAACGTATTTCACTGCCAAGTTGATGGTTGCCTACGGAATGAATCTTTTCCGACGCTACGCAACACCACCTCCTCAAATTTTGCTGTGCAAACAATTCTTTGACGAGAACCTCCAAAAAGATGTCTACGGACTGAACGACCACGTTTCTCGTGCGTTTCTACCCACCAAATACGTTGTTGTGGATGTTGTTCTGGCCTTCAGTCCAGAGACTGCTTTGATGCAGCTCTCCAAGCTACTCTATTCTGTGCAAGCTTCTTCATGTACGAGTAACTACTGCAACCTACATCTTTCTGAATCTGCTTAGCGTATTCATCTCTTGGTCTCCCTCTACGATTTTTACCCTTCGCGATTCCCTCCAATACTAAATTGGCGATCCCTTGATGCCTCAGAACATGTCCCACCAACCTATCCCTTCCTTTATTCAGGTTGTGCCACAATTTCCTCTTCTCCCCAATTCTATTCAGTACCTCCTCGTTACTTACGTGATCTACCCACATAGTCATCAGTATTCTTCTGTAGCACCACATTTCGAAAGCTTCTATTCTCTTCATGTCTAAACTATTTATCGTCCATGTTTCACTTCCATGTATGGCTATACTCCATACACATACTTTCAGAAAGGACTCTCTGACAAATCTATACTCGATGTTAACAAATTTCTCTTCTTCAGAAACGAGTTCCGTGCCATAGCCAGTCTACATTTTATATCCTCTCTACTTCGACCATCATGAGTTATTTTGCTCCACAAATAACAAAACTCATCTACTACTTTAAGTGTCTCATTTCCTAATCTAATTCTCTCAGTATCACTTGATTTAATTCGACTACATTCCATTATCCTCATTTTGCTTTTGTTCTTGTTCATCTTATATCCTCCTTTCAAGACACTGTCCATTCCGTTTAACTGCTCTTCCAAGTCCTTTGCTGTCTCTGACAGAAATACAGTGTCGTCGGAAAATCTCAAAATTATTATTTCTTCTCCATGGATGTTAATTCCTCCTCCAAATTTTTCTTTTGTTTCTTTTACTGCTTGCTCAGTACACAGATTGAATAACATCGGAGATAAGCTACAATCCTGTCCCACTCCCTTCCCAACCACTGCTTTCCTTTCATACCCCTCGACTCTTATAACTACCATCTGGTTTCTGTACAAATTGTAAATAGCCTTTCGCTCCCTGTATTTTACCCCTGCCAGCTTCAAAATTTGAAAGAGAGTATTCCAGTCAACATTGTCAAAAGCTTTCTGTAAGTTTATAAATGCTAGAAACGCAGGTTTGCCTTTCCTTAATCTATCCTCTAAGATAAGTGGTAGGGTCAGTACTGCCTCAAGTGTTCCAACAATTCATATGGAATCCAATCTGATTTTACCCAAGATCGGCTTCTACCGGTTTTTCCATTTGTCTGTAAACTATTCGTATTAGTATTTTGCAGCCGTGACCTATTAAACTGATGGTTCGGTAATTTTCACACCTGTCGACACTTTCTTTCTTTGGGATTGGAACTATTATATTCTTCTTGAAGTCTGAGTGTATTTCGCCTGTCTCACACATCTTACTGTCTCATACATCTTGCTTACCAAATGGGGGAGTTTTGTCATGGCTGGTTCTCCGAAGGCTATCAATAGTTCTAATGGAATGTTGTCTACTCCCAGGGGCATTTCTTTTTACTAAGATCTCTCAGTGCTCTGTCAAATTCTTCATGCAGTATCATGTCTCCCATTTCATCTTCATCTACGTCCATTTCCATAGGCCGGCCAGAGTGGCCGAGCGGTTCTAGGCGCTACAGTCTGGAACCGCGCGACCGCTACGGTCGCAGGTTCGAATCCTGCCTCGGGCATGGATGTGTGTGATGTCCTTAGTTAGGTTTAAGTAGTTCTAAGTTCTAGGGGACTGATGACCTCAGCAGTTAAGTCCCATAGTGCTCAGAGCCATTTGAACCATTTCCATAATATTGCTCTCAAGTACCTCGCCCTTGTGTAGCCCCTGTATATAGACCTTCCTTCTTTCTTCTTTCCCTTCTTTCCTTAGGGCTGGTTTTCCATCTGCGCTCTTCGTATTCATACAGTTGGTTCTCTTTTCTCCAAAGGTCTCTTTAACTTTCCTGTCGGCTGTATCTATCTTTCCCCAAATATGAAAAACCTTAAATAATAGAATATTGGCAGTTGGTAGTTTTTGTGATCCTTCCAAGGCGTTTGGCAGTGTAGATCAAGTTATACTCTTTGAAAAACTTAAGTTTTATGTAACTGATGGGTTATATACAGCTGAGTAGAACCATATATACCAAACAGAATGCGAAAACTGCTGAGTAATTCAGACAGTGTTTGAAAGTAATTTTCTAAACACGCCATTCTCCAGGCTGACTTAACTTCCTTTTAATCATAATATACTGTGGATACTTTGGAGAAAAAAGTATGTTCAGTAGACGGAAGAAAACACAGGTCTTACCTCTCTACAAGAAGGGTAGCAGAAGTGATCCACAAAACTACCGTCAAATGTGTCTGACATGAAAACAATGACGGATGTCGAGCGGAATGATATCCTGCAAATCAATTAGTGTGGATTCCGAAAACACCGATTAAAGGAAATCGAACTCACTATTTTCCCCCAAGACATTCAAAGAGCCTTGAATCAGTACAATCAGGTAGATTCAATATTTTATGATTTTAATGAAAGCACTATCGTATGGAATATCAAACGAAACTTGAGACTTAGCTGCGGATTCCCTGATGGGAAGGGCACAACATGTACGTGTCCTTGCCAGATGTAGAAGTAACTTCAGGAGTGAGCCAGGAAAGTGTACTGAGCGACATGCTGTTCATTTGAGTAAACTGGCAAAAAATGTAAAAAGTAACTTCACACTTTCTGCAGATGATGCAGTTGTCTGTTGTAAAGTACGAGGTGAAACAAGCTGAAAAAATATCCGCTTATTCATAAGATCGCAAAGTGGTGCAAAGATTGGCAATTTGCTTTTAATGTACAGAAAGGTAAAGTAGCCTACAGTAGCCTATGATTACAGTATCGATGAGTTACAACTGGAATGAACCAACTTATACAAGTACATGCGTCTAAAGAGTTATAGGGATATGAAATGCAATGATCACACACGCTTAGTCGCATGGAAAGCAGGTAGAGTCCTCTGTTCATTCGTAGAATACTGGGAAAATGCTGACAGTTTGCAAAGGACGTTGTTTAAAACCTCTCGTGTAAGTGTTCTTAGAATATTTTTGAAGTGTGTAGGACACATCCAAATAGAATATTCAGTGTATACGGAGAAGGGTTAGCACGAATGGTTAGAGGTTTGTTCGACCCGTGGGGTGGCTAACAGAGATGCTGTAAAAACTGAATAGGCTGGAGATAGACGCTAATTTTCGGGCAAAAGCCTACTTACAAAATTAAGTAACGAATCTAGGAATTTGCTACAACCCCTTACGCATTGTAAGTCTGCTGTATGAGGCGAAGTGCCAGCAGCTTGTGTAACCTTTGCCAGACGGAACTTGTATCCTGAGTGCGTGTGGTGAGCAGATCTCTTTGGGCTACCAGAGTTAATGTTGTTTTTTAGGTAGATGACTTCAGACTGGTGGCTGTCTTGTCGGGCATGCGCTTTACTGTGGCTTGTGCAGCTGGAAGTACTGGTGTGAAAAGTTTGCTTTCGGGATATCGCTCTGTTCGTCTGAATGCGGTAATATCCGCCAATGTATATGCGTTAGCTATGATTCCAAATATTTGAGCGTTGTGGCCTAGAAACATTTTCATTTCGCTAGCGAGTTTAAATGTAGAGATTCCATTAATAGTGAACAGACCACTGTGCAGCTACTTCGTGATTATCATAGAAGCTCTCATCATTCTACACCCTTTTATATGCGGCTGATGCAGCAACTGATCTAATTAAATTTGTTCAGTGTGCTGAAACAGCTCTATGTTTCGACACCTGGGTCTACATCTACATCTGAATCTACATGGATTCTCTGCAAAGCACATTTAAGTGTCTGGCAGAGGGTTCATCGAACCACCTACACAATCCTCTATTATTCCTATCTCGTACAGCCCGCGGAAAGAACAAACACCTATATCTTTCCGTACGAGCTCTGATCTCCCTTATTTTATCAGGGCGATCGTTTCTCCCTATGCAGATCGGCGTCAACAAAATATTTTCAGATTCGGAGGAGAAAGTTGGTGATTGGAATATCGTGAGAATATTGCTCCGCAACGAAAAGCGCCTTTGTTTCAGTGACGTCCATCCCAAATCCTGTATCATCTCAGTTCAGTGACACTCTAACCCCGTATTTCGAGATAGTAAAAAACGTGAACTTTTTCGATGTACTCCATCAATCCTCTCCGGTAAGAATCCCACACCGCGCAGCAGTATTCTAAAGGGGACGGACAAGCGTAGTCTCCTTAGTAGATCTGCTACATTTTCTAAGCATCCTTCCAATAAAATGCAGTCTTTGATTAACCTTCCCCACAACATTTTCTGTGTGCTCCTTCCAATTTAAGTTTCTCGTACTTGTAATTCCTAGGTATTTAACTGGATTTACGGCCTTTAAATTTGACTGATTTATCGTGTAACCGAAGCTCAACGGATTCCTTTTAGCTCTCATGTGGATGACCTCACACTTTTCGTTATTTAGGATCAACTGCCAGTTTTCGTACCATACTGATATCTTTTCTAAATCGTTTTGCGATTTGTTTTGATCTTCTAACGACTTTACTAGTCGATAAACGACAGCGTCATCTGCAAACAACCTAAGATGGCTGCTCAGATTGTTTTCCAAATCGTTTATATAGATAAGGAACAGCAAAGGACCTATAACACAACCATGGAGAAGGCCAGAAATCACTTCTGTTTTATTCGATTACTTTCCGTCAACTACTACGAACTGTGACCTCCGTGACAGGAAATCACGAATCCCCTCACATAACTGAGACGATATTCCATATTTCACTACCAGCCGCTTGTGTGGTACAGTGTCAAAAGCCTTCCAGAAATCCAGAAATACGGAATCAATCTGAAATCCCTTGTCAATAGCACTCAACACTTCATGTGAATAAAGAGCTAGTTGTGTTTCACAAGAACGTTGTTTTCTACACCTATGTTGACTGTGTGTCAATATATCGTTTTCTTCGAGGTAATTCATAATGTTCCAATATAATATATGTTCCATAATCCTGCTGCTTATCGACGTTTACGATATGGGCCTGTAATTTAGTGGATTTCTCCTACTACCTTTCTTGAATATTGGTGTGACCTGTGCAACTTTCCAGTCTTTGGATACGGATCTTCCATCGAGCTAACGGTTGTATATGATTGTTAAGTATGGAGCTAATGCATCAGCATACTCCGAAAGGAACCTAATTGGTATGCAGTCTGGACGAAAAGACTTGCTTTTATTAAGTGTTTTAAGTTGCTTCACTACTCCGAGGATATTTACTTCTACGTTACTCATGTTGGCAGCTGTTCTCGATTCGAATTCTGGAGTATTTACTTCGTCTTCTTTTGTGAAGGCATTTCGGAAGGCTGTGCTCAGTAAATCTCCTTTGGCAGCACTGTCTTCGATAGTATCTCCATTGTTATCGCGCAGAGAAGGCATTGATTGTTTCTTGCCGCTAACAAACTTCACATACGACCAGAATCTCTTTGGATTTTCTGCCAGGTTTCGAGACAGTGTCGTTGTGGAAACTGTTATAGGCGTCTGGCATTGAACTCCGCGCTAAATTTCGAGCTTCTGTAAAGGATCGCCAATCTTGGGGATTTTGCGTCTGTTTAAATTTGGCATGTTTGTTTCGTTGTTTCTGCAACAGTGTTCTAACCCGTTTTGTGTACCAAGGAGGATCAGCTCCGTCGTTTGTTAATTTACTTGGTATAAATCTATCAATTGCTGCCGATACTATTTCTTCGTATTTAAGCCACATCTGGTCTACACTTAATATTATTAATTTGGAATGAGTGGAGATTGCCTCTCAGCAAGGCATCAAGTGAATTTTTATCTGATTTTTTTGAATAGGTATAATTTTCGCTTATTTTTCGAGGATTTGGGGATTACAATATTCAATCTCGCTACGACAACTCTGTGTTCACCTATCCCTGAATCGGTTTTGATGCTCGTTATTAACTCAGAATTATTTGTTGCTAAGAGGTCAGGTGTGTTTTCACAACCGATTACAATTCGCGTGGGCTCATGAATAGCTGCTTGAAATAATTTCCAGAGAATGCGTTGAGCACAATTTCGGATGGTGTTTTATGCGTACCTCCGGAATTAAACATGTATTTTCGCCAAAATATCGAGGGTAAATTAAAGTCACCACCAACTACGATTGTACGAGTTGGGTACGTGTTTGAAATCAAACTCAAGTTTTCTTTGAACCTTTCAGCAACTGTATCATCTGAATTGGGAGGTCAGTAAAAGTATCGAATTATTATTTTATTCGGGTTGCTAACAATGACCTTTGCCCATACTAACTCACGGGAAGTATGTACTTCAATTTTGCGTCAAGTTAAACTACTTCTGACAGCAACAAATACGCCACCGCCAACCGTATTTAGCCTATCTTTTTGGAATGTCGTCAGGTTCCATTGGATCCACACGGCTGGCCCACAACAATGGTGCTCATCCACTGCAGCCTCAAGCTGTGTAACCGAAGCCATCACAACCTGGAGCTGAGAGCGAAGTGTCACAACTCGGCTCGCATCCACATGCAACAATCACAGTCCCTATCCACACTAAAGACTGTGGAAAACTAATCTACCCATATAAACGGACTCTCGGACCATAGGCATAAATACTGGACCAGGTCCACTCGAGGAGCAGTCTCAGGTAGCACCTGATGAAGGTTACGAGCTACGTGACCGAAATATTGTGCAAGTACGACGCTGATATCCGGCAGAACACCTGACAACCCAAGATGTCATTAGATCGCCAGGAAAGCCTGAAGAGTTACATCAAAATTTAATTCGTCTGCGAAAGAAGCAGATAACAAAGTTTTCGATTTATTCTTGTATATATGTGCAGACTGGAGCGGCGAATGAAAATTTGTGGCAAGGCCGGTATTCAAAACTAGGTCTCCAGCTCACTAAGCAGATACGTCAACAACAATGACACCCTGGCACAGTAGCTTTGTACAACTGCACCGGCTGCCCTACCATGCCTCCGTTCGCAATCCAAATTCCCAAGCACGCCTCAGCCCACTTGGTACGAGAAATACCTTCCTCCTCACCCCAAATTCCCATTCGTCCCTCAGCCCACTTGGTAGGGGACTACAAATGAGCTGAGTCATGACTGGTAATTTGGATTGAGGAGGGAGCAGCATTAGGGTACTCCGTGTGGCTGTGCAAAGCCACTGTGTCAGGTTGGCATAGTGGTCAGCGCACATGCCTAGTCAGCACGAGACCTGGGTTCGAGTCCCGACCATGATACAAATTTTCATTCGGTGCTTCAGTCTGCTTATGTACATCATAGATCTTTGAGGCTTGAAAAGATCTCTGGACCCATATAGTTTCATTATTATTCATTATTGATCGTTGTAGTAATAAAAGACACTAAGAATATCGAAGGAAAGGCGGCATATTTGGCGATGGGATTGTATAGTTAACGTAACGGCGTTACAGAGATGCTCATAAACTTCTACATCTACGTCTACATCTACATGGGTACTCTGCAAATCACATTTAAGTGCCTGGCAGAGGGTTCATCGAACCACCTTCACAATTCTATATTATTCCAATCTCGTATAGCGCGAGGAAAGAATTAACACCTATATCTTTCCGTACGAGGTCTGCTTTCCCTTATTTTATCTTGGTGATCGTTCCTCCCTATGTAAGACGGTGTCAACAAAATGTTTTCCCTTTCGGAGGAGAAAGTTGGTGATTGGAATTTCGTGAGAAGATTCCGTCGCAACGAAAAACGCCTTTCTTTTAATGATGTCCATCCCAAATCCTGTATCATTTCTGACACTCTCTCCCATATTTCGCGATAGTACAAAACGTGCTGCCTTTTCCGATGTACTCTGTCAGTCCTATCTTGTAAAGATCCCACACCGTGCAGCAGTATTCTAAAAGAGGACGGACAAGCGTAGTGTGGCAGTCTCTTTATTAGGTCTGTTACATTTTCTAAGTTTCCTGCCAATAAAACGCAGTCTTTGGTTAGCCTTCCTCCACAACATTTTCTATGTGTTCCTTCCAATTTAAGTTGTTCGTAATTGTAATACCTAGGTATTTAGTTGAATTTACATCTTTTAGATTAGACTGACTTATCGTGTAACCGAAGTTTAACGAGTTCCTTTTAGCACTCATGTGGATGACCTCACACTTTTCGTTATTTAGGGTCAACTGCCACTTTTCCCACCATTCCGATATTTCTTCTAAATCGTTTTGCAGTTGGTTTTGATCGTCTGATCACTTTATTAGTCGATAAACGAGAGCGTCATCTGCAAACAACCGAAGACGTCTGCTCAGATTGTCTCCCAAATCGTTTATATAGATAAGGAACAGTAGAGCGCCTATAACACTTCCTTGGAGAACGCCAGAAATCACTTCTGTTTTACTCGATGACTATACGTCAATTACTACGAACTGTGACCTCTCTGACAGGAAATCACAAATCCAGTCACAAAACTGAGACGATATTCCATAATCACGCAATTTCAGTGACTGACCCTGCAAGACAAGGGTTATGGATCACGGATAGCACTACTGTTAAAGTTCAGAGAGCGTACATTCCGGCAAGAGTCGGGCGACATATTAGTTCCCGCCATATACGCATCGCGAAATGACCACGCCATGGAAAACCATGAAAGTACAAGTCATATGGTGGCTTACCGGGAGCCATTCTTCCAGTGTAGCATTAGCGACTGAAACAGGGAAAGGGAAGAAAAGATAATAATGTCCTCAGTACCCTCCGCCACACACCGTGAGGTTGCTTGCGAAGTAAAGATGTTGATGAAACAGCAGGTATAATAGACAGCGAACCAGTTGCAATAAATAGCGGTTATCAAATAACCTGTATCATAGTTTCGACGGATTTAATCCCTACTTCCTCAGAAGGACAAATAAGCTTCACATTAGCAATCAGTTTGTTTGTCCTTCGACGAATTTAATCCCGTCTTCCTCAGAAGGACAAATAAACTTCACATTAACAATCAATTTGTTTGTCCTTGTGAAGAAGACGGGTTTAAATCTGTCGAAACCATGGTAAAGGTTATTTGAAAACCAGCATTTATTGCGAATATTTGGCTGTCTATTATACCAGCTGTTCTGTAAACGTGGCTGTAGTGCAGTCATGTTCAAAATAGTGTTGATGAACCTTCCTGTGAGATTAAAACTGTGTAATGGACTGCCAGTGAAACCTGGGACCCTTGCCCCAAACGACTTGGAACACATGTCTGCAAAACGCAAAGGTCCCTGATTCGAGTCCCTCTCCACCGCACAGTTTTAATCAACCAGGAAATTTCAGATCAGTGCGCACTCTGTTGAAGATTCAAAATTCACTCTGTAAAGATGTAGATAAAAGGTGTTTCAAAAAGGACACTACAACTTTAAAAATTCATATAAATTCATTGAAAGTTGATATAGATATGGGCTTAGCGTTATTTTGTAGGGAAACACATCAAGTTTTTTTACCTCAAGCTAAAGATGTTGTATGTGGCTTCCGTTGGTTATCCTGCACACACCCCATCGGAAGTGAATTTCTTCCCAACTCGCTGTAGCATTGCGTGTGTAACTTGCTCAGTGGCGACGTAAATTCTTGCTCTAAGTTCAGGTAGAGAAGCCAGCACAGGAGGTACAAGCACTATATCCTTGAGGA
Organism: Schistocerca nitens; assembly: GCF_023898315.1. Lineage (NCBI taxonomy): Eukaryota > Metazoa > Arthropoda > Insecta > Orthoptera > Acrididae > Schistocerca > Schistocerca nitens. The sequence continues at coordinate 265,323,719 of NC_064615.1, read as the reverse complement.
ATCCCCATAAAAAAAAATCGAGTGGTGTCAAGTCTGGGGAACGTGGGGGCCATGCAATTGGCACATCACGACCAATCCACTGACTTGGTGCACAAAAACGTTCACTTTAGTTCTATCACGAACATGTTGCAATGTTTGATGTGGATTTTCACTACTCCAAATCCTACAGTTGTGTTAAGCTTCCCACCTAAGTGAAAAGTCGATTCGTCAGAAAAGATAATTTTGTCCAAGAAATGTTCATCCTCAAGTAATCGATTTCACATATCCGCAAAGAAGTTCTTGCGAGCAATTTTATCAGTGTCTTTTATAGCTTTTAAGATCGACAATCTGTACAGTTTCAAATGCAATCGGTTTCTCAACGCACGCCATACAGCCGCATGTGGGATTTGCAGTTTGCGAGTCGGACACCGGGTCGATTTCGTAGGCCTGTTGACAAAACGTGATCTCATTTGCTCAACGACGTCGTCAGAAGTGCTTGAATGACCTGATGATTTCAAATGTCTTACCGTACACCCTGTTTCTACAAAACATTTATGTCAGCCATGAATTGTAGGAGGACCTTTAGCGTACTTGGTACGGAAATTACGCTGAACTGTTTTCGCTGACTTCGGTTCTTCAAACCGAAACACACCGCTAGCACGCTCGGGTCCAGTGAAGGCAGCCATCTTTAACGTAACTGCCGCTAGCGCTCCTTCAGCGCTCCTTCAGCACTAGCGAACCACGCGGGACTAAACTTAATGTTAATTGCCTACAAACTTACACTGCAATCACCTCTGTAGGTACTATGAATTAATTTATACGAAATTTCAAAGTTGTGAAATCTTTTCTGAAACATCCTGTCTATTCAATAGTGAAATCTCTTGTTATTGGCTACTTTACGTTTAAATTGGTCCAGGCGTTCCAGAGCTATACTAGTATATGTTAACACACACAGACAGAATGTTTATAAATGTACCGTCAACAAACATATCGTGAACAGCAGGATTCCAAGAAAGGAAGGAAGATTAGGGTTTAACACCCCGTCGGTGAGAAGACCATCAGGGACGGAAGGCTGCGATAGGGGAAGGATCCCGAGTGAAGCCGGCCGTGCCGCTTTCAAAGGAGCCATTCCCTCGTTCACCTGAAGCGATTTTGAGAAACCGAGGAAACACTGAATCTGGAAGGGGCTGTGAATCGTCGTCCTCCAAAATGTCGGTCTCACCACACAGGCAGTTTTGCAACTGAGGAAGTCTTAGCGACAGTAGAACAGCCATAAAGCTTCCATGATATGCAGCCGATGCTACTTCCTCGTCTGCCGACCTCATTTCGTTGAGCTGAACGTCTTGTTTCATCACATCCGCCTCTCGCACGCACAGGTGCAACAGCTCTGACTGTGACATTCACGACACGCAAAGGACGCTCTTCATGCTACAGACTATCCTGCACAGTGCACTGGAACGTGAAACGCAGAGGAGAGAGCGCAGGTATTATACACTATGTGATTAAAAGTACCCGGACACCACCAAAATCATACGTTTTTCGTATTAGGTGCATTGCGCTGCCACCTACTGCCAGGTACTCCATATCAGCAACCTCAGTAGTCATCAGACATATTGCGAGAGCTGGTTGGGCAGCTCAGCGAAACTCACGGACTTCGAATGTGGTCAGGTGATTGGGTGTCACTTGTGTCATACGTGTGTACGCGAGATTTCCATACTCCTAAACACCACTAGGTCCACTCTTTCCGATGTGATAGGGAAGTGGAAACGTGAAGGACCACGTAGTGCACAAAAGCGTACAGGCCGACCTCGTCTGTTGACTGAGAGAGATTGCCGTAATGTGTAATAGACAGACATCTATCCAGACCATCACACAGGAATTCCAAACTGCATCAGTATGCACTGCAAGTACTACGACAGCTAGGCGGGAGGTCAGAAAACTTTGATTTCATGGTCGAGTGGCTGCTCAAAAACCACACATCACGCCAGTAAATGTCAAACGAAGCCTCGCTTGCTGCAAGGAGCGTAAACATTGGACGATTGAACAGTAGGAAAACGTTGTTTGGAGTAACGAGTCACGATGGCAGGATGTGGGTATGGCGAATAGCGGGTTAACGTCATCTGCCGGCGTGTGTAGTGCCAACAGTAAAATTCGAAGGCGGTCGTGTTATGGCGTGGTCGTGTTTTTCATGGAGGAGGCCTGCACCCCTTGTTGTTTTGCGTGGCACTATCACAGCACAGGCCTACATTGATGTTTTAAACACCCTCTTGCTTCCCATTGTTGAAGAGAAATTCGGGGATGGCGATTGCATCTTTCAACACGATAGAGCAACTGTACATCAAGCAATGCCTGTAGCGCAGTGGTTACACGACAATAGCTGGCCGCTGTGACCGAGCGATTCTAGGCGCTTCAGTCCGGAGCCGCGCTGCTACTGCGGTCGCAGGTTCGAATCCTGCCTAGGGCATGGATGTGTGTGATGTCCTTAGGTTAGTTAGGTTGAAGTAGTTCTACGTCTAGGAGACTGATGACTTCAGATGTTAAGTCCCATAGAGCTCAGAGCCATTTGAACCATTTTGAACATGTCAATAACATCCATGTAATGGACTGGCCTGCACAGAGTCCTGACCTGAATCCTATACAACACCTTTGGGATGTTTTGGAACGCTGATTTCGTGCCAGGCCTCACCGACTGACATGGATACCTCTCCTCAGCGCAGTACTCCGTGAAGAATGGGCTGCCATTCCCCAAGAAACCTCCCAGCACCTGATTGAACGTATGCCTGCACGAGTGGAAGCTGTCGTCAAAGCTAAGGGTGGGCCAACACCATACTGAATTCTACCCTTATCGATGGAGGGCTCCACGAACTTGTAAGTCATTTTCAGCCAGGTGTCCGGATACTTTTGATAACATAGTGTAGCCGGGGCTGTACAGGCCGGGTATTTGGATGTACTATAAGCTAATGGCAACTTCAACGCAGCGGCACCCACACGACGTTCAATATGTTGCAGTTTTTATGACTAGCGATTTCAGTAGGATTTTTTGTTTCTAGACAAAGAGCCGTTGCTCTCGTTATTAAACAATGACGTCACGAAGCCTTAACACTGAAGTAAATAAACCGCTCACTTGTGCTTTTAAGTTATGTTTATGGAAGTGTAATTTATCAGCCTAATGTTAAGGAACTGCGCATCAACGCTGTTATAGTTTATTTGTTTTAGTCCCAGTTATTGCCTCCCCTCTCCCCCATACCTCTCTTCTTATTGATTGAAAAAAATAATTGGAGGGCAGCAAATTGGAAGGTGTATGACATTAGGAACCTAAATATATAAAGGATTAGAGCACTGGTGCACACCTTGTGTACATAAGTGTCATATATTATATTTGCACAAACATAACTTAAGAGCACAAGTGAGCTACTTGTTTACATAAAGGATAAGACTAAGTGACGTCATTACTTAACACAAAGAGAACAATTGACACTTTGTCTTGAAACATATTCAGCTGAACTACTATCGCTGGTGACAAAAATCTCAAAATGGTGAAGTCTGTAAGGTACCCCCTGTCGTACAACTGCCCTGAGCTTGTAATGAGGGTTGCCGAACTACATTGTCCATGACCTCATACCCACCTAGCTACGCTACTAGTGGATATGTGGAAAGTGTACATCGAAGGACTTCTACCTGGGGAAGGAATTGTCTGCTGTCTTGACAGAAGAATAAATGGTTTTCAGTTCGCAGTATGTAGGGGATACAGTATTAGAGCAGAGAAGGCTTGCGATCAGATAAAGCGGAAGGCAGCGATAACCTTCCTTTGGAATTTTTAGAATACTGCGGCAAGTGGGAATTAAATAGTTATTCTATTTAGTGTATAGAATCTATGAGAATGAAGACAAATCTTCGGTCCATTCTACGAAGATCACCCAAACAATCTCGAAGGCAGAAAGCGCAGAGAATCGTAACACTTAGCGTACAAGCAGTTTGTTAGCTCATGTGACGCAGTTTCTGGACAGAGGCACGGAAAAGAAAGGTGAGTATCCATTAGATGACGATCAGCAAACTTAAGTAATTTTAATAGGATTTGTCGACTTAGAATAAGTTATTTCGTCCAAAAATTAACATTGTGATGCCATGGCTGTGTGAAAATAATGATTGATTACTACAATTAAGTAAAAACAGCAACTGGCTGCTGCGCATAGTGCTATTTATTAAGGACAAATACCGTCGGTTTCGAATCGACAGGTTCATCAATAGTCAGCTGTTCACAGTTGTATTATGTCACGCTATGTGATTTTCGCTGATTGTGGCGAAAGTTCCTTAGAGTGATGGTACCACACAGCATAAATCGATGTAAGCAAAAAGAACTGTTTTATTTTAAATGGACACAACACTGAATTGTAACAACCAAGATAAGAACTGAATTAATTTTGTGTCAGTTATATTGAAAATCCAGCGTCTCTTTATTTATAAAGAACTTTCACCACAATCAGCGAATATAACATATATATTTTATGTATATAGACTGAAACGGAAAGGGAAAATTTGTGTCAAGGCCAGGAATCGAACCCGGGTCTCCTGCTTACCAGGCAGGTGCGTACATAAAGAAAGCAAGATGTTTGAAACTAACGGAAAAATAGATATACCGTATAGGGACGGACGAGTAAGTTCCATATGCACAAAAACCAACCACAACAACGGATGACGAAGACAGAATTGCAGTACAAAGTGTTGCGAGCTAACATCCCAAAGATGTTCGGGCTCACATGCGGTTCCTCTTCGTCGCAATGTCTTGGCTCAAACTCGTCTAGGGGTTGAACCGCACGTGTCGCATTACACGCCCCACATTAGACACTTGTGACCCTTTGAACAAACTGTCTAGCTGATGACAAGTTTGCGAAATACAAAGTTAATATAACATATAATAACAGTGATAATAATATCGGGAACTAAATTGACGACCCATAAATAATGTAGCCCACACAGTTGCGATTTTGTTAGAATAATGTTTTTTTTCAGAAAGCAAACTAATAGCGAAAGTGGTCGTATTTAGAGTTACCGCCACACTCGAGCGCACAGGCATTTGACACAGTTCGATCGTTCACAATCTCATCGCGAAATACAAGTTACCTACGCGAAAAGTTAGAGTTCACACCAGGCGCGCGGCCGCTCACCGCTCGGAGACCAAGTCCCGCGATGCCACACAAAGCGAAATTTTCTAAGTCGTTTCACTTCCTAACTGCCTACAGACCGACTGTCCGCTTTCTCCTCTCTATCCGAACTGTCAACTTTGGTGTCTCCAGCCGAACTGTCCGCTTTCGCGTCTGCTCCAGCACTGTCCCTATGCCCGTCCCCGGTCGTGTTTCCCATGCGCCGAATATCCTCGATCAACTGACTAGGACAGTTCCCTTTTCTGAAGCCGTCCATCTGATTGGCTACAGCTTCGTCTACATTTATTTTACATTCTAACATATTTCAATGATCAAAGCTTGGCCTCTATCACGTTCTAAATAAAGTCCATTACATAATAAACGTTAAATTCCTTTACATAAAACAAATACAATTTCCTTCTTTGAATGTTACGGCCAGTAGCCTTGCACCAGTATGATTTCTGACAAATAAATAAAGAACAAAAGTAACTATCATGCACTAAACTTCACAACAAATATCCTATTACCTAATGATTCAATAAGGTGTCATGCTGTCATCGTTCAGTGTGTTTTGTGTGGAGGGAATGATCTGATGCTTAACTGAAAATACTGACAATTTAAATTTACTATATCTTTTAAACAAATGAAGTTACAGAGTTGATATTTACAACGTTTGTCATTTTAATGATGTTCTTCTATATTAAATGTCGATCGTTAACATCGACCAAAGTGTTCAGATTTTAGCATTCAAGTCTTTGTTATAAAACTCGTTAATTTCATTTTATAGGTATGATCAATATTCAAGTTTTATTGGGATCACCATGAAAATTTATAGAGAATGGAAGATTAAAATTACTGTGGCTTGATTCCCTACATTACTACAGAATGAAATAGTTTTCATAAATGTTTCCCCTTATGGCCGATCTTAGGTCCGCCGTATTTAACCCTGCTACGTCTCCTTGGCCATAAAAGCCTTCTACTGGGTTTCCCTATGGCGTAGGTTCTCGTTTGTCTGACTCGCACCCTACAGCGCTAAGGCCTCAACAGACAATAGACGCCTGTGAGTTTCCCCATCTCGTGGTGAATCTGCGCCCTTTGTGGCATCCGGTCCTGGACGACAGGGTTCGTTTCACAGTTCCTGAAGGCTTACTCTTCCGGCCCTATGCTTAAATGAGAGCGAAATGCTCGTTAACTCACAGTTTGAAAGGTGCGAATGCAGTCTTTGTGCTCCACCTGTACATCACTGCACACTGTAGGAAATAGAGGAAAAGGTTCAGAGGTATGACGAAAATCACAGTGAATTAATTCCCGGCGGGGTCAGGGATTTTCTCTGCCTCGTGATGACTGGGTGTTGTGTGATGTCCTTAGGTTAGTTAGGTTTAAGTAGTTCTAAGTTCTAGGGGACTGAAATGAAATGAAATTATCGTATGGCAGTGTTGGCCGGGAGGCCCCTTGCGGGGAAGTTCGGCCGCCGTATTGCAAGTCCTTTTTAATTGACGCCACTTCGGCGACTTGCAAGTCAATGATGATGAAATGATGATGAAGAACACACAACACCCAGTCATCACGAGGTAGAGAAAATCCCTGACCCCGCCGGGAATCGAACCCGGGACCCCGTGCGCAGGAAGCGAGAACGCCACCGCTAGACCACGAGCTGCGGATGACCATAGATGTTAAGTCCCATAGTGCTCAGAGTCATTTTTTGAACAGTGAATTAATATCAAAGTGCGGAAAATATATAAACTGTTAAATAGACTGAACAGTCTTCTGAGCAGATGTGATAGATTTAGAGTTAGTAAATAAAAGACGAAATTATTGAGGAGCTTCGGGAATGAGATAAGCGACACGTTTAACAACAACAGTGGGGACCGCAATGGAAATAAAATGAATTAAGTCTGCTACCTTGGAAGCAAAGTATCACATGGCGAACAAAGTACAGAACATAAGAAACAGAACAGCCTAGGCAAAGAGGGAATTCTTCACCAAAGTCGTCCAATACTATCAAAAATAGTTGTTAATTTGCGGGAGAATTTTCTAAGAGTGTACTTCTAGAACAGAACACTGAACGGAAATCAATGATGCAGTGTGAGAAAGCCAGAAATCAAGAGAATTCAAGCAACTGAGATGTATGTCTACACATCTGCAAACTACTGTGAAGTGCACGGCAGAAGGTTCTTCCCACTGTATTAAGCAACAGAGTTTCCTGTCGTTCTATTCGTATGTCGACCGCGGGAAGAATGTCTACATGCCTGTATTCGTGCTGTGATTAATTTCGTATTCAGGATCCTTACAGGAATGACGGGTAGAAGTTCATGGGATATTTCTAGTTTCACCACTTAACACTGGTTTTTGCAGCTTCTTAAGTAGGATAGTTTACGTCTATCTTCAAGCGTCTACCAGTTCAGGTGTTTCATTATCTCTCCCACGGATCAAACAAATCTGTGAGTATTCGTACTGCACTTGCATGTACGAGGGCTATTCCGAAAGTAAGGTCCGATAGGTCGCGAAATGGAAACCACGGTAAAAATCAAAAATGTTTTATTTGCAACAGTTAGATACACCTTGCAGCTACTTATCTCCATAGTCGCCGACCCGACTTAGACGTGTATCGTAGCGTTGTACCAACTTTCCCATACCCTCGCTATAGAAGGCAGCCGCCAGTGCTCTCCGCCAATTCTCTACGCTGGCCTACGGCTCGTTGTCTTGTGCCGAAATGTTGTCTTCATAACCAGCGGTTCATGTGACCTGAGCTGAAACTCAGAGGGAGACAATTACGGGCTGTATTGTGGGTAACCTCACATTTCCATTTGAAAACGATGCAGGAGCATCTTCATTGCCCCTGCAGAATGCGGCTGAGAATTGTCTTGAAGACGAAACAGCACGACAGTTATGTAATGTTAGCTGCATAGCTTCAGGGGAAATTTCTCACCAGGCCCCCGTACTTGGCGGCAGACACTATTTTCTAGACATCTTTACGCACTCACTGCGAGCTCAGAAATGAGAAGAGCGACGTGATGCTAACTGGGGTTATACTAGAGACACTACCCAACACATCTGTGCAAAGCTTTATCGGATTTTCATAGTCGTTTCCATTTCGTGACCGATCGGACCTTACTTTCGGAATAGCCCTCGTATTCGATAAATAACGGCTATTAGTCGTCTGTGGTTTTGGTTCCACACACTTCAGCAGTAACCTTAGATGAATCACGACTATTTGGTAAGCAATTCGCTTTGTCGACTGATGACATTTTCCCAGTATCCTGACAATTCACCCGTCAGCAGTGAGCCATTGATATTGTGAGGAAGTGGTGAACTTCGCACTACTTTCAAATTTATCAAGGTCTGACTGAATATTTAAGCAGTTCTTTTCTCTCCACACACTCCCCTGGGGCACGCCTGAAGCTACTTCTACAACTGTTAAGATAGCGGGCTGCGACCTCCCTCAATCCAGTCATGAATTTTCTTTCATACCCAATACCATTGTAATTTCCTTAATAAGCTTCGGTACACTGTTCCAGAATACAGATATAAATTAAGCGAACTACTAAAACTATAAATAAAAATGTACTGCATCTCCAAAGGATTAGAACATGTGGTATACAGGGTGGTCCATTGATCGTGACCAGGCCAAATATCTCATGAAAAAAGAGTCAAACGAAAAAACTACAAAGAACGAAACTTGTCTAGCTTGAAGGGGGAAACCAGATGGCGCTATGGTTGGCCCGCTAGATGGCGCTGCCATAGGTCAAACGGATATAAACTGCGTTTTTTTTTAAAAATAGGAACCACCATTTTTTTTACATATTCGTGTAATAGGCAAAGGAATATGAATGTATTAGTTGGACCACTTTTTTCGCTTTGTGATAGATGGCGCTGTAATAGTCACAAACGTATAAGTGCGTGGTATCGCGTAACATTCCGCCAGTGCGGACGGTATTTGCTTCGTGATACATTACCCGTGTTAAAATGGACCGTTTACCAATTGCGGTAAAGGTCGATATCGTGTTGATGTATGGCTATTGTGATCAAAATGACTAACGGGCGTGTGCTGTGTATGCTGCTCGGTATCCTGGACGACATCACCCAAGTGTCCGGACCGTTCGCCAGATAGTTACGTTATTTAAGGAAACCGGAAGTGTTCAGCCACATGTGAAACGTCAACCACGATCTGTTTATCACGTAGATAAACAGCAAATACATGATTGCTACAAGAAGCCACTTCGAAACTTGGTGACAAAAGGAAGCCTTCTCATAGCTACTCATTCATGTAAAATGTTATGTACTCATTCTTCTGACATATTTAAGGCATCATCTATGTCATTATCATCATATTCAAATTCATCATCACCTACTTCACAAGTTAGGCCTTCTGATCTGTCCCACTCCTTCTGCTTACCCCCTCCTTGGTCTTCCGAAACATCTATTGGTTGGTATCCAATAGATGTAGTAGCCACTCATCGTCCATTTGAAAGAAATGGTTCAACCATTTCTGCCTATATTCTTCGTTTTTCTCTAATACTAAGAATATTTTCAATTCTATTCTTACTCGCACATTGCAGATGTGATCAGGCCTACTACAGCATTTGCACCTCTGACAAACTTCACGTCTGTGACTGGAATTCGGCTCTTATCGTTGACCTTCGGTAACTGTAGATCGCCGTCATTCAGAAGAGATGGGTTTGACATTGTGCTGTGGAATTAGGCACCACATTAATTGCAGATAGTCCAGTTTATTATTCTTTTTATTATTTACTCTTACCTTTCACTCTGGAGTCGGCTCTTGAGTTACAGAATATATAACTCGATGAAATTAAAATTGGCTGGTAAGTTATTATACTATCTGCTAGCTTATTCTATAACAGCTAAATTACCTTTAGAATTAAATACACAGGAAAGTTCAAGAGTAATTATTGAAACATTACATTTTGTTATAGGAGAGACGAAACATCTTGATCACTATAACGATAATGAGAAAAAAATGTGATTGAATGGATGAGACGAGATGAATATGAGCTAATCCATTACCCGGCCACCAGCAGGAGTTGGCCTTGTTTGCACCTGCGGGTTAAGTCGTAAACTGACCTGCAGGTCTGCTGCTAAATACTGCCTATCCTAGCATTAGTTCTCATGTACATGGTTTGTCTTATGAAGTGGGTATTAGATATACAATCCGACCGCAATGAATACAAATTAAAATTATGTTAGTCTGTTTACACCAAAGTTTTTGTGTTATTCTCTAACATTTCTAGGGTTTTCTGGTAGACTCCAAGCAAGCCTGACAAATTACTTTTCTCACTGGTTTTACTGAAGACTTCACTCTTTTCTCTTTCAGCATCATTTGCCTCATTCACACTCCTTCTAAGAAAAGTATAGTAGGTTTATCTCAGAAACGTGTTTGAGATATTGTTTGCAGCGCTGTCAGTTTACGTTCAGGTTGAAGAATCCCACAGAAAAGCGGCCAGATATAGCTACCGTTTGTTCTTTATTGCTGTACATGTTGGTTTTCAGGACTACATGCTTGTACGGTCCCTCTTCTCTGCATTGGGCCCTTCCTCTCTGAGCTTGGTGCAATCTAAAATACAGGCCATGTCCTAACAAGAACTGTGTCACGCTCCAACTGGATTTGACACTTTAGACTGTGTAGGTATCCTTTCGCACGATGCCAAGCTGGGTGCCAATTATATTGTGATTTCTTCACCCCCCCCCCCCTCTCCCTCACAAAATACTATCAGCTGTTTTAATGGTTAATGGGTACAGGGTGCTGAAGGTAAACCAGCAACATCGATCAAATTTACAATGTTGGGAACAGGTTTCGTGAGACACATCCGACGTAACAGAGAATCACGGGTATTGTCAACTTGTATTTGTCTTGAAACAAATTTAGCAATTTACCAGTACATTCCAAAGTAGTTTTGCCTGGATGGGGGATCAAGTGCACATTAATTATTGCATGTAGGCCCCTGAGAGCATTTGCATTAATACATTAGAAATATTCTTTGAGTAGCTGAATGAGATATTCTATGAAGATAAATCAGGACTTCGGCCACCTACAAGCATTGAAATAATCAGTGGTGAAGGTTGAAAAATTTGTGCTGCACCGGGACTCGAATGCGAATGTTCCGCTTTTCTAGAACGGTTACCTTAACAGCCCTTTTTTTAAGGAGCCACTGCAGGAGCAGAACGGCGGATAGGGCAGGAGGGCATGGGTCGACACCCGAGCCCTGCCATCCCGTCGCCATACCCATGCAATGTCTTCTAGGATCGAAGGATCAGGGAGAGGCTTAGCGGGGTTGTCTATGTTGTTTTATTTATTCAATTTTTGTAGTATTTATGGATTATATTTTTGTTTTATTAAAAAAGATCCTACAACTGCCGTAGCCGATAGACCGAGTCATGTTCTCGTCTGTTCTTTAATGTGTGAATTCCTCAGGGACCAAACTGCTGAGGTCATCGGTCCCTAGACTTACGCACTACTTAAACTAACTTATGCTAAAAACAACACAGACACCTATCCCCGAGGGAAGACTCGAACCTGCCGCGGGAGGGGCCGCGCAATCCGTGGCATGGCGCCTCAAACCGCGCGACCACTCCTCGCGGTTACCGCCTCGGCCATCCCGACACGCTTTCCGTCCACCCTAAATGCTCAACCTGTCACGCGCTGGTAGCGTCCCGATCAATAACCCCATTCCCCGTAGCATTCACTAAGTCCCGCAGTGGTTCGGAAGATATGATGCATGCCCACATCCACTCCCTTGGTGATCAGTCTGGTGTGGTAGCTGAAGATAGGAAAAGAAAGCTGAAGTTTCAAATTTCTCGTTCAAGAAATCGTTCTCGCAGGACAATAGTACAAACGTATCGTTATTTGACCGACAGAATAATGAGCATCCCTGGAGTAGAGAAACAAACGAATTAAGAGCAAATAAGTTACCACGTCGGCTTTACAAAGAGTGATCTATGGCTGCGGCCCCTTACCTAGCCTGCACTTATCGGGAATCTCTCGCCCAGCAGAATGTCCCAAAGGACTGGAAAAGGCGATTCCTATATATAAGAACAAACGAATTAAGAGCAAATAAGTTACCACGTCGGCTTTACAAAGAGTGATCTATGGCTGCGGCCCCTTACCTAGCCTGCACTTATCGCGAATCTCTCGCCCAGCAGAATGTCCCAAAGGACTGGAAAAGGTGATTCCTATATATAAGAACCGTAAGAGAATGTACCCACAAAATTACAGGCCAGTCTTTCTAACTTAGGCTTGCTGCACAATACTTGAACATATTCTCAGTTCAGATACCTTAAATTTTCTTGACACCGATAATCTTATGTCCACGAATCCGCATGCTTTTCAAAAGCATCGCTCGTGCGAAAGCCAGCTTGCCCTTTTCTCACATGATTACTGAACTATGGATGAAGGTCAGCAAGCAGATTCCGTAAGTCTAGATTTCCGAAAAGCTTTTGACACGGTGGCCCACTGCAGACTGTTAACGAAGGCTTGAACATATGGAATGGGGTCCCAGATATGTGAGTGACTCGATGACCTTTTAAGTAATAGAACCCAGTATATTGTCCCCGACGGCGAGTGTTCATCACAGATGAGGGTTTCATCGGTAGTGCCCGACGGACGTGTGACAGGATCCCTATTATTTTCTATATTAATAAATGATCTGACAGATATGGTGGGCAGCAGTTTGCGGTTATTTGTTGATGATGCTGTAGTGTGCGGGGAGGTGTCGAAATTGAGTGTCTGTAGGAGGATACAAGACCACTTAGGCAAAATTTCTAGTTGGTGTGATGAATGGCAGCTGGTTCTAAACGTAGAAAAATGTGAGTTAATGCAGATAAGAACGAAAAACAAACCAATAGTGTTCGGATACAGTAGTGTCCTTGACACAGTCACGTCGTTTAAATACTTGGATGTAACGTAGCAAAGCAATATTTAATGGAACGAACATACGATTACTGTGGCAGGGAAGGCGGATGGTTTATCTGGACAATTTTAGGAAAGTATGGTTCATCAGTGAAGGAGGTCACATAAAGGACGCTGGTGCGACCTGCTCTTGAGTACTGCTCAGGTGTTTTGGATCCTTACCCGGTCTGATTAAAGGAAGACATCTAGGCAATTCAGAGGCGGGCTGCTGGATTTGTTACTGGTAGGTTAGAACAACACGCCAGTGTTACAGAAATTCTTCAAGAACTGAAATGGGGAATCCCAGGAGGGGACACATTTAAAGCTGACTGCAGAACGATCCTACTGCAGTCAACGTTCACTGCATGTAAGGATCACGAAAATGATAGATGAGACACTAAGGCTCATACAGAGGCATGTAGATAATAGTTTTTCCCTCACTCTATATGTGAGTGAAAAAGGAAAGAAAATGACTAGCAGTACCCTCCACCACGCTCCGCATTGTGGCTTGATGACTATCTTTGTGTAGTTTGTGTTGTCTCGTTGCTCCTGTAGAGCTGTACGATGGAAAGCAAGGAGAGGGTGTTATTTGGTGGCCCGTATCCTCTTTCTATAATACAACTGCACTCAAGTATTAACTGAGTTCGTTATTCATAAGAATAAGAAATTACTTATCTATCGCTAGTTGTTGTGGTCATCCACGTTAGCCTCACTGTTGGTGAAGTACAAGTCCTGCTATGTAAACTACTCTGGTCGCTACATACTGACAGACTCTGAGTTAGAGGCTGAGCTAAGTGCGACTGCGACTCCTACTCCCACTGGACTGCGACTGATGACTCGATTCATTGAGTCCCTAGATGACTGACTGGCGGTCGAGAGGGCGTTGGCAGCGCGTTTCTTGTGGGTTTGTCTTTGGCCATTCTCCTAATAGGGTCGCTCGCTCCGGCGCCTATTATCGATCTTCGTGCAACCTCTTTGTCAACCGAAGTTCAGGTGCCAGCTGACGGCAGCACAGTAGATGTAAAGTACGTATGGCTAATGTCGCAAATATTTATACATATATTTGGTGCCTGTTCTGTCAGATACGTCTGACAGAAGAGACGCCACATATCTATAAGAATATGAGGCGGTGGTAGCGTAAAACAAGCGTCTTATGCTGGTCTCTCCAGGACCAGTCAATCAGATGAAGGGCACATGGTGGCCCTGGCTAGCTGACGCAGCAGCTAGCCTTGCCTGCAGTCAAGGTCTTTGGCAGAGTTACACAGGAAATGGAGAAACAATGCATCTGCAGTCAGTCTTCTTCACCGTACGTCGCTCGGCTCATTAGCGTAAATATCTTCTACAGCTCAAACCAAAATTTGTTTTACTTTATTGGGCGTAGTGGTAAAAATGGAATAGAAACAAAATTTCATTGATAATGGCGCCTTATCTGTCACACGGCGAGAAATTTTCACCTCGCCTTAATATGTCTCCTACATGCATCTAATCTACTTTGTTCAGTATCCCCATGCAGACATGTGACCATAAAAATTGTCACAGGCCCTAATATCCTGAAAACAGGGAGGTTTCTGGAATTCAACCCATGACACTGGTGACCTGATTGGTGCTCAGGCATTGATCTCTCCCATTCTCAACGGTGAAAAAGTTAGCTTTAGTGGTTCTTCCAGCAATATAATGCATCAGCAATCACAGTTACGGATCTGATTGGGCGCTGATATGAACCTTCCTGGCATAGTAAAACTGTACGCTGCACCGGAACTCGAAACTGGAACCTTTGCCTTTCGCAGGCAAGAGTTCTACTAGCTGAGCTACCCGAGCACGAGTCATGGCCCATCCTCACAGCTTTACTTCCGTCATTACAGCACATGGACGCAAAAGACAAAGGTCCGAAGTCCGACACACGGTTTTAATCTGCCAGGAAGTTTCGAGATCTTAATTTGGTGTTCACAGGAGCAACAGACTGCTTCAACCCTGTGGGCTACATCGTCGTACCCGAGAATCATTACAGGAGCCGAATCCATGAAGTGAATCCCGTGTTAGGCGACACAGTCCAAGCAAAAGTAAACAACCGATGTAACACCAGTAAGCTGTTAAGCAGGTTTCCACGTAAATGCGATAAGTGCCGTAGAAATTCTGAAACCCCGTGACAACAGAATTTGCGGCCTTATCTTATCGAGACAGCTGTCAGCCGGCCCCTGATTTCGTCTCTCCGCTAATTAGCGACGACGGGTTCCTGCGACGCGCATTGCTTCCATCAACAAACACACACACTGTCTGTTTGTGCCGTTGTGTAAAACAAGCGAAGGGTGACAGTGCTTGCAACAGCCTGGGCGCGAGTGTATCGATGCTGCATTACCTGGTTTGTATGGGCAGTGTACAGATATCACCAGGGCGTGCTGAAAAGTAATGCCTCCGAATTTATTACGTGAAAACTCTTTAGCTTTTTGAATAAAACAAACATTATTAACAATTTTGATCTTTATCCTCCATGTCTACGTATTTATTTCTCAATATAATCACCTTGGCGACGAACACATTTCTCCCAACAACAGACCAGTTTGTTGATACCCGTAACTCCGCAATGTCTGACTTTTTGATGGAGCCACGACCACACCTCTGCTTGCACAGCTTCATCACTATCAAAGTGAGGTCCTCGAAGGTGTTATTTAAGTTTTGGAAACAGATGAAAATCGGATGGGGCCAAGTCTGGACCATATGGACAATGATCGATCACAGTGAACCCAAGGCGTCAGATGGTTGCAGGTGTCGCAGCGCTCATGTATGGTCTTGCATTGTCATGCTGAAGTAGAGGTGCTCCATTTGTAGACGAGCTCTTCGAATTCGCGCTTTTAGTTTTGTTACAGTTTCTCACACTGTCATGATACACGCCACAACTTGTAGCCTTCTAGCGGCAGGGAGCTGCAAATCAGTAGCCATGAGGAATGCAGAATAAAGATGTAGAATGTTAATAGCGTCTGTTTTATTTAAAAACTTTTAAGAGTTTTCACGTAAAAAACTTGGATGCATTGCTTTTCAGTACGCCCTCGGAAAAACAGTATTCCGACTAAAAACACTGAAAATAAGTTTCGTCTCTCTTCAACCTACTTTAACACTTGAATGTCCAATAACAAAACCACGAAGATCATCCTTCACACATATTCATACAGTTTCCACATACACATATGAAGTGCGTGTTGGATAGACTGAAATTATTAGAAGCTTACTTTAGTACTTCGTATAATTATCAACCGAATTTAAAAAATTTGAAATCCCATCATAATCTACTCATTAAGATTTATAATCTCACGTTAAAGGTTTATCATAATAAGTCAAATATTAAAGTTAGGAACTGTGTACAATTTTTGAAGCTGTGTAACTCACTGTGCCCAAATTATCCAAATTACATTCTCCTGTATTTTAGTATGACAGCACTTCGCGTCAACAATAAACTTTACACATAATTTTCAAACCTTTTCGAAACATTTTTTTCGTGGAAATTCCCCAAAAATAATGAAAGGAAAAAATTCTGTTCCTATGTTTTCGCTGTTCTTGCAGCAAAACGTGAGAATCTGGCATGACGATTTAATTTATTACTTTCTTACCATTAATTCTGTTCGCAACACTTTTTACAGACAGTACCCACATACAGCACTGAATGTGCTTGCAAAATACCTTGCACGACATACAGTTCAGGAGATATGGCGTCATAATGATTGAGACGCTTGAAAAACTACCTAGTTCCACGAAATTATACTGTTAAAGTACATTATACTGACTCTGCTTTTATAACTTACTTTTGTTTTGATGAAGTCTGAGATAAACGGTTTGACACTAGGACACTATGCACTATTTGCCATAGAGAGCGTACATGATCATATAAACGCGTTATCATTTTTCTGGTTTAGCAGGTTCCGTTTTTTTTACTTCTTCGTTAGTCTACGAATGAATAATTCGAAACTAATAAACCTTAAGTAATTTGGTTTTGCGACTTCAGACATGAAGGTTTTACACGCTTAACGTAAAATATCTCATACATTAACTCTTTTGTGAAGGTATCATATGTTTCAAGCTGTTTTATACGTGGGAATTCGATTCTTTAAATAGTGTAGGGTGGGTGCTTCCCTGGTTGTCCTATAACATAGACCCAAGGAATGAACGTTTTTGTCAGCTCCATGCAGTGAGATCAATACTAGAGTAGAGTGACTACCCAATGAAGCCAAACCGTGAAGCGATGCGTCACAGCCACCATGCTGGACCAGGGCAAAACGCCAAATCGTTCTGCTGAACAGGAAAAATGATATTACTGTTCTCTGACACTACGTGACGCAGTCTAAGCTTTGTTAGTAGTCTAATGACAGAATCGCTCGTAAGTTACGATTTTTCTATGCAAAAAGCCCTTGATGAGTCTCTCTGATTTAGCATCGAGTTCACTGGCTGCAGGGCTATCAACGACATTCGTCGTAAAACGGCATGGCAAAAGGTGCAAACAGATGTAGGCACAGTAGACTACCACTAAATGGGGCCGAAAACTCTTCAGTTTAGCGGGAAATCGGAATAGGCGGGTTTCATGCATGAT
Organism: Schistocerca nitens; assembly: GCF_023898315.1. Lineage (NCBI taxonomy): Eukaryota > Metazoa > Arthropoda > Insecta > Orthoptera > Acrididae > Schistocerca > Schistocerca nitens. The sequence continues at coordinate 265,306,120 of NC_064615.1, read as the reverse complement.
ATCAAAGGCGTAAATTAAGTGCGGGGACGTCTGCTAGTGACCTTCGAAGACTCACAGCGGAGACTCCCTACCCATCCCTCTCCCTTCCGCGTTCCAAACACATTATTGAAAGTTTATTGTTAAGCTTTGTTCCCGTGAGTGCTGAGTTACTTTACCGAGGCACTGTGCCTTTTTTATTCATGTCCGCAGTCCTTGGCGTCAACTGTAAAACACTAAGCATAGCAAGTAAAAGAAGTCGTTCTTCGTGTACTTTAAAACAAAAACTTGAAGAATTAAAAGGACTGGACAAGGGAGAGAGTGCTACTAAATTATCACTCGAATACGGTGCCGGAAAGTAAAGATTACTGATCGGAAAAAAACCGCTTTAAAATTACTTTTGTTCTGCTTCAAGAGAAATAACTCTTGAAAAGTGGAAAAAAACGACTGTGTCTTGATAAGAAAAACTTGACTAGGCTTTATTCTCGTGGTTCATTTGAGAAAAACTGGCCCTTTGGTAAAATGAAAGGCGCTTCAGCTGAACAAGCTTATGGATGGTGACCGATCACATTCAGATAGCTGTGGGTTTTTTGGATCGTTGGATGAAAAGACACGGAATTGGACAGCTCACAATTGCTGGGAGAAGCTCTCAGCTGACAACGAAGCAGCTGTCAATTACGTAAACGAATTTAATGACCTTGTTTCTTCTCAAAACTGTGTCTTACTTTGCAAGAAGAGAAACATGCCCAGTGTTTAAAATGGACAAACATCTAACTGTCTTAGCTTGCAGCAACGCCTCGGCAGTAAACAAAGTTCCGCTGATAGCATTAGACAAATCGGCGAAACCACGGACGTTCAAAAACTTTTGCAACTCACTTCCTGTGTATTATAAGAAAAAAAAAGTTGGGATGGAGCACGACTTGTTCAAGGAATTGATCGAGCACCAATTTGTCCCTGAAGTGACTGCGTTCAATAGAAAAAAAAGAATTGCCTAATCGTGGAGGAAGAGAATATTAGTGTTTAACGTCCCGTCGACAACGAGATCATTAGAGACGGAGCACAAGCTCGGATTAGGGATGGATGGGGAAGGAAATCGGTCGTGCCCTTTCAAAGAAACCATCCCGGCATTTACCAGAAGCGATCTATGGAAATCACGGAGGAAAACCTAGATCAGGATGGCCGGACGCGGGTTTGATCCTCGTCCTCCTGAATACGAGTCCAGTGTGCTAACCAGTGCGCTACCTCACTAGCTGCCTAATCATTCTCTGCTATTTGTAGACAATGCTCTGTCCCACCCACAAGAAATAAAAAAATGGTTCAAATGGCTCTCAGCACTATGGGACTTAACATCTGAGGTCATCAGTCCACTAGACTTAGAACTACTTAAACCTAACTAACCTAAGGACATCACACACAGCCATGTCCGAGGCAGGATTCGAACCTGCGACCGTAGCAGCAGCGCGGTTCCGGACTGAAGCGCCTAGAACCGCTCGGCCACAGCGGCCGTCTGCCCTTCAACAAAAATACAGAAAAATGCTGCTTTGCACTTTATTTGAAGAGGAAAAGGAAATAGCAATCCTGCAAAAACTTAAGAAAATTACAGTATAATATGTGATTTTCTGGTTGAGTGAAGCATGGGATAACATCACTACAGAGGTGTTATAACAATCATGGAAAAATCCCTGGATTACATTGGAATTTGTAGAAACAAGTTTACACCAGTGAAAGACTGTGACCTCCTTCCACTGGAAAATGGAAATGAAGTCCCATGCTTCGCGACAGAGCGGAGGGGAACAATGAGGGAGACCCGCACCGCCGTAGTAGGCAAGAAAAATGCCTGGCTGTGAAGAGACAGAAGAAAGCTGTGTTGAGGAGTGGATTGCTGTTGACGACGGTGGCCACTAGGAGTACGGAGACGAAGGCACAGTAGTAAAGGCGCAGGGCGAATCAGCTCAGGTCAACTAGTAGGAAAGCGAGGAGGAGGTGCAAATGCTCTTGACCTACAGCGAACAACACGCTTCATCAACACCAAATGATGTTATGTTGATGCGGCAACGGCGGAACATTGCACCCTCAAGTCGATTCAGTGCTGTTCATCAGAAACTTCTTAAGTATGTGTAAATTGGTTATTTTTTGTGTGTTACAGTGACTAAAAATAATTTTAGAGAGCTGTATAAATGCAGCCGGCACTTAATGTACTGTAAGTAACCAGCTTTCACTCCAGTATGGTTTCAGGTGTTTTCATCAAGCTTAAGATCTATGTATGTCTCTATTTAACTTCTTTGAATGATAATAAACGTATGTTTTTCACAAACGTTTGTTTTTTTAATTACTCCTGTTTCTAAGTTATAAAAATCGGTATTTTTTCTGAGCTCTGTTCGGATTAGGCGGATTTTCGAAATAGCACGGTTTGGAATACCAGAACTCTACTGTAACTACTTTCTTTGCAAGATACCAACGTATTCCTCTAGATATCAAGCTACCAATAAGAGAAAAACAGCAGATAATTAATGCACCTTTTGCAAAGTGACGGCTTCCCTGTTAATTTTTAGCCGCCCAAAGTACATACAACTCTAAGTAGTATAATGTTAGTTTTATTTATTCGTGTAACCCTCCTAGAGGACACGATAAATTTGCTTTGGTTTTGCTTCTTTGTGTTTGGTTTTCATCCTTCGAGAGTGTCTTTCTTATCTCTCTACGTCCACTTCCTTCCATTTTCAGACCTTTTTCTTTTCTGAAATCCCGCCTTTTGTGGTGATTCTCTAAAACGCATTCTGTTATCCATAGTGCCCATTCTGATTCAAGTGTTTTTCATATCTTTGTCAATTGAGTGAACCGTGTGGGTTAAGTTGAAGATCTGCTTGGTTAGATTGTTATCATCCATTCAGTATGCATGTCCATAAAATTCTAGTCTCCTTTCCCTCATAAGAACAGTTAGCTTTTCCTTTTTCAAACAGAGCTCTCTGTTTTATCTTAATTTGTATTCAGCATTACTATGTTCTCGTATTTTGCTTACAATTCTTTTTTCAGCTTTTACCATGTTTTCAGCAGTCCCAGATCTTGTTAGTTTAAGTCTTTCTATTGTATATAGTCTTTCAGGCCTTATCACTGTTTGAGTGTCTCAGTTTTGTGTTCTAGGACAAATATTTTTTGTTGTATACGTTTCTTGTCATACGAAATGCTCTTTCCATTTTATGTACTCTATTTTCAATTGCTATATTTTCGTTTGTATTGCTCGTTACCCATTCTCCTAGGTATTTAAAACAATTTATTTTAAATATTGCGCTGTTATTAATTTTAAGATTTTGGGGTGGCATAATGTTATTTTCAGTCCAATTTTGTCTGCTTGTTTCTGTAGTTCTGTGATTTATACTTTGGCGTTATCCAGTAAGACAGTAATTAGCTCCACGTCGTCCGCAAAAGACAGACAATCGATGGTGATTTTATTTTGGTTTCTTCCTAGCTGAACTTTGTTAATATTGGTGGATTTCATCCGTTCTCTCACTACTTTCCATAATACGCTGTTGAAAAGTAGAGGTGACAAGCCATCTCCTTGTCTTAGTCCTGATTTTATTTCAAAAAGTTTCACAGTTGCCCCATAAATTCTACTTCCGCCGTTGTTTTTATTAAACCTCCTTCAGTAATTTCTATATTTTTATTGCAGAGTTTGAGTTACTTTCTAATGTTGATTACTGCATTTCTATCAGTTGAAACATAGGCCTTTTTAAAATCTACGAAAATGATCGCCCAATCTATCTTTCTTATTTACCTTATTTCTATTATGTTCTTCAGTTTTAGAACTTGCTCTACACAAGACCTTTCCTTTCTAGGTCCTGCTTGACATCCTCGTAGTCGTGTGTCGAAGATTCCTTCAGCTCACTTCAAAAGCGCCATGGACAAGATCTTATACCTGACTTGCAACAGGGAGATCCTTCTATAATTGTTGGGATCTATCTTTCTTTTTTTATGTACTGGATGTACTAAAGCCGATGTCCATTCTGGTGGCAAGCTGTTTGCTGCCCAAATGTCGTTAATGATTTCTGTTAGCTGTAGAATAATGTTGTCATTAGAGTGGTTCCACAACTCAGCAGCTATGTTGTCTTCTCCTGGTTATGGTTTGTCTGATATTCTCTGTTTTTGGTGGGTTTGAGTCTGGTTGTGTTTGAATTTCGTTATCAAAATGAAATTCTTCTTTTGGCGGGTCGCCTTTGTGTAGTTGTTTGAAGTAGTCCGCAAGTATTCTACAGTACACAGTGAGGTCATATGTAGTCGTTGTGTTTCTGAATCAATAAACTGTAAACTTGGCTGTGTGTGATTCTTTTATTTACAAAGTCCCATGGCTGCTTGAAATATGATTCAGCTGACATAACTTCTTCTTCAAGCTCTGAACAGCAGGTGGAGGAAGAGTACCCTTCCGTAATCCTTTCAGCCGGCGATATTCCCGAAGTGCAGCAGTGCGGTGGGGCCCCATCTTGCACTAAAACTTTTGAGTTCAATGCGTCTCGTTCCTGTAGGGATAGTATGACAGCCTGGCGAAGATTGTCATAGTAACGCTGGGCAGTCACACTGCACGTTTGTGCAGTTACTATTGTTTTGGTAATAGAGCTTCACCAATAACGCCCTGCTCCTTTTGTCCAAGCTCAAGTTGACGCGTCAACAAGTGCACTGCGACTGGTCAGGTGTGAGACCATGAATCACGGTGACTGATGACGATATATGGTGGCCATAGTAGGAACTGGACGGTGGTGCTGTGACGCATGGAAATCATGTACGCCACACTCTGGACATTAATGATACCAAGTTTAGTACTCGTACAGACATTGTTTCCCGTGTTATAACGTGTTAAATAGGGAAAGTTTCATTATAAATACACGGTACTTTAGCTTTCTGTGTATAAGGTGGAAAATTCTTGCGTTCCACATGGAATGTTGGAAGATTGTTGAATGAGCTTATCTGAGGAAAGCAGTGTGCTGCGTCGGTCAATGAAACGAAACCAGGTAACAATTTAATAATTAGTGTGACTCTTCACACAAAGAATTAATTAGTAAAAAGGGGCCTTAAATTTTAATGTAATTGGTCAGAATGCATATGCGCCTGCTTTCAGTTGAATCGATGAGCTGGAGAAAGGGTTATGTCCACTTTGTTTTTCAGGTTACGATAACTGAGATTTTGTATGCGTCATTTGGTATTGCAAGAGGGAATATCCCATCAACAGCAGTGCTCGTTAGAGGGGTATTGAGTTACAGAGGGGCCCATGTCCAGATAAATTTGCATAAGGTGGACCTGTTCCAACAAGAAAGAAGAAACTAGATGACGTAAAGAAAATTCTACAGCACACACCTGACGAGCAGAAACCATTTAATAACAGTATCTGCCAGCGAACAGCGAAGGATGGACAAGATGAAGTATACCAACCATTGTCTGCTTTGCTATATTTTGATTGTGGCTGTATTTTGGATACATTACGCTTATTTGGTTAGTTGGTTGATTAGAGGGAGGGGACCAAACAACGAGGATCTCAGTCCCAGCGGCTTAGGAAAAGGGTGGGGAAGGAAGTCGGCCATGCCCTTTCAAAGGAAACATCCCAGTATTTGCCTGAAGCGATTTAGGGAAATCACGGAAAACCTAAATCAGGATGGCCGGACGTGGGTTTGAACCGTCGTCATCCCGAATGCGAGTCCAGTGTGCTAACCACTGCGTCACGTCCCTCGGAGGTACATTATCAATAAACGTGTATCCTTGTAAAGCAGTCATTACTTACTTTCAACCATCTGCTGTTTTAAGGACTACTAAGTACTTAGTTACTTTAGATTGACACATGATAAATATGAAGCGCAACCCGTAGGCTTGGCCAACATCAGCATTCATGTTAAAACACGCATTTCGCCCGGTGTTCCCATAGTTTTGTCCAGCCGCTGTAGTTGCTGCCTCCTGCAACTGCACCTTGCAATCGACCATGCGGCACAAGCGTAGATACGCAATTACAGACGTTTCGAGACAAGCGACCGTAAAACTATTGACGTGCTGCCACAGCAATTTCCGGTACACACTGACTCCGCTTCCTAAGGCAAGAAGACTCCGGTGGGATTTTAATCTGCATCCTCTCTGCCCACGGTACATCCTGTTTTGTCTTTCGCCGACAGCAAGGCTGACCACAAAACCACAAACGCTCCGTCAGGTTTGGTGACAGTATACTAAGGTGCGGAAGCGGCCGAAGTAATACAAACAACGGAGATAAATCCCTGATATCTGTAACTTGTATTCAGACTTGTGCGTAGCCTTTTAAAATTTTCTGGATTTACGACGTAGCATGCATATTGTTTTTAGGAACTGACGGGTTACTCTTGCGGCCAACACGCTCATGTACATTCTGGTAGATTTGATTTTAAATGTGGTGTAACAGCAACCTTACGTGTGAGACGTTATATGTAAATGCCGCATGTTCTTCAGCTCTGTCTATCAGGAGATGGTTAGATGGAACTGTAACTGATCATAATATTAGAAATATATGTAATCTAGCCTGACAACAAAATCTGTTGAATTCTGAAGTGGCGATCAATTTTTCTGTAGCTGTAATAAGTGGAAAGTTCAAAATTGATGGAGAGTCACAAACAAAATATTCAGACCGTTGAACCGAGAAAAGGATGAAGGTATGCATATTAATGAAACTCGCATGAACTGTCTTCGTTTTCCTCATGATACTGTGCTGTTCGTCCCTAGCGCAGCGAGTTTGAAAGTGTTTGTGAAAATCAGTTACAGCATGACTAAAATAATGTGCATTATCAGATCAAAAGCGTACGGACACCGCTACATAATGTGGAACTCATCACCAGATGTCACCACAGGCGGACCTGCCAATATAAAAGGAGGCGGGTGGTACTGCGTTGTCAGGAGAGAAGCAGTGACAGCAGGAGAACGGATCGCTCACGAGAGATCAGTTACTTCTAACTGTATATTGGGTTGGGTTGTTTGGGTGAGGAGACCAGACAGCCAGATCATCGGTCTCATCGGATTAGGGAAGGACGGGGAAGGAAGTTGGACGTGCCCTTTTCAAAGGAACCATCCCGGTATTTGCCTGGAGCGATTTAGGGAAATCACGGAAAACCTAAATCAGGATGGCCGGACGCGGTCACTGTGTATCACTTGAGTAACAAATCCATTAGGGCCATTTCAATCCTTCTAAAGCTGCCCAAGTCAAACATAGGTGATGTAACAGTGAAGTGGGAACGCGAAGGAACAATGACACAGCTAAACCAAGGCAAAAAAGACCTCATCTACTGGCCGACAGGGACCGCTTAGCGTTCCGTGGTTCTAAAAAGTCGCATGCTACTAGCACCCCAGGTAGGGAGTGAAAAAGAACGGGGACGCAACGGGGTCGACCAGCCCTTCATAGGCCGCACAGATGTTTAGTCAATGCCAAGTGGCTCTTGAGATACTGTACAAGCGACGGCATTGGACACTGGAGGACTAGAAACAAATTATTTGGAGTGATGATTCACGTTGTACCCTGTGACAATTCTGTGGAAGGCTTTGGGTGGGTCGAATACCTGGAGAACGTCACTTACCATCATGTGTAGTGCCAACAGTGGTGATACTGTACGGTTATGCTTTTCGTGATTAGGGTGTGTTCCCCTCATTCCGGTAAACAAAACGCTAAATGCAGGAGGCTATGAGCACATTTTAGACTATTGTGTACTGTGTACAGCAGAAGAACAGTTTGGAGATGATGAGGGTTTTTGTCAGCATGACAACGCACTCTATCATAAAGCACCATCTGTGAGGCGGTATTTGTGGACAGTAAAGTTTCTGAAAAAGACTGACCTGGCCAGCGACCCGATCTCGACCTAATGGAATACCTCTGGGACGAGTCTGAACGTCAGCTTCGCTCCAGGCCCCTGCGACCAACATCACTAGCATCTCTGGTTTCGGCTCTCGACGCAGATTGCGCTGCCATTCCTCCACAGACATTCAGATATCTAATAGAAAACGTCCCGGGAAGAGTTCAGTCCATCATGAAGGGTGCACACTGTCAATATTAATGTCAACTAACAGGTGTCCCGATACTTTTCATCAGACAGTATCATCAACACATCGAAAAGAAAGCAGCACTGAAAAGCAATGATGAGTTTTTGAATTTTGGGCTGAACAGCTAAATAAATAAAATAAGAGTAAAAATGTGACTTTTGAAATTTCCCCGGCGTATTTCTTCTACCAATAATTTTCGGGTTTGCAGCCCGATCCCATCAACACTATGCCACGATATTTCGGCACAGAGACGTCTGGCCATCCTCAGGTGAGTAGACCTAATCTTGAAGAGACATAATGCAGTCATGGTATTATAGAGAATTCCGCGCATGCGAATCGTACTGGGGAGGAGATGGTTCAGAATATCCACAAACTGGATGAATTACGTGAGAAAAGAGCTACGTTACTGTGCTCACTTAATTTCTTTTTTAAATGTGGAGGCAATAATTTGATTCCAATGTTTGCTAGAGTTGTTAACCTTATTACACTACTGGCCATTAAAATTGCTACACCACGAAGATGACGTGCAACAGACGCGAAATTTAATCAAAAGGAAGAAGATGTTCTGATATGCAAATGATTAGCTTTTCAGAGCATTCACACAATGTTAGCCCTGGTGGCGACACCTACAACGTGCTGACATGAGGAAAGTTCCCAACCGATTTCTCATACAGAAACAGCAGTTGACCGGCGTTGCCTGGTGAAACGTTGTTGTGATGCCTCGTGTAAGGAGGAGAAATGCGTACCATCACGTTTCCGACTTTGAGAAACGTCGGATTGTAGCCTATCGCGATTGCGGTTTATCGTGTCGCGACATTGCTGCTCGCGTTGGTCGAGATCCGATGACTGTTAGCAGAATATGGAATCGGAGGGTTCAGGAGGGTAATACGGAACGCCGTGCTGGATCCCAACGGCCTCTTATCACTAGCAGTCGAGATGACAGGCATCTTATTCGCATGGCTGTAACGGATCGTGCAACCACGTCTCGACCGCTGAGTCAACAGATGGGGACGTCTGCAAGACAACAACCATCTGCACGAACAGTTCGACGACGTTTGCAGCAGCATGGACTATCAGCTCGGAAACCATGGCTGCTGTTACCACTGACGCTGCATCACAGACAGGAGCGCCTGCGATAGAGAACTCAACGACGAACTTGGGTGCACGAATGGCAAAACGTCATTTTTTTCGGATGAATCCAGGTTCTGTTTATAGCATCATGATGGTCGCATCCGTGTTTAGCGACATCACGGTGAACGCACATTGGAAGCGTGTATTCGTCATCGCCATACTGGCGTATCACCCGGTATGGGGTGCCATTGGTTACACGTCTCGGTCACCTCTTCTTCGCATTGACGGCACTTTGAACAGTGGACGTTACATTTCAGATGTGTTACGCCCCGTGGCTCTACCCTTCATTCGATCCCTGCGAAACCCTACATTTCAGCAGGATAATGCACGACCGCATGTTGCAGGTCCTGTATGGGCCTTTCTGGAAACCGAAAATGTTCGACTGCTGCCCTGGCCAGAACATTCTCCAGATCTCTCACCAACTGAAAACGTCTGGTCAATGGTGTCCGAGCAACTGGCTCGTCACAGTGCGCCAGTCACTACTCTTGATGAGCTGTGGTATCGTGTTGAAGCTGCGTGGGCAGCTGTACCTGTACACGACATCCAAGCTCTGTTTGACTCATTGCCCAGGCGTATCAAGGCCGTTATTACGGCCAGAGGAGGTTGTTCTGGGTACTGATTTCTCAGGATGTATGCACCCAAACTGAGTGAAAATGTAATCACATGTCAGTTCTAGTATAATATATTTGTCCAATAAATACTCGTTTATCACCTGCATTTCTTCTTGCTGTAGCAATTTTAATGGACAGTAGTGTAATAGTGTTGCTGCAAATAAGAATAAGCGCAGGGAAAGTATGGCCTTGGTTAGAGAACGAATCCGTTTTACACGTCGCGAGTTGGAGGTGATTTCCAAGGATTATTTTATTTACATCTGAAGATTGCGGCAAGATGCTCCCCCCTTAGTTGGAATTGCATTGATTGTGTAACTTGGGCCAAGGCGGACTGAGCCCACAGGGATAGTACAAATAGACAAAATACTAAGTTTAATCCTATCGCAACACGCAAACCGCAAGAAGCCCTTTTTGGACGATCCATTGTGAATCTCACGGAGAATTCCTTTGACGATGCGACGATGTCAGTGCTTGAGAAAGGTTTAAACTTTGCTCATACACCTTCTTCACCCTTTTTAATGGATTTCATCAGTTCTATTGAGGAGGCTTTAGACCTCTTTCCGTGGATTCTGCAGGCGAAATTCGACGGGAATCGTGTCGTACCTTGCTGAAATGTGAGCCACAACGGAGCAACATCTCTCCAGCAGAAAGAGCTGCTCTTCGCAATCTCCGTGGAGATACTGGTACGGTCGTACTCCCTGCTGATAAGATTAATGCTACGGTCCTTTTGACAAGGGAAGCCTACAACGAGAAGATATATAATCAACTAAGTGATTATATGTACCGCAAAATCGATAAGGACCCAACGAGCCCTGTATCCAGAAAAACTGCTACTCTTTTGAACGATAGTTCTTTACGTGAGGCTGAGACCACACAATGATGTTCCATCAAGACTGTATGGTTCAAATGGTTCTCAGCACTATGGGACTTAACATCTGTGGTCATCCCGTACTTCTACTCGGTAGGTAGCTAGGGATTCTTCTGTATTTTACATTAAAAAAACTCCAAGTTTGGTATCAACAGCCTTCAGCTGAAAGCTAAACGTCACTGCCACTCCTATTATGGCCTGCAACAACAGTGTTTTACGTTACTCGGCCCTGCGCTCCGCTCTTCTGGGGGTGAGGGCTGCTATTGTAGCACACTAACCTGTGTAAACCCACTGACGTTGCAGTTCTCAGGAGCAAGAATCAAGGTTGCTGCCTCTGCCAGGAAGTGCCTTTTCGAGACCATCTTCTTCAGTGACGCCTTACGACAGCGTTTAGGCGCTAGATAGTCTTACCAGTTAATTCTCTGAAGTGAAAATTCTCGCCTGGGACAGCTGAACTCCGGTAACCTAAACAGGAGGAGGTATTGAATGGAATTAGGGAGAAGAGAAATTTGTGGCACACCTTGACTAGCAGAAGGGGTCGGTTGGTAGGACATGTTCTCAGGCATCAAGGGATCACCAGTTTAGTATTGGAGGGCAGCGTGGAGAGTAAAAATCGTAGAGGGAGACCAAGAGATGAATACACTTAACAGATTCAGAAGGATGTAGGTTGCAGTAGGTACTGGGAGATGAAGAAGCTTGCACAGGATAGAGTAGCATGGAGAGCTGCATCAAACCAGTCTCTGGACTGAAGACCACGACAACAACAACAACCTAAACACTAACACTTTTGCCTACTCTCTGCATTGTCTCTCGGATTTCGTACCTTTGAGTGCCCTTGACGGCTCCAAATAGCCTTAAGCGTAATAACCTACAAATCATTATGTCGTCAAAGATACGACACGATCACGCCACAGGAGAATGCGAAATACGACGGATGAAAAAGCAAAAGCATCCTTTGATGCTTTGGATCACGTTCAGATTTCGTCGATTGTTATTTAACGGTGCCTAGTGGTTCCTGGTTCCAACTTGACACGATAGCTAAAATCGTGGTCGCGCTGCACTCCAAATCGGTCACGTCACGTTTAATAGGGATGCAGCCCCACAACATCCTTACGGAAGGGTTGAAAGTCCGAGGGTGCCAGCAGTGCCAAACGTTGTGAAGAACGTCTTCTTGCTGCTCAACGCAATACGAACTGTCGTTTCCGACCGCGTAATCTGGAGGAACAATAGCCACGGGGAAACAGATGGTTTCCTTGAGATCTTTTGTGTCGCCCTCTGAGGCTCGTTCGTGCCACTTCTGAACGGCGGTGTAACCGAGCGAGGTGGCGCAGTGGTTAGACACTGGACTCGCATTCGGGAGGACGACGGTTCAATCCCGTGTCCAGCCATCTTGATTTAGGTTTTCCGTGATTTCCCTAAATCGCTCCAGACAAATGCCGGGATGGTTCCTTTGAAAGGGCACGGCCGACTTCCTTCCCCATCCTTCCCTAATCCGATGAGACCGACAACCTCGCTGTCTGGTCTCCTTCCCCAAACAACCCAACCCTGAACGGCGGTGTGTCCAGAGTGTTTTCCTCGGCCACTTTTAAGAAAACTGGTAGATTTCAATGTTGGGCGTTGCGGTTCTAACCTCCATTCCAGAGGCATCAAAAGAAGGGGTGATTTTGGCTAAGACGGGCTGTGACGACATTCTCACGTCCACGGTGACGTTGGACGGAATTATGGTGAAGTTTGGTTCCAGTTTGACATCATTAACCCAATTGACACGTCACATGAACTTTTGAGCCCTGGCTTTTTTTTCGCATATGTGTCGACAGCTTGCCGTTTGAAGCCTCGCCGAGCCCAAGGGTGACGTCACAGGGCGGCACGATTTTGCACCATTACAGAGGAAAGCTGTACGCGTCTTTGAGCCAAATTTCAAACTTAAGCGTTGCAGGACGCAGGAATTAAAGTAGTTTCGAAAAAGTGACCCTTTAATTCTGTTGCGTAGTGTATAAGTCTTCGAGCCACTCTCATATCTGGAGATCTACTCTCTATGCCCGTACCTTCTTTAACAGTCTGCAGTGTGGCACCCAGTCAAACGCTTCTCGGAAATCTAAGAATAAGGAATCTGCCCGTTGCCCTTAATACATGGTTCGCAGGATAATTTTGAGGACATAGAAAACCACTTAGGCAGTAATTAAGCTTTTGAAATGAATCACTCACTGTTGTCTTTAATGTCGAGAAATGCAAAGTGATACCCACACGAGGGTCTATACAAGGGCGATTTACTTGAGGACACTATTATGGAAATGGAAGAGAATGTAGATGAAGACGAAATGGGAACTACGATACTGCGTAAAGAGTTTGACAGAGCACTGAAAGACCTGACTCGAAACAAGGCCCAAGGAGTAGACAACATTCCATTAGAACTACTGACGGCCTTGGGAGAGCCAGTCCGGACAAAACTCTACCATCTGGTGAGCAAGATGTATGAGACAGGCAAAATACCCTCAGACTTCAAGAAGAATATGTTGTTGTTGTTGTTGTAGTCTTCAGTCCTGAGACTGGTTTGATGCAGCTCTCCATGCTACTCTATCATGTGCAAGCTTCTTCATCTCCCAGTACCTACTGCAACCTACATCCTTCTGAATCTGCTTAGTGTATTCATCTCTTGGTCTCCCCCTACGATTTTTACCCTCCACGATGCCCTCCAATACTAAATTGGTGATCCCTTGATGCCTCAGAACATGTCCTACCACACGATCCCTTCTTCTGGTCAAGTTGTGCCACAAACTTCTCTTCTCCCCAATCCTATTCAATACTTCCTCATTAGTTATGTGATCTACCCATCTAATCTTCAGCATTCTTCTGTAGCACCACATTTCGAAAGCTTCTATTCTCTTCTTGTCCAAACTATTTATCGTCCATGTTTCACTTCCATACATGGCTACACTCCATACAAATACTTTCAGAAATGACTTCCTGACACTTAAATCTATACTCGATGTCAACAAATTTCTCTTCTTCAGAAACGCTGTCCTTGCCATTGCCAGTCTACATTTTATATCCTCTCTACTTCGACCATCATCAGTTATTTTGCTCCCCAAATAGCAAAACTCCTTTACTACTTTAAGTCTCTCATTTCCTAATCTAATACCCTCAACATCACCCGACTTAATTCGACTACATTCCATTATCCTTGTTTTGCTTTTGTTGATGTTCATCTTATATCCTCCTTTCAAGACACTGTCCATTCCATTCAACTGCTCTTCCAAGTCCTTTGCTGTCTCTGACAGAATTACAATGTCATCGGCGAACCTCAAAGTTTTTATTTCTTCTCCATGGATTTTAATACCTACTCCGAATTCTTCTTTTGTTTCCTTTACTGCTTGCTCAATATACAGATTGAATAACATCGGGGAGAGGCTACAACCCTGTCTTACACCCTTCCCAACCGCTGCTTCCCTTTCATGTCCCTCGACTCTTATAACTGCCATCTGGTTTCTGTACAAATTGTAAATAGCCTTTCGCTCCCTGTATTTTCCCCCTGCCACCTTTAGAATTTGAAAGAGAGTATTCCAGTCAACATTGTCAAAAGCTTTCTCTAAGTCTACAAATGCTAGAAACGTAGGTTTGCCTTTCCTTAATCTTTCTTCTAAGATAAGTCGTAAGGTCAGTATTGCCTCACGTGTTCCAGTATTTCTACGGAATCCAAACTGATCTTCCCCGAGGCCGGCTTCTACTAGTTTTTCCATTCGTCTGTAAAGAATTCGTGTTAGTATTTTGCAGCTGTGGCTTATTAAACTGATTGTCCGGTAATTTTCACATCTGTCAACATCTGCTTTCTTTGGGATTGGAATTATTATATTCTTCTTGAAGTCTGAGGGTATTTCACCTGTTTCATACATCTTGCTCACCAGATGGTAGAGTTTTGTCAGGACTGGCTCTCCCAAGGCCGTCAGTAGTTCCAATGGAATGTTGTCTACTCCGGGGGCCTTGTTTCGACTCAGGTCTTTCAGTGCTCTGTCAAACTCTTCACGCAGTATCGTATCTCCCATTTCATCTTCATCTACATCCTCTTCCATTTCCATAATATTGTCCTCAAGTACATCGCCCTTGTATAGACCCTCTATATACTCCTTCCACCTTTCTGCTTTCGCTTCTTTGCTTAGAACTGGGTTTCCATCTGAGCTCTTGATGTTCATACAAGTCGTTCTCTTATCTCCAAAGGTCTCTTTAATTTTCCTGTAGGCAGTATCTATCTTACCCCTAGTTAGATAAGCCTCTACATCCTTACATTTGTCCTCTAGCCATCCCTGCTTAGCCATTTTGCACTTCCTGTCGATCTCATTTTTGAGACGTTTGTATTCCTTTTTGCCTGCTTCATTTACTGCATTTTTATATTTTCTCCTTTCATCAATTAAATTCAATATTTCTTCTGTTACCCAAGGATTTCTATTAGCCCTCGTCTTTTTACCTATTTGATCCTCTGCTGCCTTCACTACTTCATCCCTCAGAGCTACCCATTCTTCTTCTACTGTATTTCTTTCCCCCATTCCTGTCAATTCTTCCCTTATGCTCTCCCTGAAACTCTCTACAACCTCTGGTTCTTTCAGTTTATCCAGGTCCCATCTCCTTAAATTCCCACCTTTTTGCAGTTTCTTCAGTTTTAATCTACAGGTCATAACCAATAGATTGTGGTCAGAGTCCACATCTGCCCCTGGAAATGTCTTACAATTTAAAACCTGGTTCCTAAATCTCTGTCTTACCAATACATAATCTATCTGATACCTTTTAGTATCTACATCTACATCTACATCTATACTCCGCGAGCCACCTTACGGTGTGTGGCGGAGGGTACTTATTGTACCACTATCTGATCCCCCCTTCCCTGTTCCATTCACGAATTGTGCGTGGGAAGAACGACTGCTTGTAAGTCTCCGTATTTGCTCTAATTTCTCGGATATTTTCGTTGTGATCATTACGCGAGATATATGTGGGCGGTAGTAATATGTTGCCCATCTCTTCCCGGAATGTGCTCTCTCGTAATTTCGATAATAAACCTCTCCGTATTGCGTAACGCCTTTCTTGAAGTGTCCGCCACTGGAGCTTGTTCAGCATCTCCGTAACGCTCTCGCGCTGACTAAATGTCCCCATGACGAATCGCGCTGCTTTTCGCTGGATCATGTCTATCTCTTCTATTAATCCAACCTGGTAAGGGTCCCATACTGATGAGCAATACTCAAGAATCGGACGAACAAGCGTTTTGTAAGCTACTTCTTTCGTCGATGAGTCACATTTTCTTAGAATTCTTCCTATGAATCTCAACCTGGCGCCTGCTTTTCCCACTATTTGTTTTATGTGATCATTCCACTTCAGATCGCTCCGGATAGTAACTCCTAAGTATTTTACGGTCGTTACCGCTTCCAATGATTTACCACCTATGGCATAATCGTACTGGAATGGATTTCTGCCCCTATGTATGCGCATTATCTCCAGGGTTCTTCCATGTATACAACCTTCTATCATGATTCTTAAACCAAGTGTTAGCTATCATTAAGTTGTGATCTGTGCAAAATTCTACCAGGCGGCTTCCTCTTTCATTTCTTAGCCCCAATCCATATTCACCTACTACGTTTCCTTCTCTCCCTTTTCCTACACTCGAATTCCAGTCACCCATGACTATTAAATTTTCGTCTCCCTTCACTATCTGAATAATTTCTTTTATTTCATCATACATTTCTTCAATTTCTTCGTCATCTGCAGAGCTAGTTGGCATATAAACTTGTACTACTGTAGTAGGTGTGGGCTTTGTGTCTATCTTGGCCACAATAATGCGTTCACTATGCTGTTTGTAGTAACTAACCCGCACTCCTATTTTTTGTTCATTATTAAACCTACTCCTGCATTAGCCCTATTTGACTTTGTGTTGATAACCCTGTAGTCACCTGACCAGAAGTCTTGTTCCTCCTGCCACCGAACTTCACTAATTCCCACTATATCTAACTTTAACCTATCCATTTCCCTTTTTAAATTTTCTAACCTACCTGCCCGATTAAGGGATCTGACATTCCACGCTCCGATCCGTAGAACGCCAGTTTTCTTTCTCCTGATAACGACATCCTCTTGTGTAGTCCCCGCCCGGAGATCCGAATGGGGGACTATTTTACCTCCGGAATATTTTACCCAAGAGGACGCCATCATCATTTAATCATACAGTAAAGCTGCATGCCCTCGGGAAAAATTACGGCCGTAGTTTCCCCTTGCTTTCAGCCGTTCGCAGTACCAGCACAGCCAGGCCGTTTTGGTTATTGTTACAAGGCCAGATCAGTCAATCATCCAGACTGTTGCCCTTGCAACTACTGAAAAGGCTGCTGCCCCTCTTCAGGAACCACACGTTTGTCTGGCCTCTCAACAGATACCCCTCCGTTGTGGTTCTACCTACGGTACGGCTATCTGTATCGCTGAGGCACGCAAGCCTCCCCACCAACGGCAAGTTCCATGGTTCATGGGGGGGAAGAAGAATATAATAATTCCAATCCCAAAGAAAGCAGGTGTTGACAGATGTGAAATTACCGAACTATCAGTTTAATAAGTCACAGCTGCAAAATACTAACACGAATTCTTTACAGACGAATGGAAAAACTGGTAGAAGCCGACCTCGGGGAAGATCAGTTTGGATTCCGTAGAAATATTGGAACACGTGAAGCAATACTGACCTTACGACTTATCTTAGAAGAAAGGTTAAGGAAAGGCAAGCCTACGTTTCTAGCATTTGTAGACTTAGAGAAAGCTTTTGACAATGTTGACTGGAATACTCTCTTTCAAATTCTAAAGGTGGCAGGGGGAAAATACAGGGAGCGAAAGGCTATTTTCAATTTGTACAGAAATCAGATGGCAGTTGTAAGAGTCGAGGGGTATGAAAGGGAAGCAGTGGTTGGGAAGGGAGTGAGACAGGGGTGTAGCCTCTCCCCGATGTTATTCAATCTGTATATTGAGCAAACAGTAAAGGAAACAAAAGAAAAATTCGGAGTAGGCATTAAAATCCATGAAGAAGAAATAAAAACTTTGAGGTTCGCCGATAACATTGTAATTCTGTCAGAGACAGCAAATGACTTGGAAGAGCAGTTGAATGGAATGG
Organism: Schistocerca nitens; assembly: GCF_023898315.1. Taxonomy (NCBI): domain Eukaryota; kingdom Metazoa; phylum Arthropoda; class Insecta; order Orthoptera; family Acrididae; genus Schistocerca; species Schistocerca nitens. The sequence goes on along the minus strand of NC_064615.1, from coordinate 265,288,386 downwards.
ACAGTGTCTTGAAAGCAGGGTATAAGATGAACATCAACAAAAGCAAAACGAAGATAATGGAATGTAGTCGAATTAAGTCGGGTGACGCTGAGGGAATTAGATTAGGAAATGAGACACTTAAAGTAGTAAAGGAGTTCTGCTATTTGGGGAACAAAATAACTGATGATTGTCGAAGTAGAGAGGATATAAAATGTAGACTGGCAATGGCAAAGAAAGCGTTTCTGAAGAAGAGAAATTTGTTAACATAGAGTATAGATTTAAGTGGCAGAAAGTCCGATCTGAAAGTATTTGTATGGAGTGTAGCCATGTATGGAAGTGAAACATGGACGATAAATAGTTTGGACAAGAAGAGAATAGAAGCTTTCGAAATGTGGTGCTGCAGAAGAATGCTGAAGACTAGATGGGTAGTTGAGGATTGTTTTGGGGAGGGAGACCAGACAGCGAGGTCATCGGTCTCATCGAATTAGGGAAGGATGGGGAAGGAAGTCGGCCGTGCCATTTCAAAGGAACCATCCAGGCATTTGCCTGGAGCGATTTAGGGAAATCACGGAAAACCTAAATCAGGATGGCCGGACGCAGGATTCAACCGTCGTCCTCCCGAATGCGAGTCAAGTGTCTAACCACTGCGCCACCTCGCTCGGTAGATGGGTAGATCACATTACTAATGAGGAGGTATTGGGGGGAAGATTAGTTTGTGGCACACCTTGACTAGAAGAAGGGATCGGTTGGTTGGACATGTTCTGAGGCATCAAGGGATCAACAATTTGGCATTGGAGGGCAGCGTGGATGGTACAAATCGTAGAGGGAGACCAAGAGATGAATACACTATGCAGATTCAGAAGAATGTAGGTTGCAGTAAGTACTGGGAGATGAAGAAGCTTGCACAGGATAGGGTAGCATGGAGAGCTGCATCAAACCAGTCTCAGGACTGAAGACCACAACAACAACAACCCAAAAGAACGCACTAGTCTCAGGTTACAACGTCAGCATCAAGCTTCTCTAGGGTAAATATTGCGAGACAACAAGAATTAGGTCGAAAACACATAAAATCAGAGGAAGGGGAATGTAAAGGGAAGACCCAGATTTGTCGGAAGGGCTCTAGGGAAATGTAGTGCAGCTGTAAAGGACCGCAGGCAAGACTTATTCCTGAGTATTGTTCCAGTGTTCGGGGTCCTTTTCCAGTAGGCGTGACGGCAGACACCGAACGAATACGGAAACCCGCTTCCAGGAAAGTGACTAGTCGCTATAGCATGTATGAAAGTGTAACAGACCTGCCTGGGTAATTTAAATGGGACGGTCTGAAAGAACAGCAACGTTATTTTCGTGAAACCCTCTTGGATACGAAAACTATGCGACAGTTCTACAGTTTCCAGGCATTTGCTGTAGAGATGAAAGTAGTGGAACTAGCTTAAAGAATGCTAAGAATTATGAAATATTTGCCAAGTACTTTGAGCTGCTTTTTACCCACCCGTAAAAAACATAAGTTATAATTTACATACGGAAATTATGGAAATTCTGCCAACCACCAATGATGAAATAAGGAATTAATTAAAATACTAAAAAATAATAATACTTTACATAGTGTACAGAACTTCTGAACGTTTAATACGGTACCAACAAAAGTTTGAAAGTATCTACAAATAATCTGTGAAGAAACATGTAATACAGAAGAGATTCTAGAACAATGGAAAGTGACAATAATTGATTCATCCATAAGAAAAGTGAGAAGCAAAATGTCATATTCCGTTTTAGATTTGCTAATAATGTAGACTCGGAACGCTTGCTGGATAGAACACACTTGACAGATGGATGAACGTCAGTTGGGTATAGAATTTACACACCTTGAATGAAGCAATTCGTCACAATTACTGAATTCCAAGAACATGTTCATAACTTCAGTCCAGTTTAACAAAGGTAATCCGCTTAATACGTGGATGGTTTACAGGTAGAAACAAAGCATCAAACCAACCTATGGCCGAAATATCAAAAGCCTTACAAATAAATACAGGAATAAGGTAAGGTGATGATTCATTTATTTCCCTTACCCTTCAGTAGCATTCTATAGAAAATGTTAGGAAGCTCAAATGTGGGGGCCGAACATCCCCGGATGAAGCCTCCCGGCCAACTGTGTCATACGCTCATTTCATTTTTATCTGTAATTTCGGTGAAAAAGAAGGAAGTTGTTGAAGTAAACTGAATCTCACTTGTTGATAATTTCGTTATACTTCCTTAAACTTTTACAAATCCAGTAATGCATGTCAATTTCTTGGACAAGGGAGCCAACAAAATAGATTTAAGAATGTCTATGCAAAAACCAAATCTATTATGAACAATAATCAGATATGGGTCAAAATATGCTTTTCTATTTCATTTCCGGCCTGGTTCAGAAACAGTAATACAATTTTTAGATTTTAGCTAAGAAAATTTCCCTTGCACAGGATGAAAATGATGAGCTAATAGCTCTCCTTAGGGTCCCCACTGCCTACAGTTCCTATCACTACTTCTCCTTTAACAACCGTGTATATATGCAAAAAGATGGGCTAGCCATGGGGAATTGTTTAGGGGGTCAGCAAGCAGACATATTCATCAACAGTCTAGAATGCAGTTATTTTAAGCAGTAGTACTGTACTACTGTAGATACGTCGATGATATTTCTATCATTTTTAACGGTCTGGGTGAAGATGCAGGTACTGTCGTGGACGAATTTTGTGGCTTGCACGCTAAATTAACTTTAACGCGCCAACTAATGGCACCCTTTAATTAATGGAAGGGCGCATTAAATACGACATTTTTCTCAGACCTACAACAAGTGATGCTGTTATCCGTGCGTTCTCACGTCACGCAGTACCTCGTAAACACAGTTTCTTTTTGCCTATGGTTCATCGAGCGACTAGTACTCAGCCAAGTCACGAATCTTTAAAACTTGAAATCGATAATCTGAAATATATCGATTACTCTAAGAGCTATAACCCCAGTCTTGCGGACGAAATTAGCCAGTGTGAATAACGTTCTCCACATTTCTTATAATACGTCTGAGCGTACTTACATTACTTTGCCATTTGTAGGTAACGTATCATACAGACTTCCAGATCTGCTTAAGAAGGGTGTGATAGAATCTCTTATCTCACCCGGGATCGGATTCAGTATCAACCTAACCATGACGAACTACCTAGTAGATATCGCATTGCTAATTCCGGGGTCTACAAACTGACATGTGACCAACGCTCTCGTGCATACGCCGGACAAACGGGACGCGAGGTTAGAACGCGTCTTCGTGAGCATTTACCTACTATGAGGGTTACTGCAGGAAACAGTTATTTGTTTACGGAGCTCTAAAGGTTATCGGGCACGATGAACCAACAATAGATTCTTTACAAATCCTACACGTGGGAACTAAAGGTCAAAAGGTAACTCCACTTGAGGAATTTTAAAAAACCAAATTTTTGAAGCTTTCGGAAGATGTAAGTCTCAATGTGCAGCTTATGTCTAAGAATAAAATTTTTTATGACACTTTGATGACTGATTTACAAAAATGTCACTAATAGGTTCCTATATGGCTAAGTAACCACCAACAGGATTTCCGGGTGTTACTCGCCACTGTGACATCGTGTTTACTCTTTTGATTTTCAACTTTATATTTGTTTTAACAACTTTTAAGGTATTACATATGAACTATTGATTTATTTAATCTGTGTACTTCCGGCGCTATCTTGTACCATTGTTTTTAATTATCCATCAATACGTAAATGATGGCCACATACCAGGCACAACTAGCGCCACCAGCATGGCGCATACAATGAGCGTTCGGTTCGCCTTAGGTCAACACGCGGGCTGCTTTCGCAGCCCACACGCTGCGTGGCGCAGTTTTCGTTGACTATTGTGCGTTACCCCAGTTCATCGCAACCGTAACCACAACCTGTTTTCCCCATGATTTGGTGAGTGTGACTGTCTAACAATTCCTGGTTAGGTTCTTCATGTTCATAGATACGTAAAGTCTTTGTAGTAATCTGTTTTAGAAGGAATTCTTCTACAAATTTATTTGCCTTTTAATTCATCCGGTTTTAAATTTGACGACTGCGGTTCCGTTCCGTTTAATGTTTACGTTTTGACTAGTGTGGTTTCCGCTGTCTAAGGCAAGTTTGTTTTATAAGTTACTTAAGTCAGTAGTTACTTAGTAGCGGCTGGATGAGCCCATGGTCACGACTTTATGTAATACATGCGTTATTGTTAATTTACAGAAATTCTGAAGATGCGCCACTAGTGGCGTAACGCGTCAGTTTTAGAATAAATACCTGCAACAGAGACTACGTTATTATTTTGAAAAAAAAGGACAAATATAAATGGCGAAAGAACTGAATTATTTGCAATAAGTAATTCATAAAAATATTTAGAAAAGTCTTCTGTTTAGTTGCAGACAGATAAGATGGAAAAAGGCTATTGTACCACAAGGCGAATTTACCACAATGCGAAATGTTAGTTTACCGAATTGAAATTAAGCATTACAATACAGTAATCATACCACAATCCACATACGCAATAAATGCATAATGTTCAACAACTTGGAAAAACTGTAAGTCTTGATAAGAACAATTGTATAGAAAATGAGTCCTCCAAAAACGATGGACTTCTGGAAACTGGGAACTAATATTTACATGTATCAGAAAACGGAAGCTTCAAAAGAAACCATTTAGAAAGAGAAGATATTTTTTGGTCATTTGTGTATAATGAATGACAAAAAATTAAAAAAACAGATGCTCAACAGATTTTGCAAAAAAAAAAAAAAAAAGACACCCGAAGCTGGAGCAGGTCATGAAAATTTACGTTAAAACAAAACAAGCGAAGAAAGAACAGCAGTAGAGACAGTTTTGGAACAAAAATGTTTATGATGGGAGAATTGAAAGCGGGAGGGGGGAAAACAAACAGGTTTGTAGAGCTCGGAGAACAGGTAGAAGACACGCAGGGAAGTATTGAAGGAATACTGTAAAAACACATTAGAAACCAACAGAGTATGAAGGCCTAGACGAGAAATGGAGAAAAAGAGAAATGAGAATTCAGAAGGTAATAGGTTTTATTTAGACGAGAGCATTGTTCCACAAGTGGTCCGTCCACGTTCAACTGCTGCTCGACGTTTAGGTTGTGGCAGAGAGCGCCACTTTCCGAGTACTTAACGCTAAACGCGGAGGAACACCGGAGCATATTTTGACACTACTTCGGTCTGCCTGTTTACCGGTGCCGTCTGCTACTACACGCAACTGTGCCGCAAACTTTCTAGTTGTCCAGAAACAGGGCGCCACGCCACTGCAGCTGTTAAGTGGCGCCAGCAGTAGTGTGAGGTGTGCAGTAGTTGGCGGTGCGCGCTACTCACCTATAAACAGCTACAGTAGCTGCCTTCTGCCGCCACACGTCTGGTCGCGTAGCAGCCGACGCGAGGTGTGAGAGGTGCCGCAGAGTTCTGTCAGGTGGCAGCACCGGCGTTCACGTCTGCGCCACAGCGAGGCGACTCGCTGCTGCGAGCCCGCAGTACTGTACGACGACGCGCCATTCACCGCTCACCGCCTGCGTACGGCATACGTCAGCTGAGAGCATCGCCTTGAGATCGGGCCGACAGATTAGATAACTCCAGCCGCCGTTATCAGGTGTCTCAACCTGTAAATGGGACTGTAAGGCCACTTTATAGCGCACAGTATTCTTCACGATCACGGTGGTAAAAAGTATAACTAATCCGGTCATTAGCCTCGCCGGAGCACTCGTAGTTCAAGAAGACTTCTCACCATTCGTGACAACCACAAATACCTGCGCAAGCCTAACATTGGGCTTTTCGATCACTGCGCACTGTTAGGTTGGATGCGACCGGACAGACGACGTGATTTTCACATGCTCTGTTCGCTACGTCGGTTTCTTATTTACTGGTAACCACAGTGCCTCTCTTCACATGTCAGATATCTATAATCATTTCATAATCGTAATACAAAATCTCATCTGTCAATCATCTTGGCTTGTCAAGGCGCGAAGCATACAACATTCGTTTTCTGCAGAAATCTTGAACGTATTCTCAGAACAAATTTCTTTGAGATGGAAAAACTTCTTTTCGGGATTCAGCACTGTTTCAGAAAGCATTCCTCGTGCGAAACTTAGCCTGCCCTTTTCTAGCGTGAAATCCTGCCAACTATGGATGAACGACAACAGGTAGATTCTGTATTTCTATTCATTTTTCAGAAATATTTTGACACGGTGCCCCATTTGTGGCGGAATAAATTAAAAAAAATTAAATTTATTGATTTTTTAAAAGAAAAAATATGGATATGTAACTTTAACTTTAGAATTTTTTAACGGCTTTTATGGACTGTAAGGACTGGCTCTGAATGCTGACGAATTCAGTTCTGATTGAATTTTGTCTGAAATATAATTTACATTTCCGATTAACAATATTTTGGAATTTTACGTCGTTGGTCGCCATAAGCGTTCTTCTCTTTGTTGACCATGCGTATCTTCCTAAGGCGACGTCGGCTTCTTTAGCGAAGGCGGTGGAACGAAGTACTACAATGCTACGTCGATGGAAATAATTCTCGTAAGACTGGAATATTTTTCACTATTTTATTCACGAGGCAATAAGACTTTTCTTACGTTCGTCGCACAAGTCATTAATACTGACAATATGGCTGCCTTGATGCACACTTTAAAAAAAAAAACGCGTCCGTCACAGACGAGGTAACAAGCGAGAGTTTTTTGGCTCTTTCTTGGAGTACGAAACAAAAGTGAATCAAATATGGGCATTACAGATATTATTTTCTACATTCCTCTCAATTTAATCTTATGTGCAGAATTTGAAGTATTGTATCTCATTACACACTGCAGTCTGTTAACGAATGCACGAGTGTACGAAAGTGGTTCCTAGCTACGTAAGTGGCTCTTATACTGCTTAAGTAATACAATCCAGTAAGTTGTCCTCGACTGCGAGTGTTCATCACACACATGGGGTGCCCCAGGGAAGTGAAAGGGCCACTCTCATTCTACGTATACATAAATGATCTAAGAGACAAGGTGAGCAGCAATCTGCGGTTGTTCGCTGATGATGCTGCAGTGTACGGGAAGGAGTCGTCGTCGAGTGACTGAAGGAGGATACAAGATGACTTATACAAAATATCTAGTTCGTGTGATGGACAGCTTGCTGTAAATGTAGAAAATTGTAAGTTAACGTAAATGAGTGCGAAAAACGATCGCATATAATGTTCGAATATAGCATTAGTAGTGTACTGCTTGACACATCACGTCGATTAAATTCTTTCTTTCTTTCTTTCTTTCTCGGGGCCTTGTCCCGCTCCAACGCGGGGTCGGCTTTGTTAGTACGGATTTGGCAGTGTTAATTGCAGAGGGTGGCTGGATGCCCTTCCTGAGGTCACCTGACACACAGTACAGCAGGTGTTCATAGGAATTTCAAGCCTTCGACGAACTGTGACTGAAGCCCGAGCAACAGCGGGCTGACATGCTAGAACTGCATTGATACTATGAACTGGTGCATTGATAACGGCTAGGCATTAGCCCAATTCTAGATCTGCCGAATAAAATCTGCAAGAAATGGACGACTGATTGCTGCGCTCTATCATTTGAAATATAACCGGTATAGATACAAATGTGCATTAATGTGTTGGCATTGCCCTTACAGTGGTCAAGTACAAGTATAATTTATTTATTATTTTCAGAAAGCAACAAGCATTGCACACACTTGGCTTATGTAGTTTATGTAGTATGACGCTGCCGAAAAACACATATAAGATTTAGAAACTTTCAAAGTGCATTAAGATTTTGTCTTCAGTCTTAGTACCCATATGATTGTTTAATTTATTTATGGATTTCTTATAAATGACAGGAATGAGACATGGTCCTCTGTTACACCTATGCTAACAACAATAGGGAGCTGACGCACTGAGAAGAATACAAGAACTGCACGTAACAGCAATGGTAATTTTAGTAATAGCTATGGTAAGGAGTTTAGGTATCACACTGACTTAAGAGTATTAACATTGTAACATTTGTTCTCATATCATAAAGTTCCTGTCTAATGGGGCTAATGGCATATTAGCAGAAATCATGTCAGCACTACCAGAGGATGCGAAAATGAAGCTGACAGTCCAAAGACAGGAGAAATAATAAGATAAGGTAAGCAGATGAGATGAAAGGAAAACAAAAACGGAAATAGACAGCGATGACGAAAGCCTGGCTAGTGGTGACAGTGCAACAAAAATACTGTTGGATGGAAAAAAAGACAGCTGTAATATAGTCAGAGGAAAGCTACACCATTGATAATTCAGAGTAGTTTTGGGTAATACTTATTTATTTATTTGCTAGCACTGACTTTTGACCTTGTGCCTACTACAGCAGATGGTGTTATATCTGTCATTACAGTTTTTAATTGATTGTACATGTATTCTGTTCAACAAGGCGTGGATACTGTCCAGTTTTATAATGTCAATGTGTTGGCAAATTGCAACTATGTCTTACAGTAATAAATTAGTCCCACAATTAAATTAGAATTATGGTATAAGCTAAAGATGTTACTGCTAAAAATGAAGGCTCAACACTGAATTTAACAATTGCAAACTTTTATCTGTCATGGCATTAAATCAAAAATGTGTTAATATATTTTAATGGGTAATGCTCTGTTGTTATGTTTTGGATGAGTTGCAGGTTAGTGGATAGTTTTTCGCAGGGTTGAAGAAAGATTAGTGTTATGTATAGGTACATTGACATCTACATACTAGATAGTTGTAATTGAAGTGCAGCTAATCATGGAGGTCCAGTGTGGGCTGTAATAATCGTATGACAGGGAAATTTGATAGATATTCTGATATGTTAATGTGAAACCAATTTACGCTGGAAAAAAATTAGTTCAAAGTTTTGCCACCAGGTGCAAATTTGATACTATGAGTGGATGAAAGACATACAGAAATGTTTTAATATCTAATGGATTAGGAACAGAACGTTGGCAGTGTACAGTTGTAAGCTGTCGCCAGCACACTGGTAGGCAAATATGAAGCGCGAAGATCGATTAGTAGGCGCTGGGTCAAGCGCGCCTATCATCAGAGAGGCCAGAGACACACTCACAAGCAACACGCCGCCAACCCCCTCTCGACAGCATGTATTTAGGCTGCCGCCAGTGACTGGAGGGCATCGCTCACTCACTCACTCTTCCACTTTGGCATCTGTTACTTTACCTGCAGAGTGCAGAGCATAATGGAGCCAGGTAGCACCACGAATCTTCCAGGTTTCCGTATTACGTCCTACGCACTTTTCATTGTATGTCAATGATGTGTCATCAGTGTTGTCCTCCTATAAATACCGTAGGTACGCTGATGACTTCTAGCTGTGTCTAAGTGCAAAACCAAAATGCTATGGAGAATCTCAATATCGACCTGTGTGCACCATCAAAATGGACACAGGATACAGGGCTATAGCTCAACCCACTCAAAACTCAAGCGGTACTGGCTGGTCATCGTAGGCTGATTAGCCCTGAGTATCGGGAATCCCTGCCACATTTAACTCTATTTCTCTCTTTCTTTCTTTCTTTTTGAGTCATCAGTCTTCTGGTTTGAAGTGGCCCACCACAAATTCCTCTCCAACCTACTTCCTCAATTACTTGCTGGATGTATTCCAATCTCTGTGTTTCTCTACAGTTTGTGCCCTCTACAGCTGCCTCTAGTACCATGGAATTCATTCCCTGATGTCTTAATAGATGTCCTATTGTCCTGTCCCTTCTCCTTGTCACTGTTTTCCACATATTCCTTTCCTCACCGATTCTGTTCAGAACCTCTTCATTCCTTACCTTCTCAGTCCGCCTAATTTTCAACATTTGTCTGTAACAACAGATCTCAAATGCCTCGATTCTCTTCTGTTCTGGTTTCCCCAAAGTCCATGTTTCTCTACCATACAATGTTGTGCTCCAAACATACAGTCTTAGAAATTTCTTCCTCAAATTAAGGCCTATGTTTGATACCAGTAGACTTCTTTTTGCCAGTGCTAGTCCACTTTTGATGTCCTCTTTGCTCCGCCTGTCATTGGTTATTTTGCTGCCTAGGTAGCAAAATTTCTTAACTTAATCTACTTCGTGATCATCAATCCTGACGTTAAGTTTTTCGCTGTTCTCATTTCTGCTACTTCACGTTACGTTCATCTTTCTTCGATTTACTCTCAAACCATATTGTGTTCTCATTAGACGGTTCATTCCATTCAGCAGATCATGTAATTCTTCTTCAGTTTCAGTCGGGATATCAATGTCATTAGCGAATCGTATCATTGATATCCTTTCACTTAGAATTTTAATCCCACTCCTGAACCTTTCATTTAATTTCATCTTTGCTTCTTCGATGTACAGGCTGTACAGCAGGGGCGAAACACTACATACCTGTCTTACACCCTCTTTAATCTCAACACTTTGTTCTTTGTCGTCCGCTCTCATTATTCCCTCTTGGCTCTTGTACGTATTGCATATTAGCCGTCTTACCCTATAGCTTACCCTATTTTCCTCGGAATTTCGAACATCTTGCACCATTTTGCATTGTCAAAGGCTTTTTCCAGGTCGATAAATCCTATGTATGTGTCCTGATTTTTCTTTAGTCTTGCTTTCATTGTCAACAGCAACGTCAGAACTGCCTCTCCCCTGCCTTTACCTTTTCTAAAGCCAAACAGATAGTCATCTAGTACAGCCTCAATTTTCATTTCCATTCTCCTGCACATTATTCTTGTCAGCAACTTGGATTAATGAGCTATTAAGCTGACTGTTCTCCCACTTGTCAGCTCTTGCAGTCTTCGGAATTGTGTGGGTGATATTTTTCCGAAAGTCGAATGGTATGTCGCCAGACTCATAAATTCTACACACCAACATGAATAGTCGTTTCGTTGCCACTTCCCCAATGATGGAATGTTATCTGTCCCTTCTGCCTTTTTGATCTTAAGTCCTTCAAAGCTCTCTTAAATTATGAATGTAACCATGTATTCTATATCTCTTCTAAATCGACTCCTGTTTCTTCTTCTACCACATCAGACAAGTCTTTCCCCTCATAGGGGCCTTCAATGTACTCTTTCCACCTATACACTCTCTGTTCTGCGTTTAACAGTAGAATTCCCGTTGCACTCTTTATGTTACCACCATTGCTTTAAATTTCACCGAAGGTTATTTTGACATTCCTATATGCTGAGTCAATCCTTCCGAGAATCATTTCTTTTTAGATTTCTTCAATTTTTCATGCAGCCATTTCGTCTTAGCTTCCTTGTCCTTCCTATTTCATTCCTCAGTGACTTGTATTTCTGTATTCCTGAATTTCCCTGAACATTTTTGTACTTCCTTCCTTTATCGATCAACTGAAGTATTTCTTATGTTACCCATGGTTTCTTCGCAGTTACGTTCTTTGCACCTATGTTTTTCTTTCCAACTTCTGTGGTTGCTAATTTTAGATATGTCTGTTCCTCTTCAACTGTACTGCCTACTGAGCTATTCCTTATTGCTGTATCTATTGCCTTAGAGAATTTCAAGCTTATCTCGTCATTCCTTAGCACTTTTATATCCCATTTTTGCGTGTTGGTTTTTTCTGACTAATCTCTTAAACTTAAGCCTACACTTCATCACTACTGAATTGTGATCTGAGTCTGTATCTGCTCCAGAGTACGCCTTACAATCCAGTATCTGATTTCGGAATCTCTGTCTGACGATGAAGTAATCCAACTGAAATCTTTCTTTATATCCCGACCTTCTCCAAGTATCTCTCCTCCTCTTGTGATTCTTGAACAGAATATTCGCTATTACTAGCTGAAATTTATTACAGTACTCAATTATTCTTTCTCCTCTCTCATTCCTTGTCTCAAGCCCATATTTTTCTATAACCTTTTCTTCTACTCCTTCCCCTACACCTGCATTCCAGTCCCTCATGACTATTAGATTTTCATCTCCCTTTACGTACTGTAACGGCCTTGCTGCTGTGGTGACACCGGTTCCCGTCAGATTACCGATGTTAAGCGCTGTTGGGCTGGGCTAGCACTTGGATGGGTGACCATCCGGTCTGCCGCGCGCTGTTAGCAAGCGGGGTGCACTCAGCCCTAGTGAGGCAAACTGAGGAGCTACTTGATTCAGAAGTAGCGGCTCCAGTCTCGGACACTGACATACGGCCGGGAGAGCGGTGTGCTGCCCACATGCCCCTCCATATCCGCATCTAGTGACGCCTGTGGGCTGAGGATGATACGGCGGTCGGTCGGTACCGTTGAGCCTTCATGGCCTGTTCTTGAAGAATTTTCGTTTACGTACTGTATTACCCCATCAGTATCCTCACATACTTTTTCTATCTCTTCATCTTCAGCTCGCGACGTCGGCGTCTATAGTTGAACTATCGTTTCCGATGTTGGTTGCTGTCGATTCTGATAAGAACAATCCTATCACTGAAGTATTCACAGTAACACACTCTCCATCCTACCTTCCTATTCATAACGAATCCTAGTCCCGTTATACCATTTTCTGATGCTGCTGATACTACCGTAAAATCATCTCACCAGAAAGCCTAGTCACTGACCCTCACTATATCGAGATTGAGCCTTTGCATTTCCCTTTTCAGACATTCTAGCTTCCCTACCACGAACAAGCTTCTGACATTCCACGCCCAGATTCGTAGAACATTATCCTTTCGTTTGTAATTCAGTCTTTTTCTCACGGTCATCTCTTCTTTGGCAGTGCCATCCCAGAGATCCGATTGGGAGACTATTCTGGAATCTTTTGCCAATGGAGAGATCATCATGATACTGGTAAAACAATCTAAACTGGACAAATATCAACTTCTGTCCTTCAGCAAAGAGTCTAGGAGTAATAATAGATGAAAAGGAGCACACAACTGTAATGTGCAAGAAGGCATCAACATCTCACCATACTGTACTGTCTTCGCTCTTGACCTGAAAAAGATGGAACTAGTTATGAAAGCCTGTGTTCGTTATATCTGTGATGCTCTTTGATCATATTTCACCATCATATGCATGACCCACCTCCCATGAACCATGGACCTTGCCGCTGGTGGGGAGGCTTGCGTGCCTCAGCGATACAGATGGCCGTACCGTAGGTGCAACCACAACGGAGGGGTATCTGTTGAGAGGCCAGGCAAACGTGTGGTTCCTGAAGAGGGGCAGCATCCTTTTCTGTAGTTGCAGGGGCAACAGCCTGGATGATTGACTGATCTGGCCTTGTAACATAAGCCAAAACGGTTTTGCTGTGCTGGTACTGCGAACAGCTGAAAGCAAGAGGAAACTACAGCCGTAATTTTTCCCGAGGGCATGCAGCTTTAGTGTAGGACTAAATGATGATGGCATCCTCTTGGGTAAAATATTCCGGGGGTAAAATAGTCGCCCTTTCAGATGTCCGGGCGGGGACTACTCAGGACGACGTTGTTATCAGGAGAAAGAAAACTGACGTTCTACGGATCGGAGTGTGGAATGTCAGATCCCTTAATCGGGCCGGTAGGTTAGAAAATTTAAAAAGGGAAATGGATTACTTTAACTGTATAGTGGGAATAAGGAAAGTTCAGTGGCAGAAAGAACAAGACTTCTGGTCAGGTGAATAGAGGGTTATAAATACAAAATCAAATACGGGTAATGCAGGAGTAGGCTTAATAATGAGCAAAAAATAGGAGCGCGAGTACGCTACTACGAACAGCATAGTGAACGCATTATTGTAGCCAAGATATACACGAAGCCCACGCCTACCACAGTAGTACAAGTTTATACGCCAAACAGCTCCACAGATGATGAAGAAATGTGTGACGCTACTAAAGAAATTATTCGGATAGTTAAGGGAGACGAAAATTTAATAGTCATGGAGTGGACTTGATAGTAGGAAAAGGAAAAGTAGTAGATGAATATGAACTGGGGGTAAGGAATGAAAGAGGTAGCCGCCTGGTAGAATTCTGCACAGAACATAACTTAATGATAGCTAACACGTGGTTTGAGAATCACGAAAGAAGGTTGTACACGTGGAGGAGAGCTGGAGACACTGGAAGGTTTCAGATAGATTATATAATGGGAAGACAGAGATTTGGGAACCAGGTTTTAAATTCTAAGACATTTCCGGAGGCAGATGTGGACTCCCACTACAATTTATTGGTTATGAACTGTAGATTAAAACTGAAGAAACTGCAAAAACGTAGGAATTTAAGGTGATGGGACCTCGATAAACTCAAAGAACCAGAGGTTTTAGAGAGCATTAGGAAAAGATTGACAAGAACGGCGGAAAGAAATACAGTTGAAGAATAATGGTTAGCTTTGAAAGATGAAATGGTGAAAGCAGCAGAGGATCAAACAGGTAAAAAGACAAGGGCTAGTAGAAATCCTTGGGTAACAGAAGAAATATTGAATTAACTCATGAAAGGAGAAAATATGAAAATGCAGTAAATGAAGCAGGCAAAAAGGTATACAAACGTCTCAAAAATATCGATAGGAAGTGCAAATTGGCTAAGCAGGGATGGCTAGAGGACAAATGTAAGGATGTAGAGGCATATAACACTAGCTGTAAGACAGATACTGCCTACAGGAAAATTAAAGAGACATTCGGAGAAAAGAGAACCACTAGTGTGACTATCAAGAGCTCAGATGGAAACCCAGTTCTAAGCAAAGAAGGGAAGGCAGAAAGGTGGAAGGAGTATATACGAGCAGAGGGTTTATACAAGGGCGATGTACTTGAGGACAGTATTATGGAAATGGAAGAGGATGTAGATGAAGATGAAATGGGAGATAAGATACTGCGTGAAGAGTTTAACAGAGCACTGAAAGACCTGAGTCGAAACAAGGCCCCGGGAGTAGACAACATTCCATTAGAACTACTGATGGCCTTGGGAGAGCCAGTCATGACAAAACTCTACCATCTGGTGAGCAAGATGTATGAGACAGGCGAAATACCCTCAGACTTCAAGAAGAATATAATAATTCCATTCCCAAAGAAAGCAGGTGTTGACAGATGTGAAAATTACCGAACTATCAGTTTAATAAGTCACGGCTGCAAAATACTAACACGAATTATTTATGGACGAATGGAAAAACTGGTAGAAGCCGACCTCGGGGAAGATCAGTTTGGATTCCGTAGAAATGCTGGAACATGCGAGGCAATGTTGAAGCTACGGCTTATCTTAGAAGATACGTTAAGGAAAGGAAAACCTAAGTTTTTGGCATTTATAGACTTAGAGAGAGCTTTTGACAGTATTGACTGGAATACTCTCAAACTCTGAAGGTGGCAGGGGTAAAATACAGGGAGTAAAGGCTATTTACAATATGTACAGAAATCAGTCGAGGGGCACAACAGGTAACCAGTGATTGAGGAGGGAGTGAGACAGGGTTGTAGCCTCTCCCCGATGTTATTGAATCTGTATACTGAGCAAGCAGTAAAGGAAACAAAAGTAAAATTTGGAGTAGGAATTAAAATCCACGGAGAAGAGATAAAAGCTTTGGAGTTTGGCGACGACATTGTAATTCTGTCTAAGACAGCAGATGACCTGGAAGAGCAGTTAAACGGAATGGACAGTGTCTTGAAAGGAGGATGTAAGATGAAAATCAACAAAAGCAATACTAGGATAATGGAAAGTAGTCGAATTAAATCAGGTGAGGCTGAAGGAATTGCAGTAGGAAATTAAACACTTAAAGTAGTAGATGAATTTAAGGGATCACGAATGTAGTATTGGAGGGAATCGTGGAGGGTTAAATGGTTCAAATGGCTCTGAGCACTATGGGACTTAACATCTGAGGTTATCAGTCCCCTAGGACTTAGAACTAATTAAACCTAACCTAAGGACATCACACACATCCATGCCCGAGGCAGGATTCGAACCTGCGACCGTAGCAGCAGCGCTGTTCCGGACTGAAGCGCCTAGAACCGCTCGGCCACTGCGGCCGGCGGGGAGGGCAAAAACCGTAGAGGGACCCCAAGAGATGTATTCACTAAACAGATTCAGAAGGATGCAGGTTGCAGTAGTTCAAAAATGGTTCAAATGGCTCTGAGCACTATTGCGACTTAACTTCTGAGGTCATCAGTCGCCTAGAACTTAGAACTAATTAAACCTAACTAACCTAAGGACATCACACACATCCATCTCCGAGGCAGGATTCGAACCTGCGACCGGAGCTGTCGCTCGGCTCCAGACTGTAGCGCCTAGAACCGCACGGCGACTCCGGCCGGCTGCAGTAGTTATTTGGAGATGAAGAAGCTTGCACAGGATAGATAGCACGTAGAGCTGGACTGAAGACCAGAACAACAATATGCATAGCTATCATGGCTGCGGGCAAACAAGAGCAGAGATTTACATACCCTGTGTCTTCTTTACTGTCTTATCAATGTATACTGTCTCTCCTCGACCGAAACGCACTTGTCTGAACAACATGGCAGGAAAACCTGTTCCCCTCAGAGCAAACACCTTTCTCCGCCCCCACAACGTCCAGCCGCTTTCTCGAAGTAGCACGTAACCGACTTTGCAATAAACTCGATCATTGTATCAGAGAAATGAATAATATCTTCAGCTTTATAAGATAGTTATTGTCACGTCTACTGAAGCAACAGTAACGACTTCCACTGTTCCTGTATGCACCCGTTAACCCTATAGATCCTTTTTTCAGCCACCTCTTCCTTAACTGAATCTTACGTCGGTTCTTGGTAGAACAACATTATAATAAATGAAAAGCACTCGTTTGCTTTTGTTCTACAGTATTATTTTTATTGAGTTAACCGGTTTTCGGTTTACACGGCCATCTTAAGACATTTACTGTAGCCTTATAAACCTTGTAAGCCGAAAACCGGTTAACACAATAAAAATAATACTGTAGAACAAAAGCAAACTAGTGCTTTTCATTTATCACCTCTTCTTTATTTCCCAGTATTCTTAGCTATTGAGTCTCCTTGAATTTCCTTTGCCCTGTATGTAAAAATATCTATTTTGTACACGTATAAATCCTTTTTATATCTGCCAGAGTCATTATTGTTATTATTGTCATTATTGTTATTATTATCGCCACTGTTAGTTTCAGCATCAGCTGAAGTACAAGTACTACCAGTATCAACTTTATTTGATCTTATTATTATTTATCTCTGTAAGCAATGAAATCATTTTAATACTGTTTCTCATACTGAAATTGTTATATCTTAGGTAACTAAGGTGTAAAAAATATACTGTATGTGCGAAACCGTGGTCGAATGTAAGAGAGGGACTGATGGCGCTATTCAGGCTAGGTTAAAAAAAACAAATAAAGGTGGTTGAAGCGAGTTGCATCTCATCTGGACAGTGATGTATGCCTATGCTCGTATTACTGAGTTTGGTGTGATTGTTGTTTTCTCAGTACTTAGACATCTTCTCTGCTAATTGTTGGCCATTAGTCATAGGCTTCGTTTTAGTTAATGTTACCAATTGAACACCACCGCTTGTTCTTTTCCAAGGGCGTTTATGATAATTCGTGGCCTTTATTGTTGCTCAAGTTTTGGCTGCTGCTTGTGTCGGAGTGGCCACCTTTAGACTATTTTTTTTAACCTCTGGTGGTTGCTGCTTTGGCTGATTTTGTGCAAGGGTCAATACTGATTTTTAATCATACCGGTATATGATTGTTTTAAAGGGTTATTATTTTACCATGGGTTTGAATTTCTGAAGTTTTTACATTTATGTACAAATAATGCTAATCTGTTTTTTTGTTTTTAATGGATGCACCCTGCGGTTATTATAACTTGTAGTAATCAGTTATAAATATTCACGGGGAGGGTTTGTCTCTTGCTTTGGATCTGGTGAATTCGTGCCAACTTAGTATGCAATAAAGATCGTTCCTAAATGTTGTTTCGTTTCTCCCAACCGGACACCACCACTGCCAACTCCAACCGTAGGTTTGAAATGAGAAGAGAAAATGAAGAGAAATTCGGGAGTTACTCTGAAATTACGATACACAGAAGACGCTCGCACTGGGACTGGGAGGGGGGGGGGGAGGGGAGGGGAGGGGGGGGGGATGAGGCGAAGACTGACTACCAATCTAGGAGTTGGGGCCTATATAGTAGGAGCATACAGAGTGGAATAGTTGGCGGTTCACGTGTAGTGAGGCTGGTGGCCGGTCTGGTTAATAGGGCCAGAGGCAGATGACACTAGGCCGTCAACTCAGGCTGATGTCTGGAAACGGAGAGAGAGAAACAACTACCGTCTTCGCTCCAGGGCCCTCCAGCAGCCTAAAGCGTGAACGCCTCCCTCGCTCCCTACTGGCTAAGGAGCGACGTATAATCGCCAGGTTATAGGCCGGAAAAGAGCCTTGATGTATTCGGCATCTTTTACTGGATAGAACCTCCTCACTAGGCGCTATTGTCAGTTGCGACTGCAGTTGGATGTAACTGTGGATCAATTGAGACATGTTGCCCAATCAAATGAATCATGCTTCTATGGTCGTGTCCAACTATACTGGCATCCGGACGACGAGCTGCTCAAACTGTACGGCACTCCACAGACACAGATTGGTAGAGGCAGTGTTGTGCTATGGGGGACATTCGCTGGGGCCTTCATGGGCCATATGGTAGTAATTGAAGGTGCCGTGACAGCTTTGGATTATGTGAATATTATTGCAGATCACCTTCACCCTTCATGCCTGATGTCTTCCCCAACGGCAATGGTATCTTCCAGCACGACAACTGTCCTTGTCACAAGGCCAGAATCGTGCTGCAGTCGTTTGAGAAGCGTGACAGTGAACTCACGTAGATGTCTTGGCCACCAGATTCGGCTAATCTGAACCCAACGAAACACATCTGGGACGCCAGCACTGAACCCACAAATCACCAGCCTGTAGTTTGTGGGAATTGTATCACATCATCTGCCAAGGTCTTGTCAGATCAATATCATTCAGAATAGCCGCTGCATTGTATTCCAAAGATGGACCAACTCGCTATTATCACACGATCATGATGATTTGGCACATCAGTGTATTTAAGGCAAAGTTTTCTCCCCACTAGTCCAATACTCCATTTAATCCAGTGACTACTTTGGTTACAGTTCAACAAGTCCATCTGCTCGTGTAATCATCGGTATCACTCCGTGAACTCTGTTCGGACACTACCAAAAATTACAGGAAAATTTGTCCTAGATTTCCGCTCTACATTACGTACACATACCAGTCCACATATATCCAACACACCCAAATAAAACGCAAAAATACCAAGACTAATACACATCCCAAAGGTTGGAATCCAAACCTACAATTCTTTCAAAGACCTATCGATCACAGATACCGGGTGGTTATAGCTAAAGTACAGACACGCAAATTCTATGTGGGCTGTAATTATCGTATAGCAGCGAAACTTGGTAGATATGCTAATGCATATGGAGCCGATTTAAGCTGCAGAAAAAATAGTTCCAGTTTTGGCGACCACCAGCGGCAAATCGCGCTGAGCAGCATCTCGTCTACGACTCTGGTGCCCATACTGAACAAACTGTGCAACAGGTGCTTCATAATAAAATCAACATATTGCCTTTCCCAGTTTGTTTGCCCTTTTCTGCCCACATTCTTCTCCTAATCCATTTCATATGGAAACATTTCTATACGTCTTTCTTGCATTCACAGCGCCACATTTGTACCAGATTATTAAAACTGGCACTTTTTTCAGCGTAAATAGTTTCCGTATTAAAGCATCAGAATATCTACCAAGTTTAGCTACCATACGATAATTGAATCCCACAGGACCTCTGTCAGTAGCTGTACTTTAATTATAACGCTGCGGTGGAAGACTTCCAGCTACCCTACCTCATCTACACAAACCTTGCGTGCTGTTCCCCTCCTTCCAAGTGTTATTACTTCCCCCAAATTCTTTCTGTATATGATCACCCTCCTCAACCCATATCCTGCACCATCTTACAAATGCCCGCATCTCTTGAAATACCTAGAACACCTCGACCTGTCCTATATCTTCTGTATTCTCGATTCTCGCATCACTTATTTCATCTTGCGAGATTCCTGCGCTGTTTCTGTATCAATGCCAACAGCACTCCTTCCCTCTCCACACACTTCACAGCATTCTAGAGAAAAACTTAAATTCCTCCTCCTGCTGGATAGGGAGATTCAGCCCCCCCCCCCCTTTTTAAATTTAATCTATCACATGCAACACATTACAGATGAGGGCTACAGTTTATCCATTCCCTGTCTAGCTGCATTTCTGCTCACCACGTAACACCCTATGTACATACTACATCTTCTATTGGTTCAAATGGCTCTGAGCACTATGGGACTCAACATCTTAGGTCATAAGTCCCCTAGAACTTAGAACTACTTAAACCTAACTAACCTAAGGACATCACACACACCCATGCCCGAGGCAGGATTCGAACCTGCGACCGTAGCAGTCCCGCGGTTCCGGACTGCAGCGCCAGAACCGCTAGACCACCGCGGCCGGCTCATCTTCTATTCATAAACGATTCTCTAAAATTTCATCCACATCCAAACTTTCACTTTCAGTTACCAGCAGATCCAACACCATCCCAGTATGGAAGAGAGCAATACTCCAGGTGGCCTCAAGGGTCCTAGCTGCAGCGAAGGACGCTGCGCCTCTGACATGCTGGTCGGCGCTGCCTGCATCCGTAAGGTCGATGGCTGCCACATGCGCTTTCCTTGTGCCCGCGCGCCTGCCTCATTGGCCGTTGCTCGTCCACTGAAGCAGCACCTGCTACAAACGTACCCATCCACCTATGGCCAAATGAAAGTCTTTAAACTGGACACGACTTCAGCGACTTTCATCTGCCTACCGCAGTTCTCCGAACGAGGAAAGGAGACTTTCAGTTTGACCTGTAATCCGAACCATCTGTCATTCAAGACGACTTTACTCAAAGCTAAGAGCTGAAAGCTAGGTTTAAGGAAGACTGAAACTTTCTGTCGTCCGACCGTGGTTCGATTCCAGACCTCCGGATTTCCAGGATAGACATAAAACTGCGCTCGAATAATTCAAAATAGAGAAATGTTTGGCAACTTGAATCGGACGTACAGAAATGTAAAATTGTGCAATTCAGAAAACCCCAAAATGTAATAGCCTTTTCTTGAGTCATTAGTCTTCTGACTGTTTTGATGTGACTCACCACGAATTCCTCTCCTGTGCCAGCCTCTTCATCTCAGAGTAGCACTTGCAACCAACACCCTCAGTCATTTTCTGGATGTACTCCAGTCTCTGTCTTCCTCTACAGTTTTTACCCTCTACAGCTCCCTCTAGTACCATGGAAGTTATTCCCTCATGTCTTAACATATGTCCTAACCTCCGGTCCTCCTTCTTGTCAATGCCCCACAATTCCTTTCCTCGCTGTTTCTATGGAGAACTTCCTCTTTACCTACCTTATCAGTGTACCTAATTTTCAAAATTCTTCTGTAGCACCACGTCTGAGGTTCTTCGGTTCTCTTCTGTTCCGGTTTTCCCCGAATCCATGTTTCACCTCCTTAAAACGCTGTGCTCCAAACCTACATTCTCAGAAATTTCTTCCTCAGATTAAGGCCTTTGTTCGATACTAGTAAACTTGTCTTAGTCAGGATTGCCCTTTTTGCCAGTGCTAGTCTGCTTTTGACATTTTCTTTGCTCTGTCCGTCATGAGTTATTTTGTTGACTAGGTAGCAGATTTCCTTAACTTCATCTACTTCGTGACCATCAATCCTGATGTTAAGTTGCTCGCTGTTCTCATTTCTGCTACTTGTCAATACTTTCGTCTTTCTTCGATTTATTCTCAATCCATATCATGTACTCATTCCATTCAAAATGTCCTCTAGTTCTTCCTCACTTTCACGGATGATAACAATGTCGTCAGCGAATCCTATCACTGATACGCTTTCACAATTGAATTTTAATTCCACTCTTCAACGTTTTCTTCATTTTCGTCGTTGCTTCTTCTATAGATTGAACAGTAGGGCCGAAGATTACATCCCTGTCTTACACGCCTCTTAACCCAGCTCTTCGTTCTTAGTGTTTCACTCTTATTGTCTCTCCTGGCTCTTGTACATATTGTATAATACCCCCTTTTCCTAAAGCTAAACCGATCGTGATCTAACACATTCTCAATTTTGTTTCCCATTCTTCTGTGTATTATTCTTGCCACCAACTGGATGTATTAGCTGCTAAGCTGATTGTACGATAATTCTCGTACATGTTGACTCTTGCAGTCTTCAGACTTGTGTAGACGATGTTTGTCCGAAAGTCTGAGGGTATATCGCTAGACGTATACATTCTGTACACTAACGTAAACAGGCGTTTTGTTGTCACTTACCACAATGATTTTAGAAATTCTGATGGAATGTTAGCTATCCCTCCTGCCTTATTTGATCTTAAGTCTTCCAAAACTCTTTAAATTATGATTATAATTCTGGATCCCTTATCTCTTCCTTGTAGATTGCTACATCTTCTTCTATCACGTCATCAGACAAGTCTTCCCCTCGTTGAGGCCTTCAGTGTACTCTCTCCACCTACCCACTCTCTCCTCTGCATTTAACACTGGAATTCCCATTGCGCTCTTAATGTTGCCTCCCTTGCTTCTAATTTCATCGAAGGTTGTTTTGACTTTCTTATATGCTGCATATGCCCTACCGACAATCATTTCTTTTTCGATTTCTTCACGAATTTCGTGCAGCCATTTCACCACAGCTTCCTTGCACTTCCTAGCTCTTTCATTACTGAGTTACTTGTATTTCTGAATTTCTCCGAACAATTTTTTTACTTCCTTGTTTCGTCGACCAACAGAAGCATTTCTTCTGTTATCCGTGGTTTCCTTTTTCGTATCTATGTTTTCTTTTCCAGCTTCTGTGACTACCGTTTTTAGAAATGTCCGTTTCTCTTCAACTGAACACCCTACTGAGCTATTCCTTACGGCAGTATCTATATCCCTCGGAGAATCTCTTATTCCTTATTACTTCCATATCCCACTTCTTTGCTCATTGATTCTCCCGATTGGCCTCTTAAACTTCAACCTAGTCTTCATCTCTACTAAACAGTGATCTGAGTCTATATCTTCTCCTGATTACGTCTTACAGTCCAGGGTCTCATTTCAGAATCTTTGACTGACCATGATGTAATATATCTGAAATCTTCCTTTATCTCCAAACCTATTCCAAATGTACCTCCTCAACTTGTGATTCTTGAACAGAGTATTCGCTATTACTAACTGAAATTTATTGTAGAACTCAATTAGTCTTTCTCCTCTCTCATTCCTAGTACCAAGCCAATATTCTCTCTTCCCCTACAGCCGCATTTACGTACTGAATTACCTGTTCAGTATCGTCACATACTTTCTCTGTCTCCTCGTCCTGCCCTTGTGACGTCGGCATGTATACCTGAATTATCGATTTTTGTGTTGGTCTGCTTTTTATGAAAACAAACTTATCACTGGGTTGTTCAAAGTAACTCATTCTCTGCGCTACTTTCCTGTTCATAAGGAATCGTACTCTAGTTATACCTTTTTTAGCTGCTATCGATATTACCCTATACTCATCTAATCCGAAATCATTGTCTTCTTTCCATTCCACTTGACTGACCCCACTATATGTCGATTGAGCCTTAGCATTTCCCTTTCCAGATTTTCTAGTTTCCCTGCCACGTACATACTTCTGACATTCCACACTCCGACTCGTAGAACGTTATCGTTTCGTTGGTTATTCAATCCTTTTCTCATAGTCACCTCCCCCTTGGCAGTCCCCTGCCAGAGATCCAAATGATGGACTGTTCTGGGATCTTTTGCTAATGGAGTGATCATCACGACACTTTTTCAAATCACGGGCCACATGTCGTGTTGATACACATTGTGTGTCTTCAGTGCAGTGGTTTCCATTGCCTTCTGCAGCCTCACGCCGTTGATCATCGCTTCTTCTCCCTTTAAGGGTAGTTTCCCACCCCGGGAGGGAGAGAGTGCCCTGAAATTCTGTCTATACCTTCTTTAACAAGGCCGTTGGTTGCATGAGCTTGACTTCTTATGACAGAAGTCTTCGACCACTATTATTGCCGATTATATTGAAAACTTAATTGGTGGCAGGGTTCAAACCCAGGACGTTTTGATTATTGATCAAATATGCTTCCACTAGACCATGGGTGTAACAGCTTATTTTTTTAATACCAGTGAATCACAACTCGAATAAGTCAATTCGTAAAAATATGCGAGTGTAACGTTTTGTAGAGGTGTAAAATGAAATAATCATATAGCCTCTGTAATCTGTAAAAAAAAGGTGTCAGACTTCAGTTTATTGGTAGAATACTAGTGAAATGCAATAAGTTTACAAACGAAATTGCTTACAAAAAGTTTCAGCCTAAAATATTGCTTAAGTGTGCGGGAACTATTCCAAATGGGGCTAAGAGGGTAGACTGAATGTATACAGAGAAGGTAGCACGAATGGTCACAGATTTGTTTGACCCATGAGTAAGCGTCGAAGAGAAGCTTGAAAACTTCAACTGTCAGAATCTTGACAGTAGCCTGCAAATACCCCGAGTAAATCTATTCAAAATTTCAGGAACCAGTATTAAGTGAGGAACTTAGTAATCCAATAGTGATCGAAAGGACAAGATTAGACTTACTACAGCTCTCACGTAGGTACTTATACAGTGATTCTTTTCTCTTCCATAAGCGAATCAAACGAGAAGCAAGCCTAATATCTGGTATAATGGGAAGTGCCCTCTCCCACACACTTCACTGTGGCATGGAAAACATGGACAAATATGCAGATACACAACTCCCTTCATAGTGGGTGTCCGAAACTTATCTTCACAACTTCGTTCACGTATATTTCAGAAACGGTAATACCTAAAAAGGTGTTTTTTGCGGCCTGATGATCACACACCAAGAGCTTTAGTGGCCGTCTAACGGACTTCAAAGTAGCACGCAGGATATTTAAGCGATATTCCAGTTCGTCTCATGT
Source organism: Schistocerca nitens (assembly GCF_023898315.1). Lineage (NCBI taxonomy): Eukaryota > Metazoa > Arthropoda > Insecta > Orthoptera > Acrididae > Schistocerca > Schistocerca nitens. Next base: position 265,263,498 of record NC_064615.1, on the reverse strand, counting down.
CCAGTCTAGGATGTCCTCATTAATGTGTGCAATTGCTGCTCTTATGAACGCAAGCTTCATTCGTCAACATAATCTTTTTGACACATTCCGGGTCATCTTCGATGCGACTGAGAATGTCAATTGCGAAAGCATTTCGCTTTGGCCTGTCATCAGGTTGAAACCGAGGGCTACGAGAAAGACGAGCCGCTGCGCGTACGTCACGAAGGCGAGCCTGAACTCGCTCGCTCGCTCAGCTCAGCAAAAAAATTGTTCAAATGGCTCTGAGCACTATGGGACTTAACATCTGAGGACATCAGTCCCCTAGAACTTCCAACTACTTAAACCTAACTAACATAAGGACATCACACACACCCATGCCCGAGGCAGGATTCGAACCTGCGACTGTAGCAGTCGCGCGGTTCCGGACTGAAGCGCCTAGAACCCCTCAGCCACAGCGGCCGGCTCAGCTCAGCAGACAAAATCCGTTTCTACACATGTTAATTCGCAAATGGGTGTGTACGTACTAAGGAGAAATGCATCTTCTACTGGAATCCGCTACTATGAAGTCTTGCTGATTACTATATGTACAACAAAATTTAATATCAGTTCTCGACATAAATGGTATAACGGCTTGTTTATAGCATTTAGTCTCTTCTGCGTAACACTCCTCATTTCATACAACATTTGGTCCATATGTAACTGATAATCATTTTGGCATGATTCTAATTTTATTGTACCCCAGTACAGCTGTAACAAATTATTTGTAGGCCTATGGACTTCCTGTCGTTGTAGAACTATAAACAGTAAGATTGCATAATAGCGGATTCCAGTAGAAGATGCAGTTCTCGTTTTAGGTACACATCCAGTTACGAGTTAACAAGTGTAGAAACGCAGTTTGTTTGCTGGACTGAGCGAGCGAGCGCAGGCCTACCTTCGTGACGTACGGGCCGCGGCCCGTCTTTGTAATAGGCCTCGGTTAAAACGCGTGCAGCAGCTGCCCCTTGTAGGCGTAGAGCTTCGGTCTCTCGTGTAGCATCCCGTGCACCGTGGTTGATGCCAGCTGCAACTGTCGAGGCACTTCAGAGATTAATTAAATGCCAGTTGCACCCGTTCCACATTTGCATCACTCGTGCTCGGACACCCTGAACTCGTCCTCTTCATGGCAGTTACGAAGTCCTTGAAGTTCGTGTACCAATGTCTGATGGCCGGTCATCATGGTGCTGTGCTTCTGTAATGTGTCCAAAAGTACCGATCGAACTGGGCGGCAGGTTTGGTCTCTATCAACCATTTTACACACTATGCCACCTTCTGGAGGGTGGCCGTATTCGTCAATTGCTAACCTACAAAAACAAAACAGAAGTCTTAAAGTGTTTGTGAACACTGTGCCGCAAACCGTAGCTTTCTACCTTTCCCCATTTCTTAGATATACGTGATCAGAGTCGTAAAGATAGTTTTGGAACACCCTGTATTTCACAAATCTTCAAGGAAACTCTTTTATGCTTAAAATAACGTCAAAGCAACACATCTGTGTTCGCAATCTACAAAATTTGTCATTTAGTATAATTTTAATATTTCAGAACCCCTTTTATACGTTTTAATTATCTTTGGTGAAGAGTACACACGGCTGTCTCCGATGACAATCCAACCGCCGAACATCTGGGCTAGGGGGTAAATCTGGGCTAGGGGATAAATCTGGGCGAGGGGGATAAAGTATCAATGAAAAAAAGGAGTCCATGAAATAGCGTTCTCATATTGTATCCCCGATCGGAACAGGAGTAAACCGTAATATATGGTAGTGTAAAAAGTACTCCCTGCCACCCATTTTATACTGATTCGCTGATTCTAGATGTGGTTGTTGTGCATAGACGACGTCATCGCAGTGGTTTCCGTTTCCTGTCAATCCGTGAGAGAATCTGACGTTAAGCTGATGCGTTCACAAATCACGTCCACTTAACGAGCTAAGCGCCCTCATAAACGAAACACCTGCACAGTCCATGGCCGAAGAGTCGTCGATGTGAAAGCACTGCAGCTGTCTGAGCGTTTCTTTACTAAGGCGTCAACAAGCAGGTGAATTCAATAGCAAAAAAGCCGTTTGAGACGGTTTTCCTGTTCTAATAAGTGTACTGCATTCCTACAAAATTCATTATTTTTATACCCACCATAACCTCTCCATTGAACTCAAAACAATATTTTTGTTTTGGCATGGGAATAAGTGGAAGCCAGTGAGTACTAAATCTGGCGAGCGGGTTAGATGTTTCAACACTCTGTACTTCAAATCCTTCAGTTCTCCAACTCGCAAAGAACCTCTGCATTATCCAGACTGAGATAGGCATTTTCATTATATTCATGCTGTGAGAGCTGTATTTTTTTTCATATAGTCGATCTAAACTTGTTTAGCGTGCATCAGCCTTTCATTATACTTTTCAAGAAATCGGCGAGTAAGTCATAACAACAGTCCCTTTTACATGGTAGAAAGCACTCGCCCCATTGTTACCACTTGATAAAATCGATTTCACTTTTTTTTATGCAGGGACACCAGATCGCACTCAATATTTTGACCACTCGCTCTGCCGTGATCTCATCGACACAGTAACAGATCAGTCCATGAAATCAATTATTTCCCTTTTTTAAAAGGTCTAAGGTTTCAGTGAAAATTTCTTCAGTGTTTCACAGAATTATTCACCGAAGTAAAAATTTAAAACCCTGCCGTGATCTACTCATTAAGAGGTAGAAACTGGCGTTCTAACAAAATAATTCGAGTATGAAAGTTAGAAACTTTGTATCTATATATACATCTACATCTACATCAGTACTCTGTAATTCACAGTTAAGTGCCTGGCAGAGGAGTCATCGAACCGCCTTGAACTTATTTATCTACCATTCCACTCTCCAACAGCTCGCGGGACATTTAATCTGTGCTAAAAATCAAATAAAAAGTGTCGATCGCGTTTTCAGATTTTTATTCGTTAGCGACCTCTTTCAGCCCTTTTCTCAGATGACCCTCAAGCTTTTCCCCGCCATTATGGCTGCTGGTGGTGGCAGACGGAGAGAGATCCCTAGAAGAAAGGATGTTCCTGATCAGAATGCTTTCTAAAATTTTAAATCACCTGAAGATGACTGGTCCGCAGTGACATCCTTACTTCTACGGATCTAGCTCCGTCTGCCACCACCGGCAGCCATAGTGGCGGGGAAAAGACTGAATATGGTCTGAGAAAAGGGCCAAAACCTGTTGCTAACGAATAAAAATCTGAAAACGCGATCGAATCTCTCTAATTTTATCTTCATGGTCTTTTCAAGAGATATACGTACGAGGAAGTAATATACTTGTTCACTCTTCTAGGAACTTACACTCTCGGAACTTAAATAATAAACCACAACGTGATACAGAAAACCTCTCTGGCAGCCGCGCGGTCTCAGGCGTCTTGTCACGGTCCGCGCGGCTCCCCCCGTCGGAGGTTCGAGTCCTCCTTCGGGCATTGGTGTGTGAGTAAGTTTAAGTCAGTTTACGTCAGATTAATTAGTGCGAAAGTTTAGGGACCGATGACCTCAGCAGTTTGGTCCCATAAGACCTTATCACAAATTTCCAAATTCCTCTCTTGCAAATCTCCACCACTGGACCTCGTTGATCATCCCTGTGACACTTTGGTGCCCATTAAATGAACCTGTAGCGACACAAGGTGCTCTTCTTTGGATCTTCTCTACTTCCTCTACCATTCCCAACTGGTAGGGATCCCATACTGACCAGCAATATTCAAGTCTTTATCTGACGAGTGTTTTGTAAGCTGCTTCGTTTGTTGATGGACTGCATTTGCTGAGGAATCTTCGAATGGTTCTCAGTCTGGTATGTGCCTTACTCGCGATCGATTAATTTTATGTGGACGTTCCATTTCAAATCACTCTTTACGCATACTTCTAGATATTTTATGGCAGTAACTACATCCAGTGATTGTTCTGCAATTGTGTAATCGTACAATAAATGGTCTTCCTGTCTATGTATTCGCAATACCTTACATTTGTTTATGTTGTGGTACAATTGTTACCACCTGCACCAAACATCGATCTTCTGCAAGTCTTCCTGCGTTTCGCTGCAATTTTCTAGCCTTGCGACTTCTCTGTATACTATAGTGTCATCTGCAAAAAGTGTCATTGGACTTCGGACGTTATCTACTAGGTCATTTACGTATACTGTGTATAATAACGGTCCTAAGATACTCCCCTGGGGCACACTCGAAGTTGGTTTTAAGTTTGAATACTTCTTTCCGATCAGGATGACATGCTCCGCTCTGTTTGCCAGAAACTCAAAACCCAATCACGCATTTGGGCTGATGTACCGTACGCTCGCATTTTGTTAGTTAGGCAGCAGTGCAGAATTGTATCTAATGCCTTCCGGAAGCCCAGAAACACAGTATATACCTGCGCGTCTGTATCTACTGCTTTTTGTGTCTCGTGGACGAACAGAGTGAGCTGTATTTCACGCTATCGTTGTTTTCGGAAACCATGTTGGTTTCTACAGAGGAATAATTTTCGGCCTCCAAAACCGCCATAATACGTGAGCATAAAATATGTTCCAAAACTCTACAACTGGCAGACGTCAGAGATATACGCACAAATTTTGTGCGTCTGTTCGGCTCCTCTTCTTGAAAACGGGAAAGACCTGCGCTGTTTTCCAGTTATCAGGAACGCTTCGTTCCCCAAAGACCTACGATACACTGCTGCTAGAGAAGGGGCAAGTTTTTTCGCGTAGTCTGTGTAAAATCGTACTGTTACCCTGCCATGTCCAGTGGCCTTCCCTCTGCTGAGCGATGTCAGCTGCTTTTCCGTCTCATGGTCACTTATTTATATCGCAACCGTTTTGTCGTTCTTGTGACGATTTGAAGGAAGTACTACAGTGCGATATTCCTGTGCAAACAGTTCTGGAAAAATTCGTTCAGTATTTCGGCATTTTTTTTTGTCGTCCTCGGTTTCAGTCCCATTATGGACACAGAATATCTGAACAGATGTCTTCGAACCGTTTACTGGTTTAACATAAGACCAAATCTCAGGATTTTCTGTCAAGTCGGTAGATCGAATTTTACTTTCGGAATCGGTGAATGCTTCACACATAACTTTCCTCACGCTAAATCTGGTTTGTCTGTGAGGCTTTGGCTACGTTTAAATTTGCAGTGAAACTTTCTTTGCTTTCGCAGTAGTTTTCTAATATGACTGACGAACCACGGACGGTCTCTTCCACCCCTCACAACTTTTCTCGACACTATTATCTGTCTAAAGCATGTAGAATGTTCTTGAAATTTATACGTTGTTACTCAACATTGTTTGTTCTGGAGATGTTATTTTCGTGCTGTCTGCTCAGATAATCTGAAAACCGTTTCTTGTCACTCTTGCTAAGCATTTTACCTCCTTTCTTTTTATTCCTGTTTACAGCCTTTCAGTGATTCTGTAACGACCTTTTGATGACTGACTCCCTGTTAGACACTGTGTGGAAAAGTTCTGGTCTGTTTGCCATCAGCAGGTATAAGATGTTATATTCACCTACTCGTTCTCTGATCAACTGTTCAAGGTAATTTTCGGATAAACCACTTACAACAATTTCATATGATTCTCTGTTCCTAATACCTGTCCTAATCACTGAAGTGTCCCAGTCTGTTGACCGTAAGTTAGAATCTCCACCTAAAATTATAGTGTGGCCAGGAAATTTACGCTAAATTTTCCCCAAGTTTCCCCTCAATTGTTCCGCCATTACAGCGGTTGAGGCAGGGAGCCTCTAAAACTATCCAGTTACCATCTTTGATTCACCTTCCACACTTGTCTTCACTCAAATTATTTGACATTTGGACTGTATAATCATCTCACAAGATATTATTATTTATTTATTTATTGACCAGATTAGGGCCCTAATGGCCTCTTTTCTCTGACCGTTCGTAACACATACAAAAAACATTACAGGACAATCACAATAATAATTACCATCATCAGGATTTCCTTCCAGTGATCCCGGTAGGAACTTTGTGAACAATTTGCCGTATTGATTTCTGTACTGGTACAGCTTTTCTCCCTTCACTGAATCCCATGTTAATCCTCCTGAAAGCTTCATTAACCTGTTCTGCTCATCTCTCCCTAGGCGGACCAACGGTCTTTTTCATGATACGTCCATCTGACGAAGTTCGAGTTGGTGCATTTGCTTCGCAGGATCTAACCACTTTATTCTCGCAGCACTCATTCCTTCCTCCACGGTGAAGGCCACCTGCAGTTCTCTCTTCACATATTCGTTCCCGACTGTATCTCTCCTGGTTTTTTGTAGAGCTAACCTAAGTAACATCTTTCCTATGCTTGTATTTACCTCTATTCCCTGTTATTTATAACTCTAGTCTCCAGGCCATGTATTGAATGGCAGGAGATAGGTTTTATAGATAATCTGTTAAGCTGTTAGGTGGACTCCCTTGTTGTTGGTGGGAGAAGATGGATATTTTTGCAACTCTGTTTAAAACTTCTGTTGGGCAGTTCCATCACTTCATATGACACTACCCAGATAGTTGAAACATTTCGCATATTCAACACTCTCTCCTTCCAGTATGTTACAAGATGACATTGTCTTAGTCACACTCACAGACAACTTGAATTCTTTAAATTTTTTATCCCAGTATCCAGTCTCCTCTAAACGTCCATTTCCATCTCTCCCCAAATGTCGACGTCATCAGCAAAGGCAAAAGACTAGAAAGCAGGAGACCTGCGTCCAGGTTCTGGCCATGTCACAAATTTTAAATCATTTCTTCAGCTTCTATCATCATCGGGGAAAAGCATTGAGATCTTCGTTTTCCATTTCACGGTAATAATAATTTGCGTTATTAATAAAAATAATAATTGGTTATAACAGTAATAATGTTACTAACACTAAAATAATAATAAAATAATGGAAGCAATGAAAATGATATTGATTAGTGTACGAGGGTAGTTCGAAAAGGCAGGTAAAGTTCCATTAAAGAATGAAACATTTTTGTTGCGCCTTCATGGTTAGTAAGCTTGATTATTCCAAGGATCGTAGAAAGAATTTCAAGAATGTACAGCGTTACAGTTCATTGTTGGCAACCATCTGAACTGGTCAGTTTCTCGACTGCGATTGAAAGTTGATAAAACCGAGTTTCGTATTGGTATTAAACATTTTCATCCGAAGGGTTTTACTGCCGCAGAAAACAAAACTGAATTGGATGACGTTCACGAGGACTCTGCACCACCACTAAAGACCATTTCCTTTTGGATTAATGAATTTAAACGTGGCCGGGCAAGCAGCGAAGACGAAACGCGCTCCGGCAGTTCAGTTGAGGTCACCACAAAGGAAACCATTGGCAAGACCCGTGATATGGTAACGCAAGACCGCCGAATAAAAATTCGTGAGATTACTGAGACTGTATGAATCTCAAATGAGCGAGTACATGATGTCATGCACGGAGATTTGGGTATGAAGAAGCTGTGTGCAAGGTGGGTGCCACGACTGCTTACAGTCGACCGAAAGCGCATGGAGCACAACGATTCAACATTATGTCTGGTACTGTTTAATCATAGTCTGCAAGACTTTTTACGCCCATTTGTGACCTGGATCCACCGTTATACACCAGAGTCAAAACGGCAGTCGAAACAATGGACAATGGCCGGTGAAAGTGAACCAAAGAAGGCAAAGGCCATTTTGTCAGCTGATGGCCATTGTTTTTCCGATTCCCAAGGAATAATCCTTATAGATTACTTGGAAAAAAGCGGAACCATACATAGACCCTATTATGCTTCATTTTTGGATCGTTTGAAACGCGTTGGCTGAATAACAACCAATCCTGGCACGTAAGAAAGTGCTCTTTCACCAGCATAATGCACCATTCCACACGTCAGTGATAACAATGGAGAAAGTGTATGAATTGGGCTCTGAATTCGTTCCTCTTCCATCCTATTCACCAGACTTAGCCCTAAGTGATATCTTTCTGTTCCCTAACTTGAAACTTTGGCCCGCTGGGAAGAAATTTTCATGAAATCAGGAAGTGATAGTTGCAGTCAACGAGTATTTTGCAGTGTTTGACAGAACTAATTTTTCCGATGGATTGAAAAACCTGGAGGATCGTTGGAGCAAGTGTTTATCCCTCAAGGCAGACTACGTCATGAAATAAGGTGAATTGTTTACGAAGCAAATATTATTTCTTGCATTATTTTTACCAGACTTATCAAACCACCCGTGAAGCACTTTTGAAGCCTTTTTTGGCATTAGAAGAAGTGGAAGAGATAACGAAAGAGGAGAAGTTTGAAATGAAAGTGAGAACGGCAGCTAGCAAAGAAGGGAATTACAATAGACAACTCTGAAGACAAAGGAGGAGGGGAGGGGGGGGGGGGGTAGCGATGGGGGAATGAGTGTTGTCGAGAGTGGCTGTGGAACAGATAGCTATTGTAATAGAAGGTGGGCCTTTAGCTGTTATCTGAAATTTGAAAAGGGCCGGCCGCGGTGGCCGTGCGGTTCTAGGCGCTTCAGTCCGGAACCGCGGAACTGCTACGGTCGCAGGTTCGAATCCTGCCTCGGGAATGGAGGTATGCGATGTCCTTAGGTTAGTTAGGTTTAAGTAGTTCTAAGTTCGAGGGGACTGATGACCTAAGATGTTAAGTCCCATAGTGCTCAGAGCCATTTAAAATTTGAAAGAACTTTAATTTCTATAATATTTTGAGGAAGATTGTTCCAAAGTTGAGAGCCTGATATAGAAAATGATTTCGAGAACACGGCAGTGTTGTGTGGTGGTACAGAGTGGATTTCATTTTCATTAGAACGAGTACTTTCGCTGTGTTTTTTAGATAGCCGGCCGGAGTGGCCGAGCGGTTCTAGGCGCTACAGTCTGGAACCGCGCGGCCATTACGGTGGCAGGTTCGAATCCTGCCTCGGGCATGGATGTGTGTGATGTCCTTAGATTAGTTAGGTTTAAGTAGTTCTAAGTTCTAGGGGACTGATGACTACAGCAGTTAAGTCCAATAGTGCTCAGAGCCATTTGAACCTTTTTTTGTTTTTTTTTTTGTTTTAGATAGTAGTTCAAGGTTTTAAGAGAAATGGGAAGGAGTGCAACTATTGAGCAGACGATACAGCAAACACAGGTTATGATAATGTCTTCGCTTATCGGCACGTATCCATGATGACTGTTCGTGGGCAGGAGTCGTATGGTCAAAATAGTGTACTTTCAAATGTATGGATCACAAACATTCATCGCCAGTTCCAGCCGACGTGAGCTGTCGTACACAATTCCTAGGAGGATAGGATCACCATAATCATGGATGGAGAATATTGTTAATTCTACGAGCTTCTTTTTATGCTCGAGAGGAAATACTTTTTTTATATTTCTGTAGTGAGTGAAGCGACATGGACACCTTCTTACATACTGCAGTTGTGTGTTCAGTTCAGTCGAAGTAATGGTCCAGAAATATCCCCAAGCTCTTTGCAGAAAGAGTATAAAAGGTTATTTCTGTGCTGTTTAAGATTAAGGGTGGAAGAGACTCTCTGAGCTGTGGAGTAGTAAGTCTTCTGTGAGCACATTCTGATAAATCAAGTAAGTCAGCATTTAGAGAGCTGTGAGGACGGGCGTGAGTCGTGCTTGGTAGAGCACTTGCCCGCGAAAGGCAAAGGTCCCGAGTTCGAGCCTTGGTCCGGCACACAGTTTTAATCTACCAGAAAGTTTCACATCAGCGCACGCTCCGCTGCAGAGTGAAAATCTCATTCTGGAAACACTCCTTAGGCTGTGGCTAAGCCTTGTCTCCGCAGTATCCTTTCTTTCAGGAGTGCTAGTTCTGCAAGGTTCGCAGGAGAGCTTCTGTAAAGTTTGGAAGGTAGGAGACGAGGTACTGGCAGAAGTAAAGCTGTGAGGACGGGGCGTGAGTCGTGCTTGGTAGAGCACTTGCCCGCGAAAGGCAAAGGTCCCGAGTTCGAGTCTTGGTCCGACACACAGTTTTAATCTACCAGGAAGTTTCAAGTCAGCATTTACATTGCGGATGACTGCGTGCAGATTCGTTGGGCTTGTACTTACGTGTAACTGAAGCTCGTCACCGTGTAAATGGTATTTGTAATGGGAGAATTGGAGATAATGATCGACACATGATTAACATGTAATAAGAAAAATAATGGGTACAATACTGATCCTTGCGGGACGCCTGATACTACATTCTTTCATTGTGTTCTCTTTGTTCCGCTCATTACACACTGCTGGCGCCATGTAAAGTATGAGTGGAAACATTGTGCAGCGCTTGAAGAAAAGATTTGACTTTTGTGTTTTCCAAGTAGAACACTGAAGCCGACACTGTCGAGAGCTTTGCTGAAATTCGAAAAGCACGCGATAATCGCCCCATGTTTGTCCATAGCATTTATAAAAGCAGTCATCGTGCTGCAATTTTTCCAAAAACCACAGTGCTGCTCATCCACAAGGTTATTTGCTGTTCAGTAATTGGTAAGCTGATCGGGTACTATGTATTCAAAAGCCTTAGATAATGCTGGTAGAATGAAAATGGGCCTGTAGTCAGAAGGTTCTTTGCCAGGTTCCATTTTGGATAGAGATTTTGTGAGTCCCTTTTTCCAGGTTATTCGGAAGTTGCTGCTGGTCAGAGAATGGCTAAATCGATGAGGAAATAGATTTTTGTATTGTAATACTGTCGTCGCGAGTTGACTTCTTGACTGCGTTAAGGCTTACTGGTTACCGAACAAAATTTTCGTTTGTACTAACCATATCTACTTCAATGGAATCAATGGTTTGCATCCCCTGCGTTGGTCAAGTGGAAATGTAGGCTTGGTAAAATTCACATTTAGATCACCAATAGGAAGAAGGGCGCAGCTGCAGATTTAGGTGTGTCTACTGCTAGACCTCATAGATTTTTCCGGAATACAAAGGGCTTTGAAGTTCTTCAGTTAACGAGTGGGCGTACCTAAGTTATGCATTTCTCACGAACTGACTAACTGGATTGCGTAGTCACTTGTAAGCGAGAGGATTCTCGGAGGTTGCGTGCCGTTTATATATCCTATGTGCTGTGTCTATGATACTCATAAGGTGTATGAGTTTATCGGTTAGCCATTTTGCAGATTTTTTACTGATTCTTGCAGTTTTCACTGCAGCATGTTTTTCATATAAATTATTGAGTCTTTTGGTGAAATTAGGTACTTCATAATTTACGTCAAAGTTATTTCCTGTCATTCACCGCCAAGAGATATCATAGGCATCAGCTGTAAGCTAAGGCAAATTCAAGCGCTTGAAATCCCTAAAACTGGCCACCTACGATTTGTTCTTTAGACATCATGAATATTACATCAGGAGCAGATAAGCCACGTGCAGAGATCTGATCAGTGCAAATTACACTGTTTGGAGACTTGGCTGCGAAATTGTCGATAGAGGTATGAGTGTCTGCTATATGATAAGCTGGCCCAAGTGGTAGCAGTGTAAGATATGAGCAGGAAAATGTACATTTGAATTTTGAAACTGGGGGGCTGTTTTTTATAATACTTATGTTCACATCTCCGGCTACAATTATGTGTTTATACGGAGATTCAAGATCTGAAAGTGCGGATTCAAAGCTAGAGAGCTGCCCAGCTTTGGGCGGATTGTATGTTACACAGATAAGATTGTTTCTGTTGAGAGGTTTAATTTCAATGTACTTGTATTCAGGCTGCTTGTTTCGTTCTTGGACATGAGTACGACACTGGGGAGTACGTTTGCGAGTATATATGCTGCCACACCGCCACCTCATGTGTTACACCTGTCATGTCTCAGAAGGACATAGCCGTCGGCGCTTACAGAGCTGGATCGTATTTTCTATGGCTATAAAGACTCGTCCTCCACCAGGGTTTGACCTAAATTGGCGATATGCGTTCCATTAGGAATTTTCAATTTCGTTGCGACTGACAACTAGTTTCAGGCAGTTTTCTGGCCCAGGTACTATGTGGGCATTGTTACCGTTTATAGGCGAGACTAGTTCCGGGACCTTTGCATAGACGCTCCTACAGTTAACTAATACTATATTAGCATTTCCTTTCACAGGTCTGCCAAGACGAATTCTAATCTGTGTGGACGTGTAAGGTAGCTTATCGAGCCCGTGGAGGGCTTTCTCTAAGCTAAAAAATCCACATGTGCACGCCACACGTACTCCGCTATCCTAGTAACAGCTTCCTGCGTGTAGTCCACACCTGGCTTATAAAGACGAACCCTACATCTTGAAAGTCTCTTCGGGTTTGCTGCCGGATCCTAAAATCAACTTGACTCGATATTTCGGCGATCCAACTGTTCGCCATCTTCAGGAAAATGCTGCTTATGCTGATGAGTCCCGCTGAGAATTTCGGCGATCGAACTGTTCGCCATCTTCAGGAAAACGCTGCTTATGCTGATGAGTCCCGCTGAGAACTCAGCGGGACTCATCAGCATAAGCAGCGTTTTCCTGAAGATGGCGAACAGTTGGATCGCCGAAATATCGAGTCAAGTTGATTTTAGGATCCGGCAGCAAACCCGAAGAGACTTTCAAGACTTATTACGCCGGGAAAGCCTACGTAATCACGAACCCTACAATTCACCAACTAATTGCGGAGATGGAGAAATTTGCACCCGATACCGTCACAGAATCTTCTGAGCCGCTGGTTTAGACCTTACACTCTGCTCTAAACCAGAGGACCGTGATCAGTTCTGGGAACGATGCAGCAAAACGACAGCTTTGCTTCCACCCCATAGGCGGGGCTAGCTGTCTTCGTGAAATCAGCCGCCTGTCTGTTATGAGTCGAGTATGATCTCTGAATCCAGGCGGCAGGCGTCATTCGCACCTCCTTGAGCCCCGATTGGTAGCCGTATGCACCCAATGCGCTCATTCGTTGCTGGCACAGTCTTCTCCAAGTCTCGGACACGCTCCCCCCCCCCCCCCCCCCCCCCCTCTCCCCCGGCAAGCAGAGTGGACACTGGCCTTTATTTCAGAGCTGCTGGCTATTCCCCTGAGGGTCTCCTTCACCTGCATAATACTAGAGTTCTCAACAACAGGCAATCCCACTCTCTGCACTAATCAGGACCTCTCAGGAAGATCGGCCGTGATCCCAACAGGTGAGGCATCCCGTGCTGGTTCACAAGGGGAACCTACCATGTGTTGCTCTCTTCGTACAGTCGAAACTTGGCATGGTGAAAGAAGGGTGAAAATAAACGGAGGCATGCGTCAGCTTAAGTGCCCATATTCAATAGTTTTCGAGAAAATGACGGTCTAGCTGTCAATGTGACATCATCTGTCCACTCACACATCATGTAAACAAGTGAGTTGGCAGCACGTTGACTAAGAGCATAGTTTCGAAATTTCGCGCCCGTGTTCAAATCCTACCTTATGTTTCGTTTTTGTTTTATTGTCGCGGAAGCGTGTCACATCAATAATTTCTGTGACATTGAATAATACAATGGAATTACTGACAAAAGGAATAAGCATTTCGAATATTATTAAAAGCAGATTGTATCATCACAAATGCTATATCATGTTATATAATTAACAGTAACTGAAAATTAAAAACAAAATTTTAGTGTTACAGTTATTGCTTTGATTCGCAGTTTTATGCTTCCAGGGAACCAGTGCATTCATAAAAACATTCAAAGCATCCAAATTCGGAGCAGCATGCGAAGGCACATGTACGACAGTCAAATTTTTTGACCTAATTATCATTAAGAAAACAACTTCGCGATCTGGCGATGATTCCGCGGTAAACCACTCATATGAAAGTATTTTCTCGAAAGCTGGCGCTTGTAGATAATTGTGAGTCAAGGTGCGTATTTTAATTGTATTGATTTCTCTTTCCTGTGCAATAAAAGTAGGGCACTCCCGTAATGGGTGAATGTAATTCTTCAGCTGTCAGTAAAAGTATACGTCGCAGGGTTTACATAAAGGCATGCACTTTGAGGGAATCTCTTTTCAATGGACATGTCGGTATTGCGGTTTCATCGACAAACAGCCCATCGCTTTTCCCACCCCATGAGTCAGTAGTATACAGAAAAAAAGACTCCATTTTGACGTTACATCGTAAGCCTTTGTCCTGAAACTGATGATAGTATCCTTCTGCGAGCTTTACAAACTTTGTGGTTGTTTTATGTCTTGATGGACACGAGGGCCAATTTTGTCACTAAGTTATCGAGACAAGAAGTTTTCTGGAAGCTGTTAATTCAATTGTATTACACACTGAAGAGCCAAAGAAACAGGTACACCTGCCCAATATCGTGTAGGACCCCCGGGAGCACGCACAATTGCTGCAGCAAGACGTGGCATGGACTCGACTAATGTCTCAAGTAGTGCTGGAGGGAATTGACGCCACATGAATCCTGCAGGGCTGTCCATAAATCCGTAAGAGTACGAGGGGGCGGAGATCTCTTCTAAACAGCACCTTGCAAGGTATTCCCGATATGATCAATAATGTTCATGTATGGAGAGTTTGGTGGCCAGCGGAAGTTTTTAAACTCAAAAGAGTGTTCCTGGAGCCACTCTGTAGCAATTCTGGACGTGCGGGGGGTCGCATTTCCCTGCTGGAATTGCCCAAGTCTGTCGAAATGTACAATGGACATGAATGCATGCAGGTGATCAGAAAGAATGTTTACGTACGTGTCACCTGTCAGAGTCATATCTAGATGTATCAGGGGCCCCATATCACTCCAACTTCACATGCCCCACACCATTATAGAGCCATCACCAGCTTGACTAGTCCCCTGCTGTCATGCAGGTTCCATGGATTCATGAGGTTGTCTCCGTGCCTGTACACATCCATCCGCTCGATACAATTTGAAACGAGACCGACCAGGGAATATGTTTCCAGTCATCAACAGTCCAATGACGGTGTTGACGGGGCCAGGCGAGGCGTAAAGCTTTGTGCCGTGCAATCATCAAGGGCACAGGAGTGGGCCTTCGGCTCCTAAAACCCATATCGATGAAGATTCATTGAATGGTTCGCACGCGACACTTGTTGATGGCCCAGCATTGAAACCTGCAGCAATTTGCGAAAGGGTTGTATTTCTATCACGTTGAACGACTCTCTTCAGTCGTCGCTGGTCCCATTATTGCAGGATCTTTTTCCGGCCGCAGCGATGTCGAAGACTTGATGGTTTACCGGTTTCCCGATATTCACGGTACAGTCATGAAATGGTCGTACGGGAAAATCCCCGCTTCATCGCTACCTCGGAGATGCTGTGTCCCATTGCTCGTGGCCGACTATAATACCACGTTCAGAGTCACTTCAATCTTGATAACCTGTTATTGTGGCAACAGCAACCGAGCTAACAACTTCACCAGACACTTGTATTATACAGGCGTAGCCGACCGCAGCGCCGTATTCTGTATGTTTACATATATCTGTATTTGAATACGGATCCCTATACCAGTTTCTTTGTCGCTTTAGTATATTTATAACATACTTTCGCGACAAGAAAACGAAGAAAACATAATACTGTATTTTAATCTGGAAGCAGAATTTCAAAACTGTGCTCTAAGCTAGTGTGCAGTCAACTAACTTGGTTTTTCGCCGCGCAAATAGCCAGATGAAGTCGAGTCCAAACTTTGACAGTCATTTTCTCGAAAGCTATTGCATGTTGGCACCTAAGCTAAAATATGTATTCCTTTTTAAGATGTAGAATAATAATCGCTACCAGTCAAATCAGAAGCTGAATTTATTTAATGCACGACTGGTTTCTGGATTGTGCCGATCTTAAGGTGATTTTACATTCAGTTACATGTTTCAAAGATCAATTGTAAGTAGGCTGTCTAGGTTTTTTTATTGGTAACGCCACCTCTGTATGAAAATCACTGGCTGTGCTGTGTGCAGTCTGTGGCTGTTTTGCATTGTTGTAATACTCGCCATTGTAGTGTTAGGCAGCTGGCTGTGAACAGCGCGTAGCGTTGCGCAGTTGGAGGTGAGCCGCCAGCAGTGGTGGATGTGGGGAGAGAGATGGCGGAGTTTTGAAATTTGTCATGAACTGCTCTATATATATATATGTATATGATGATATCAAGCTGGCAGTAGTGGCGCTTGCTGTATTGCAGTAGTGGGAGTAACCAAGATTTTTGTGAGGTAAGTGATTTGTGAAAAGTACAGGTTAATGTTAGTCAGGGCCATTCTCTTGTAGAGATTATTGAAAGTCAGATTGCGTTGCGCTAAAAATATTGTGCGTCAGTTTAAGCACAGTCGTGTATAAATTGTTCTAAAGGGGACGTTACATATTTTGTCTTTTTTTTTCTTTTAGGGTGAAATATCTTTTATATATCAGAAATATGAAACAAAATATTTCAGAAAAAATAAGAATTTGCATTTCAGTACTTTATACAATTAAGAATAACATCTTACAACATATCCACAATATAATAAAGAAATGTATTTACAAATTTCTTACCAGTGGTTACAGGAATGTAGCATGATGCATTTCATCCCTATGAAAACAGATCACGAACATAACTGTTTGCACTAGCAATAAATCTATCACACTGGGAAGCTTAGGAATGGTACATGCTATATGACACAAATCACGACTGACAAAACTTCCTTGCAGTCCAAAGGTAGGAGCAAACTGTCACTGACCAGTGAACTGAAGCTATTATATATAAAGATAGCACCCAAATACAAATTTTAATTTGCTAGGTAAAATAAAAATAAAGAGCTTGACGGACTTCAATGCTGCCATATACGTGTGGGGAAAAAAATAACTGCATAGGAAAATAAAGCCATTTTATTTGTGTATTCTCATATGTGAGAATAACTCTTTCAAAAGTCCTTAAACAAAAAACTGTCCTTTCAGCCATAATTCTACCTTCAACATCATCTCTCTAAACCCTTCTAACAATTTCTTCAGTAGATTTTTATCAGCTCTGCAACATGTTCATCTGGTAAGTGACAGCCCACTAATCCTCAGACTTCAAATTTCCCTAATTTTTTTCTAAGTAACCTCAGTTTTGTTACAAACTTAAGCATTAATCTACCGGAAAAAAAAATATTTCAGTTCTAAAAGAATTCCAGCTTCCACTTTTCAAATCTCACACATATATATGCCCTATATTGGACAAAATACTGAAGGGTTTTTACATCTGATACATATATATATATATATATATATATATATATATATATATATATATATTAAAATTTTTAGCTGCATTTAATTGTGCATTCACATTTAGCAATTAATGTCAAAAACCAATGTTATACTTTTACTGATCAGTTTTGTCATTTGGGAAGGGGGAAAAGTATTGTTTCTTTTGATAAATTAAACTTAATGGACACAGATGAACACCAGTCTGTAATGTTTTAAATAAGATCCAGTTAGTAACACAATCCAGAAAGATTTAACTGCAATGTCCTGTTGCTGCAGGTACTGTGACACAGTTCATATTTGAAGCACTGGCACTGTTCTCAGTCGTTTGTTGTGCATGTTTATCATCCTCCTCCATTTCTACTGCTTCATCATGCTCACAGTAATCATCTTCTTCAACCTCTTCCTCTTGCTCCATCAGCTTCCGAGCAAGCTTTACAGCATAATACTCATTGTAGTGAGCTTTTCGTTTGCTTTCAAATGCCACACGCTTGGCTTTCACTTCATCAGTTTCATCTTCACTATCTTCTTCGCTTTCTGAATCTTCTTCAATGCTTTTTGGTGGCTTTGTTGCCTCAAGTCGAATTTTCTCTGCGAGTACAGCCGCATCAAGTTCATCTACCATTGCATCTTCATCAACCCAGTTGAATGGTGTTTTGGGTTCCTCGATCTTCATATGGCCATACTCTTTGTCAGGTGGATGAAGTGTTGCTATTATATTCATTTCATCCCATTTTGTCTCTTTCTGTTTCCTCTTCGGTGCATCCGGCTTCTCAAAACTTGAAGAGGTTTTCAGAATACCCTTCGATGGTCGTTTTCCCAAATTTTCAGCCATATTTTTGTGAGGTAAGTGATTTGTGAAAAGTACAGGTTAATGTTAGTCAGGGCCATTCTCTTGTAGAGATTATTGAAAGTCAGATTTCGTTGCGCTAAAAATATTGTGCGTCAGTTTAAGCACAGTCGTGTATAAATTGTTCTAAAGGGGACGTTACACAATGTTGGAGATCACTGTTTAAATAAAAACAGATCACATATGTAACTACTACAATACTTTACAACACATGTCGATTAGCAATTTCTAATTGTTTCAGTTGGATCTATTCAGTCATCATCACACTATTTCTTTTTTTATTTAAACAGGGATCTCTAAACATTGAGCACTGAAACATGTAATTGAATGTGAAACCACCTGAAGCTGGGCATAACTCCGACACCGGTAGTGCATTAAATAGAATCACCTTGTTATAATTGTTAGTACTTATTATTCTACTCGCTATAAAAAAAAGTCACAGAGTTCAACTGCATACATTATGGATAAAATGCACTGCCAACTTTCGACTGTATCAGAGAGCGACCTGAGGCGTGTTCCCCATGTCAGACGTACTTACAGCAGCAGGAAATACCTCAAACGTTTTTTTGTCAAGACATAAAGGGACAATCGTGCGACCGGTAACCACTTTCGCCTTGCGCCCAAAGATTCGCGACCCCACCACTGTTCGCCAGTTACTGTCGAGACGTGGGGATCGGAGTACCAGGCTGCAGGGGGGCCAAAGCCTTCGCCTCGTGTACTTCAAGCCAGCGCACACTGCAAAACCTGTCGACCGCGGCCAACACGGCTTCCAGCTGTTCATGGAACGTGGCCAATCCCTCATCCATCCGTTCATAACAGTCGCAGTCCCTATCCATCTTACATCACATTTTGTCTAAACCACAGGTAATGTAATCCTAAACCAGAAAATTGATCTCACTCAACCCAAACAACTGAGGAAACAACAAACTCGTACAACAAAAACGTACAGCACGACTAAAAGTACCTAAATAATCAGTTACTCTTCACTTCTACTCAGAAGTAAGTAAGACTAGCACTAAACTAAATGGTGTATACAGTCCGTCTACAAACGATAAGCTGCTGCTGACTCCTCTCCGCTGCAGAGCGAGGTGGCGCAATGGTTGGCACACTGAACTCACATTCTGGAGGACGACGGTTCAAACCTACGTCCAGGAATCCAGATTTAGGTGTACCGTGATTTTCCTAAACCGCTTAAGGCAAATGACGGGATGGTTCCTTTGAATGGGAACGGCCGATTTCCTTCCCCATCCTTCCCTAATCCGAGCTTGTGCTCCGTCTCTGATGACCTCGATCGGGTTATTACCCCCACTTAAGTTCGCGGTTGTATTACACGGAGAATATCTTACACGAATGATAACTCATGTGATTTGTAATTTGTATATCACATATGTAAGCAAAATTTTCGCGTCTACTGGTGGCACTATCTTTTGATAACCCATTTAAATGCCCTCTTCCATCTCTGAGGCATGTCTTTAGCTATGAAAACAGCAGGACCATATTATTAATAATAAAAGATAGCTAAAACTCAAAATACAGGGAAATGGAATCGTGTCAGGCGTCATTATACCGATAGCACAACGAACAGAATGAATTCCTCTGTTAGCAGCACTGGCATTCTTGGATTCGAAAACAATGAAGCGGTAACGCTCGTCACCCTCTATATTTTGTACATGGAGTTACTAATCAGCCTGTACTCCTCTTCCTAGACCGGCCTAAAAACTTACCTTCGCATACTGTGTGACATCTAATCTAACCCCCAAGTTGTTCGGACAAATAGTTTCCATCGAGTGGTAATTTTGATGCAACAATTAGTCCAATGGAATGTTCCGTGTTGTAAGTTATCGCGTGAGTTTCCACGAACATCGATCGCGATAACGAAACGACAGAGTCCGGTGCCATTAGGGTCTGTCCTTATCGAAAGGCGAAACATATTATTGTAGTCATTAAGAGCAGTAACTAAAGTTTTCCCTGACGCCTGGCGAATATGAAGGCATTCTAACATTCTGCGTGGTGTCTGTTTGTTCTAAGTCGTGTCTCCCTACCACTTTCGCGCAACTACGCTCTGAGCGTGTTTTTTAGGGAATTGATTAGTTTGAACCTGGGACCTGTTGCTGGTAAGGAGACGCCAGACCACACATGACATGTAGAGTTCAGAAGAGTTCAGTGAGACTAGCGATGATATAACCAAATACTTAATGATTTCAGCGTCAGCTCCACTGCACTCCCTGTAAAAGAATCTTAATCCTATCTAAATTTAGTGGAAGGGGTTCAAGGCTTTCCTGTTTTTAGTTAGCTGGAAAAATAACGTCGAAAAAGCAGTTAAGTTTACCATTGGAAATTTTATTCTACTCACAAAACATTGTTTATAAATTGCACTATTGATAAAAGGAAATATTTTAATACAGGATGATAAAAACCAACTGCGTTCAACAAAAATGTGAACGAATATTCCCTGAATGGGTTTCCAAGTTCTACAATGGATCTAAGGATGACCTATGCCATATCACATCTATAATCTAGATTTAACTTAAGTTTCATAAAAGAGAAAACTATCAAAATGGTCTACAGTGACCCTCAATTATCTTTAATTACTTATTTAACTTGTCGTAAATTACAGTGGCTGATGTGGCTTCTCAATAATTATATAACAGAAAAATCATCGCGTTTCAGATTTTAACTTCTAGTAGCAAATGTGAATACCACGAAGTTTAATTGACGATCGACACCAGTATTACGTAAAAAGGGGATGTAACAGATGAGACTTCTGCAGTTCTGAGTGAAGCCTTATGCGCTCAAAAATGCGGCATCGCGTGCGTTCATTACCTTGTCGGTGTTTAGGCAGCGTCAGGGGGCGGCGGACGACACAGTTCCACGCATCTCGCCGTCTCGGAAGCTACTCTTTTCTAACTTCTTCTTACTATAATTTACCGAAGTTGGTTTAAGAAAAGCTCTCTGGCTGTGTTTTCAACTGGCCAATCAGGGTCTCGATGTTAACCTTAAGCTCCGCCTACAAAAATTCTGTCTGTCCAATGAGAAACGTTATACTTTTCGTGGTGGGGCAAGGACTACACCACTTTCAGCTGGTGTGGTCCTTTTAGTGTTATCGTAAGATCTATACTTTTCTTCTGGAGGGCTCTATCTTTTAACATGGGCTGGGTTGTGGTACTGGCGGTCGGCTGGCGACGTGGGTGTCCGTCCCTTATCGTAGGGCCTCCTACCCTACACGACTCTGCTCTCGGCTTCTGTTCTCGTTTCTTCCCTCGGAACTGCGTCTGTTTCACGGTGGGAAGGTATGACATGCATTTAGGCGTTCTTGTGTTAGTCTGTGGTATTCCATTTGCTCACTCGTTGATCATATTACTTTGGTTAATTTAATGTCAGGATTTATTCGGAGCTATGTGACATACTGCTGGATTTGCTATCATGTCAGGGTTTTCATGGAAGGTGTTGGATTTGCCTGACACCTTACAGCATGAGACAACATTGTTGTTGTGCGGGCGATAGCGAGATTCCCATCGACCAGCTGGCAGGTATTGCTTCAGGAGATGAGATGTGAGATGGGAGGAGGAGGACGTCGATATTAGTTACACACACATCAAACTTCCATCCGTTTAACACTCTATGGTTTGTGCATTCGTCTAGTTCAAGACCCCAATGCGTTGAGATGACATAAGGGGTGCGGCGGGGGGGGGGGGGGGGGGGGGGGGCGGGGGCGCATGCATTCTCGCAATATTGACGCCAGCTCACCAAAGCTGAAGATGACATATTAGTCGGCACCTGTTCGACGGCTGTCGGCTACAGTGCTAGTGCTGTTTCGCTTCATTCCTCCGTGCAGTACGCTACACGTGAATAATCTCAACGATCGCTGTGAACACAAGCTGCGAGGCACTGTTGGAAGGCAGAAAACAGCAGCACATGATTTGCGAAGCTATAGTACAGTTTTTCAAAATGTAGGCAGAGCGCGTGAGTAAAGAAAAGCAGATATTTCGATGAACTGGCAGTGAATTTTGATGCACACTGAGAGCGACTTGTTGTTTCTCTCCGCAGGCTATCGATTGGCAGCGACCACAACTATCATTTTTGTGAGTAAAATAAGCAGTTGAAATTGAGTTTTTCATTCATGTTAGCGGCATAGCTAGTTCGATATTATATATCCCATCAGAACGCGGTCGCCAGTACTTGCAACGTGACCCCTCCCAGAAGATTGTGGTTTGCGAACGGGACGAGCTGGGTAGCAGGCATCTGACGCTCCTCACAAGGATGGATTTCCATCGTGAAGGCTGCTCCAGTCACCTCCACGGTATAACCACCAACTTCAGAAGGTGATTTAAATCGCGTTCTCTTTTCGTGAGAGTGGCATCGGACCCTGCAAGACATATTGTGTGAGAAAATGAAACACCGAGTCCCCAACACCACTATGCTTGCAACAACGTGCAGAAACATAATCGACGTTTTAAGGGATTGTAGGCCACACACATGTAATTGGTACCGTGGAGAGTTTCTGTATGATTGCATCGCCCGTCTGGTGCTTCAGAAGGAATAGTGATGTCCAGAACAACAATACTAAAATAACAACAACATTATTCTTCATTTGAACTGAGTTTAGTTCAGAAAGGGGTTAGGAATACTGATACCAAAATCTTTTATCATTGAGCATATAATATTAAATGCCTCACAGATAGAAACTG